>NC_069501.1:1070490927-1071090927 GCF_027579735.1 Bombina bombina | reverse complement strand
TTTTATAAAAACTTGATGGGGCAACCATTACTACAGGTCGTTCTCCTTCAGCCTTTTTATATCATGGGCCACGACCCGCAACAGGCACAACAGCATGAAACAAAACATATGCCACCCTTTTGCACAATAGAGTACAGGTATGTCATAGATGGAACATGGAGATAATTTAGATCAACCAAGAGACGGATAAAGATGCTTGGTCGGTCCTACTCTTTCAAATTTGTTGCATTTTGCGTTCAATTGAATGGTCCACCGGATATGAGTGGTGTGTAAAGTTGTACAATTCGTAACAGTTTAATCACTAGTGTTATGTGCCTTATTTTTTTTATTTGAGTTTTGTACCCACAGAGATGCAGCAGAGGCCAGAAAAATTAGGAATGTACAAATGACTGAAACATTGGGGTATTGTTGGAGCAACTGCTGTAGCAGCGGCCAGAAAAATCGATGTTTGTAAAACATTTATAAAGTGCCCAAAAAGCTTGTGGCTTGAACACTAGTTGTTGGCGGATAAGTCAAGCAAGTCCTCCATCTTTATAACCAAGAAAAAAAGGCCAGCCTGTGTAACAGTTGTAGCCCAAGGCAGCTCATATCATCATCAGTAGTTTTTTATTCAAATGTATCGCCCAATGTCAGTCCCTTCGGGATCCAGCCCTCATTCATTTTTATAAAAGTGAGATAGTCAAGGCTTTTTTGACCTAGGCGACTTCTCTTCTCAGTGACAAAACCTCCTGCTGCACTAAAAGTCCTTTCGGACAGGACACTTGAAGCGGGGCAGGCCAGAAGTTCCATTGCAAATTGGGATAGCTCAGGCCACAAGTCCAGCCTGCACACCCAGTAGTCAAGGGGTCCATCGCTCCTGAGAGTGTCGAGATCCGCAGTTAAAGCTAGGTAGTCTGCTACCTGTCGGTTGAGTCTTTCTCTAAGGCTGGATCCCGAAAGGCTCTGATGGTGCATGGGAGTTAAAAAGGTACGCATGTCCTCCATCAACAAGACGTCAGGAAAGCGCCCGGTCCTTGCCGCCGTGGTCATGGGAGGAGGAGGATTAATTTCATCTCTTCCCCTGTTACATTCCCGTGGTGCTGTGACATCACCCTTATACGCTGTATAAAGCATAGTTTTTAATTTATTATGAAAATGCTCCATCCTTTCCGACTTGCGGGAATTTGGTAACATTTCAGGCACTTTATGCTTATACCGGGGGTCGAGGAGCGTGGACACCCAGTACAGGTCGTTCTCCTTCAGCTTTTTTATACGAGGGTCCCTCAACAGGCACAACAGCATGAAAGAACCCATTTGAACAAGGTTGGATGCTGAGCTAATCATGTCGCGTTCCTCCTCCTCACTGATCTCACTGATGGTATCTTCTTCCCCCCAGCCACGTACAACACCACGGGTACCTGAGAGGTGACAACAACTAGCACCCTGGGATGACTGTTGTGCTCGGTCTTCCTCCTCCTCATCCTCCCCAAAGCCATTCCTCCTCTGACTCCTCTTCGTCACAATCCTCTTCCTGCATTGCCGCAGGTCCAGCAAGCAATGCTGATTCGGCTGTTTGTGGGGGTGATGGACACCACAACTCTTCCTCTTCCTCTTCACGCTCATCTACTGCCTGATCCAGCACTCTTCGCAGGGCACGCTCCAGGAAGAAAACAAATGGTATGATGTCGCTGATGGTGCCTTCGGTGTGACTGACAAGGTTTGTCACCTCCTCAAAAGGACGCATGAGCCTACAGGCATTGCGCATGAGCGTCCAGTAATTTGGCAAAAATATCCCCAGCTCCCCAGAGGCTGTCCTAGCACCCCGGTCATACAAATACTCATTAACAGCTTTTTCTTGTTGGAGCAGGCGGTCAAACATTAGGAGTGTTGAATTCCACCGTGTCGGCTGTCGCAAATCAAGCGCCTCACTGGCAGGTTGTTTCGACGCTGGATATCAGACAAGTGCGCCATGGCCGTGTAGGAACGCCTGAAATGGCCACACACCTTCCTGGCCTGCTTCAGGACGTCCTGTAAGCCTGGGTACTTATGGACAAATCGTTGTACAATCAGATTACACACATGTGCCATGCACGGCACATGTGTCAACTTGCCCAATTTCAATGCCGCCACCAAATTACTTCCATTGTCAGAAACAACCTTGCCAATCTCCAGTTGGTGCGGAGTCAGCCACTGATCCACCTGTGTGTTCAGGGCGGTCAGGAGTGCTGGTGCGGTGTGACTCTCCGCTTTCAGGCAAGTCAACCCCAAGACGGCGTGACACTGCCGTACCCGGGATGTAGCATAGTACCTGGGGAGCTGGGGGGGTGCCATAGATGTGGAGCAAGACGCAGAAGTTGAAGAGGACTCAGCCGAGGAAGAAGTTATGGAAGAGGATGGAGTAGGAGGAGTAGAGGAGGTAGCAGCAGGCCTGCCTGCAAGTTGTGGCGGTGTCACCAACTCTTCTGCAGAGCCACGCATTCCATGCTTGTCAGAAGTCAGCAGGTTTACCCAATGCGCAGTGTAGGTGATATACCTGCCCTGACCATGCTTTGCAGACCAGCTATCCGTGGTCATATGGACCCTTGCCCCAACGCTGTGTGCCAGACATGCCATAACTTCCTTTCTCACAACAGAGTACAGGTTTGGGATTGCCTTTTGTGAAAAGAAATTTCTGCCAGGTACCTTCCACTGCGGTGTCCCAATAGATACAAATTTTTTGAAAGCATCAGACTCCACCAGCTTGTATGGTAAAAGCTGGCGGGCTAAGAGTTCAGACAAGCCAGCTGTCAGACGCCGGGCAAGGGGGTGACTTTGAGAAATTGGCTTCTTACGCTCAAACATGTCCTTGACAGACACCTGACTGTGGGCAGATGACCAGGAACTGCTACGTAAGAGAGACTGAGTGGAGGATGGTTGAGAGGGGGCAAGGAGGACAGCACTGGTTGACGTGGCTGAAGATGCTGGAGCAGGAGGAAGAGGGCGGCTTTCACTTTGTGTGCTGCTTCTACTCATGTGTTCTTCCCATCGGCCTTTGTGATGGGAGACCATGTGCCTTCGCAAAGCAGTTGTACCTAGGTGGCTGTTGGACTTCCCACGACTCAGTTTCTTTTGGCACAGGTTGCAAATGGCATCGCTGTTGTCGGAGGCAGACACACAAAAAAAATGCCACACCGCTGAACTCTGTGATGACGGCATTCTGGTGGTGGCAACAGCATGCGTTGATGGGCGTCGGCGGGCTGTCTGGCTGACCCCTGGTGACGATGCATGCTGTCTGACTGTGCCACTAGCTCCTTGAGACGACCTCCCCGTGCTTCCAAATCTTCTCCTCCTCCTCCTCCTCTCTGTCTCCCCATCTGAACTTTCCCCCTCTTCTTCTTCTCTTCTAGCAGGCACCCACTTGACATCCACCGACACATCATCATCAACCGCTTCACTTGTATCTGAAACATCAAGAAAGGAAGCAGCAGCGGGTACAACATCACCATCATCATCACACCGTACCTCCATGTCGGTAATGCTGCCTGACTGAGACTGATCACTATTATCTACATCCTCTGTCAATGATGGTTGCGCATCACTCATTTCTTCAAAATGATGTGTCAATAACTCCTGTGACAGATCAAGTGAAGCGGCTGTGGTGCTAGTGTTGGTGGTGGCGACAGGCGGCGGAGTGTCACTGGTCACTTGAGACCTGCCCAAAGCACAGCTGGACTTAGATTGTGCGTTAAGGTTAGGAGGACTAGCAGCGGAAGCTGAAGAAGATTGGGTTTCCTGTGTTAGCCATTCAACTAGGTCCTCCTCAGAAGTTTTTGCATCCCCCCTGGCACCCGGCGTCTGAACAATGTGCATATTTGTAGGGTCTAAAGGAATCACAGCACCACGACCACGACCACGGAACCTGCGGGGTGGCCTGCCTCTGCCTGTCATTTTTTTTTAAATGGACACTAACAATACTATTACACCAATTGAGTGGTGGCACTGTGAAAGTGGGCACAGTATACGCTGTGAGACTGACAACAACAAAAAAGACAGATGTTTTAAAAATCACAAATTGTTAATTTTTTGAAATATTACTAGTACTGTGGCAACAAATATGATTGTTTGGCACTATTTGGCAAATGAGCCTGTGTGGCACACACGCTGGGAGAAAGGAAACTGCAATTCAATGGCACTAGGAGACTGAAGAATCACAGTCAAAACAGTTATGATTAACAAAAATTCCAATCCTGTTACAATAAATATGAGTGGTGGCACTAATTGGCTAGTTGGGACTGGCACACAGGCAGGCAGGCAGGAGGAAAATGCAATTCAAGGGCACTAGTAGACTGCAGATTGACAGTCAAAACAGTGTTGATTGACAAATTTTGCAATACTGTTAAAAGAAATATGATTGCTAGCACTAATTGGATAGTTGGGCCTGGCACACAGGCTGGCAGGCAGTAGAAAAGTGCAATTCAATGGCACAAGCAAAATGAGGATTAAGATCAACAATAAAGATTTTTTTTATTTAAATTAGTAACTATACTGTGACAACAATTAGGATTGGTGTAAATAGTTGGCAAGACGGCCTGGCACAAAAGGATGGCAGGCAGGAGGGAGATGCAATTCAAGGACACTAGGAGACTGATTAATGACAGTCAAAACAGTGATGATTGACAATTTTTGCAATACTGTTAAAAGAAATATGATTGCTGACAACAATTGGCTAGGTGGGCCTGGCTCACAGCAGGCTGCAAGGCAGGAGGAAAGTGCTATTCAATGGCACCAGCAAACTGAGGTTTCAAATCACAGCAACTATTACCAAAAATTTTAATTTTTAATTATTAGAATACTGTCACAACAAATATGATTGATGTAAATATTTTTTAAGTAGGCCTGGCACACAGGCTTGGAAGGCTGTAGAAAACTGCAATTCAAAGGCACGAGCAAAATGAGGGTTAAGATCATCAACAATAAAGATTTTTTTAATTTTAATTAGTAACTATACTGTGACAAAAAAATTAAGATTTCTGTAAATAGTTGGCAAGACGGCCTGGCACAAAAGGATGGCAGGCAGGAGGGAGATGCAATTCAAGGACACTAGGAGACTGATTACTGACAGTCTAAACAGTGATGATTGACAATTTTTGCAATACTGTTAACAGAAATATGATTGCTGACAACAATTGGCTAGGTAGGGGCCTGGCTCACAGCAGGCTGCAAGGCAGGAGGAAAGTGCGTTTCAATGGCACCAGCAAACTGACGATTCAAATCACAGCAACTATTACCAAAAATTTAAATTTTTAATTATTAGAATACTGTCACAACAAATATGATTGGTGTAAATATTTTTTAAGTAGGCCTGGCAAACAGGCTTGGAAGGCTGTAGAAAAGTGCAATTCAAAGGCACGAGCAAACTGAGGGTTAAGATCATCAACAATAAAGATTTTTTTAATTTTAATTAGTAACTATACTGTGACAAAAAATTAAGATTGGTGTAAATAGTTGGCAAGACGGCCTGGCACAAAAGGATGGCAGGCAGGAGGGAGATGCAATTCAAGGACACTAGGAGACTGATTACTGACAGTCTAAACAGTGATGATTGATAATTTTTGCAATACTGTTAACAGAAATATGATTGCTGACAACAATTGGCTAGGTGGGGGCCTGGCTCACAGCAGGCTGCAAGGCAGCAGGAAAGTGCGTTTCAATGGCACCAGCAAACTGACGATTCAAATCACAGCAACTATTACCAAAAATTTTAATTTTTAATTATTAGAATACTGTCACAACAAATATGATTGGTGTAAATATTTTTTAAGTAGGCCTGGCACACAGGCTTGGAAGGCTGTAGAAAAGTGCAATTAAAAGGCACGAGCAAACTGAGGGTTAAGATCATCAACAATAAAGATTTTTTTAATTATAATTAGTAACTATACTGTGACAAAAAATTAGGATTGTTATAAATAGTTGGCAAGACGGCCTGGCACAAAAGGATGGCAGGCAGGAGGGAGATGCAATTCAAGGACACTAGGAGACTGATTACTGACAGTCTAAACAGTGATGATTGACAATTTTTGCAATACTGTTAACAGAAATATGATTGCTGACAACAATTGGCTAGTAGGGGGCCTGGCTCACAGCAGGCTGCAAGGCAGCAGGAAAGTGCGTTTCAATGGCACCAGCAAACTGACGATTCAAATCACAGCAACTATTACCAAAAAGTTTAATTTTTAATTATTAGAATACTGTCACAACAAATATGATTGGTGTAAATATTTTTTAAGTAGGCCTGGCACACAGGCTTGGAAGGCTGTAGACAACTGAATTCAAAGGCACGAGCAAACTGAGGGTTAAGATCATCAACAATAAAGATTTTTTTAATTATAATTAGTAACTATACTGTGACAAAAAATTAGGATTGGTGTAAATAGTTGGCAAGACGGCCTGGCACAAAAGGATGGCAGGCAGGAGGGAGATGCAATTCAAGGACACTAGGAGACTGATTACTGACAGTCTAAACAGTGATGATTGACAATTTTTGCAATACTGTTAACAGAAATATGATTGCTGACAACAATTGGCTAGGTGGGGGCCTGGCTCACAGCAGGCTGCAAGGCAGCAGGAAAGTGCGTTTCAATGGCACCAGCAAACTGACGATTCAAATCACAGCAACTATTACCAAAAATTTAAATTTTTAATTATTAGAATACTGTCACAACAAATATGATTGGTGTAAATATTTTTTAAGTAGGCCTGGCACACAGGCTTGGAAGGCTGTAGAAAAGTGCAATTCAAAGGCACGAGCAAACTGAGGGTTAAGATCAACACTAAAAAATGTTTTTATTTAAATTAATAACTATACTGTCTGACTGTGACAACAATTATGATTGATGTAAATAGTTGGCTAGACGGCCTGGCACAAAAGGCTGGCAGTGGCAGGCAGGAGGTAAAAGAAATTCAATGGCCCTAGGAGACTGAATATTTTTATTACTGTTACAAGAATTGTGATTGGTGCCACTAATTGGCTACTTGGGCCTGGCAGACAGGCTGGCAGATATGAGTCGTGGATGGTAGGTAGGGCAGTAATTGAACACAGTATGCTGTGTAAGTGACAAAAACACAGGACTGATAGAAAATTAAGTTACATTACACTAGCAAAATATTTTAAAATTTTAGATTTTAATATTAAAATTATGTTAAGAAGTGCAATGCACATATGACTCTATGAGTGGTCGCACTGGCTGGCTGCTACGTAGGGCAGCAATTATAACAACAGTATGCTGTGTAAGTCAGATAGACAGTTAGACACAGGCCTGATAGAAAATACAATTAGATTACACTAGCATAATGATTTAAAGACTTTTTTTTGGAAATTTTAAGAAAAAGGTTAAGCACATACATATGAGTCGTGGCTGATAGCCTTGGAAGGGCAGCTATTAAAAACAGTAGGCTATGTATGTCGGATACACACACGCCTGATAGAAAATACTATTAGATTACACTAGAAAAATGATTGAAATTATTTTTTGGGGGGGGCCAAATTAAAAAAAGGTTAAACACATATGAGTCGTGGCTCATAGACTAGGGAGGGCAGCAAGTAAACACAGTAGGCTCTCTATGGCCTAGATTTAGAGTTCGGCGGTAGCCGCGAAAACCAGCGTTAGAGGCTCCTAACGCTGGTTTTAGGCTACCGCCGGTATTTGGAGTCATGTAGGTAAGGGTCTAACGCTCACTTTCCAGCCGCGACTTTTCCATACCGCAGATCCCCCTACGCCATTTGCGTATCCTATCTTTTCAATGGGATCTTTCTAACGCTGGTATTTAGAGTCGTTTCTGAAGTGAGCGTTAGAGCTCTAACGACAAAACTCCAGCCGCAGGAAAAAAGCAGGAGTTAAGAGCTTTCTGGGCTAACGCCGGTTTCTAAAGCTCTTAACTACTGTACTCTAAAGTACACTAACACCCATAAACTACCTATGTACCCCTAAACCGAGGTCCCCCCACATCGCAGACACTCGATTAAATTTTTTTAACCCCTAATCTGCCGACCGCAAAGTGCCGCCACCTACGTTATCCTTATGTACCCCTAATCTGCTGCCCCTAACACCGCCGACCCCTATATTATATTTATTAACCCCTAATCTGCCCCCCTCAACGTCGCCGACACCTGCCTACACTTATTAAACCCTAATCTGCCGACCGGACCTCACCGCTACTATAATAAAGTTATTAACCCCTAATCTGCCTCACTAACCCTATCATAAATAGTATTAACCCCTAATCTGCCCTCCCTAACATCACCGACACCTAACTTCAATTATTAACCCCTAATCTGACGACCGAATCTCGCCGCTATTCTAATAAATGTATTAACCCCTAAAGCTAAGTCTAACCCTAACACTAACACCCCCCTAAGTTAAATATAATTTAAATCTAACGAAATTAATTAACTCTTATTAAATAAATTATTCCTATTTAAAGCTAAATACTTACCTGTAAAATAAACCCTAATATAGCTACAATATAAATTATAATTACATTGTAGCTATTTTAGGATTAATATTTATTTTACAGGCAACTTGGTAATTATTTTAACCAGGTACAATAGCTATTAAATAGTTAAGAACTATTTAATAGTTACCTAGTTAAAATAATTACAAAATTACCTGTAAAATAAATCCTAACCTAAGTTATAATTAAACCTAACACTACCCTATCAATAAATTAATTTAATAAAATACCTACAATTACCTACAATTAACCTAACACTACACTATCAATAAATAAATTAAATACAATTGCTACAAATAACTACAATTACATAAACTAACTAAAGTACAAAAAATAAAAAAGAACTAAGTTACAAAAAATAAAAAAATATTTACAAACATAAGAAAAATATTACAACAATTTTAAACTAATTACACCTACTCTAAGCCCCCTAATAAAATAACAAAGACCCCCAAAATAAAAAAATGCCCTACCCTATTCTAAATTAATAGAGTTAAAAGCTCTTTTACCTTACCAGCCCTGAACAGGGCCCTTTGCGGGGCATGCCCCAAGAAAATCAGCTCTTTTGCCTGTAAAAAAAAACATACAATACCCCCCCCAACATTACAACCCACCACCCACATACCCCTAATCTAACCCAAACCCCCCTTAAATAAACCTAACACTAAGCCCCTGAAGATCTTCCTACCTTGTCTTCACCATCCAGGTATCACCGATCCGTCCTGGCATCCAGTGCTGAAGAGGTCCAGAAGAGGCTCCAAAGTCTTCCTCCTATCCGGCAAGAAGAGGACATCCGGACCGGCAAACATCTTCTCCAAGCGGCATCTTCGATCTTCTTCCATCCGGTGCGGAGCGGGTCCATCTTGAATCAGCCGACGAGGATCCATCCTCTTCTTCCGGCGTCTCCCGACGAATGACGGTTCCTTTAAGGGACGTCATCCAAGATGGCGTCCCTCGAATTCCGATTGGCTGATAGGATTCTATCAGCCAATCGGAATTAAGGTAGGAATATTCTGATTGGCTGATGGAATCAGCCAATCAGAATCAAGTTCAATCCTATTGGCTGATCCAATCAGCCAATCAGATTGAGCTCGCATTCTATTGGCTGATCGGAACAGCCAATAGAATGCGAGCTCAATCTGATTGGCTGATTGGATCAGCCAATCGGATTGAACTTGATTCTGATTGGCTGATTCCATCAGCCAATCAGAATATTCCTAACTTAATTCCGATTGGCTGATAGAATCCTATCAGCCAATCAGAATTCGAGGGACGCCATCTTGGATGACGTCCCTTAAAGGAACCGTCATTCGTCGGGAGACGCCGGAAGAAGAGGATGGATCCGCGTCGGCTGATTCAAGATGGACCCGCTCCGCACCGGATGGAAGAAGATAGAAGATGCCGCTTGGAGAAGATGTTTGCCGGTCCGGATGTCCTCTTCTTGCCGGATAGGAGGAAGACTTTGGAGCCTCTTCTGGACCTCTTCAGCACCGGATGCCAGGACGGATCGGTGATACCTGGATGGTGAAGACAAGGTAGGAAGATCTTCAGGGGCTTAGTGTTAGGTTTATTTAAGGGGGGTTTGGGTTAGATTAGGGGTATGTGGGTGGTGGGTTATAATGTTGGGGGGGGTATTGTATGTTTTTTTTTACAGGCAAAAGAGCTGATTTTCTTGGGGCATGCCCCGCAAAGGGCCCTGTTCAGGGCTGGTAAGGTAAAAGAGCTTTTAACTCTATTAATTTAGAATAGGGTAGGGCATTTTTTTATTTTGGGGTTCTTTGTTATTTTATTAGGGGGCTTAGAGTAGGTGTAATTAGTTTAAAATTGTTGTAATATTTTTCTTATGTTTGTAAATATTTTTTTATTTTTTGTAACAGTTCTTTTTTATTTTTTGTACTTTAGTTAGTTTATGTAATTGTAGTTATTTGTAGCAATTGTATTTAATTTATTTATTGATAGTGTAGTGTTAGGTTAATTGTAGGTAATTGTAGGTATTTTATTTAATTAATTTATTGATAGGGTAGTGTTAGGTTTAATTATAACTTAGGTTAGGATTTATTTTACAGGTAATTTTGTAATTATTTTAACTAGGTAACTATTAAATAGTTCTTAACTATTTAATAGCTATTGTACCTGGTTAAAATAATTACCAAGTTGCCTGTAAAATAAATATTAATCCTAAAATAGCTATAATATAATTATAATTTATATTGTAGCTATATTAGGATGTATTTTACAGGTAAGTATTTAGCTTTAAATAGGAATAATTTATTTAATAAGAGTTAATTAATTTCGTTAGATTTAAATTATATTTAAGTTAGGGGGGTGTTAGTGTTAGGGTTAGACTTAGCTTTAGGGGTTAATCCATTTATTATAGTAGCGATGAGCTGCGGTCGTCAGATTAGGGGTTAATAATTGAAGTTAGGTGTCGGCGATGTTAGGGAGGGCAGATTAGGGGTTAATACTATTTATGATAGGGTTATTGAGGCGGGAGTGAGGCGGATTAGGGGTTAATAACTTTATTATAGTAGCGCTCAGGTCCGCTCGGCAGATTAGGGGTTAATAAGTGTAGGCAGGTGGAGGCGACGTTGTGGGGGGCAGGTTAGGGGTTAATAAATATAATATAGGGGTCGGCGGTGTTAGGGGCAGCAGATTAGGGGTACATAGGGATAATGTAAGTTGTGGCGGTTTACGGAGCGGAAGATTAGGGGTTAATAATATAATGCAGGGGTCAGCGATAGCGGGGGCGGCAGATTAGGAGTTAATAAGTGTAAGGTTAGGGGTGTTTAGACTCGGGGTACATGTTAGAGTGTTAGGTGCAGACGTAGGAAGTGTTTCCCCATAGGAAACAATGGGGCTGCGTTAGGAGCTGAACGCTGCTTTTTTGCAGGTGTTAGGTTTTTTTTCAGCTCAAACAGCCCCATTGTTTCCTATGGGGGAATCGTGCACGAGCACGTTTTTGAGGCTGGCCGCGTCCGTAAGCACCGCTGGTATCAAGAGTTGCATTTGCGGTAAAAATGCTCTACGCTCCTTTTTTGGAGCCTAACGCAGCATTTTTTTGAACTCTCGATACCAGAGTTAAATTTATGGTGCGGCCAGAAAAAAGCCCGCGTAGCGTTAACAGCCCATCTACCGCCAAACTCCAAATCTAGGCCTATGTCAGCAAAACACACAGGCCGGATAGAAAATTAGATTTGATTGCACTAGCAAACAAATTTAAACTTTTTTTTTTAACCAAAAGACTGAAAAACAAGAGGTATATTAATGCTGAGTGAGCCTGACAGACACAGGCATGATAGTAAATGTAATTAGATTACACTAGAAAAATATTTTTTTGTGGGTTTTTTTTTAATTTAAAATAATGTTATAAACGGATATTAGCACTGGTGGCTGGCACAGAGCAATGAACCAGAGTATATGCTGTGTGACACTGGCCTGATAGAAAATGAAAAAAAATTACACTAGAAAAATAATTATATTTTTGGGTTAGTTAAATTTAAACTAATGTTGTTAGGGAGATATCAGTGGTGGCAGTAGTCACAGCATATGCTGTGAGCCTTAAACACACAGCTGAAAGCCAGGCAAATGCTAATTAAAAAAAAAAAAAAAAAAAAAAAAAACGGCACAAAATATAGCCCTAAAAAGGGCTTTTTGGGGTGCTGTGCTTGCAGCAGAGATGAGTGGAGTCCTTCTGGACTGTAAATACACTAGCCTAGCTATGTTTTTACTATTAATGTCAGGAACGAAAACACAACACGTCCTCTCATTAAAAAAGCAAGGTCATTATGAGTCTAAAATGGCGGATTCCGAGTAGCTGGGAGTGTCTGTGAGGGAGTGTCTGATGTTGATTGGCTCTAATGTGTCAGGCGGCTGTGACATAAAGGGTCAAAGTTTCCACAATGATGACACATAGGGGCGGATCGCCCTGTGTTCGCCCACAAACGCGAACGCGAACAAGCTATGTTCGCTGTGAACCGTTCGCGGGCGAACAGTTCCGGACATCACTAATTGTAATATATATGTATTATCAAACATGCTTCTAATAAAAGCTATAGCTGTTTCAAACGTGTATTTAAGTATGCACTGTGCACCAGCATTTTAAACACAGCACTTGCTCAGACAGCCTAAGTTGCTTGTATCATCTGGTAATGACTCAATTTGTTAATGGCTCACATGATACAAGACCCACTGGTGTTCTGAGCAGCTGCAGTATTTAAAATGCTGGTTCACTGACAATATCTAGTTATGTTTCACATGCACGTAACTTTTACCAGAAGCAGTTTTGCCAATACATTGATATTACAAATATGTTTCTATTCAAAGGTGTAATTCATCTATGTGCATTTCAATTTTGACTGGAATGTCCCTTTAAAAAGATCACCTCAGATTTAAAGGTCTTTAAGGAATTAGAAGATATCTATAAGAGGATCAGAGAAGAGATGGAGAAGTCTCTAAATCTGTCTCAGTTAAAAAAGAAAGGAAGATTAATATCAGAATAACAGTGTTTACACCTGGTAAAAAAAATACAATTTTCATCTAAATAATAAAGATCTTTCACTTGCCCACACTTCTCTACTCCAAAAAGGTCTAACTTTTGTTCCCACAAATTCTTTTGACAAATTTGAAGTAATAAAAGATGTCCATGTTTTCTGTTTAAGTGTAAATAAGCTGTGAAGTTTCCATGCTCAAACAAGGCCAGGGAGTGTCTCTGTATCGCATCTCCTTAAAACTCTTGGTAGAAAATGTTCTATAACGTTGTTCATATTCGTAGGATATCCTGCTTTTCAAATAAAGATACCAAGAGAACGAAGAAAAATTTATAATAGGAGTAAAATAGAAAGTTGCTTATAATAACATGCTCTATCTGATTCATCAAATACTTTTTTTTTAGTTTAGTATCCCTTTAAGACTTAATCTGTCTTTAATTTTTTTTTTTTTCAATGAAAGATGATCTTAGGAAATATGTTATAACCTTCTATCTTTTATGTTAGAATGTGTAATTACTGGCTTGTGAACAAATATGGGAAATGCTATGTTTCACGAGGTGCTGCCCACTTAGCTTGACCTTTCTAACGCCTTTCACGGAGGTTCTCTGCCAAGGATTCTGTTCTGTAAGTTAAGTCTTATGATTAAGGTTCCAGGGGATAATGGGTCTGGTCACAGAGTCAAAAACTGAAATAGTAATTTGAAAAACATTATATCCAGGCGCAACAAAAATCAACTCCTGTAAAGTATAGGGTTGCACTGGGTCAGCATGTTAGAGAGAAGGGGAGTCTGTCAAAAGTCAGCAAAATAAGAGGAAAAAAGGTCAGGAAAGGCACGAAAAGCATCAGGATTTCATATAACATATTTCAAAGATAATTTTATAGAAAAATAGATGCATAGGGTACTTTTGTGATCCCATGGTCTAATAACATTAACTCTTACGATGCAGCTCTGGGCAAGCAGACAGGAACATCACTATCAGCCACAATGCACTTTTAAAAATGTTGTGCTGCGGTGGCGGCTTTGGTGCTTCTCCAATAGCGCGTATACCTGGAACTGCTAAATGAATGAAGACCTGAACGTGTAATGTGAGTTCACATCTGCATTCCATATTAAAATGTGCGCACTGGAATTGGCCTAAAGAGATTGTTAATCATGGTGCAGTTAAACCTCCATGGGTGGTGGGAGGTCGTCTGTGCAGCCGGAGCTCAATGAGGGGCAAAAGAAAAACATTAAAAAAAAAGGTAAAACTTTATTTTACATATTTTTTTACCATGTGTACATTATCTTCAAAGGGACATGAAACCCCAATTTTTTCGTTTGTGATTCAGAAAGAGCATGCAATTTTAAACAACTTTCTAATGTACTTCTATTAACTCATTTGTTTCATTCTCTTTATATCCTTTGTTTGAAAACCATATTGAAATATTCTCAGTAGCTGCTGATTGGTGGCTGCACATAGATGCCTTGTGTTATTGGCTCACTCATGTTCATTGCTATTTCTTCAATAAAAGATACCTAAAGAATGAAGCAAATTAGATAATAGAAGTAAATTGGAATGTTGTTTAAAATTGTATTCTCCATCTGAACCATGAAATACATTTTTTGGGTGTCATGGTCCTTTAAAGGGACATAAAACCCAATTTTTTCTTTCATAATTCAGATAGAGAATACAGTTTCAAACAATTTTCCAATTTACTTTTATTATCAAGTTTGAATCATTCTCTGGTTATCCTTTTTTTGAAGGAACAACAATGCACTACTAGGAGCTAGCTGAACACACCAGGAGAGCCAATCACAAGAGGCTTATATGTACAGTTACCAATCAGCAGCTAGCACCCAGTAGTACATTGCTGCTCCTGAGTCTACCTAGGATAAAAAGAGAAAAAAATAAATTAGATAATAGAAGTAAATTGGAATGTTGTTTAAAATTGTATGTTCTATCTGAACCTTGAGAGAACAAAATGTGGGTTTTATGTCCCTTAATGATTGATTACATTGTTATTCAATGTATTCATTTGAAATAAAGTTTACTTTAATGGTCCTTTAATTACAATAGAAAACAACAATAGAAACACAAAAATGTATTATAATATCATGTAATTTAGAAAACATCTGAGTGCTGACTGCTGACCTAGCCCAGGGATAGCGAACCTTGACACTCTTGATGTTTCAGAACTACATTACCCATGATGCTTAGGCACTTTGATGTCCAGTTGCACCTCATGTAGTTCTGAAATATCTGGAGGGCCAATGTTCCCCATCCCTGACCTAGCCCATCCTGCATAACATATAGTTATGATGAATGTGCGAGATACCTGCACCTCACTGATGGGAGTGCTAACATCTTGTAACCCCAGAAGACAGACAGAAAGCACAAAAAAGACTGTCAGTGGTGGTGACATCTGTCTTCATGGAAGGAGAACCAATGCACAACTTCATAAGAGCTTTTGGGAAATGGACATCTAAAGAAACCTCCCTACCAATAAACATACTGGAAATGTTTAAAGGGACATGACATTTTTTTTTATCTCATTATTCAGATAGAGCATATCATTTTAAACAACTTTCCAAATTACTTTATCAAATTTGCTTCATTCTCTTGGTATCCTTTGTTGAAGGATTGCTTAAAATGATTAAATTACAATAAAGTCAAGATTAAACTTTCATAATTCAGATAGAACATACAATTTTAAACAACTTTACAATTTACTTCTATTTTATTAATTGCTTTGTTCTTTTGTTATAATTTGTTGAAAAAAGGTAGGTTTAGGAGAACCAATGAGCTACTGAGAGATAGCTGAACACATTGGGGGATCCAATGGCAATAGGCATATAAATGCAACCACCAATCAGCATCTAGCTCCCAGTATTGCATTGCTGCTCTGAGCCTACATTTTGTTCAACATAGCCAGTGATGGTTTGTATTGTGTCAGTGATGATTTAATTCACTCTCTCTGCGCGGGTACATTATTTGAATATTAAAGCAGTGGGCACTCACAGCATATGTACATATGCCACTGAAACAGAAGTTACTAGAAGCATTTGTGTTATTAAATTAACATTGTTAAAATGCTTTTATTCAAGACTAACACATACTTGTGTACATTTTAATTTTGAGCGTTTTGTGAAGCATGGCATTTCATAGTTATTTCCATCAGCAGGGACAGAAAAGTATTGGCATTAACAGCCTGGTTTCTTAAACCTTTATTGTGAAGCATGAAGAACTTTTACATAAGGTCATACAAACACTATTGCAAGCTATAGTTTGTACTGTATTTTACACTGTGGCAAGATTCCCACTAACTGTTCATTTTTCAAATCATTGGTTTTATTTATAATAGTTTGAACACAACTCTTCTATTTCACACACATCCCCATTAATTCTTTTTTCGTTCTATCCCTAAAAAGGTTCACCAGAACAGTCTTCAGAAGTTTAGATCTAACTTAAAGGGCCACTAAACCCAAAATCTTTCTTTCATGATTCAGATAGAGAATAGAAATTTAAACAACATTACAATTTACTTCCATTATTTATTTTGCTTCATTTTTTAAATATCCTTAGTTGAAGAAAAAGCAATTCACATGGTGAGCCAATCACACGATGCTTCTATGTGCAGCAACCAATCAGCAGCTAGTGGGCATATCTAGATATGCTTTTTTATCAAAGAATATCAAGAGAATAAAACAAATTAGATAATATAAGTAAATTAGAAAGATGTTTAAAATTGCATTCTCTTTCTAAATCATAAAAGAAAAAATGTGGGTGGCATGTCCCTTTAAAGGAACTCAAAGGGCCCAATTAACTAACAGCCGTTCAGACAAAGTTCTCAACTTTAGAACCTGTCTGCATGGCTTTGCGATGAACGGGCAGCTAACACTGGACATCCTTTGCCCTTATGTACCAATTGCGCGACAGAATGGCCTGTCAATCACCCTGAGCGAGCGTGTTTGGGGTAATTTCAATCCACCATCTCAGAGGTGGCAGAAAGTGTAAGAAGCAGCGGCCTGATGACTGCTTCTTCTTTCATTGCGGGAAGCAGGCTTGCATGTGCGTACCTGCCCCACAAGGGCTCAAAAGCCTTAGTACATGGAGCCCAAAATGTAATTCCCCGTAATGGGCTAGATTACCGTGGCCGGCTTTGCTTGAGTATTACAAGTTGAAAGTAAAAAGTTACTCTACAAAGAATAGAGCAGCATTCATATTTTCAGTATATTTTGTGGTTTCAATTGGAAAAAAAACAGCTATTTGAAATGACAAAATAAAGTTAAAGGCGCTTTTTGTAAGCAATTTAACACACTCCAGCAGGTCAAATGGATCACTGGGAATACATTAAAAGGGAGCAAACTTTTCCGCAAAATGTTCCTTTAATTATTTGTAATAGTCAGAAAAATTGTTGCAATGCACTTTATTTATTTTCCTGCTTTTCCTGTAATTTAACTCTCAAAATTGTAGTGTTTTCACTGCCCAGAGAGGCTGGGGTGCATTCAATGGTAAGCACTCTTAGAAGCTGCACAGTGATTATTTAATATTTACAGGAGCTTGTTTATCTATGTTCCTTATTGGCTGCAACCAATTAAGTAAAATAAATATCAAGAAGCTTTTCAGTGTGTGTCCTATACTTGCAATATAAAGCACATTTTAAGTGACAGTTTTAAATGCTTTGATTTTTGCATGCAGATAGGTTTCAATGCAGTGAATAATTTCTGTGCATAAATAAAATGCTAATGTTTATTTAAATGTATATCATTTAGTAGCTATTGCTCATCATGTTATTAGAACTGAGTGCTCTATCTTTTACACCCCTTCCTCAATATTTCATCAAATAAAGGCAGCTCCCATCAAGATTTATTTTACTAACAGAAATGAAGTGATTAGGATCTTCTTCTCAAATCAGAGGCTGCAAGAGCTACACTAATCTTGGTATTTATAAGCTGTAGAATGAAGGCTGGAAACACGGTGTAAATGCATTTGACAAGGAGAGAATAGCAGACACGATTTTTAATAAGTAACGTACAGCTTACAGTGCTTTTGAAATAAGCATTAACACAGAAATCTAAAATTTAGTTATTAAATACATTTCTAAGTTTCTGGTTAAGGATAATAATAATAATAATAATAATAATAATGAATTCTGTTTATATTAATAGATAAACATTTTATATCAATCTATAATATGCTAATATGTGAAAAAAGCTCTAAACAAAATATGTACCAGAATGTGAATGCAACTACACATTAAAGGGATACTACACCCAAATTTCCTCTTTCGTGATTCAGATAGCGCATACAATTTTAAGCAACTTTCTAATTTACTCCTATTATCAATTTCTCTTTGTTCTCTTGCTAACTTTATTTGAAAAATCCGGAATGTAAGGTTAGAAGCCGGCCCATTTTTGGTTAAGAACCTGTGCAGCGCCTGCTAATTTTATGGCTACATTTAGCCACCAATCAGCAAGTGCTACCCAGGTGCTGAACCAAAAATGGGCGGGCTCTTAAGCTTTCCATTCTTGCTTTTTCAAATAAAGATAAACAAAGAAAAATGTATAATAGCATTTAATTTGAAAGTTGCTTAAAATTGCATGCTCTATCTGAATCATGAAAGAGAAAATTTGGGTTTATCTCTTTAATTGGCATATCCTCCATTTTCCAATAAAACACATCACATTAACTGCTTTGTATTGAAGAGATTACTCAGAACTTGCATGTGACACATCATTTACCCAAAGAAAGAGTTGAAATGCAACATAAAAGGGTTAAATAAAGGACAATTTTGAAAATGTTTGTATTTTTTTTTTTTATTTTTTTTTTGCTTTGAAGCAAAACGCTTTTTTTATCAGCTGAGGCAGACAACAATATCCTGTTGCTTTTCATTATCATGGTTAGACTAAACCAGCTTCTTTCTTTTATTTTTATTACATACATTTGGTACTAAATGCAAATTTGATCTTTAAACCAAACCTTGCAATAACCTGTCAAAAAAATCAGGTAAAATCAGCAGGAGCTATGTCACTTTGGCCAATAAACATCGTTATTTTCCCCATTTACTGCACATTTCCTTTTTGTGTCAGCTCAGTAATACAGCAACTTCCACTTTTAAAATGCCTATAAAGGATTCTCATTGATCTGCCAATCAAACACTTATTTGTATGCAGGAAAACAGAGCTTCCCAATATAACTGACTAACGAAATCTGAAATGAAATGGATGAGCTACAGAATTGCACTAGTCCAGACACCATTTCTTTTTACTCAGCAGAGCTTTTATTTGTTTTTATTGGTAATATAGATATCATAATGTGTAATCCTTAAGGGTAAAACTTTCTATACCTTACCTACTATGTGATAACATTACCCTTAACAACATAAATAACCCAAATAACACACAGACACCAGTTATGGGAGGAAAAACCCTTTCCCCGTCCGGGGACAAGGGTTGTATTTATTTAAAACAATAACTTAAAATTAACTTAAATAACTTAACAAATCAACGCTGGCTGGCAAGATCATCCCTGTCCTACAACTCCTAAGAAAGGGGTGCAACCGCCCTAAAGGAATGGGGGCGCCCCCATTCCGTCGGCCTGGAGGGCTGGGCTGACATTGAATTTGCTCACGTGTCCCCCTCCTCTTTCACCCCGCCAGGCTGACCCTATCACAGATATGTCGCACCCCGCTGCCGCCGCAACAGGCTGCATGACGCCATGCACCTACCACAAAAATGGTGTTGAAGGACCCCCAAACGGTTCCTCGGCCAAAAGACTGTTAGTTCCTAAGGAGGGTCCCTAAGAGCACAACTACAGCACTTTGGTCTTACCAAGGTCCGAATGACTATTCAGCTCCCAGCCAAAGTGAAGCTATTGCCGGAGTGTCTAGAGTCCGCTGTCGACTAAACTGGTACAATCCTGCATCCATAACTGGCAACCGGAACACCTGTTACTTGGGAGGGAAGGGAGGGAAGACAAGAAACAGGTTAGTGACCCTACTTCCTGCCTGCAGACACTAATATAGGCTCTGCAACATCTCCCTCTAGCTGCAACAACAGCTAATACACTTAAACAGAAACACCTAGCAGTTCAGACAAAAGTTAACCCTTAAGTTGCTGCGTGCTTAGTCAGCCCTCCACTTTCCTAAGGGTAAAACTTTCTATACCTTACCTACTATGTGATAACAATACCCTTAACAACATAAATAACCCAAATAACACACAGACACCAGTTATGGGAGGAAAAACCCTTTCCCCGTCTGGGGATAAGGGTTGTATTTATTTAAAACAATAAATTAAAATTAACTTAAATAACTTAACAAATCAACGCTGGACGGCAAGATAATCCCTGTCCTACAACTCCTAAGAAAGGGGCGCGACCGCCCTAAAGGAATGGGGGCACCCCCATTCCGTCGGCCTGGAGGGCTTTTTAGGAAGGATCATGCAGGAGAGCCTCATCCTACCGAAAAAAGGGGCAATCAATCCAAATGTTGGAATGGATGATAACCTCACCTCCCGCAGCTAGCACTGCCCTACCTACATCCCTATTAAGCTTCCTTTGTACCCTAAAGAACTGCCTTACGGGAACTCATGTGCCTCCACAGATTTCTAGAAATAATCTGTGACCAAACAATCTTTACCCCATGAAACTGAGCCATCAACCACCTAATATCTGCTAGCATGACACTAGCCAAATCACCCCTGGGCATAGTCCCAATGTCATTTCCATTTAAGTGTAATACAATCACGGGGGGACTTCCCCACCTCCTTCTGGCCTCCGCTACTTGAGTCGGCAAATCCGACCACATCATTCCATGCTTTCCCAGCCAATGACTGCCCAGCCTCTGTGACGGCAACCCCAACTGCAAGCCTCCTGCACTTGCTGCAGCCCACAAATTTCCCAAGATCCAAACTCTTTCGCACTGCAGCACCTCACCTGCCATCACATAAGAAATCCAAAAAACCTGGCTTCCCCACCTAAACAACAATAGAACAAAACCTGAGCTATAATTAGGAACCAACTAAACAACGTCTTGCTTCAGCGGTCGTATATATATTTCTTAAATTTTGCTGCTGCCTACCTTCCTAAAACCTTAATTTCGCATCGGAAGACCCTGCCAAGGCCGCATCTTTAGCAGCGCCAATCCTGAAAGAATGTGGGGCCACTACAGATAGATCCCACCCTAAACTGGAAACCCCTTCTTCAGGACTACCCAAAATTGAAACCTGGATAATAAAGACCCATTTTCATGAACCAGTAACACCCCTGCAACACCTGGCCTGAGTTCCAAGAACCTTCTGAACCACCTAACTTGTCAAATCGATAGCTCCACCTGCGAAAGCAAATTGAGCCATCTACCCTTACCCATCTGATCGATCCTGGAATGTGCCATGAAAACTAAAATAACTTCCCCTTCTTTCCTAACATGATCCCTAAGCAGTGCTGATCCTGCTGAACCCTTAGATCGAGCTACCACTCACTAATATGCAGCGCGGAAACTATGCAAGGGGAAAAATGCTGCAGCAAAGAGGACAACTTCGTACTCAGAGCTACAAATTGTCGGGAGGACCCGTATCATGGTACCTAACCTTCCCCTGGTGATCGGTTCCCTAATGTTCTTAGTATCGCCTTTCAATCTATGCGTTCCCATAATAGCAGCCCTAGCTAGGAAAGATTTGGAGACATCTGGGGTAGCCCCTGCATAAGCAAAAATGTTGTCCCAATTACCACCATACCTGTGGTACGAATACCAGGTCTTAGCAGACAGTAACC
This sequence comes from Bombina bombina, assembly GCF_027579735.1. NCBI lineage: Eukaryota > Metazoa > Chordata > Amphibia > Anura > Bombinatoridae > Bombina > Bombina bombina. Next base: position 1,071,069,218 of record NC_069501.1, on the reverse strand, counting down.
CCTGTAGTAACCTTAGCGTGGTTCCCCAGAACTCAACACCTGCCAGATATAAGCAGGACAGTCGTCACCCTGATCTAAAGCAGCGGGCGCTACCTCCCTAAACCTAAGCCACTGACCCCTGAACAGAGCATCCGCGAAGACAGTGCGCACCCCGGGAACGTGCCTCGCCGTGCATGAAAATGTTATGCCGCAAACAGAGCAAAACTAACTGGTGTAAGATGTTAACTACTGGGAGGGGAAAGAAGCAGAACAGCCTTTTTATAGCGTGAACCACACTCAGATTGTCACACCAAAAATTGACCGCCCTGTTCTATAATCGTCCTTACCATAACTCCGCCACCAACCTGTGCTGAGCCACTCGGCCGGCTAGGTGGTTGCGCACCAAGATCCCTTGAAAGAAGCCCCTAACCCATGACTCCCTGCCACATCGGTGTACTAGTGCAATTGTTGGCTGCGGACTGGTTTTGGCAACCAGATCCCCTCACCATAGAAATCCTGCGAGACCAAAAACCAAACTGTCAGGCCCTTCTGAATAACTAGGGGGATCCTCACCGGAGCCCTTGGTAACCTAAGCACCCTAGTAGCCGCCTCCATCCTCCTGTTAAATATCCTAACCATGGGGATCACCCTGGACGCGAAGTTCAACAGGCCTAGCAAAGATTGAAAGTCCCGTAGCGTGGACCTACCGGCCTCCCTGATGGCCTGGATAGCTGACAAGGCAGATTCAACTGTTTGTGCCGGCAGTCTGCCTTCCCCGGATACGGTAACAATTTCCATGCCTAAGAATACAAAGCGCATGCATGGACTTTCCGACTTCTCGTCCGCAATCGGAACACCTAGGCGCGAGGGCAATTGTTGCATGCTAGCCCGAAGCCTAGCACAATCCCTGGATTCTGCCTTCCCTAAGAAAAGGAAATCATCTCAATAATGAGCTACCTGTGCCAGCCGGGACTCATAAACTCCCGCCCAATGCAGGAAAGAACTAAACAGTTCAAAATATGCACACGATATTGCCCAACCCATTGGCAAGCAGCGGTCCACGTAATAACGATCCTGAAACATGCACCCCATCAGGTAGAAGATCTCCGGGTGAATAGGAAGTAGGCAAAAGGCTGATTGAATGAACACCTTTGCCATCTCCGCTTCTGGACCTAGCCTTTGAACGACCGCCAGGGCAGATTCAAAGAACTGATATGATACTGACGCATCCCCACATCACGAATAAAGAAATTCTCTTTGCATTAAGAAGGTGCTGCTGTTTTTCTGCTATTTCTGGATTTATCTAGAGGATAATTGCAGGGTCCCTGCAGCGTGCATCTACTTGCCTGGGTATGAGTGCTGGGCCTCTATATTGAATTTTATTGAGACAAACGTTGAATCAGCCTAAACTTCCCTGGCCCCCTCTTGGGCACTATTCTGAGTGGGGAGATAACAAAATTCTTTAAGGGTACGCAAGAATAAGGACCCGCCATACGCCCTAAGTCTACTTATTTCGCCAATTTCTCAGCAACAGCCTGGGTGTGGAATAGCTGATTTAAGGTTATGAACTGCAAGAAAGGGGACACCTAACCGGAATGCAAAAACCAAATGATAACCCAGACCTAAGGAAGACCACCGCCGCCTCGTTGGAATAAGCCCTAAGCAAGCTACAAATTTCCCTTATATTCAGGGGAGTATGGGTCCTCTCCCCGCCTGACTCACAATGCCTGGGACAGTCCCTGTGTGAGACCCACCGCAATAGATGCAGATGTACCGAAAAAGACAATGTAAACCCCTGTCACACTGCTTTTTCTGAAATCGCCAAACTCTTTACCTCTGCATTTCCTGGACTGTCTATCCGGTATGTTTGACACTGCGGGCCTTCCCGGCACCATGGCTACACTATCTGATAAGTCTAGACCCGAAAACAGGTCCATCTCCTTTGTCCCAAAAGTAAGTATAGGATTGGACTCTAATCTACGCCTGAATTCAGCATCATATTGACGCCATGCTGACCCTTTCCCTCTAGTATGAATGTCATCCATGACTTCCATATGTTTGAGGATATTAAGAGAATGCTGAGGGTTAGCCTCCAAGTAGCAGGATGCTAACACGCGGAAGCAACGTATCCACTCCTCATAAGTCTCGGGCCTTTAACCTTTTAATCTCCTGTCCCCTCTTCAACCCTTTCCTTCAAATCTTGAGCCAACCTAAAAAGCTCAAATATTTGAACGTACCTCCCTTCTCTAAGCCGTCTGGCTATACACATTTTAAGATGAGAATGCAGCGAATGCACTATACAGGGATAAGCATCGGATGTGCTCGTTATAAGTGACCTAGAGGAACTGGCTTGGCTAACTGACAGAGAGCTAGAGCCCATTATTCCCTGACCCCCTGGTGATGCCCCTAAATTAATGGAGCCCACAGTGCTAGCCCCTGTCACATCCCCTATTTTTTGATGTACCTAAATAGCTTGCACTGCCCCTTATCCTTAAATCCTGTGGAACTGTCAGAGTCACTGGAATAACTATCATCATCCCTAATGTGTGGTGTACGTGTAAATAATGACTCGCCAGCTCCGGCCTTCGCACCGACTCCAGATGACGCCGGAATAGACACTAACGTGGTGGACCTGAGGTCTTGCCTTGTTACAGGTCCTGCTGCAGCTGCTGTTGTCTCAGTCTGCGCCTGAGCTGGAAAAGAAGCCTCCCCAGCGGATGCTGCTGCTGCTGCTGATGATGACGCCATGGAGACCTGTGAAATAAAAAATGCAAGTGGGGGTATCACTGGAATCGGTGATGAGGCCCCTCACACCCTGATCCTGTTTCTCCAAACCACTCACACTTTGCTAATTGCTTGATCCCCTTGCTAGAAACCTTTTTCTATGACTAGATGAAATATTCATGTATCCACTTTTAATACCTACCCCTTTACCTGACGGTGTCAATTCAACAGATTTAACTCTTTTTTTATGCCCACCTTACTTATACCTTTATTCGCCCCACTTACAGTCTTACTGGTTTGCTTCTGCTTTCTACCGCCACACTGCCCCTTTAAAGTGGAACTTCCTCCCCCCCGGGGGTCACCGCCGATTCCGGATACCCACTTACTATTGTGGGGATCCGTGTCAGCGACCGCCGACCAAAAGAGCGTATTGGGGGTGCTAAGGTTGGGTGTGTACGTAGTGTGTAATTTCATATGTAAAAATAATAATAAATCACAATTGCACAGCCAGCTTGATTAAACAGACAAAAGTTCATAAACTTGCTATGTCAGTGGGTCAACCCCAATCTCCCATGACAATAGCCAAATTTGAATGAAAATGACATGTGTATATGAGTGCGAAACTCTCCAATGCAGTCAAATGATATCACTTTTAGTTATATCGCAAACAAACTCACCACAGTCCTGTTTCAGGTTAATCTTTCTCCTGTATCCTAGTGGTGTTGTTGATATTATTGTGATGCTCCTGTTTGCAACTGGTGAGTATCCAAGCTGGGAATTGCTAAACCTCCGCAATAGGGGAATTAAAAGGTGTTTGAACTCGCTGTGTGTGCTCACAATGGCCAAACAATTCAAGTCTCACAAGCAAAAGACAGTTTGGAGCACCAAAAAACGAGTGAAAAACAAAAATTTATTATTAACAATAGGGTTAAATAACCCCAGGGTAAGAGTGTATAAACAATAAAGCGAAATACAGAGAACAAAAAGGCTGACCGGTTTCGGCGTGTGCCTTAATCCTAGCAAGCAGGCTAGGATTAAGACACACGCCGAAACCGGTCAGCCTTTTTGTTCTCTGTATTTCGCTTTATTGTTTATACACTCTTACCCTGGGGTTATTTAACCCTATTGTTAATAATAAATTTTTGTTTTTCACTCGTTTTTTGGTGCTCCAAACTGTCTTTTGCTTGTGACAAAAGAGCGTATGTCATCAGCCTCCGCTCCCCGCACAGTCACTTCAATGGTGCAAGATGGCGCCAAGCTCAGAGGATGCCCACATGACTGGGCGGGGGTGGGGCCCGTGCCGCAACGCGCAAACTGGAGAAAAATATGGTGGATGAAGAAGCCACACCAGCCCTGATCCCCAGTGCTTCCGGAGAGCCTGCCGCTTTTTTGCCACGATCCACCCCGCCTCCACTAGACACCTTTTGGCTGTAAGTCAGTGGGGGAGAGGTGAATCTCTCAGACACCGCGTGTCTTGGAATAGAAGTGGCGACATGTGGTCCAAAACAGGACCTGTAGTGTGGGTAACATTTAAAGGAGCAGAGGGGGGGAGGTAAAACCTAAATGGGCAGGGGATGCTGCCAGAGGGGAATAAAATGGGGATGAGAAGAGACAGAGGGAATGGGAGAAGAAACAGGGACAGCTGAGGAAGAGGAGAAAGGAACCGAAGGGAGAGAAAGGGGGGGGGGAGAAAAATTAGACATAGCAAAGACAGGGGAAGAAGGGAGAGTTAAAGAATAGGCATGCAGAAAAATGAAAATAAATAAAAAGAAGAAACTGCAGCAGAGGAAGAGAAAAATGGATAAGTGAAAAAAGGAAAGGGCATAGCAGGAAGTACAGAAGGAGAAGGGGGGGGATAACATCACCCATAGTAGTAACTGCTGCCTTTTTCTTCTTTGCAGGTGCCTCCTGATCTTCCACAAAGCGCCTTGGAGCCTTAGACATGCGAGGAGACTTCACCACTGTTTCAACCTGCAAGACAAGAAACAGGTTAGTGACCCTACTTCCTGCCTGCAGACACTAATATAGGCTCTGCAACATCTCCCTCTAGCTGCAACATCAGCTAATACACTTAAACAGAAACCACTAGCAGTTCAGAGAAAAGTTAACCCACAAGTTGCTGCGTGCTTAGTCAGACCTCCACTTTCCTTAACCTGCTAACGAGGTCATTTCTGGATTACTGGGACAATATATCTCAGGTTAAAGGAAACTAGACATTGAGGATTCTTTCTGGGAATGAAATTCAAATGTTCTCTTTACTCTGTATGTATGTGTGTGTGTATGTGATTCGTTTTACTTGCTGGGATGTATTAAATTGTTTACAAACACCCCATTTACCTTTATTTTGACATTTGAAATAGTTAATTTTGTCCATTAAAACCACCACCTATACTGAAAATATGAACACTTTTTTATTCTTCAAAAAATGCTATGTAAGCATTTGCCCGCTCTAAATATCACTCTTTGTGTTAAGACAAAGTGATAAGATAAGGAGGTACTTAACTTGTATATAGAAATAGATAAAATACTGATGTCTGATCTTTCTACAAGCTGAGTCCTTTTTCAATGAGCAAAAACAGCTTTTTCATATAGAAAAATAAACCTAAAGTGGCAATTTCCCATACATTTATACTCTGCAGCTGGTATAGCAAGTCATTGGAAACACATAAAGAGGAAAACCAATTATCCACTACAATGTCACTTTAACTTATCTTGGTCTACGAGGAGGTGTCATCAAAATATATATTTAGATAAGCTTCCCTTTAGTACCATCACTTGATGTATCAAGCACCAGCTACATTTCTTTAGGTTGATGTTTCCTTTCAACTAATAGAATCAGTGAATAAACTAGTGATCTGGGATACTAGCAACATGTTCATAATAAAACCCTACTGATAAGAATATTGGAAAAGTCACTATTACAACCCCAATTCCGAAAAAGTTGGGACAGTATAGAAAATGCAAAAAAACAAACAAAAAGAGTAATTGAAAATTCAGTTCACCCTGTTGAAAACACATTATTTGATGTTTTAATTTGTGAATTTAATGTATTTTTTAAAATATACACTGATTTCAAATCTGATGACTGCAACACACTTCAAAAAAGTTGGGACAGGGGCACTTTAGACTAATAGCGATGTGACAAGTTGAAATACTAAGGGGATGTGAAACAGGTGAGGAAATCGTGTAATCATAGTATATAAGGAGCCTCCAAAAAAGGCCTAGTCCTTCAAGAGCAAGGATGTGTAGAGGTTAGCCAATCTGCCAACAGATGCGTCAGCGAATAATCCAACACATTTCACCTTCTACAGTGCACAATATAATTAAAAGATTCAAGAAATCCGGTCAAATCTCGGAGTGTAAAGGGCAAGGCCGCACTTCTAAATGCTCATTATCTCCAATCCCTCAGACATCACTGTCTCAAAAACCGTCATGAGTCTGTAATAGATATCCTGACATGGGCTCCGGAATACTTTGGTAAACCTTTGTCAGTCAACACCATTCTGTCAGGGTTTTTTTTCCCTGTTTTGTTTGCCATGTGCTGCTGGCAGCCATTTTTCTCACCTCTCTTGCTGACTCTGGTGCATACTGTGTGATGCTGCTCATTTCCTGCACTTCCTTTTATGGCCAGACTGGTGTACATCATCCGTGTGAGACAGGATGCAGTCTCAGAATTGTGATGTCATCACTTATTATTTAAAGGGCCTCTGTTCAGTATGCTTTGCCCTTGCGTTTTCTCAGACCTGTTTGTGAGAGTTCCTGTGTATTACCTGGCTGTCTGACGTCTCTCCTGGTTCCTGATCCCTGGCTTGTTCCTGACTCTGCTGTTCTCCTTTTTCCTGATTCCGGCTCGTCTGACTACTCGCTTTGGCTCCTGACTCGACTCGTCTGACTATTCGCTTTGGCTCCTGACTCGGCTTGTCTGACTACCAGCTCTGGTTTTGATTCCTGGCTTGTTATTTGACTTGTGGACTTTTTATTATTTTTTGCTATTAATAAAGGTGTGATTATTTTTGCACTTCTCGTCTCAGACTGATTCCTGGCATCAGGAAACTCGAGAAATGTGAGTTACATCAGACTCAAGTAACCTTCCTAGGTTATGTTATCTCCGTTGCAGGGTTCTCCATAAATCCTGACAAGTTATCTGCAGTTCTGCAGTGGCCTCGCCTAGTTGGTCTTTCGTCTATTCAAGGTTTTTTGGGGTTCGCCAATTATTATACAAAAGTTTATTGAAAACTTTTCTTCCTTGGTCAAACCTATCACAGACATGAACCGTAAAGAGAATGATCCACTCCATTGGTCACCTACTGCCATTAAGGCCTTTGATAGTCTTAAGACTGCCTTTGCTGCCGCTCCTGTTCTGGCTCATCCTAACCCTGTCCTGCCTTTCGTTCTTGAGGTTGATGCGTCTGAGACTGGAGTAGGTGCCCTCTTGTCTCAACGTCCTACACCTGATGGTTCCTTGCATCTGTGTGGTTTCTTCTCTAAGAAATTGTCTCCAGCAGAGTGCAATTATAAAATTGGCGACAGGGAATTACTGGCCATAATTTTGGCACTCAAGGAATGGAGGCATCTACTTGAGAGTACTAGCATGCCAGTGCTCATTCTTACTGACCACAAGAATTTAACTTATCTATCTGAAGCAAAAGGTTTGTCGCCCGACAGGCCAGATGGCCGCTATTTTTGTCTCGGTTTAATTATGTGGTCTCCTACCTGCCTGGTAGTAAGAATTTTATGGCTGATGCCCTCTCTCGACATTTTACACCTCTATCCAAGGAGGAGTCTGTACCTACTCCAGTTATACCTCCTAACCATATTTTGGCTACCATACATACTAATTTGACTTCTCCCTTGGGGGAGGAGATCCTGGTTGCACAAACCAATGCACCTCCTGAGAATCCTAGTGGTAAGTGTTTTGTTCCTGAGAATCTTCAAACTAAAATTTTGCACACTTACCACTATCCTAAAGCCACAGGTCACCCAGGCAAGAACCAAATGATTTGGTCTGTCACTCGACAATGCTGGTGGCCAGGTCTTCGTTCTAATGTTGCTGCATATGTTGCCTCGTGCTCAGTTTGTGCACAGAATAAGACTCATCGACGTCTTCTGGTGGGTCTTCTTCAACCTATTGCTAATGGTGAGCGTCCTTGGACACATCTTTCCATGGACTTCATAGTTGAGCTCCCTGTTTCCAATGGCAATACTGTTATCCTTATGGTGGTTGACCGTTTTTCTAAAATGTCACATTGCATTCCCTTGAAGAAGTTGCCTACCACTCAGGAGCTTGCTTCAATTTTTGCCCGGGAGGTCTTCTGTTAAAATGGGTTACCCAAGAAGATAGTGTCGGACCGGGGTAGCCAGTTTGTCTCCAGATTTTGGCGTTCCTTTTGTGCTCAAATGGGGATCCAGCTTTCCTTCTCCTCGGCATATCACCCTCAATCCAATGGGGCTGCGGAATGGTCTAATCAAGCTCTGGAACAGTTCCTACATTGCTATGTCTCAGATCACCACAATAATTGGTCTGAACTGTTACCTTGGGCAGAGTTTGCTCGTAATAGTGCTATTAATGCTTCCTCCAAGTTATCCCAGTTCATGGCGAATTATGGGTTTCAACCATCCTTGTTGCTCGATTGATCATGTCTCAGGGTATTCCGACTTTGGAGGAGCATCTCCGGCAACTCCGTTCCACGTGGGTGCATATTCAGGATTGCCTTCATCATTCTATGCAGCGCCAAAAGTTCCAGGCTGATCATAGGCGCCTGCCCGCACCTTCCTACCAGGTTGGTGAGAGAGTTTTCCTGTCCTCCCGCAACTTGAACCTTCATGTGCCTTACAATAAACTGTCTCCCCATTATGTTGGTCCTTTTCGAATAGTCCGACGGGTCAATCCTGTGGCCTATGCTCTTGACCTTCCTCCTGCAATGCGCATCTCCAATTTTTTCATGTCTCCCTCTTGAAACCATTGGTTTGTAATCGGTTTACCGCTGTGTTGCCTCGTCCCCGTCCTATCTTTGTTGACAACCATAAGGAGTATGAGGTCAGCAGCATTATTGACTCTCGTATGTCCAGGGGCCGCGTACAGTATTTGGTTCACTGGAGGGGCTACGGTCCGGAGGAGCGTTCATGGATTCCTTCCTCTGATGTTCATGCTCCTGCCCTCCTCCGTGCCTTCCATGCCCGTTTCCCCAATATGCCTTTTGTCCTCCCGCGGGGGAGAGGTTGTTGAGGGGAGGGTACTGTCAGGGGTTTTTCCCCGTTTTGTTTGCCATGTGCTGCTGGCAGCCATTTTTCTCACCTCTCTTGCTGACTCTGGTGCATACTGTGTGATGCTGCTCATTTCCTGCACTTCCTTTTATGGCCAGACTGGTGTACATCATCCGTGTGAGACAGGATGCAGTCTCATAATTGTGATGTCATCACTTATTATTTAAAGGGCCTCTGTTCAGGATGCTTTGCCCTTGTGTTGTCTCAGACCTGTTTGTGAGAGCTCCTGTGTATTAACTGGCTGTCTGACGTCCCTCCTGGTTCCTGATCTCTGGCTTGTTCCTGACTCTGCTGTTCTCCTTGTTCCTGATTCCGGCTCGTCTGACTACTCGCTTTGGCTCCTGACTTGGCTCGTCTGACTATTTGCTTTGGCTCCTGACTCGGCTCGTCTGACTACCAGCTCTGGTTTTGATTCCTGGCTTGTTATTTTACTTGTGGACTTATTATTATTTTTTGCTATTAATAAAGCTGTGATTATTTTTGCACTTCTCGTCTCAGACTGATTCCTGGCATCCTGACACATTTGCTGCTGCATCCACAGATCATACATCAACACTTCTCTGGGCTCGGTCTCATCTGAGATGGACAGTATCACAGTGGAATCATGTTGTGTGGTCCTACAAGTCAATTTTTCAAATAGTTTTTGGGAAAAACAGTCGTTGTGTTTTCTGGGCCAAAGAGGAAAAGGACCGTCCAAGCTGTTATCAGCGTTAGGACCAAAAGCCAGCATCTGTCATGGTATGGGGGGGTGTCAGTTCCAAGGCATGGGTAACTTGCACATCTGTGAGGTCACCATTAATGCAGAAAGATATGTATTCATTTTGGAACAACATATGCTGCTATCCAGAGGTAGTTTTTTCCAGGGACTCTCCTGCATTTTCCAGCAGGATAATGCCAAGCCACATTCTTCCCAGATTACAAGCACATAGTTGCGTAAACAGAAAGTGCGGGTGCCTGCAGTCCTAACATGCCTCCGATTGAGAATATGTGGCACATTATGAAGCGCAAAATAAGGCAACGAATGCTCAGTTGCGCAGCTGAAGACATGCATAATGAATGAATGGGGGACAATTTTGCTTGCTAAACTTAACCAACTGGTGTCTCCAGTGCCCAAAAACTCAATAAGTATTATCAAAAGAAAAGTTGAGGTTACACAGTGGTAAACAGTTGACTGTCCTAACTTTTTTGGAGTGTGTTGCATTTATCAAATTTGAAATGAGTATATTTTCAAAAATACATTAAATTCACAAAGTAAAACATCAAATAATGTGTTAATAATGTGTTTTCAATATAGTACAGGGTGAATTTAATTTTTAAATAACTGTTTGTTCATTTTTGCATTTTCCATACAGTCCCAACTTTTTTTCGGAGCCAGGGCTCCTCTGATGGAAAGATTGACTAAAATGTGTTGAGATATCAAGATATAGTTAACATGAAAAGTTTTTACTATTTATGTCATGCCAAGCAAAGTAGTCATATTTGCTCCCCTATTTCTATGGAAAATGCTTATTTTTACAGAATTATATATGGAAACTGAACAATGATTCAAAATATATCCCCTTTCACTGCATTTTATGTATTCCAAATGTAGACAGAGCTTACAGAAATGTCTCCTTAAACCTGAGGCATTGAGCTGTCAGATTATTTGGATATTTTAATAAGAGAAGCACATCTTTCACAGTACAATTTAATGGTTATGTATATGTCCATTGTGAATAACCATTTAATGAGGAAAAAGCCTTAATACACATGTTTATATATTCAGTATACAACTAATGCTAAATACAATAAGCCCTTATAGAAAAAGCCATTGGTCATGTGACTTGGGAAGGTCACAGCTGGACAAAATATTAGAAATGGGAATGAAAGTCATGGAATCAAATTAATGGGGGAAAAAATTAAATTAAATTTAAAAAGTTACAAATAAATAAATTCTGAAATATAAAAAATAAAGATTAAATAAGAACAAAAATATTTATATAAACCAAATATAATAAAAATGAATGTAACAAAGGAAATTAGTACCACTCCCATAGCACCCTATTTATTCTAGAGGGAACAAATAGGTGAGTCTGTCTTTTCAAATCAGTGGTCACCCTATAAATGGTGATAACCTGCATCAGCACTTAAGGGGCTGTTTATATGGAGGGGGAAGGCTCTAACAGGGCCCCTATTCCCACTTTTATGCTAGAGGGACGCCTAATTTGAAAGAGGGGATTCTATTAAGTGACCACTAATTTGAAAGGTCAGACTTTCTTCTTTTAAAAAAAGAGTTACTTGACTCTCTCTAGCATAAGGAGGAGGTCACTCCTCTGATGTAGACACAGGTTCTCAGGTGTTGGTGGGTTTTAGATAAAGATTTAGAAGTGCTAGTGGGTTGTATTGGATTATGGGCTCCATTTAAGAAGATGTAAAAGTCGCTTTAGAGCACCTACTGCTGCAGACTCACTGCGCCAACTCTAAAGTAGCTTTCTTTATCCCCTCAGATGCCTTTGTCTGAAGTGATTGACAGCCCTGCGCGATTATGGGTAGCATTGCACAAGCAGCGGCTTGCACAATGTTAAATGCGGGCAGCGTATTGCTGCCCACTAGCAGCATTGCCAGATAGACAGGGGCGGAGATGTTCTTCCTTGTCAGTCCGGCCATTAGTAAATGTAGCCCTATATGATTTACTTATTACACATCACATATTATCACAATGTCTGCTGTTGAAAAAAAAAAGGGGGACAAATGAAAAGGCGTGAGCTAGTGGTATACCACAACAGTAGCAATATGTGGGCACAAGCAATATTAAGTCTAAAAACATCTGTATCATATCCAGCAATGAAGACAGCTTTAAATTTTCCACCGGCATCTCTTCTTTTTCCAAACCCCAATCCAATGATTGTAATTAAAAAGGACACAAACAATAGAAGGTGTAGCTTGGTGTAGCAATAAGATGTACCCATAGAGAATATTATCAAATAGAAACTCACAAAGGCTGCAGCACTAACATGTACTGAATAAGGCAGGCTGTACACTTCCAGTGGCACATTTACTGATCTCCCAGTAACTGGATCCTGGATCATGCAGACTTCTTGTTCTTGTTAAAAACTTATATTAAATAATAAAAAGGATTAAAAAAAACAAAGAGTTTACCCTTGTAAATGCAATATTGGGTAACTTAAATGCATTTCTTAGATGTTTATCAGGCATAAACACAACTGGTACAAAGAAGGGTGTGTGTGTATGAAAACATAATTCTCTCCTATAAATAATACACTGTCCGGCAGTCCATAAATGTAATACAATTGTGGGTTACGGTATAAAACAAACTTGTATATAACTCACGGTTACTTCTAGGTGGTATGAGGACCTTCCGCTACTGTTGCGGTGCGAAGAGAGCCGTGCTCTCTACCTCTCTCACCCTGTACTCCTGTTGCTCCGTATACAAGCCGCTGTGTGAGCCACCTCAACTCCTTGGCATGTTCCGTAACTCTCCACTCCGCGCTGTGCGGTGACGTCACCTTCCTGGGACCGAAGTCTACAGCGTGATGCCGGTAGTGCTGGCAAATAGTGTTCCGTCCTGGAAAGTACTTGGATCTGTTGTAGCTGATAATTTTGCAAATGAGAAAAAGACGATCCAATTCCAGATTTAATGTGAGATAAAATTCCAATCTTTATTGAAGCTTATTCCTTAAAACAAATAGCGGGAAAACACCAAAGAAAGATGTAGCTTGTAGCAGGCAAAGCACCTGGCTTACGCGTTTTGGCTTAGTGAGCCGTAATCATAGCCTGTTGTGCATTGTCTGTTACTGCTATTTAAAGGCAAAGAAACATAATGAACATTAATTAAAACTTAATTTAAACAATTAAATGTCTACTACAAGTTATTTAACTCTGTATAAGCCTTAGAATGCTCAGTATAAAAGTATTGAATGAGGGGTTGAGTGTTAAATACATACTTTTGAACAAATATATATACACATAGTGTTTAATACTTTTACAACATTTTAAACACTGTTATGAACTTAATATACAAAACCTTGTAAATACTGCTGTTCATCTTTAAACATTATTTGTTTTATTTACCATCCTACTTATATTTATTTATATCATTATTATTGATCAACGAAAAGGAGTCTATATACTCCTTTAATTGGAGCATTTTAGAACTTCTGGCTAATGTTAAAGTGTAAACATGCTTAATGTGAATAGTTACAAGCTAGTTAGGCCAGAGTGTAAGCAATTAGCAGATATCCTTTTGGCTATTTGGCTAAGTATATGTAACTATATTTAGGAACTCTCTCTAAATAAATTATGCTGTTTTATATATATATATAATATGTGTGGACCTAATCTTAGCATGAGCTGTTCTTGAAATATATATTTTAAGGTTCACACCATTTGTGAGATGGTAATTGATGTTTGTTCCAATTTTTTTGTGCTTACAAATGGGTATGAAAGGACTAGATGTAACACATTCTGTTCTACTTAAAACTTACAATGGGATAATCAATTAGACAAATGTTATCTGTCATGTGGTTCTTGAAGTTATTAAAGGGCTATGGATCTGAGGCAAGAATGATAAAAACCAGATATTTATTCCCAAAAATTGATCATATCATATTTCGAATTTAATCCCTTTGGTAACCTTGTTTCCAACTGGAAAATCCAATAAATCTCACGTTTGGCTAGGAGTTGGTCTAAATCACCACCTCTTGTTGGTAAGGACACTTTCTCAATTATGCACCACTGAAAGGTGGTCAAATTGCCACCATGCTTGGTTGAAAAGTGTTGTACCAAGGGAGTTGTTGATTTACCCACATTGATTGTGGAAATATGTTCCCTGATCCTGCTTCTCATATCCCTTGAGGTCAACCCTACATATTGTAGGTGACATTGATTACATGAGATGAGATAGATTACATAGCAGGATTTGCAATTTACACAGGACTGTATCTTGTGTTCTTTACCATTTACATATGATGTGAATGTCTGTGTGACTTGTACATAATCACATGGCTTACAGCGACTACTACCACATTTGTAGGTGCCCAAGTGTGTCAACCATGAATTATTAGCTGTGTTGGTCTTGCATAATTGTGTGGGAGCCAAGATGTTACCTAGAGTGGTGCTCTTTTTGTACGAACACCTTATTCCTTTTTCTGCCACTGTCATCAGTTTGTCATCAGCCTTTAAAATTGAAAAGTGTTTCTTCACAATATTACAAATAGATCTATATTGTGCACTATACTGTGTGACAAAATATACCCCTCCAAAAGGTTCTTTCTTAGGTGTTTGTTTTTTATTTAAGAGTGTCTCTCGTGGGATGGAACTGACCACTTTCCTAGCCTTACTAATTTCTCTTTTAGGATAATTCCGCTCCTTGAATCTCTCTGTGAGATTGTCTGCCTCAAGCTCAAATTCCCTATCATTTAAACAGTTTCTCCTGATACGTGAGAACTGTCCTTTTGCTATTGCATACCTAATTTGTTTTGGGTGATTGCTCTTCCCATGTAACAAATTGTTACCCAAAATTGGTTTGCGGTACACTCCTGTCTCAATGTGTTCTCCAATATTTCCTGTCAAAGTTAGATCCAAAAAGTTTATTTTTGTCAAATCTGCCTCAAATGTGAAGCTTAAACCTATGTCATTATCGTTTAGATATCTGACAAATTCCGGTATTAAGCTATAATCTCCACTCCATATAAATAGCAGATCATCTATAAATCTTCGGTACATCTTTATGTTCTCCCTGAAAGGATTGCTATCTCCAAAGATGCGGCACCACTCCCATTTGCCAAGATATAAGTTGGCATAGGATGGTGCAAACTTCGCACCCATAGCTGTGCCGCATCTTTGGAGATAGCAAACCCCCTCAAATTTGAAATAATTGTGTGACAACAAAAAGGTTACAGCTCTTATTATGTACTCTTGAAACCCGCTGGAATAATCTGTACACATGTCCAAAAAGAAAGCCACTGCTTGTATGCCTTTCTCATGTGGAATGGATGAATAAAGCGCTACGGCATCCACCGTGAGCCATGCGCTTGATTCCTCCCATGTTATATCTTGTAGTGTATTGATTACATGTGTGATATCTCGTAGATATGCTGGTAATGATACAACCAAAGGCTGAAGAATGGAGTCAACCCACTGTGAGAGGTGCTCCAAAAGAGAGCCAATCCCACTCACAATGGGCCTTCCTTTGACTTGACTGAGGGATTTATGTACCTTTGGAAGGTGGTGGAACCAGGGCATCATTGGATGTTCTACGTCCAAATATGCACAAGTATCTTTGTCTATAAATCCCTGGTCCACACCATCGTCCAAAAGTTGACTGAGTTCTCTACCGAATTCTTTTGTTGGATCCCTTCTAAGGATAATGTAGTCATTTGGATTCTGTAGCTGGCGTAAAGCTTCAGCTACATACTCTTGTTTCTCCATGACTACAACTGACCCACCTTTATCGGCTGTGCGTATTACCAAATTTGGATTACATTGTAAGGATGTCAAGGCTGTCTTTTCCTTAGGGGTCAAATTAGAAATAGGTTTACCCAAATCTTGTGCCAACTGCACTAGATCTTTTTCTATTCTTTGATGAAAAGTTTCCAATATGGAACCTCTACTGTGTATAGGGTAAAATTTTGACCTATTTTTGAAAGTAGTGCCTGTATTTACATCTTGTCTTAGTGGAACAGATTCAAACTCTAAATTTTGTAAGGATACCATATCACACGCTTCATGGAAATCTTGTGTCATATCAACCTCAGTGTTATCATGTATAGTATTAGAATCAAAGTACTGGTTATCACTACCAAAATGTTTTCTTAAGGTCAAATTACGAACTAAACGATTTACATCCAACATTGTATTGAATACATTGAAATTACAAGTTGGTGAGAAACCCAGACCATAACTCAATACTTTAATTTGTTCTGAAGTTAATTCAATGGTAGACAAATTGATCACATTGTGTTTTATTTGTATCTCGTCTGGGGTTTCTGTCCCCTCAATTGATATCTCCCTGATGTTGTATCTCCCTGTTTTATAGTGGTGTTGTCTACTGGTCCCTGGGCCTGTGGAAAAACCTTCTCTAGATCTAAAACCTGAACTGGGGAGATAGTATCTCTGGGTCTAACTGCTTGTTCAACTGTATGCTGTGTATGTGTGTTCTTAAGTATTCCTACAATTTGTGGACCTATAGAGGGCTCGGTCACAGGCGGAGGGGCTGCTCCTTCTTCTGAGGAGTAATCTGTTTCTGTAAACACAACTGAACATGGCAAATCTATTGCAACCAATCAGCACAAAGCAAAGAAAACATTAAGGCTCAGATGTTCTGCGCTCAACTCTTAAGGACGTACCCTGTATGTCACTGGCCTTTTTTTGGGACTTTATTGTTTTATAGCGCGGTCTTGCCTCCAGCGTTGAGACTGCTCTATTCCACAAAGCCTGCTGGAGGGAGGGCATTAATAGCCTGTTCTTGCTAGACTTGTGCTATTATGTCCTGAAAAACCCCTTAACGACCAGTGACATACAGGGTACATTGTGGTCATTAAGGGGTTAAAGGGAAAAAAGAGAAATCTATAATGATGAAGCTAATGCAGGTGTTGTCAACTTCTTAGGCAGTGGGACTCCCCTCTGACAAAATTTACAAGTCAGTGCCACTGTCACTTTATTTTTTAAAGAAAATTGTAATATTTATTTTTAGTTTTAATTTTGTGAATTTAAATCTGATCCAGTGGTCACACACAGTTCTCAAGAGCAGATTCTGTTCATCCAAAAGATCTTCACTGACGTTTCAATTTGCACTTTGTTACCCCTGTGTTAAACACAAGTTACTGATCAAGACAACAAACGTAATGCAGTCGCTGAGCGATTTAGACCTCAGTGCCTTTCTTCCACCTATATCCTGCCCTTTACTTTATTCTATACTGCATGGCAAGTGTCATTGTCAGATCTTAAAAACCATTATATGTTTTGCCAAATTAGCTGCTGCTTGTAGCTTCTATAGGCTTGTGCAAAGTTTCACTGCTCCTGCAGCTCCCTTTATATGCTCTAGAGCCCCCCTGGGAAAGCCGCCTCACATTTGGCACCCAAAAATTACATGGTAGGTTGTATTTAGTTTTTAAATATAACCTACCATGTAATTCTTGGGCACCATATACTGTATATTTTAGACATTTTCAAATATTTTACATGATATCAAAGTTTGAGGATGGCACAAATTATACTTTAAATAATGTATCTGTCATTTGTCAGTGCATATTAGTAACTGACTGGTCATCCATAAAGATAATGTAAGTTATGGTTACCTTTCAGACAGTATCTGCTGATGGTGTATGGAACAAATTCTTTTGGAAAGCAAGTATAAGCTCTCACCTAGATTACGAGTTTTGGGTTCGTGTTTTAACGCTGAAAAAAATGGCCATTTCAGCGTTAAAACAGCAATGCAGCCATTACGAGTCTTGTCGGTATAGCTGTACCGCAAGCCTTTTAGCCTGTAACGCAACGTCAGTCCCGCACTCAAAAAAATTACGTTTTTGCATGGGATTTCCATAGCGCTGCCATTACAAGTTTTGCGGTGAGGCTAAAAAGCTTGCGTTACAGCCTATAACAACACGGTCCGTACCGCAATCTAAGACCAGTAGTTATGAATTTTATGCAACAAAAATGTTACACAAAACTCATAACTAAAGTGTTACAAAGTACACTAACACCCAAAAACTGCCTATTACCCCCTAAACCGAGGCCCTCCAGCATCACAAACACTTTTTTAAAGTTATTAACCCCTAATCTGCCGCTTCTGACATAGCTGCCACTTATTAAATGTATTAACCCCTATTCCGCTGCTTCCTGACATAGTCAACACTATACTAAAGTTATTAACCCCTAACGCCAAACTTGTGATTTAGGCGATAGTTTATGTTGCTGTTGGGGAATTATAAAGTAGACACCTCATGTCAATAAAATCACTAGATATCGCCTAGATTTAGAGTTCTGCGTTAGCCATCAAAACCAGCGTTAAGGGGTCCTAATGCTGGTTTTTACCGCCTGCTGGTATTTAGAGTCAGTCATGAAAGGGTCTAACGCTCACTTTCCAGCCGCGACTTTTCCATACCGCAGATCCCCCTACGCCAATTGTGTATCCTATCTTTTCAATGGGATCTTTCTAACGCCGGTATTTAGAGTCTTGGCTGCTAACAACAAGACTCCAGCCGCAGAGAAAAGCCAGGAGTTAAGAGCTTTCTGGGCTAACGCAGGTTCATAAAGCTCTTAACTACTGTGCTCTAAAGTACACTAACACCCATAAACTACCTATGTACCCCTAAACCGAGGCCCCCCCACATCGCCGCCAATCTATTAAATATTTTTAAACCCTAATCTGCTGACCGCACACCGCCGCCACCTACATTATCCCTATGTACCCCTAATATGCTGCCCCTAACATCGCCGACCCCTACATAATATTTATTAACCCCTAATCTGCCCCCCCCAACGTCGCCGCTACCTACCTACAATTATTAACCCCTAATCTGCTGACCGGACCTCACCGCTACTATAATAAAGTTATTAACCCCTAATCCGCCTCACTCCCGGCTCAAAAACCCTATAATAAATAGTATTAACCCCTAATCTGCCCTCCCTAACATTGCCGACACCTAACTTCAAGTATTAACCCCTAATCTGCCGACCGGACCTCGCCGCTACTCTAATAAATGTATTAACCCCTAAAGCTAAGTCTAACCCTAACACTAACACCCCCCTAAGTTAAATATAATTTAAATCTAAAGAAATAAAATAAATCTTATTAAATAAATTAATCCTATTTAAAGCTAAATACTTACCTGTAAAATAAACCCTAATATAGCTACAATATAAATAATAATTATATTGTAGCTATTTTAGGATTAATATTTATTTTACAGGCAAATTTGTATTTATTTTAACCAGGTACAATAGCTATTAAATAGTTAATAACTATTTAATAGCTACCTAGATAAAATAATCACAAAATTACCTGTAAAATAAATCCTAACCTAAGTTACAATTAAACACTACATTATCAATAAATAAATTAAATAAACTACCTACAATTATCTAAAATTAAATCAACTAAACTAAATTACAAAAAAAACAAAACACTAAATTACAAAAAAAAACAAAACACTAAATTACAAGAAATAAAAAAAGATTACAAGAATTTTAAACTAATTACACCTACTCTAAGCCCCCTAAAAAAATAACAAAGCCCCTCAAAATAAAAAAATGCCCTACCCTGTTCTAAAATAAAAATTGTAAAGCTCTTTTACCTTACCAGCCCTTAAAAGGGCCTTTTGCGGGGCATGCCCCAAAGAATTCTGCTCTTTTGCCTGTAAAAAAAACCATACAATACCCCCCCAACATTACAACCCACCACCCACATACCCCTAATCTAACCCAAACCCCCTTAAATAAACCTAACACTAAGCCCCTGAAGATCTTCCTACCTTGTCTTCACCATGCCAGGTATCACCGATCCGTCCAGAAGAGGGTCCGAAGTCTTCCTCCTATCCGGCAAGAAGAGCTCCTCCAGAGGGTCCAAGGTCTTCATCCCATCCGGGCAGAAGAGGAGATCCGGACCGGCAGACATCTTCATCCAAGCGGCATCTTCTATCTTCTTCCATCCGGCGCGGAGCGGGACAATCTTCAAGCAGCCGACGCGGAGCCATCCTTCTTCACCGACGGACTAACGACGAATGAAGGTTCCTTTAAGGGACATCATCCAAGATGGCGTCCCTCGAATTCCGATTGGCTGATAGGATTCTATCAGCCAATCGGAATTAAGCTAGGAAAAATCTGATTGGCTGATTGAATCAGCCAATCAGATTCAAGTTCAATCCGATTGGCTGATCCAATCAGCCAATCAGATTGAGCTTGCATTCTATTGGCTGATCGGAACAGACTTTGGACCCTCTGGAGGAGCTCTTCTTGCCGGATAGGAGGAAGACTTCGGACCCTCTTCTGGATGGATCGATGATACCCGGCGTGGTGAAGACAAGGTAGGAAGATCTTCAGGGGCTTAGTGTTAGGTTTATTTAAGGGGGGTTTGGGTTAGATTAGGGGTATGTGGGTGGTGGGTTGTAATGTTGGGGGGGGTATTGTATGTTTTTTTTACAGGCAAAATAGCAGAATTCTTTGGGGCATGCCCCGCAAAAGGCCTTTTAAGGGCTGGTAAGGTAAAAGAGCTTTACAATTTTTATTTTAGAATAGGGTAGGGCATTTTTTTTATTTTGGGGGGCTTTGTTATTTTATTAGGGGGCTTAGAGTTGATTTAATTGTAGATAATTGTAGGTCCGGTCGGCAGATTAGGGGTTAATACTTGAAGTTAGGTGTCGGCGATGTTAGGGAGGGCAGATTAGGGGTTAATACTATTTATTATAGGTTTTTTGAGGCGGGAGTGAGGCAGATTAGGGGTTAATAACTTTATTATATTAGCAGTGAGGTCCATTCGGCAGATTAGGGGTTAATAATTGTAGGTAGGTAGCAGCGACGTTAGGGGGGGCAGATTAGGGGGTAATTAATATAATATAGGGGTCGGCGGGGGTTAGGGGCAGCAGATTAGGGGTTCATAGGGATAACGTAGGTTGCGGCGGTGTACGGAGCGGCATATTAGGGGTTAAAAATAATATGCAGGGGTCAGCGATAGCGGGGGTGTCAGATTTGGGGTTAATAAGTGTAAGGTTAGGGGTGTTTAGACTCGGGGTACATGTTAGGGTGTTAGGTGCAGACATAGGAAGTGTTTTCCCATAGGAAACAATGGGGCTGCGTTAGTAGCTGAACGCTGCTTTTTTTTTTTTCAGCCCAAACTGCCCCATTGTTTTCTATGGGGGAATCGTGCATGAGCACGTTTTTGAAGCTGGCCACGTCCGTAAGCACCGCTGGTATTTAGAGTTGCAGTGGCCGTAAATTATGCTCTACGCTGCCTTTTTGGAGCCTAATGCAGCCCTTCTGTGAACTCTAAATACCAGCGGTATTTAAAAGGTGCAGGGGAAAAAAAAACACGCGTAGCTAACGCACCCCTTTGGCCGCAGAACTCTAAATCTAGGCGTATTTTTGGTAGATAGAAATCACCAAAAAGGGACCTACCAAACATTTCCCACTAGATGGGTTTATATACTGACAGTATATCAGAAAGGTAAACAGGACATTACAAAGGTACCGCTAAGGGCCAAAATAGTCTGACCTCTACATTTAATCCTTATCCTCAGTAATTTGAGGGACACATTAGCCCCCTAATCTCTTTCCTTTAGAGTTAGCCAACTACTTTACATTGTGATTTTGTTGCCTCCTAACGGGAGGCATTGAACAGATGGAAGTAAACAGTCATTCCTTTGTTGCTGCTAATATTCGGTGGTTCTAATTTATGTTTAAGTTATAATATCCCATAGATAATTCTAATATAATGTACATTATACAAGTGCTATATATGTTCTCATTATCATTATGAAAAGAGGTATACTATACCAGATATTACTGTCACATTCCCTAAGAAACTAACTAACTAAAAACTAACTTCCCTCCAAAATGTTTTTTACAGCGGCAGGTAGGTCTAAGACTGGCCTATTTCCATCCTAGGAGGCTGATATAACTATAAAAAGAGAGGTTTTCATTATATGTTCCTAAATATCATCTTTAAGTGGTTAAGAGCATATGTCTTTTCTATGTTGTGAAAAATGTACTTGTGCCTTTTTTATTTTCAGTCATGGCAAACTCCATTTGTTTTGTTATTGTTCCTAAAACCTCAATATAAGAAATTATATTAAAAAAAAAAATAGAAAAGAAAAAAGTGTCACTTTATTCTGGGGCATCGAGAACTTGATGATCAATATTCAGGACTTTCCCAATTTAAAAATATGTCCATGTGGTCTAGCTTATATGATGAAAATGATATGCACTAAGAAAGTTTTTTTGTTTCACCTTTAGTTCTGACTAACTTAATGCCAACATAGTTATGAAGAGAATTACAAGCTGTACATATAAAATATTAAACAATATTTTAGAGTAGTTAAATGTGAAACTTTTCCAGAAATAATACATTAAAATGGCAATGGTTTTGAACCTCTTATATGTGTTTTTTTTAATGTGTAATATAAAATTATCTTTAAATAAAATAAATAAATAATGTTTTTTACGAAACTCCTTCTACCAGTTAATACGTTCCATGTTTTAAATGCTTCAGACATCTTAATAATGTTGTCTTAGAATAGCAATAATCAAAGGTGATCCTGAATAAATTAATTGTTTCTATGGAAACACCTTCCAACCTTTTTTTAATGTAATGCATTTGAAGGGATAAAAGGAATTCAGTGTTTTAAGCTAACATTTTAACATTTATATGTTTATTCAAATTTGAAAGCTAATTTTCTTAAATAAGTGCTTTCAAAAATCAACATTAGAATCTAAATTATAAAAAATATTTGAATGATGATTCATGTAAACATGTACTGATTCTGAGATCAATTTGTGCTTGTTCTATTGCTTTTTGTTTCCTTTATTTTTCATAAGAATTTTAAAGTGTCACATATTTACCACATCCAAATGAGGATACTTAAAAAAGTATGAGACAGTACTGTGTAATAACTTGAAATGATTGTTATTTTACTGTGTTATTTGGACCCATCTTTGCAACAAAATAAAGGTCCCATTTTAATGAAATTTACTGGCTGGTATACTCCTTTGATGTGATACTTTAAATAGTATAAACATTTTTTACAATTGTCTGTTAATGACCTAACAAAAATTACTTTTTAAGCTTGTGAAAGGTTATATTTGACTACTAATAGAGCTCTGCAAGTTTTCTTAATAAGAAAATGAGAAATTGATTTATCCACAGAGATATGGAGTACACAAAAAAAAATTTCTTGTTCTCAATTGCCGTTTAAGCTGACTGACTCTTGTTTTCATACACGTACCCTGTATATCAGCTGTCATTTTGAATTAAAGGGGTTAAATATTGTGGATCTCACCACCAGCGATGATACTATACTATACTGTTGCCTCCAGGAATTAAGCATGTTGTGATAGTGTGTCAGCGTTTTCGGCAAAACCCGTACTATTGCAGGGCCAAAAACCCTTAAGGACACGCAGGGCTACTGAGTGCTGAAGTACGTAGCGTGTAAAAATCGCATATCCTTTGTTGTATCACTCACTACAGAGTACTGAACTGCCTCAGAAAGCAACCCCAGCACAAGAACTTTGTTTGGTGGACATCATGAAATGGGTTTACATGGCTGAGCAGCTGTATACAAGCCTCACATAAACATGTACAATGCCAAGCGCCTGCTGTAGATGTGTAAAACACACCGCTACGGAACTTAGAAGCAGTGGAAACATTCTCAGAGAGATAAATCACGCTTTACTATATGGGTGTGGCAGATGTCAAGAAAATACTACCTACTGGAATGCATGGTGTCTACTGTAAAGTTTAATGAAAGAGAGATAATGGTCTGGGGTTGTTTTTCAGGGTTTGAGCTAGGTTTCTTAGTTACAGTGAAAGGTCAGCTAAAAGGGACAGTCAACACCAGAATTTTTGTTGTTTAAAAAGATTGATAATCCCTTTATTCCATTCCCTAGTTTTGCATAACCAACACAGTTATAATAATACACTATTTACTTTTGTGATTACCTTGTTTCTAAGGGGGGTAGTTATCAAGCCGTCTACTTTTCTGGCTTCGCCGGTCCAATACGTCCGCCTAAGCTCGCCTACCTTCGCCGCCGCGGACCTTGAATACGTTCGCCTAAGTTATCAAATAAAGCTGTCAAAAAGCCGCGGGGCGATGAGCAGCGGACTGTGAGAGTTATCACTCATCCGATCTCGCTGCCCTTCGGCTTTTTCCCAGCTTTATTGCTAGCCTGTCACTAAGCACTCACACTAAACTACACTGTTCTACCCCCTATACCGGCGCCCCCGGAGGCCCCCGCAACTAAATAAAGTTACTAACCCCTAAACTGCCGCTCCTAGACCCCGCCGCAAGTCTTATAAATGTATTAACCCCTAAACCGCCGCTCCCGGACACCGCTGCCACCTACATTATACCTAGTAACCCCTATCCTGCCCCCCCTATACCGTCCCCCTCTATAATAAAGTTATTAACCCCTATCCTGCTGATCCCACACCTCGCCGCAACTAAATAAATAGTTTAACCCCTAAACCGCCGCTCCATGAACCCGCCGCAACCTATAATAAATTTATTAACCCCTATCCTGCCCCCCACTACGCCGCCGCCACTGTAATAAAATGATTAACCCCTAAACCTAAGTCTAACCCTAACCCTAACGCCCCCCTAACTTAAATATTAATTAAATACATCTAAATAAATTAACTCTTATTAACTAAATGAATCCTATTTAAAACTAAATACTTACTTATAAAATAAACCCTAATATAGCTACAATATAAATAATAATTATATTCTAGCTATCTTAGGATTTATATTTATTTTACAGGTACCTTTCAATTTATTTTAACCATGTACAATAACTATTAAAGTTATTAACTATTTAATAGCTTACCTAGCTAAAATAAACTGAAATTAACCTGTAAAATAAAAACTAACCTAAGTTACAATTACACCTAACACTACACTATACTTTAATAAATTATTCCTATTTAAAACTAAATACTTACCTGTAAAATAAACCCTAAGATAGCTACAATATAATTAATAATTATATTATAGCTATCTTAGGATTTATATTTATTTTACAGGTAACTTTGTATTTATTTTAGCTAGTTAGAATAGTTATTAAATAGTTATTAACTATTTAATAACTACCTAGCTAAAAGAAATACAAAATTACCTGTAAAATAAATCCTAACCTAAGTTACAATTAAACCTAATACTACACTATCATTAAATTAACTAAATAAACTACCTACAAATAACTACAATGAAATACAATTACATAAACTAACTAAAGTACAAAAAATAAAAAAAGCTAAGTTACAAAAAATAAAAAATTAAGTTACAAACATGTTCAAAATATTACAACAATTTTAAGCTACTTACACCTAATCTAAGCCCCCTAATAAAATAACAAAGCCCCCCAAAATAAAAAAAATCCCTATCCTATTCTAAATTACATAAATTTCAAAGCTCTTTTACCTTACCAGCCCTTAAAAGGGCCATTTGTGGGGGCATGCCCCAAAAAGTTCAGCTCTTTTGCCTGTAAAAGAAAAATACAACCCCCCCCCCAACATTAAAACCCACCACCCACATACCCCTAATCTAACCCAAACCCCCCTTACAAAAACCTAACACTAATCCCCTGAAGATCATCCTACCTTGAGTCGTCTTCACTCAGCCGAGCCACCGATGGAACTGAAGAGGACATCCGGAGCGGAAGAAGTTAATCCTCCAAGCGGCGCTGAAGAAATCTTCCATCCGATGAAGTCATCATCCAGGCGGCGCTGAAGAAGTCTTCGATCCGGCCGATGTCATCTTCAAAGAGGCGCTGAAGAGGTCTTCTATCCGGGCGAAGTCATCTTCCAAGCCGGGTCTTGAATCTTCCTTCCGCTGACGCGGAACCACCTTCTTCACCGACGGACTACGATGAATGACGGCTCCTTTAAGGGACGTCATCCAAGATGGCGTCCCCTCAATTCCGATTGGCTGATAGGATTCTATCAGCCAATCGGAATTAAGGTAGGAAAATCTGATTGGCTGATGGAATCAGCCAATCAGATTCAAGTTCAATCCGATTGGCTGATCCAATCAGCCAATCAGATTGAGCTCGCATTCTATTGGCTGATCGGAACAGCCAATAGAATGCGAGCTCAATCTGATTGGCTGATTCCATCAGCCAATCAGATTTTTCCTACCTTAATTCCGATTGGCTGATAGAATCCTATCAGCCAATCGGAATTGAGGGGACGCCATCTTGGATGACGTCCCTTAAAGGAGCCGTCATTCGTCGTAGTCCGTCGGTGAAGAAGGTGGTTCTGCGTCGGCGGAAGGAAGATTCAAGACCCGGCTTGGAAGATGACTTCGCCCGGATAGAAGACCTCTTCAGCGCCTCTTTGAAGATGACATCGGCCGGATCGAAGACTTCTTCAGCGCCGCCTGGATGATGACTTCATCGGATGGAAGATTTCTTCAGCGCCGCTTGGAGGATTAACTTTTTCCGCTCCGGATGTCCTCTTCAGTTCCATCGGTGGCTCGGCTGAGTGAAGACGACTCAAGGTAGGATGATCTTCAGGGGATTAGTGTTAGGTTTTTGTAAGGGGGTTTGGGTTAGATTAGGGGTATGTGGGTGGTGGGTTTTAATGTTGGGGGGGGTTGTATTTTTCTTTTACAGGCAAAAGAGCTGAACTTTTTGGGGCATGCCCCCACAAATGGCCCTTTTAAGGGCTGGTAAGGTAAAAGAGCTTTGAAATTTATGTAATTTAGAATAGGGTAGGGATTTTTTTTATTTTGGGGGGGTTTGTTATTTTATTAGGGGGCTTAGATTAGGTGTAAGTAGCTTAAAATTGTTGTAATATTTTGAACATGTTTGTAACTTAATTTTTTATTTTTTGTAACTTAGCTTTTTTTATTTTTTGTACTTTAGTTAGTTTATGTAATTGTATTTCATTGTAGTTATTTGTAGGTAGTTTATTTAATTAATTTAATGATAGTGTAGTATTAGGTTTAATTGTAACTTAAGTTAGGATTTATTTTACAGGTAATTTTGTATTTCTTTTAGCTAGGTAGTTATTAAATAGTTAATAACTATTTAATAACTATTCTAACTAGCTAAAATAAATACAAAGTTACCTGTAAAATAAATATAAATCCTAAGATAGCTATAATATAAGTATTAATTACATTGTAGCTATCTTAGGGTTTATTTTACAGGTAAGTATTTATTTTTAAATAGGAATAATTTATTAAAGTATAGTGTAGTGTTAGGTGTAATTGTAACTTAGGTTAGGATTTATTTCACAGGTACATTTCTCTTTATTTTAGCTAGGTAAGCTATTAAATAGTTAATAACTATTTAATAGCTATTGTACATGGTTAAAATAAATTGAAAGGTACCTGTAAAATAAAAATAAATCCTAAGATAGCTAGAATATAATTATTATTTATATTGTAGCTATATTAGGGTTTATTTTAAAGGTAAGTATTTAGTTTTAAATAGGATTCATTTAGTTAATAAGATTAATTTATTTAGATGTATTTAATTAATATTTAAGTTAGGGGGCGTTAGGGTTAGGGTTAGACTTAGGTTTAGGGGTTAATAATTTTATTACAGTGGCGGCGGCGTAGTGGGGGGCAGGATAGGGGTTAATAAATTTATTATAGGTGGCGACGGTGTAGGGGGGGCAGATTAGGGGTTAATACATTTAATATAGGTTGCGGCGGGTTCAGGGAGCGGCGGTTTAGGGGTTAATACATTTATTATAGTTGCGGTGGGCTCCGGGAGCGGCGGTTTAGGGGTTAATATGTATAGAGTAGCTTGCGGTGGGCTCCGGGAGCGGCGGTTTAGGGGTAATAACTTTATTTAGTTGCGGCGGTGTAGGGGGGGTCAGATTAGTGGTGTTTAGACTCGGGGTACATGTTAGGGTGTTAGGTGTAGACAGCTCCCATAGAAATCAATGGGATGTCTGTCAGCAGCGAACTTGTACTTTCGCTATGGTCAGACTCCCATTGATTCCTATGGGATCCGCCGCCTCCAGGGGTGGCGGATTGAAAACCAGGTACGCTGGGCCGTAAAAGTGCCGAGCGTACCTGCTAGTTTTTTGATAGCTAGCAAAAGTAGTGAGAATGTGCCGCACTTGTGTGCGGAACATCTGGAGTGACGTAAGAATCAATCTGTGTCGGACTGAGTCCGGCGGATCGAAGCTTACGTCACAAAATTCTACTTTTGCCGGTCTCGAGCCTTTGATAACTAAGGCGAATCAGCCTCGCCACAAATACGCTGCGGAATTCCAGCGTATTTGAGGTTGACGGCTTGATAACTACCCCCCTAAGCCTTTGCAAACTGCCACCTTATTTCAAGTCTTTTGACAGACTTGCATTTGAGCCAATTAGTGCTCACTCCAGGGTAACTTCATGTGCATGAGCTCAATGATATCTATATGAAACACATGAACTAAAGCCCTCTAGTGGTGAAAAATTGTCAAAATGCTTTCAGAATAGAGGCGGCCTTAGGTTTAGCTTTCAACTAATAATACCAAGAGAACAAAGAAAAAATGGTGATAAAAGTAAATTAGAAAGTTGTTTAAAATGACATGCCCTATCTGAATCATGAAAGTTTATTTTGGACTTGACTGTCCATTTAATGGTACAGGATACAAAGACATTTTAGACAATTAGGTGATTCCAACATTGTGGCAACAGTTTATGGAGGGATCTTTCGCTGTACACAAAGTGAGGTCCATAAAGACATGGTTCTGACCTCAAAGTGTCTGACCTCGCAAATGCTCTGTGGCACAAATTCCCACAGGAACAGTCCAAACTTTTGTGGAAAACCTTTCCACATAGTGGCTGCTGTTATAGCCACTAAAGAGGGGGGGGGGGGGTGCAACTCCATGGTTTAGGAACGTCATGTCCAACAAGCTCATATTGGTGTGATGGTCAGATGCCCACATACTTTTGGCCATACAGTGTATAATAAAGAGGCTATAGCTGTTAAAAAATGTTAGTTAAGAAAAAGGCCTACATTAATAGATACCCATGTGGATGTTGAGGGGCCTTTCTATAAAGGTAAGATCATGTTTGAAATTTATTCAGCATCACTTCAACTATCATTTCCACAGTTTTGCTAGTGGGCATTCCTGCTATTTACATCTACAAATGCCCAATATATGATGTCTTGCACATCAAATGCAAACCATTAGCAACCTGAAAAAACAATAATTACATCCACAACACTTAGGAAACAAGACTTTTATTAAAGCTCTCAATGGCCTAGACTCATAGGGTTAATTTAACAAGCAGGGGATGCTGCTTCCGACCCCGATTATTTTTGGTCCGACTGAAACGGAAGTTAAGAAGCAGCGGACTGCAATACGATCGGGATGATTGACACCCACTGCTAGCAGCAATTTGGCCTCTAGTGAGCAGGGGGTGGCATCGCACAAGCATTTCACTGGAAATGCTTGTGCAATGTAAAATGCCGACGGCATTTAGCAAAGTCGATCGGATATGATTCGCTACAGTATATCATGTCCGCTCAACCCTACATAAATCTACCCCATAGACACTTGTGAGGTAGTCCAAGAGTCTCTTTGTGAAGGAGAAATCATGTTTGAAATTAATTGAGCATCAATTCACCTTTGTTTTCCAGAGTTTTTAAAATAAGTGTTCCTGATATTTTTGCCACATCAAGGCCCAGATTACAAGCAGTGCGCTAATGCTAGTGCAGGCCGCAATGTCAGTAGCCATGGACTGAACTAAAATTGGTGTGCAAATTGATATTACAAGTCTAGGGTAAAAGAGATTTACCAGAGAAGGTTTTGCATAGCCGACATCCTTTAGCGCACCCTATACTTTCAAAGGATACTGTGACAGCGCTAAATATTGCTAATATTACAAGCTGAAAGATATGAGTTGCGCTTGAGTGAGAGTCCAAATAGCGCTAGAATATTTACCTCACGAACAATAAAAAATTATCGCTCCACTTGTAATCTAGGCGTAAAAGGACAGTCTAGTCAAAATTACACTTTCATGATTCAGATAGGGCATGACATTTTAAACAACTTTCCAATTTACTTTTATCATCATTGGTGGTATTTTTGAAAAGCTAAACCTAGGTAGGCTCAAACTGATTTCTAAACCGTTGAAAACCGCCTCTTAGCTCAGAGCATTTTGAAAGTTTTTCACAGTTAGACAGTACTAGTTCATGTGTGTCATATAGATAAACACCGTGCTTACTACCGTGGAGTTATTTAGGAGTCTGCACTGATTGGCTAAAAGCACTAAGATAAGGGGGCAGTCTGCAGAGGCTTAGATACAAGGTAATCACAGAGGTAATATGTGTATTAATATAACAGAGTTGGTTATGCAAAACTGGGTAATGGGTAATAAAAGGATTATACATCTTTTTAAATAATACAATTTTTCAAGTAGACCGTCCCTTTAAATCCTATCAATGTGGGAAAAACAGAAATAACTTTCACACATGCAAGACAATTTATGTAAATGTATTGGATTATAATATATTTGCATGTCTGTTAAAAGTATTCTCACTGGATAAAAAGAAAGGTGAATCCAGGTCCTGGCTATAGGCATTCCAGAGTGTTCTGAGACGTGGTCAGGATATTTCATCTGCACCTGCCCAGCATGCAGATTTCATAAAGACTCTATTGCACCTGCAAAGTATCTAATCTTGCAGAGTTGGCTCACGATTTCTTGTTGATATTATCTTTTTTATTTTCCTTTTATTACTTTATTAACTGTTTTCAAGTTAATATGTTAATGGACTGTTTTATAGACTTCATTTTGTTTCTCAGTTTTATAATTTTTTTCTGTAATATTTACGAGGTGTTTTGTGATGCCGATATCTTTCACAGTGGAACTGCCAAGGAGTGAACAGTTACAAGATAGATGCTGCTTTATTTATTATCATGAAAAATGACTAACAATTCAGTCGTGATGTTGCAATAAGGTTTTTCAATTCGTTTCATAAATTATATTTTATTGATTTTATTGAATCGAGGAGAATGAATTATACATCTCTTTAAAAAAAAGCAAATCAACCATAAAAAAAATAAATAAAAAATATGTTGATTTAAAGTGGTAGATTTAACAAGGGCCAAAGGGCCTTCAGGCTCGCCGGAAACAGCAGTTATGAAGAAGCGGTCTAAAGACCGCTGCTCCATAACTTGTCCGCCTGCTCTGAGGCTGCGGACATCAATGTGCCCGATCCTATGCGATCAGGCTGATTGACACCCCCTGCTAGCAGCCGCGATTGGCTGTGAATCTGCAGGGGGAAGCATTGTACAAGCAGTTCACAAGAACTGCTTCTGCAATGATAAATGCCGACAGGGTATGCTGTCGGCATTTATCGATGTGCGGCGGACATGATCAGCTACATTGGTAAATCTACCCCAAAGAATACACAATGTTCTAGTGAAGTCTCTCTTCAGAATTAAATTAACTGGCAAGTTGATAGGCCTTGCCCATGTCAATTTTTACTTTATCTAAAAAAAAAATTCAATAATTGAATTTCAATCTACTATTTCAAATATTATTTTAAAAACAGAGCAGTTATGTGCTTGCCATTGTCATAAAAAAATCAACATCAACGCTACTGTAATAAATTATTTATCTTTCAACATTGTGTGTATTGTTAATAACATTTGATAACCAATGAATTACATAATTAAGTGCATAATAAAAAGACAATGCAATAACACTTACTCTGAATTTCAAATAAGCAGTAGATTTTTTTTCTGACAATTTTTTTTTCCTCCCATTTTCCAGCCCCCTGTATCATGTGACAGACATCAGCAAATCACAGACTAGTATACGTATACCCTGTGAGCTTGTGCACATGTAAGTAGTAAAGTCAGTGTCCCTCTTATAAAGTAAAAATGATGCCCGTTTAGACAGCCTTGCCCACTATGAATTACATGTGTTATTATTGCGGTATGAGCAAGATTTACAAGATTGTACAAACAGAGACCAAAACGAGAGATTTCAGGTTCGACTCACCACTTTGAGGACGGGCTTGATAGAAGACAGGATCTGCGAGGACCGTGGTAAGTAACCACTCATATCCTATTCACACTGATCCATCAACTACACCACCATCCAGATTGCTAAACACTCCAAGAGCTCTCACCGCTACTTGCTACCAACACAGCGTGTTTGTCTGGCGCTTCCGGATGACGTCACTTGTTGGTTCCCAGGGAACTCTGTAAATCCTTGCACAATCTACCACTTGGGCTGTAAACTGTGAGTTGTATAAAACAATGACGGGTTCAGCGATCCACAAAGCTTAAGGTAGGAACAGAGGAGCTCCCCAGTCTGATAAAGCTTGAAAAAATAAGGTTCCAAATGAAACGAATAAGCCTTATTCCATATAAAAAATGATCAATCCTTTATTAGTAGAGGTAAAAACAGCATCTTAAAGCAATGACCAGGAGACAAGAAAAGAGACCATCAGAATGTAAGAACACAGTCTTACTCGTTTCGGCGGTACTTCGCCGTAATCATAGTCCATATGTGGCTCAAGATGAGGTACAAAATTTAAAGGGCAAAAAACCCCTGTTATTGGTTAATTAAAAACACACCCATTTAACATATTGATGGTCATAAAGAGATTCCACATGTGTATATATACATAAGTATAAAAAGAAGGAATTACAATATGAATACAAATGGTATGCAGTATTGATGTAAAGACAGCTGATGTATTAAAAATCATAAACACAGATTTTAACACTCAATTTATGTAATATGTACATCCTTATTGCACAAATATATATCTAATGTCATATGCAAGGCCATATAGTTTAACAAAAAGGGAAAGAAAAAATATGTATATATAATCCTAGACATGAATACACTGTATGAATCGTGTTTGTATTTTCACTTCCATGTCAAATGAACAAAAAAAAAATTGACATTGCGTCACTAGATAGTCTATGCTAACACATTATTATCTGACATAATCCTCACAACTGACATATTCCTCACAAAGTGAAGTAACATATTTAATGCAATTTAAAGGTGTACAATACTGTCTCCCAAAAGTGATAAAGTATCAATTGCAGATATAAATAGGAGCAAGCATAGAATACTTAGGGAGGTTAGATTTTTTTAATTTTTGAATGGTCACTCCCAAAAATTAATTATGTCATTAGCTGAGTTAAAGCCAGAGGGTGTCAAAGTACTCAATTTATTTATCCAGTACACCTCCTACCTGGCCAGAATAGACCATCTATCTCCATCCCTCAGGGGATATTTAATAAGTTCTATCGCATTCCACTTGAAAGTAGATACTAGTCCTTTGTGTACATTTATAAAGTGTCTGGCTAGTTCAGAGCAATGGTTCACATTTGTGATAAAACCCAGATGTTTGCGTATCCTAGTACGTACATCACAAGAAGTCATCCCAATATATTATTTGGAATGAAATGAACATTCAATGAGGTATATCACATATGAGGAAGAGCACTTAATACAACCTTTTGTGTCAAAGCTCTTACTAGTGGAGCATGATGTAAAGTTGGGACCAACCTTAGTACCATTATGGGTAAGCCAAGAACTGTTGCTTGGCGGATATTTCAACTGACTTTGAGATACTAAATTGCCTAACATGAGATTCCTAGAATATACACATTTCCAGCCTTCTCTAACAGTATCCTTAGGAAGGTCATCCCCATACAAAATGGGTAAGTATTTCTTTATAATGTTACAAACTTAACTTGACTAGAGAACTTGGTGACAAACATGAGTTTCCTAGATGTTTCCTCACTGTTGTCTTGTTTCTTTCCTGTCTTTCCTAACAGTGCTGTACGTGCTTGTATTTTAGACTCCTCAAATGCCCTATTGATAAATCCATCCGGGTAACCCCTCTGTTTTATTCTGCCAGCCAAAGCCTTTGATTCTGACTCAAAAACCTCATGCCTCGAATTTATGCATCGATTTCTCATGAATTGACCTTTTGCAATTCCCCAAAATACATATGTGGGATGTGCACTAGAGGCATAAAGTAATGAGTTAGCAGAAACAGATTTACTATAGAGACTGGTTTAAACTCGATTGAGTGAAAAATCAAACCTAAGTTTGATGTCCAAAAAGTTAATTTCAGACTCGTGCCATTCATGAGTAAATTTAATATCTGGTACACAACTGTCCAAATATTTCACAAAGCTACAAGCTTCCTTGTGACTGAATGTGCCGATGACAATGAGATCATCAATGAATCTCTTATAGAACCTAATCTTCTGTCAGAAAGGATTGCTATCTCCTAGAAGATAGGTGTATTCGAACCATCCCATAAACAGGTTGGCATACGATGGGGTGAACTTTGCCCCCATTGCCGTACCTCTCTTCTGGAGATAGCAAACATCACTAAAAAGAATGTAATTGTGTTCCAGAATGAACTTGATAGACCTCAAAATAAAATAATGATAGACCTCAAAATAACACGCTTATGAAAGAATTCAAGTGGTTTGCCTCTAGATTGAACAGGGTAAAACTTTGATTTACATCTCATACTAAGCTTAAGGATAACGTCCCCCAAAACCAGTTGATTACCCTCCATATTAAGATTCTGTAATGTGACCAAATCTTGCATATAAGGAAATGAAAATAAAGAGCTAATCTCATTTGTCCCCGCAGATCCTGTCTTCTATCAAGTCCGTCCTCAAAGTGGTGAGTCGAACCTGAATTTTGGTCTTGTACATCTTGCACACACCGCAATAATAACACATGTGATTCATAGTGGGCAAGTCTGTATAAACGGGCTTATTTTTTACTTTATAAGAGGGACTCTGACTTTACTACTTACTATTGATTGCTCCTCGTTTGGGACTCTCTTATTGATCCACTGTAACTTGATCTATTTTGTGGAATTTATACACATAAGTGTTTATTATAACACTGTCACTATGGAGACATCTATTGAACAAAGGAACTATTTTTCACTTTCAGCTGTTAATGATATGGATCTGGCTGGTTTGGAACTAGAAGAGTTTTTCACTATGGGCACTTCTAACACTAAATTGAGTGACTTGTTCTATAATATGGAGGTGTTACGCCTCAAAGAACTGAGATTAAAACTAAATACTTGGATAATGAATAAATATATAATTTTAAGTATGATCCAGAGGGGTCTAAGGGTTAAAAAAACCTACCTTTGACATAAGTGACACAGAGTTTGTTAAAGAATGGAATAGTGTGCTATCTGAATGTTTTATTAGGCTTATGGTATTGTTAGTTAAATATAAAACTAAGCAATTGGTTTATGTAATAGGGGATATTATTTCCCTACAGTATGAGTTGAACAAACATCAGACTAGCAGAGAATATGATGAATATGATAAACGTTTAAAAAATGTTGTAGAAACACACAAAATAAATATTATACACATCAAACATCTGAAATTTCTTAGAGACCAGAAGTATTATACCTCTGGTCAAGTATTCATTTGGCAGAAATCATATAGATGCAGGCAGTATAAGACATGGCAAGATAATGAGGTTGAAGATCTAGGTAATAACATATCCAAAAACCAAGTGAGGGGCCAGCACTACTGTATGGGTGCACGTGTGACTGGGGTGTACTGCTTAACACCTCAAAATTCCAGAATTCACAAAGTGTCCACAGCACCTCTTTAAAGCAGTATAAATCTTTTATTCAGACATAAAAACAAGCAACGTTTGAGGGATTAATACAGCATATCTAAGGGGTTAGTCGCTTGTTTTTATGTCTGAATAAAAGATTTATACTGCTTTAAAGAGGTGCTGTGGACACTTTGTGAATTCTAGGTAATAACATAGCCACACAGGGACATAATCACAGGAGGAGGAGAAGGAGAAATAATGGGGGGAATAGGAGAGTTGCCTTTAAGGATATAGACAATGAAACCACTGATGAGGATTCCCTTTCTAATTTCTCCACCTCCTGCGATTAAGGTTCCAATTCTGAGGGTGAGGTAACAGTGGAAAGAAATCCTATTACCAATGGATTAAATTAGTTAGGGCCCCCCAGTAACCCTAAAAAACCTTTAACAACTAATGCACAATCTGCCTCACCAGGAGCTGTTCCTAAAGATAGGAACTCTGCCAGTACCACACATGTGCACTTTAACACTAATGATCAATTGTGCATTGAATCCCAAGAGACCCCCAGTATTAATTCCCAAACGCCACCGGTTTTTCGGTCGGCCATGAAGGCAAAAGAAGGGGGTGGAACAGACAGTACAATAGGCACGAGAGCCAAAAACAGGTACACATTGAGAGAGATAAAGAAGTAAAAGAGAATATAGTGATCAATGTCTCTTCCTATACCCTTGACATTAATGAATTAAAGGTATTAAATTTAGGTTTGGGGTTTTGTCCAACTCGTAATTTTTATCTATTTCAGACCATCCTAGATGTTAACAAATTTGTCAGAAATCTTACTTTGCGTAGATACTATGGGAATCAAGATTCAACATCATTGAATGTGTGTACTACAAATGTTAATACAACTACAAATGATACTAGCTCTTTATTTTCATTTCCTGATATGCAAGATTTGGTCACACTACAGACTCTTAATATGGAGGGTAATCAACTGGTTTTGAGGGATGTTATCCCTAAGCTTAGTATGAGATGTAAATCAAAGTTTTACCCTGTTCAATCTAGAGGCAAACCACTTGAATTCTTTCATAAGCGTGTTTTGGAGGACCTGAATAGTCTTGCCACATCTACTAGTACAGCTCACTCCAATTTGTCTAGAAAGGAAAGGGAAGCCATTGTCTCATTGCAAAGGAACCTGTCCATTGTCATCAAACAATCTAATAAGGGAGGTAGTATTGTGGTAATGGATAGGCAAGCTTATATTAGTGAGGCACACAGACAACTGAACGATCAGATGTCATACACAACCCTACTAGACACTTTCAAATGGGTTTAAAATCATTGTTAGATGATGGTCTCTACATGGGCGTTATTGATCAAAACACATTTGATTATTTGTTTGTTGAAGAACCGATAATGTCCATCTTTCATCACTTGCCATAAGTTCATAAGGGTTTGGATGACATTATAGGACGACCCATCGTTGCCGGTATCGGCTCACTCTATGAACATCTTTCAGAGTGGGTAGATGGTATACTCCAGCTTTTGGTTACGTCCCTTCCTAGTTATCTGAGAGACACTACCCATATGTTGACCTTGGTGGATTCTTTGCAGGTAGATGTCATTGAATTTAATACTTCAATTCCACATGATATGGGGATCAAAGCTATGCATTTCTTTTTGGATCTCATGACTGACTATGGCGATGAAATTAAAGATTTTATTTTGAGGTCTAGCAAGTTCCTTCTGGAACACAATTACATTCTTTTTGGTGATGTTTGCTATCTCCAGAAGAGAGATACGGCGATGGGGGCGAAGTTTGCTTCTCACAGGAGATAAAGTTCTATAAGAGATTCATTGATTATCTCATTGTCATTGGCAAATTCAGTCACAGGGAAGCTTGTAGCTTTGTGAAATATTTGGACAGTTGTGTACCAGATATTAAATTTACTCATGAATGGCATGAGTCTGAAATTAACTTTTTGGACATCAAACTTAGGTTTGATTTTTCACTCAACCGAGTTTAAACCAGTCTCTATCGTAAATCTGTTTCTGCTAACTCATTACTTCATCCCTCTAGTGCACATCCCAAACATGTATTTCAGGGGAATTGCAAAAGGTTAATTCCTGAGAAATCAACGCATAAATTCGAGGGATGAGGTTTTTGAGTTAGAATCAAAGGCTTCGGCTTGCAGATTAAAACAGAGGGGTTACCTGGATGGATTTATTAATAGGGCATTTGAGGAGTCTAAAATATAAGCACGTACAGCACTGTTAGGAAAGACAGGAAAGAAACAAGATAACAGTGAGGAAACGTCTAGGAAACCCATGTTTGTCACCAAGTTCTCTAGTCAATACTATCAAGTTTGTAACATTATAAAGAAATACTTACCCATTTTGTATGGGGATGACGTTCTTAAGGATACTGTTAGAGAAGGCTGTAAATTTGTATATTCTAGGAATCTCACGTTAGGCAATTTTGTATCTCCAAGTCAGTTGAAGTATCCGCCAAGCAACAGTTCTTGGCTTACCCATAATGGTACCTTTAAATGTGGAAAAAACTGAAAAGCTTGTGACCATATTAAGGTTGGTTGCAACTTTATATCATGCTCCACTGGTCAGAGCTTAACACAAAAGGTTGTATTTACGTGATATACCTCATTGAATGTTCATTTCATTCCAAACAATATATTGGGATGACTACCCATGATGTACGTACTAGGATACACGAACATCTGGGTTTTATCACGAATATGAACCATTGCTCTGAACTAGCTAGACACTTTATAGATGTACACAAAGGACAAGTATCTACTTTCAAGTGGAATGTGATAGAACTTATTAAATATCCCCCGAGGGGTGGAGATAGATGGTCTATTCTGGCCAGGCAGGAGGTGTACTGGATAAATAAATTGAGTACTTTGACACCCTCTGGCTTTAACTCAGCAAATCAGAAAAAAACAGCTCTGAGGTGTCAGAATAAAAATCCCTTTATTTCAGAGCAGTGGCCCACAGATGTGTCAGTCTCTCTGGTTATAGTGCTGGTTTTCTTTGGACTTTTTA
The DNA here is from genome assembly GCF_027579735.1 of Bombina bombina. Classification (NCBI taxonomy): domain Eukaryota; kingdom Metazoa; phylum Chordata; class Amphibia; order Anura; family Bombinatoridae; genus Bombina; species Bombina bombina. Next base: position 1,071,030,939 of record NC_069501.1, on the reverse strand, counting down.
ACTCAGCAAATGACATTTTTGGTGACCATTCAAAAATCTAACCTCCCTAAGCATTCTATGCTCGCTCCTATTTATATTTGGAATTTATACTTTATAACTTTTGAGAGACAGTATTGTACACCTTTAAATTGCATTGAATATGTTACTTCACAATCACCTAGATTACGAGTTTTGCGGTAGGCAATCACCTACAAACAACGCTGGTATTACAGGTTTTTTTAAACCCGGTGTTAGCCGCAAAAAAGTGAGCGTAGAGCAAAATTTTGCTCCACATCTCACCTCAATACCAGCGTTGCTTACGGTAGCGGTGAGCTGGTAAAACGTGCACATGCTCGATTTCCCCATAGGAATAAATGGGGGAGAATCGGCTGAAAACAAACCTAACACATGCAAAAAAGCAGCGTTCAGCTTCTAACGCAGCCCCATTGATTGACACCTAACACGCTAACATGAATCCCGAGTCTAAACACCCCTAATATTACACTTATTAACCCCTAATCTGACGCCCCTGACATTGCAGACACCTGCATTTTATTATTAACCCCTAATCTGCGGCTCCGGACACCGCCGCCACCTACATTATCCCTATGAACCCCTAATCTGCTGCCCCCAACATCGCCGACACCTACTTTTTATTTATTAACCCCTACTCTGCCCCCCCAATGTCGCCGCCACCTAACTACACTTATTAAGATATTAACCCCTAAATCTAAGTCTAACCCTAACATCCCCCTAACTTAAATATAATTTAAATACATCTAAATAAAATTACTATTATTAACTAAATTATTCCTATTTAAAACTGAATACTTACCTATAAAATAAACCCTAAGCTAGCTACAGTATAACTAATAGTTACATTGTAGCCATTTTAGGATTTATTTTTATTTTACAGGCAAGTTTGTATTTATTTTAACTAGGTAGAATAGTTATTAAATAGTTATTAACTATTTAATAACTACCTAGTTAAAATAAGTACAAATATACCTGTAAAATAAACCCTAACCTAAATTACAATTACACCTAACACTACACTATAATTAAATTAATTACCTAAACTAACTACAATTACAATTACATTAAATAAACTAAAGTACGAAAAAAAACCCCCACTAAATTACATAAAATAATAAAATAATTACAAGAATTTTAAACTAATTACACCTAATCTAATCCCCCTAATAAAATAAAAAAGCCCCCCAAAATAATAAAAATCCCTACCCTATACTAAATTACAAATAGTCCTTAAAAGGGCCTTTTGAGGGCATTGCCCCAAAGTAATCAGCTCTATTAATTGTAAAAAAAATACAATACTCCCCAAACAGTAAAGCCCACCACCCACACAACCAACCCTACTCTAAAACCCACCCAATGCCCCATTAATAAAACCTAACACTACACCCTTGAAGATCACCCTACCTTGAGACGTCTTCACCCAACCGGACAGAAGTGGTTCTCTAGAAGGTCAGAAGTCTTCATCCAGGCGGCATCTTCTATCTTCATCCATCCGGAGCAGAGCAAGTCCATCTTCAAGCCATCCGACACGGAGCATCCTCTTCCATCCGACGACTAACACTAAATGACGGTACCTTTAAGTGACGTCATCCAAAAGGCCCTTTTAAGGACTATTTGTAATTTAGTATAGGGTAGGGATTTTTATTATTTTGGGGGGCTTTTTTATTTTATATGGGGGATTAGATTAGGTGTAATTAGTATAAAAGTCTTGTAATTATTTTATTATTTTCTGTAACTTAGTGTTAGTTTTTTTTCAAAGGCTATACCTTTTATTCATGAGCAACGTTTCGGGGCACCTGCCCCTTTCTCAAGCTATTTACTAATGCAATAGACAAGCCTTTTATAGGCCCATAGAAAAACAGGTGACTAATTACAAAACATGGGAGTGGTTTACAGGTTTGGCATCATCACACATCATGTGATTTGATACATTATTGCTTTAGACACAGAACAAAAAAACAAAAAACTTTAACCCCTTACACCCCATTAGGAAAATTGGTAACCTGATTAAAAACAAATGCAGGAAGTTGCCAACCATACACCATATTTAAAGCAAACAAAGAGTACAGTAGTTATGATACATACATTTCGAAAAGGATCTATGGCATAGTATATGATAATTAAATCAATAGTAAGAGGTCAAATTCTCTATTGAGTCCCTTTGGGTGCATGGCATTAAGTAGCCAAATCCATTTGGCTTCTCTTTTAAGGAGGTCCCTAATTCTATCACCCCCTCTGGGTTTTTTAGGGGCACTATCAATGATCATGTACCTCAACTGATTTGCCTGATGGCCCATTTATGCAAAATGTGCTGGAACTGGGGAGATGTAACATTTTATCATTGTGAATAGTCAATTTATGTTGACAAATGCAGTCTCTTATTTTTTGGGTCGTTTTGCCAACATATAATAGCCCACATGGGCACTTTATCGCTTAAACAACATAAGTCGAATCACAGGTATAAAAGACTTTGATATGGTATTTTTTCCCAGTATAGGGATGGGAGAGGACTTCCCCCTTAATTATATTATTACATTGGGCACACCCCAAACATGGGAACTTACCCTGCTTAGGGGTCCCAAAAAATTGGCGTTGGGGAATATGTCAGATAATAATGTGTTAGCATAGACTATGTAGTTACGCAACTACAATGTCAATTATTTTTTGTTCATTTGACATGGAAGTGAAAATACCGACACAATTCATACAGTGTATTCATGTCTAGGATTATATATACATAATTTTTCTTTCCCTTTTTGTTAAACTATATGGCTTTGCATATGACATTAGATATATATTTGTGCAATAAGGATGTACATATTACATAAATTGAGTGTTAACATCTGTGTTTATGATTTTGAATACATCAGCTGTCATCTATACTGTATACCATTTGTATTCATATTGTAATTCCTTCTTTTATGCTTTTGTATATATACACATGTGGAATCTGTTTATGACCAGCAATATATTAAATGGGTGTGTTTTTAATTAACCAATAACAGGGGTTTTTGCCCTTTAAATTTTGTATCGCATCTTGAGCCACATATGGTCTATGATTACGGCGAAGTACCGCCGAAACGAGTAAGACTATGTTCTTACATCCTGATGGTCTCTTTTCTTGTCTCCTGGTCGTTGCTTTAAGATTTTTTTTTCCTCTACTTATAAAGGATGGATCGTTTTTTTTATATGGAATAAGGCTTATTCGTTTTGGAACTATATTTTTTTAAGCTTGTGCACATGCTCAGTAGGATCTTGTTCCCCAGAAAGTGTGAATATAAAAAGACTGTGCAAAATTTGATAATGGATGTAAATTGGAAAGTGTCTTAAAACTGCTGCTCTATTTGAATCATAAAAGTTTATTTAGACTTGAGTGTCCTTTTTTAAATTAGAATAAATACTCACATAGGCAAGATTATTGGTATTATTTGATATATGTGTGCAGTATGTCTTAATACGTTTTATTCACTTTATAATAAGATAGTTTAAAGGACAATTATTTGGATGTTTGGATTATAAAACATGTATACAATAGACAACCTTAATCCAATTATGTTGATTTAAATTAATAGTAGCAAAAGTCTCCTTTGAATAGTTTGTTAGCAAATATAAAAGGTCACATACCCTGTGAAGACAAGCAGCAGATCTGAAAAGAAGTAAAGGTCAATGCATTTGATCACATGCACTTAGCAGGAGTTAATATTTCAAATTGCTTTGAGCTATTTCATGTAATAGTTTAGCAGTTTTTATGAAGTGACACTGAGAATAAGAAAAACAAAACTGCAGTCACTAAAACATTACAAATGTCTTCTATTTAGGCTTTCATTGAAAATCTGAAAATGAAAAGTGCCCTTGCTAATAGATTTTCCACTTCAAAGCCAAATACTACAGTCAATAAAGGTACAAAACAAATCTCACAATTCTGTAAAGACTGCAGATCCCCCCAAAACCATAAGGTCTTACACTGTGGTAAGGGCTTATTTTTAAAGGGATACAAAACTATTTTTTTTTCATGATTCAGATAGAACATGCATATAACATAGTAACATAGTAGATAAGGTTGAAAAAAGACCGAAGTCCATCAAGTTCAACCTATACAAATCTAAAATACTTACAAAAAGCTCCAGTTGAGCTTAAATAGCCCAACTAAAAGGTGACCCATTTTGTTTATATACAGAAATGTATCCAGACTATTTTTAAATGTATCTAGGGTATTGACATTCACTGCCTCCTTTGGTAATGAGTTCCACAATTTTATTGCTCTTACAGTGAAAAAACGTTTCCATTGCAGGAGATTAAATCTCCTTTCCTCCAACCTTAAATTGTGACCTCTTGTCAGAAACAATTTTCTTGGAATAAACAGAGCTTCTGCCATCTCTGTATATGGGCCTTGAATATATTTATATAAAGTAATCATTTCACCTCTCAAGCGCCTTTTTTTCTAAGGAAAATAGACCCAGTTTGGCTAGCCTCTCCTCATAGGTTAAATTCTCCAATCCCCTTATTAGCTTTGTGGCCCTTTTCTGAACTTGTTCTAGTTCTGAAATATCTTTTTTTGCAATTGGTCCCCAGAACTGCACTCCATACTCAAGGTGAGGTCTTACCAGGGCTTTATATAGTGACAGAATTATGCTTTCCTCCCTTGAATCAATGCCTCTTTTAATGCATGCTAGTATCTTATTACCCTTTGAAGCTGCTGCACTGCATTGTGCACCCATCTTTAGCTTGTTATCACTACTCCCAAATCCCTTTCCTCCTCTGTTTGGCTAAGTCTTGTCCCATTTAAATAATACGTTGCCAACTTATTTTTACTTCCAAAATGTAGAACCTTGCATTTTCCCGTATTAAATCTCATTTTCCATTCTAATTTTTGCAGATCCTTTTGTAATGAAAGTTCATCCTGCTCTAACCTAATGACCTTACTTAACTTAGTATCATCTGCAAAAATAGAGATGTCGCTATTTAATCCTTGGTCCAAGTCATTTATAAAAATATTAAAAAGAACAGGGCACAACTTTCTAATTTACTCCTGTTATCAATTTTTCTTCATTCTCTTGCTATCTTTATTTTAAAAAGTAGAAATGTGAGGTTAGGAGCTGGCCCATTTTTGGTTCAGCACACGGTTAGCACTTGCTGATTGATGGCTACAACCAAAAATTGGGCCGTCTCTTCAGCTTAGATTACTGGGGTTTTTTTCAAATAAAGATAGCAAGAGAACGAAGAACATTTGATAATAGGAGTTCATTAGCAAGTTGTTTAAAATTGCATGCTCTATCTGAATCATCAAAGAAAAAAATGTGGGTTTAGTATCCCTTTAACAAACCCAGTAATTGACTCCTCAAAAATCATATAAGAAAAAAGCTTTAGGTAATCCAGCTATATAGCATCTACATTATATATATGTTACTTCTGTTTATTCATGGTTTAAGTCTACCACATATGAAAGAGTTTAAAAGACTCTGTAGCTGCTGGAGAAAATGTTTAGTGAGGTGGACTGGTACTGCATAGAGGACGGACTTCAAACCCTTTGCTACCGGGAATTTTTGAGAAAAACATATCCAATGTAACAGTTTTTAGCATTTTTGCTATCACTCAGTTTAAACTGACATAAAGAGGCCTATTTAACAACGGTCTTGCGGACCTGATCCGACAGTGCGGATCAGATCCGCAAGACCTCGCTGAATGTGGAGAGCAATACGCTCTCCGTATTCAGCATTGCACCAGCAGCTCACAAGAGCTGCTGGTGCAACGCCACCCCCTGCAGACTCGCGGCCGCCAGCAGGGAGGTGTCAGTCAACCCAATTGTACTCGATCGGGTTGAATTGTGGCGATTCCTGCTCCGTCTGCTCAGAGCAGACGGACAGGGCTATGGAGCAGCGGACTCAAAGCCTTTGTTTTTCTGATTTACTTATCAAAACTATATATATAGTAGACAACCCTAGGTATCGATCTAGGCCCATTTTGGTATATTTGATGCCTCTAATTGGCCGCCAAATATGAACATACAAAAAAATTGTTAATTTTTTGCAAACGTTGGGTTTCTCAATGAAAATATTTAGCAGTGGTGTACCCGTGAGAAACATTTGGTTCAGCTGAATCTTTCGTAACAAATATTAAAAAAAAATCCTACTTTGAATATTTGTTGCCTGAACGTTTCCAGAACATTTACATTCGTATTCATTAAACTAATGTTAATGTTCCTCACAGATTGAGGCACGCTAATATGAGGCTTAACGTAGCAGATCCCAGGGACTGTGCTAAAAGACCTTTGCCCTCTGGCACTTTAAAGAATGATCAGGATTAGCACAGCTATCCAGCAAGCTACAGGTTACAGGTTTTTTAACCCCCTAAGGCAATTTAAAGGAAAAAAATTAATACTGATCAGTTTCGTAAGAATTTAATTTTTTTCTTAATGCACATATCTAGTATTTACACAGATGTACTGCAGTCAGAAGACAAATTGCTGTAAAAACTTCTCTGGTTATAAAAGCTTCTCTTGGATCCTCTTTGCCATTAGTTTTTGGCCACTAATTGCAGCTGCACATCTCACTTCTGAAATTCCAGGAAGGAAGGGGTTAATCAAATAACTTGTAAGATTAATATTTTCTGTAGTGTAGGGCTTATCCTTCCACCTGACACCCCCTTATCCCTACCTGACCCTCCCAAACTGCTCTATTCCCTCTAGTCAATCTGCCAGTATGCAGTTTAGGACATTCTTTTAAAAAATATTTATTAATTTCTGTAGTATAGGGATCCCTCCTCACCCTCCCACCTCCCTGATCCCCCCCCCCCCAACAGCCATCATACTATCCCCCCTCCTACTATTCCCCATCCTATTTGTTACTGGCAGACAGTCTACCAGTAACAAATGATGATTTTTAAAAAACATTTTATATCTATTAATATATAAATATATATTGCACGTCCAAGTAGACAGGATAAAAGTAAAAAAATGTATTGGTATCCACAATTTAAAAACATACAGGTATCCAACACATGGATACAACTGTGAGTAAGAACAAGATTGTTAATGATGCTGAGGGGCTTGGTTACCCCAATTTAGGTAATGATAGGAATTTTATTTAGATTTATTTAAATTAGATTTAAATTAGGGGTGTTAGGTTTAGGGGTTAATAAATTTAATATAGTGGCGGCGACGTTGGGGATGGCAGATTAGGGGTTAATAAGTATAATGTAGGTGGCGGCAGTGTAGGGGGGGGCAGATTGGGGGTTAATAACATAATGTAGGTGGCGGTGGGCTCCGGGAGCGGCAGGATAGGGGTTAATTAATTTATTTATTTATTATCGGTTATTTGTAGAGCGCCAACAGATTCCGCAGCGCTAATAAGTTTATTAGAGTGGCGGTGGGCTCCGGGAGCGGCGGTTTAGGGTTTAATAACTTTATTTAGTTGTGGTGGGCTCTGGGAGCGGCGGGATAGAGGTTAAACAGTTTAGTATAGTGGCAGTGTTTACTGACAGTATACCAGTAAAGCTGGGAGAAAGCCGAAGAGCAGCGAGATCGATGACTGTTAGTTAACAACAGTCCGCTGCCCGTACTTAGTGCGCTGCTTTTTGACAGCTTTTTTGGTAACTTTGGAGAGCATATTCAGGTCCGCGGCAGCGATGTTAGGCGATCTTAGGCGAGCGTATTGGTGCCGTTGAATGTAAGTAAGTTGACAGCTTGATAAATAGGCCCCATGGACTTTGATTCGGTACTACTTTGTTTTAATTTCTGTTAGCAAATGTACAATATGTATATCGTCATTAGCTCACTATTATAAAGGCATCACAGATGGCAAAAGAAAATGAAAATGTTACAAATACTAGTTCATAATACAAAAGTGAAAGATTTCTCAAATTTGAAAAAAAAGAAGATCTTTAGTATATTATCAGTTAAATGTGGCTTTATCTCCCTAGAGGAATGCTCCAAATCTAGAGCTGCGGAGGTGCTAAAGTCTTGTTGGAACCTTACTACTTAAGCCTGTGCAGAAGGATTCTTCAAATTAAGAAAACATTTCAAAGAGAGATTGTGAATCTTCTGCTAGATCTCTTGTAGGCTAATGGAAAAGGGTGACATGAACCTACTGTTTGATTTTGAAAAAAAAAATAGAAGAGTATGAAAATTCTGTGTTAAAAATATCAGCTTAAAAAAAAAAAAGTCTGACAAATGCCAGCTGTGCAGATCATCTGTTCCAAACTCTGCTCAAAGTATGGCAGCCTTATCGCACAAGAACACTGATCGTAAAATGGTTGAAGCTGATACAAATTGGCTGAGATCCCATAGTTTATCTATTTCTATTTTCTACTTGATGTGTAAAGACATAAACTACATTTGCTAAACTAATTATTATTAATATTTCATTTGACTATATAACATTAAAAAGAGAGAAAAAAAAAACTAACATACTCAATTGGAAAAATTGCCATAGATAGTATATTAAAAAAAAGTAAAGAAATGTCTGTTTTGAGCCTTAGCTCAGTAATTTTCACTAAAAAACAGTTGTAAAGTTGGAAGGACCTGGTGGTATTTTATTATTGCTGCCCACCGTGGGATATTGACTTGTAGAATTAATTAGCCTAAAGGCAGCCACCTACTGAACCTAATTACCATGCATACAAATGAGATTTTCATAATTACAATTAGCTCTTATGTATAAACTTCAAACTAACCTTTGCAGATTTATTTTTCATTTGAGGACAAAACAATACATTAACCTATATTCAAAAATAAAACTGCAACAAATTAAACTAAAGCTAAACTAATTGTCTACAAACACATAAAACATAGGCATTTTATATGCGTATAAAGGATGCAGCTTTTTTATCAGCTGGGTTATAACAAAGTTAAGCCAATGTGATAACTGCCATGGAAAATACATATTTAGGGCTAGATTACAAGTAAAGCGCTATCAATAGCGCTAGGAGCCTAAACTCAATTGCGAGATTGTGGTATTCTTTATGCTCAAATCCATATTACAATATTATCTGCAATCGTGCAAGCGCAATTGCATTTAAACAAGTACGCTAAACTACACTAATCACCCCTGAACCACCATCCCCCAACATCGCAAAGTACCTAAATAAACTATTAACCCCTAAACCGTCATGCCCCCACATTGCAAAGTAATGAACTAACATCTAAACTGCATAACCACCCACTAACTTCAAATTCAAACAGCCTGACTATCATCAACCGATGCAACTATTAAAATAAGTAGGTGTTTCATTCATCAAAAATGTTAACACCACCTTGTATTTACGTAAACTAAAGCAAACTGCTCTGATTGTAATGTATGCTCCGGCAGCCCTGCCAGTCAGTGTTTGTGTTTTTTTTAATTACGTTTTCTCTGCTATCCAATCACATTCCTGGCATTCTGACATGTTTGTAAGAAGAAAAAAAAGTTCTTTAGCCAATGCGTTCGCGTGGGGTCGCTCTACAACAGCGCTGTGCATAAAGCCGGAACAGCAAGGGGGCGGAGTGAACGGATGCCGCAATAAAATAATAAAAATCAAAGAATATAAAACTTTTTTTTTTTTGCTCAACATGTGCCTTTCACAGAGAAGAACTTTCCTGAAGCATATCAGTCTGATCCTGACTTCACAGTACAGTCCAGCCCTGAAATACCAGGCAATCCCTCTCTGAACGAGAGAAACAGCAAAACCCCAGACGTACGTTTCAGCCTATTGTGGGCCTCGTCAGTGAGGTGCAGCCATATCCCTCTAGGCACACTGAGCAATGGGTCCACGTCTGGATTCCCGCATCACACTTAGGGAGACTTCCCTAAGTGTCATAATTTGCATAATTAAAAAGAGAGAGAAGCGCTTAACCTGGAAACGAACAATAACCTAATAGCTTGTTCTATGGCTAGTTACCACCCAAGAAGCAGCCTCTTTTTGCTCAACATGTGCCTTTCACAGAGAATAGTGATGTCGTGAACCTAAAAATTTGAGTTCGCGAACGTCGAACTCGAACTTCCACAACTGTTCGCGAACGAGCGAACCGGGCGAACCGCCATAGACTTCAATAGGCAGGCGAACTTTAAAACCCACAGGGACTCTTTCTGGCCACAATAGTGATGGAAAAGTTGTTTCAAGGGGACTAACACCTGGACTGTGGCATGCCTGAGGGGGATCCATGGCAAAACTCCCATGGAAAATTACATAGTTGATGCAGAGTCTGGTTTTAAGCCATAAAGGGCATAAATCACCTAACATTCCTAAATTGTTTGGAATAACGTGCTTTAAAACATCAGGTATGATGTTGTATCGATCAGGTAGTGTAAGGGTTACGCCCACTTCACAGTGACAGACCAAACTCCCCGTTTAAAGGGACAGTCTACACCAGAATTTTTATTGTTTTAAAAGATAGATAATCCCTTTATTACCCATTTCCCAGTTTTGCATAACTAACACATTTATAATAATATACTTTTAACCTCTGTGATTATCTGGTATCTAAGCCTCTGCAAACTGCCCCTTTTTTCAGTTCTTTTGACAGACTTGCAGTCTAGCCAATCAGTGCCTGCTCCCAGATAACTTCTCGTGCACGAGCACAGTGTTATCTATATGAAATATGTGAACTAACACCCTCTAGTGGTGAAAAACTGTTAAAATGCAATCTGAAAGAGGTGGGCTTCAAGGTCTAAGAAATTATCATATGATCCTCCTAGGTTAAGCTTTCAACTAAGAATACCAAGACAACAAAGCAAAATTGGTGATAAAAGTAAATTGGAAAATTGTTTAAAATTACATGCTCTATCTGAATCATGAAAGTTTATTTTGGCCTAGACTGTCCCTTTAATGCACAGCAAACAACTGCAAACAGTCCATTTGCACAACCGCAAACCCCCCATTTGCACAAGGTTGGATACCAAGCTAGCCATGTCCCGTTCCTTGTCCTCACTGATGTCATTGAAGGTCTCTTCCTCCACCCAGCCACATACAACACCAAGGATCCCCGAAAGGTGAAAACAAGCCCCCTGGGATGAAGAATCCTCTTCTTCAGACTCCTCTCTCTGCGTTGCCTCTCTCTGCGTTATTATAAGGTGTGTTAAGTAGTACTATTCCTATCAGTTTAATCCCTGTTACGTCCCCTATCAGGGGATGTGTATATGGCATCGATTTTAGGAACCAGGAGATGGAAAAAGATGCTTGGTCGGTCCTCCTACTCAAAATTTAAAAGCACATAGATGAATAACACATTTGAATATAAACATATTTGCAATATACATGTATTGGCAAAAATGCTTCTAGTAAAAGTTATCATTGTTTTAGTGTTAACATTGTTCTCTGCATGTGCATGTGAAGCATAGCTAGATATTGTCCCTGCACCCACATTTTAAATACTGCAGCTGCTCAGATCACCAGTGATACTTGTATCATGTTAGCAATTAACAAATCGAGTCATTACCAGATGATAAAAGCACCTTAGGCTCTCTGAACAAGTGTTGTGTTTAAAATGCTGGTGCACGGAGCATACTTAAATACACTTTTGAAACAGCTATAAGTAGTATTTTTGCTAATGCATGTATATTACAAAATTGCTTCTGTTCAATACCAAAATGCAACCATGTGGTTTTTAAATTTGGCTGGAATATCCCTTTAAGTAGTTCTATTCTTATCAGTTTAATCCCTGTTACGTCCCCTATCAGGGGACGTGTATATGGCATCGATTTTAGGAACCGGGAGATGGAAAAAGATTCTTGGTCGGTTCTCCTACTTCAAATTTGGGGCACTGCGCGTGCAATCTAATGTGCCACCAGATATGAGTGGTGTGTTAAGTAGTTCTATTCTAATCAGTTTAATCCCTGTTACGTCCCCTATCAGGGGACGTGTATATGGCATCGATTTTAGGAACCAGGAGATGGAAAAAGATGCTTGGTCGGTCCTCCTACTTCAAATTTGGGGCACTGCGCGTGCAATCTAATGTGCCACCAGATATGAGTGGTGTGTTAAGTAGTTCTATTCTTATCAGTTTAATCCCTGTTATGTCCCCTATCAAGGGGCGTGTATATGGCATCGATTTTAGGAACCAGGAGATGGAAAAAGATGCTTGGACTTCAAATTTGGGGCACTGCGCATGCAATCTAATGTGCCACAAGATAGGAGTGGTGTGTTAAGTAGTTCTATTCTTATCAGTTTAATCTCTGTTACGTCCCCTATCAGGGGACGTGTATATGGCATCGATTTTAGGAACCGGGAGATGGAAAAAGATGCTTGGTCGGTCCTCCTACTTCAAATTTGGGGCACTGCGCGTGCAATCTAATGTGCCACCAGATATAAGTGGTGTGTTAAGTAGTTCTATTTTTATCAGTTTAATCCCTGTTATGTCCCCTATCAGGGGACGTGTATATGGCATCGATTTTAGGAACCGGGAGATGGAACAAGATGCTTGGTCGGTCCTCCTACTTCAAATTTGGGGCACTGCGCGTACAATCTAATGTGCCACCAGATATGAGTGGTGTGTTAAGTAGTTCTATTCTTATCAGTTTAATCCCTGTTACGTCCCCTATCAGGGGACGTGTATATGGCATCGATTTTAGGAACCAGGAGATGGAAAAAGATGCTTGGTCGGTCCTCCTACTTCAAATTTGGGGCACTGCGCATGCAATCTAATGTGCCACCATATAGGAGTGGTGTGTTAAGTAGTTCTATTCTTATCAGTTTAATCTCTGTTACGTCCCCTATCAGGGGACGTGTATATGGCATCGATTTTAGGAACCGGGAGATGGAAAAAGATGCTTGGTCGGTCCTCCGACTTCAAATTTGGGGCACTGCGCGTGCAATCTAATGTGCCACCAGATATGAGTGGTGTGTTAAGTAGTTCTATTTTTATCAGTTTAATCCCTGTTATGTCCCCTATCAGGGGATGTGTATATGGCATCGATTTTAGGAATCGGGAGATGGAACAAGATGCTTGGTCGGTCCTCCTACTTCAAATTTGGGGCACTGCGCGTACAATCTAATGTGCCACCAGATATGAGTGGTGTGTTAAGTAGTTCTATTCTTATCAGTTTAATCCCTGTTAAGTCCCCTATCAGGGGACGTGTATATGGCATCGATTTTAGGAACCAGGAGATGGAAAAAGATGCTTGGTCGGTCCTCCTACTTCAAATTTGGGGCACTGCGCATGCAATCTAATTTGCCACCAGATAGGAGTGGTGTGTTAAGTAGTTCTATTCTTATCAGTTTAATCCCTGTTACGTACCCTATCAGGGGACGTGTATATGGCATCGATTTTAGGAACCAGGAGATGGAAAAAGATGCTTGGTCGGTCCTCCTACTTCAAATTTGGGGCACTGCGCATGCAATCTAATGTGCCACCAGATATGAGTGGTGTGTTAAGTAGTTCTATTCTTATCAGTTTAATCCCTGTTACGTCCCCTATCAGGGGACGTGTATATGGCATCGATTTTAGGAACCGGAAGATGGAAAAAGATGCTTTGTCGGCCCTCCTACTTCAAATTTTGGGCACTGCGCGTGCAATCTAATGTGCCACCAGATATGAGTGGTGTGTTAAGTAGTTCTATTCTTATCAGTTTAATCCCTGTTACGTCCCCTATCAGGGGACGTGTATATGGCATCGATTTTAGGAACCGGGAGATGGAAAAAGATTCTTGGTCGGTCCTCCTACTTCAAATTTGGGGCACTGCGCGTACAATCTAATGTGCCACCAGATAGGTGTGGTGTGTTAAGTAGTTCTATTCTTATCAGTTTAATCCCTGTTACGTCCCTTATCAGGGGACGTGTATATGGCATCGATTTTAGGAACCAGGAGATGGAAAAAGATGCTTGGTCGGTCCTCCTACTTCAAATTTGGGGCACTGCGCGTGCAATCTACTGTGCCACCAGATATGAGTGGTGTGTTAAGTAGTTCTATTCTTATCAGTTTAATCCCTGTTACGTCCCTTATCAGGGGACGTGTATATGGCATCGATTTTAGGAACCAGGAGATGGAAAAAGATGCTTGGTCGGTCCTCCTACTTCAAAATTGAGGCACTGCATGTGCAATCTAATGTACCACCAGATAGGAGTGGTGTGTTAAGCAGTACTATTCCTATCAGTTTAATCCCTGTTATGTGTCTTTTTTTTTGGTTTGGTTTTTGAAGCCACAGTGCAGCACCAGAGGCCAGAAAAATTTGGGATGTACACATGCCTGAAAAATTAGGTATTGTTGCAGCGGCCAGAAAAATTGATGTTTGTTTCCCAGACAGAAAGTGCCCTAAAACATTGCGGCTTGAACCCTAGTTGGTGGCGGATAAGTGACGCAAGTCATCCGGCATTCAGAGATAAAATACAGCAGCGTGTGGACCATTTTTAGCCCAAGGCAGCTCATCTCATCAGGCCTTTTTTAGTCGAATGTATCGCCCACTGTCAGTCCCTTCTGGATCATCCCTCATTCATCTTAATAAAGGTGAGGTAATCTAGACTTTTTTGACCTAGGCGACTTCTCTTCTCAGTGACAATACCTCCTGCTGCACTGAAGGTCCTTTCTGACAGGACACTTGAAGCGGGGCAGGCCAGAAGTTCTATCGCAAATTGGGATAGCTCAGGCCACAGGTCAAGCCTGCACACCCAGAAGTCAAGGGGTTCATCGCTCCTCAGAGTGTCGATATCTGCAGTTAAGGCGAGGTAGTCTGCTACCTGTCGGTCAAGTCGTTCTCTGAGGGTGGACCCCGAAGGGCTGTGGCGATGCGTAGGACTTAAAAAGTGCCGCATGTCCTTCATCAACAACACATCTGTAAAGCATACTGTCCTTGCCGCCGTGGTCGTGGGAGGAGGAGGATTACTTTCACCTCTTCCCCTGTTAGATTCCCGTTGTGCTGTGACATCACCCTTATACACTGTGTAAAGCATACTTTTTAATTTATTTTGGAACTGCTCCATCCTTTCCGACTTGCGGTAATTCGGTAACATTTCAGGCACTTTATGCTTATACCGGGGGTCTAGTAGCGTGGACACCCAGTACAGGTCGTTCTCCTTCAGCCTTTTTATACGAGGGTCCCTCAACAGGCACGACAGCATGAAAGACCCCATTTGCACAAGGTTGGATGCCGAGCTACTCATGTCCCGTTCCTCGTCCTCAGTGATCTCACTGAAGGTATCTTCTTCCCCCCAGCCACGTACAACACCACGGGTACCAGATAGGTGACAACGAGCACCCTGGGATGCCTGTTGTGGTTGGTCTTCCTCCTCCTCCTCAAAGCCACATACCTTCTCTGACTCCTCTTCCTCACAATCCTCTTCCAGCGTTGCCGCAGGTCCAGCAAGCGATGCTGATAAGACTATTTCTGGTGGTGATGGTGACCACAACTCTTCCTCTTCATGCTCATCTACGGCCTGATCCAGCACTCTTCGCAGGGCACGCTCCAGGAAGAAAACAAATGGTATGATGTCGCTGATGGTGCCTTTGGTGTGACTGACTAGGTTTGTCACCTCCTCAAAAGGACGCATGAGCCTACAGGCATTGCACATGAGCGTCCAGTAACATGGCAAAAAAATTCACAGCTCCGCAGAGGCTGTCCTAGCACCCCGTTCATACAAATAGTCTTTAACGGCTTTTTCTTGTTGGATCAGGCGGTCAAACATTAGGAGTGTTGAATTCCAACGTGTCGGGCTGTCGCAAATCAAGCACCTCAATGGCATGTTGTTTCGCCGCTGGATATCTGAAAAGTGCGCCATGGCCGTGTAGGAATGCCTGAAATGGCCACACACCTTCCTGGCCTGCTTCAGGACGTCCTGTAAGCCTGGGTACTTATGCACAAAGTGTTGTGCGATCAGATTACACACATGTGCCATGAACGGCACATGTGTCAACTTGCCCAAATTCAATGCCGCCACCAAATTGCTTCCATTGTCACTAACCACTTTGCTAATCTCCAGTTGGTGCGGAGTCAGTCACTGATCCACCTGTGCGTTCAGGGTGGACAGGAGTGCTGGTCCGGTGTGACTCTGCTTTCAGGCAAGTCAACCCCAAGACAGCGTCACACTGCCGTATCCGGGATGTGGAAAAGTACCTGGGGAGCTGGGGGGGTGCCGTTGATGTGGAGCAAGACGCAGCAGCAGAAGAGGACTCAGCCAAGGAGGTTATGGAAGAGGATGGAGTAGGAGGAGTAGAGGAGGTGGCAGCAGGCCTGCCTGCAAGTCGTGGCGGTGTCACCAACTCCTCTGCAGAGCCACGCATTCCATGTTTGGCAGCCGTCAGCAGGTTTACCCAATGCGCAGTGTAGGTGATATACCTGCCCTGACCATGCTTTGTAGACCAGGTATCAGTGGTCAGATGGACCCTTGCCCCAACACTGTGTGCCAGACATGCCATTACTTCCTTTTGCACAATCAATAACAGGTTGGGGATCGCCTTTTGTGTAAAGAAATTTTGTCCGGGTACCTTTCACTGCGGTGTCCCAATAGCTACAAATTTTTTGAACGCCTCAGACTCCACCAGCTTGTATGGTAAAAGCTGGCGGGCTAAGAGTTCAGTCAAGCCAGCTGTCAGATGCCGGGCAAGGGGGTGACTTTGTGACATTGGCTTCTTACGCTCAAACATGTCCTTGATAGACACCTGACTGTGGGCATATGAGCAGGAACTGCTCAAGGCGAGACACAGAGTTGCGGATGGTTGAGAGGGGGCAAGGAGGACAGCAGTGGTTGACGTGGCTGAAGATGCTGGACCAGGAGGAGGAAGGCGGCTTTGAGTTTGTGTGCTGCTTGTACTCATGTGTTGATCCCATAGGCATTTGTGATGTGCGATCATGTGCCGTCGCAAAGCAGTTGTACCTAGGTGGGTGTTGGACTTCCCATTACTCTGCAATGACGGCATTCTGGTGGTGGCAACAGAATGCGTTGATTGGCGTGCTGTCTGGCTGACCCTGGGTGCCGATGCATGCTGTCTGATTGTGCCACTAGCTCCTTGCGACGACCTCCCCCTCCTTCCAACTAGTCTCCTCCTCCTTTCTGTCTCCCATCTGAACTTTCCCCCTCTTCTTCTTCTCTTCTAGCGGGCACCCACGTGACATACATGGACTCATCGTCTTCATCAACTGCTTCACTTGCATCTGACAAGTCAACAAAGGAAGCAGCAGCGGGTACAACATCATCATCATCACACCGTACGTCCATGTGTGTAATGCTGCCTGACTCAGACATATCCCTGTTATCTACATCCTCTGGCAATAATGGTTGCGCATCACTATCACTCATTTCTTCCAACTGATGTGTAAATAACTCCTCTGACAGATCAAGTGAAGTGGCTGTGGTGCTAGTGTTGGTGGTGGCGGCAGGCGGGCAAGTGGTAACTTGAGAGGTGCCTGAAGCTAAGCTGGAGGAGGATGGTGCATCAAGGTTCCGAGCGGAAGCTGTAGAAGATTGGGTGTCCTGTGATATCCAGTCAACTATGTCCTCAGAAATGTTCAAGTTAGGGGTACGTGGCCTCTGAACACTGGGCATTATTCTAGGGCCAAAGGGAATCACAGCACCACGAACACGACTGCCCCTGCGGGGTGGCCTGCCTCTGCCTGTCATTTTTTTTTCAATTAGTGGTACTATGCGTGCAAGCTACTGTGACAACAGATATGAGTGGCACTGTGCACTGGCAGAGTTGGCAGAGTAGACGCTGTAGGCCTGACACACACGCTTGCAGACAACGAACTGCTATTCAATCTATTACAGTCAAAATTGTATTTTTTTTTTTTTAAATGTACATTACTGTTACACCAGATATGAGTTGCACTGGTGTGACACTGTGCCCTGGCAGGCACTGAAACGCACACGTGTGAAGAAAATTGACTGCTATTATGTAACACAGTCAAAAAAGTATTGTTTTTTTTTAAATCTACACTACTGTTACACCAGATATGAGCTGCACTGGGGTGACACTGTGCCCTGGCAGGCACTGAAACGCACATGTGTAAAGGAAACTGAATGCTATTATTTAACACAGTCAAAAAAGTGTTGTTTTTTTTAAAATCTACACTACTGTTACACCAGATATGAGTTTCACTGGGGTGACACAGTGCCCTGGCAGGCAGGCAGGCAGGCACTGAAACGCACACGTGTGAAGGAAACTGACTGCTATTATTTAACACAGTCAAAAAAGTGTTGTTTTTTTTAAATCTACACTACTGTTACACCAGATATGAGTAGTGGCACTGGGGTGACACTGTGCCCTGGCAGGCAGGCACTGAAACGCACACGTGTGAAGGAAACTGACTGCTATTATTTAACACAGTCAAAAAAGTGTTGTTTTTTTTAAACTACACTACTGTTACACCAGATATGAGTTGCACTGGGGTGACACTGTGCCCTGGCATGCAGGCACTGAAACGCACACGTGTGAAGGAAACTGACTGCTATTATTTAACACAGTCAAAAAAGTGTTTTGTTTTTTTTAAATCTACACTACTGTTACACCAGATATGATTGGTGGCACTGGGGTGACACTGTGCCCTGGCAGGCAGGCACTGAAATGCACACGTGTGAAGGAAACTGACTGCTATTATTTAACACAGTCAAAAAAGTGTTGTTTTTATTAAATCTATACTACTGTTACACCAGATATGAGTGGTGGCACTGGGGTGACACTGTGCCCTGGCAGGCAGGCACTGACACACACACGTGTGAAGGAAACTGACTGCTATTATTTAACACAGTCAAAAAAGTGTTGTTTTTATTAAATCTACACTACTGTTACACCAGATATGAGTGGTGGCACTGGGGTGACACTGTGCCCTGGCAGGCAGGCACTGAAATGCACACGTGTGAAGGAAACTGACTGCTATTATTTAACACAGTCAAAAAAGTGTTATTTTTTTTAAATCTACACTACTGTTACACCAGATATGAGTGGTGGCACTGGGGTGACACTGTGCCCTGGCAGGCAGGCACTGAAACGCACAAGTGTGAAGGAAACGGACTGCTATTATTTAACACAGTCAAAAAAGTGTTGTTTTTTTTAAATCTACACTACTGTTACACCAGATATGAGTGGTGGCACTGGGGTGACACTGTGCCCTGGCAGGCAGGCACTAAAAATGCACATGTGTGAAGGAAACTGACTGCTATTATTTAACAGTCAAAAAAGTGTTTTTTTTTTTTAAATCTACACTACTGTTACACCAGATATGAATTGCACTGGGGTTACACTGTGCCCTGGCAGGCAGGCACTGAAAAGCACACGTGTGAAGGAAACTGACTGCTATTATTTAACACAGTCAAAAAAGTGTTGTTTTTTTTAAATCTACACTACTGTTACCAGGGTTGCCACTAGAAATTTTGGGGCCCCTGACTCAACCATTGATCAGGGCCCCCCCCCCCTCCTTTGACATGTGCAATTTTTTACCAAGTGACTAAAATGTATATGCACTTTATTCTTAAGTGTCTATTTAAACTTGGAAATGTTGTAAAGGTAGTAACATACACACACACAGACACACTCATACACTGAAACACACAAACACACTCACACATAATGGATTCACATATAGACACTCTAGCAGACACGCAAAGAAACACACTCAGACACAGACACCCAAACAGACACTCAGCACTTGTTTACATTGACCTGACAAGTAATGAGGTAAACTACAGTTTTGTAAAAAAAAATGGAGATTTAGAAAACAAAATATGGAGTTCTGATTATCTTTTTGTAAAGGAAGATGACAACTAAATTATGACAACAGCATGCAGTGGCTGAAAGGAAGGGCCCTGAACTGCCTAAACAAAAATTTAAAGGTTAAATGGTGGAGTGGTTACTTCCAGAAAGGTCTTGTTAGTCTCAAAGTCTGTAGAAAGATGTGAATAATTAGTAGTAAAGTCAAAATGTCCTAAAAAGGAACAGACAATGGACACACACACACAAACTCAAACTTGCACATACACCCAAGGAAACACCGACAGAGACAGCCTCAGAAAACAAACAAAGACATATACACACATACACACACAGACACTCACAGAAAACACACAAAGACATATACACACACACACACAGAGAGAGACAACAACATGAAAAACACAGAAAGACATACATACACACACCCTTACTGAGACATCCAAAGAAAACACACAAAGACATACACACACCCTCACAGAGACACCCATAGAAAACACAGACATACATACATACATAAATACACACAAACACCCTCTCAGAAACACCCATAGAAAAAGCTCAAAGACAGATGCACACATCCTCACAGACATCAACAGAAAATGCACAAAGACATACACACGGTAACACCCACCCTCACAGAGAGACCCACAGATAAAAAATACATACACATAGAGACACAAACCAAAGCACAAAGACATACACATACACCCACAGAAACACTCAAAGGAGGAAACATTTATGCACCTTGCATCCCCTAAATCAGCAGTGTGTGACATGCATGATAAAAAAAATGCAGAAATTAAGAGATCACTTTTAAAGAATCATATTTGTAAATGTGCAAACAAAAATAATTCTGTGAATTCAAAATTGTACATTAATGAGCTGGGTAGATGGCTAGATGAAGAAAAGTACCTTTAAAAGGTTGACATATGTTTGTTTTTTTCCCATTTTCCCCAACCAAGAGCACCACTTCAAATATAGTGTACAAATTTTCCCATCTGTCAGCTGTACTTATGGGTTTTGAAAATGCTGTACTCTATATGGTCTTGGTGGGACCATAAGCTGTGGTACTCATACCATTAGATCTGGTTAAATGCAGGATTTAGGCTTGTTGGTATGTATTTCAAAACTAAGTCAGCTGTAGTGTAAACTGAACAGTTTTAAGTTAACCTGTCTCATTTCAAACACTGAGCAATCTTAGTCTGAGAGTATAAAATTTTATGCAGATGTAAAAATCTTAGATAAAATGCCTCCTTGCATCTGGAAAGTCCTTGCATAAAGGGTCAGTAAACTGGAATGTAAAATATATATATATATATATATATATATAATGCATATCTGCCAAAAGGGCATCAACCATTTGTGTATTGAGGAGGAAACATTTCAGCATGGTATTAAATATAGAATTTCTACAGCATTGTCAAATAATCATAAATACACTGCTGCTAAAAAAAAAATTGTTTTTATGGACCCCTAGCCCCACCATGCAACTACTACCACACTGAAGTTACAATCCAAAATTGCACAAAGAAATAAAAAACATTTGCTAAGTAAGTCCTACCTCCTCTTCAAATGAAAGTGATCTGCCATCTAACTCAGGCACACACTGTACAAGTCTGTCTCACACTGAGCATAGTGGTTTAGTGCACACTAAGAAATCCTCTCAAATGCTAATACTTTACTCCTTGTAATAACATTTCCCATGCTCAATTAGCACTCTGCTATAGTACCCACTGGTTCTTGGCTCATGGGGCCCCCCTGGCTCATTGGGCCCCTGACAGGAGTCACCCCTGTCACCCCCTGATGGCGGCCCTGACTGTTACACCAGATATGAGTTGCACTGGGGTGACACTGTGCCCTGGCAGGCAGGCACTTAAACGCACACGTGTGAAGGAAACTGACTGCTATTATTTAACACAGTCAAAAAATTTTTTTTTTTTTAAATCTACACTACTGTTACACCAGATATGAGTAGTGGCACTGGGGTGACACTGTGCCCTGGCAGGCAGGCACTTAAACGCACACGTGTGAAGTAAACTGACTGCTATTATTTAACACAGTCAAAAAAGTGTTTTGTTTTGTTTTTTAAATCTACAATACTGTTACACCAGATATGAGTTGCACTGGGGTGACACTGTGCCCTGGCAGGCAGGCACTTAAACGCACACGTGTGAAGGTAACTGACTGCTATTATTTAACACAGTCAAAAAAGTGTTGTTTTTTTTAAATCTACACTACTGTTACACCAGATATGAGTTGCACTGGGGTGACACTGTGCCCTGGCAGACAGGCACTTAAAAGCACACGTGTGAAGGAAACTGACTGCTATTATTTAACACAGTCAAAAAAGTGTTTTTTGTTTTTTTTAAATCTACACTACTGTTACACCAGATATGAGTTGCACTGGGGTGACACTGTGCCCTGGCAGACAGGCACTTAAACGCACACGTGTGAAGGAAACTGACTGCTATTATTTAACACAGTCAAAAAAGTGTTGTTGTTTTTTTTTTTTTTTTAAATCTACACTACTGTTACACCAGATATGAGTTGCACTGGGGTGACACTGTGCCCTGGCAGGCAGGCACTTAAACGCACACGTGTGAAGGAAACTGACTGCTATGATTTAACACAGTCAAAAAAGTGTTTTTTTGTTTTTTTTTTAAATCTACAATACTGTTACACCAGTATGAGTTGCACTGGGGTGACACTGTGCCCTGGCAGGCAGGCACTTAAACGCACACGTGTGAAGGAAACTGACTGCTATTATTTAACACAGTCAAAAAAGTGTTGTTTTTTTTTTTGTTTTGTTTTTTTAAATCTACACTACTGTTACACCAGATATGAGTTGCACTGGGGTGACACTGTGCCCTGGCAGGCAGGCACTTAAACGCACACGTGTGAAGGAAACTGACTGCTATGATTTAACACAGTCAAAAAAGTGTTTTTTTGTTTTTTTTTAAATCTACAATACTGTTACACCAGATATGAGTTGCACTGGGGTGACACTGTGCCCTGGCAGGCAGGCACTTAAAAACACACGTGTGAAGGAAACTGACTGCTATTATTTAACACAGTCAAAAAAGTGTTGTTTTTTTTAAATCTACACTACTGTTACACCAGATATGAGTAGTGGCACTGGGGTGACACTGTGCCCTGGCAGGCAGGCACTTAAACGCACACGTGTGAAGGAAACTGACTGCTATTATTTAACACAGTCAAAAAAGTGTTTTGTTTTTTTTCAATCTACACTACTGTTACACCAGATATGAGTTGCACTGGGGTGACACTGTGCCCTGGCAGACAGGCACTTAAACGCACACGTGTGAAGGAAACTGACTGCTATTATTTAACACAGTCAAAAAAGTGGTTTTTTTTTGTTTTTTTTTAAATCTACACTACTGTTACACCAGATATGAGTTGCACTGGGCTGACACTGTGCCCTGGCAGGCAGGCACTTAAACGCACACGTGTGAAGGAAACTGACTGCTATTATTTAACACAGTCAAAAAAGTGTTGTTTTTTTTAAATCTACACTACTGTTACACCAGATATGAGTTGCACTGGGGTGACACTGTGCCCTGGCAGGCAGGCACTTAAACGCACATGTGTGATGGAAACTGACTGCTATTATTTAACACAGTCAAAAAAGTGTTGTTTTTTTTTTAAATCTACACTACTGTTACACCAGATATGAGTTGCACTGGGGCGACACTGTGCCCTGGCAGGCAGGCCCTTAAACGCATACGTGTGAAGGAAACTGACTGCTATTATTTAACACAGTCAAAAAAGTGTTTTTTTTTTTTAAATCTACACTACTGTTATGCCAGATATGAGTTGCACTGGGGTGACACTGTGCCCTGGCAGGCAGGCACTTAAACGCACACGTGTGAAGGAAACTGACTGCTATTATTTAACACAGTCAAAAAAGTGTTGTTTTTTTTAAATCTACACTACTGTTACACCAGATATGAGTAGTGGCACTGGGCAAGTGGGCACAGTATACGCTGTGAGCCTGACACACACGCTTGCAGGCAGGCAACTGCAATTAGATTACACAGGGAAAAAAAAGCAGCCCTAAAAAGAGCTTTTTGGGGTGCTGTCCTTACAGCAGAGATCAGATGAGTCCTTCAGGGCTATAGTGGACACTGAATACACTAGCCTAGCTATAGATTTCCCTACTAAATCAGCAGCAGCTACACTGTCCCTCCTCTCACTAACAATGCAGCTTCCGAATGAATCTAAAATGGATGCTGTCCAGGAGGTAGGAGGGTCTGGGAGGGAGGGTCTGCTGCTGATTGGCTGGAATGTGCCTGCTGACTGTGAGGAACAGGGTCAAAGTATTACTCAATGATGACGAATAGGGGGCGGATTGAACATCGCATATGTTTGCCCGCCGCGGCGAACGCGGACATGCTATGTTCGCCGGGAACTATTCGCCGGCGAACAATTCGCAACATCACTATGTAACAGAGAAGAACTTTCCTGAAGCATATCAGTCTGATCCTGACTTCACAGTACATTCCAACCCCGAAATACCAGGCAATCCCTCTTTGAACAAGAGAAACAGCAAAACCCCAGACGTACTTTTCGGCCTATTGTGGGCCTCATCAGTGAGATGAAGCCATATCCCTCTAGGCAAACTGAGCAACAGGTCCACGTCTGGATTCCCGCATCACACTTAGGGAGACTTTCCTAAGTGTCATTATTTGCATAATTAAAAAGAGAGAAGCACTCCCTAAGTGTGATGCGGGAATCCAGACGTGGACCCGTTGCTCAGTGTGCCTAGAGGGATATGGCTTCACCTCACTGACGAGGCCCACAATAGGCCAAAATGTACGTCTGGGTTTGCTGTTTCTCTCGTTCAGAGAAGGATTGCCTAGTATTTCGGGGCTGGACTGTACTGTTAAAGGGACATGAAACCCAATTTTTTTCTTTAATGATTTAGAAATAAATGTCAATTTTAAACAACTTTCTAATTTACTTCTATTATCTTATTTGCTCAATTCTCTTGATATCCTTTAATGATTATCATATCTAGATAGACCCAGTAGCTGCTGATTGGTGGCTGCACATAGATGCCTTGTGTGATTGGCTCAACCATGTGCATTGCTATTTCTTCAACAATGGATATCTAAATAATAAAGCAAATTAGATAATAGAAGTAAATTAGAATGTTGTTTAAAATTGCATCCTCTACCTAAATTATAAAATATTTTTTTGGGGTTTAATGTCCCTTTAAGTCAGGATCAGACTGATATGCTTCAGGAAAGTTCTTCTCTGTGAAAAGCACATGTTAAGCTAAAAGAGGTTGCTTCTTGGGTGGAAACTAGCCATAGAACAAGCTATTATGCTATTGTTCGTTCCCAGGTTGAGCGCTTCTCTATCTTTTTATCAATGCAAATTATGACACTTAGGGAAGTCTCCCTAAGTGTGTTGCGGGAATTCAGACGTGGACCCGTTGCTCAGTGTGCCTAGAGGGATTGTCAGGTTAGGAAATGTCCAGAAGAAGACCCAAATGCTAGGGCGAACTTAAACAACACCCTTGCACTCTGAGTTTAATCCAGGATGTGACCCCACGACAACCTCCAAAAAACAAAGTACTCACGGTATGGAGCAGGGTTAGCCTGTGCCAAAGTAATTCATGATATCAGGCAAATAGACTTCTGAATAAGGAACTGGTTTCAGGAAATGTCTTCCACAGTGTCAGGAGAGCAGGGATAGTCCATTTATACTCAGACAGAAGAAGGGTAAAATAGGAAACAGTTAATAATGCAGGAGTAGGTCATTTGTTATCAGGCAGTCTGAAGGTTAACACTGTGTAGACAGTCTTTGCAGAGTATGCAACAGGTAATCAGGCAGTTTGAGGGTTAACACTGAGTAGACAGTCTTTGCAGAGTATGCAACAGGTAATCAGGCAGTTTGAGGGTTAACACTGTGTAGTCAGAACTTGCAGAATTAACAACATGTAATTAGGTAGTTTGAAGGTTAACACTGTGTTGTCAGAACTTGCAGAGATAGCAACAGGTAAGCTGGTAGTTTGAAGGTTAACACAGATTAATCAGTACTTGTTGAGATTGGCAACAGGATATCAAGCAGTTTGAAGGTTTACACTGAATAATTGTATTTTCAGAGTTTGGAAACAGGTAAACATGCAGATTGAAGGTTTCACAGAAATAACAGTATTTGAATAGTTTGGCAGTACACAGAGTAGTCTGAATATGCAGGGTTTGCAGCAGGTAAACAGGAAGTTTGAAAGTTTCACAAAACAAACAGTACTTGCATTGTTTGGAGACAGGTAATCAGGAGGTTGAAGGTTAATCCAGCATAGTAAATCCTTGAAGAGATTGGCAACAGAAAAGCAGCAGTTAGAGAGATTCCTCAACGAAATCCTATCAGAAGCCAAAAAGTTAACAAACAAACTGGCACTGGAGAAACAGGAAGCCAAGAATTAAAAGCTTGGTTGTGACATAATCAGGAAGGGGTGGCTCAGACACCTGTCAATCAAGCACACAGAGAGGACTGCAGAGCTTCCCAGCAGCTGAGCGTGACAGTGCCCCCTCCTCAAGGACCCGACCGGGCCTGGCAGGGTATTACTTGTGAAAAGACTTGACAAGAGCTGGAGCATGAACATGAGAGGCCGGTTCCCAAGATCGTTCAGATATAGGATAACCCTTCCAATGGACCAGGTAGTACAGCCGATTGCCCCGTAGCTTGGAATCGAGAATCTGGCTGACTTCAAACTCAGAAGTTCCCTCTACGGAAAGTGGAGGAGGTGGTTTACTCTTGATAGAGTACCGATTGTAGATGACTGGCTTGAGTAGGGAGACATGAAACACTGGATGGATCTTGAGAGTCTTGGGTAAGGCCAGGCGGTATGCAGAAGAACAAACTCTGGAAACAATTCGAAAAGGTCCAATGTACTTAGGACCCAACTTGGTACAAGGTTGTTTTAGACGTATGAATCTGTTGGATAAAAATACTCTATCTCCAGTACGAAGTAAAGGAGCCTTGCACCTTCTGCGATCAGCATATTTCTTATGTCTTAAGGAAGAAGAGAGTAGATTTTGACGAATGAGTCGCCAGTGATTACTGAGATTTTTCACTATACGATCTGCTCCAGGGACTTCAGTAGAACTGGTAATCATAGGAAAGGTTCTAGGTTCAAATCCATAAGCTGCCTTAAAGGGAGAGGTCTGTAATGAGGCGTTATAACGTGAGTTGTGAGCTAATTCCGCCAAAGGCAATAACTGAGACCAGTTGGAGTGGTGATGGTCTACATAATGTCTTAGAAAAGATTCCAAGGCTTGATTTACACGCTCAGTCTGTCCGTTGGATTGAGGATGGTGTGCAGTAGAAAGTGATATGTTGATTCCGAAGTGCTTACAAAAGACCTCCAAAATTTGGAAACAAATTGGACTCCACGATCTGAGACTATGTCAGTGGGAAAACCATGTAAACGAGATATATGTAGAACAAAGAGTTCA
This sequence comes from Bombina bombina, assembly GCF_027579735.1. Lineage (NCBI taxonomy): Eukaryota > Metazoa > Chordata > Amphibia > Anura > Bombinatoridae > Bombina > Bombina bombina. Next base: position 1,071,003,831 of record NC_069501.1, on the reverse strand, counting down.
GAAAGTCTTTGAGCTGAAGGCAAGCCTGGAAGAGGTATGAAGTGAGCAGACTTGGAGAACCGATCCACCACTACCCAAATGGTCGTATTTCCAGCAGAAACAGGAAGATCTGTAACAAAGTCCATGGATAAGTGAGACCAAGGGTAATGAGGAATAGGAAGAGGGTGTAATAGACCAAACGGTCGATGAGAAGATTGTTTGTTCGAAGCACAAGGACTACAAGCAGCAATATAATCCTTAACATCCCTCCTCATAGTGGACCACCAAACATGCTGCTTCAGTTTCCACAATGTATTGGTTATTCCCGGATGACCTGCTGAAATGTTGTCATGAGCCCAACGTAGAAGCTTAAGACGTAATCCTTTGGGTACATACAGGATACCAGAAGGTAGTTTGCAAGAAGATGGTACCCGGACTTGAGCAGCATGTAAAGCCTGTACTGGAAAAGAGGATACTTGAGCCAAAACTTTGACTGGACGTAGTATAGGTTCTGAATCCAATGGAGAAGGTTCAGAAGATTGGAACTGCCTAGATAAAGCATCTGCCTTGGAATTTTTTGAACCAGGAACATAGGAAAGTACAAAATTAAACCTGGAGAAGAACAAGGCCCACCGAGCCTGACGAGGATTGAGACGTGTAGCTGTTTGGAGGTATAAAAGATTCTTGTGATCTGTCAGAATGAAAAAAGGTTGACTGGTACCCTCTAACCAATGCCTCCATTCATCCAAAGCTAATTTTATAGCCAAAAGCTCCTTATTGCCCACATCATAATTTAACTCAGCAGGATTTAATTTTTTTGAAAAGAACGCCACAGGATGTATCTTGCTGGTAGTCGGATCACGTTGGGAGAGAACAGCTCCAGCTTCTATAGAGGAAGTGTCAACCTCCAAAATAAACTGGAAATCAGGAATTGGATGACTGAGAAGAGGTGCAGAAGAAAATGCTGATTTTAGCGTTTCAAAAGCCTGTACTGCCGAAGAGGACCAGTTCTTACAATTTTGCCCTTTCTTAGTAAGAGAAGTGAGTGGAGACGTGATGTCAGCAAAGTTCTTTATAAACTTTCTATAGTAATTGGCAAAGCCAAGAAACCTCTGCAGGGATTTGAGAGTAGTTGGTCTGGGCCAGTCCTTGACAGCCGACAGTTTAGCAGGATCCATCTCAAAACCTGATTCAGAAATGATATACCCCAAAAAGGGGATGGAACTCTGATGAAAAGAGCATTTCTCCAATTTAGCGAACAGGGAATTGTCTCGTAACCTCTGAAGAACCAGTCTTACATGATGTACATGTTCCTGTAATGTTTTCGAATAGATTAGAATGTCATCGAGGTAAATGATAACAAATTGATTTAGATAATCTCTGAAGATTTCGTTGACAAAGTGCTGAAATACTGCTGGTGCATTGCACAATCCAAATGGCATTACTAGATACTCGTAGTGACCAAATCTAGTGTTAAATGCCGTCTTCCATTCGTCTCCTTTACGGATTATGACCAGATTGTAGGCCCCACGGAGATCTAACTTGGAAAAAATAGAAGCACCTTGAAGATGATCGAATAACTCAGAAATGAGCGGCAGAGGATAGCTGTTTTTGACAGTAATCTGATTCAAGGCTCGATAATCAATACAGGGACGAAGACCTCCATCTTTTTTCCCAATGAAGAAAAAACCTGCACCCACAGGTGAAGAGCAAGGACGAATGAATCCTCTGGCTAAGTTGTCCTTTATGTATTCCTCAAGAGAGACATTTTCTTGATGAGAGAGGGGATAGGTCCTTCCCTTAGGTAGAGGAGCCCCTGAATACAATTCGATAGGACAGTCAAATATCCGGTGTGGAGGTAACGTCTCAGCCTCTTTTTTAGAAAACACATCACAAAAGGCATGATAGTAATTGGGCAATGATTCAGGAACTTCCACCATAGCTACGACAGGACAGGATGGTTTAGAGGGATTTTGCAGGCAATGTTTGAAACAGGTAGTTCCCCAGGAAATAAGTTCTCCTTTAGACCATGAGAAAACTGGATCATGAAGCTGCAACCAAGGTAACCCCAGAATCAATGGTATGTGGGGAGAAGAAATGACATCAAAACGAATAATTTCAGAATGAAGTATGCCCACAGTCAAAAGAAGAGGAATGGTAGAATGTTGTATGATACCAGTACCTAGAGGCTGTCCACTGACAGTAGTTACCTTAATTAACTGTTTCTTGGCTTGAAGAGGAATCCTGAGAGAGTCAGCAAAGTTTGAATCAATGAATACTCCAGCAGCTCCAGAATCGATGAGAGCTTGAGCTCGAAACTTGGTGTTTCCAAAAGAGATAGTTACAGGAACAAAAAGTTTAGAACTGAGGGAAGACATGGGATTCTGGCTTAACGCTGTCCCTCTATCAAAAGTTAAGCCTTGGCTTTTACTGGCCGGATAGGACAGTCCTTCAGTAAATGTCCTTTGATACCACAATACAGACATAACCCAAGAGTACGCCTTCTATGGCGTTCAGCTTCTGACAATTTAATAGCTCCTACTTCCATGGGTTCCACAGACTCAGGAGATTGGGAATTATTATTAGAAAGACTTGAGGTTCGAATAGAAGGACGAAAAGAACATTTAACAAAGGATCTCCGATTCCTATCTCTCTCCTGAAGACGTTCAGAATGCCGGGCATCAAGAGTAATACATAAATTGATAAGACCCTCCAATGAATCAGGGAGTTACCGAAATACAAGTTCATCCTTAAGGCGTTCGCAAAGTCCTTTGCGAAAGGCTGCCCGTAAGGCTCCATGGTTCCAATCATTTTCTGCTGCTAAAGTCCTGAATTCAATAGCATATTGAGCTACCGAAAGGGATCCCTGTCTCAGATCCAACAATCCTGCCTCAGCAGCTGCAGACCGCCCAGGCTTGTCAAAAACAGAAGAAAAAATGGACACAAATAATTCCACATCCTGTAGTAACGGATCATTCTTCTCTAAAAGAGGGGACACCCAGGCTAGAGCCTTACCCTTCAAGAGAGAAATAATAAAGGTGATTTTGGAAGTAGAATTGGAAAAAACTTGAGGATTGTTTCTGAAGTGTAAACGACACTGATTAAGGAATCCACGGCATTCTTCAGGATTACCGTCATATTTATCTGGAAGTGGGATTCGTTGTATATTCTGTCCAACAGTTTGAGGTGGATTAAAGACAGCATTGGTGCTAGTAGCAGTGGCAGCAGGAGTCACCGTCGCTTGAGAAGGAGCAGAGAGGTTATGTAGCAGAGCAGTAATCTGGTCAAGCTTGGAATCCAAAGATTGCAAATGAGCAGAATGATTTCCTAGAAGTTGCCCTTGTAGAGCCACAGCCCTGGATAATTCGTCAGGGTCCATATTATGGCCAGTTTGTACTGTCAGGTTAGGAAATGTCCAGAAGAAGACCCAAATGCTAGGGCGAACTTAAACAACACCCTTGCACTCTGAGTTTAATCCAGGACGTGACCCCACGACAACCTCCAAAAAACAAAGTACTCACGATATGGAGCAGGGTTAGCCTGTGCCAAAGTAATTCATGATATCAGCCAGATAGACTTCTGAATAAGGAACTGGTTTCAGGAAATGTCTTCCACAGTATCAGGAGAGTAGGGATAGTCCACTTATACTCAGACAGAAGAAGGGTAAAACAGGAAACAGTAAATAATGCAGGAGTAGGTCATTTGTTATCAGGCAGTCTGAAGGTTAACACTGTGTAGACAGTCTTTGCAGAGTATGCAACAGGTAATCAGGCAGTTTGAGGGTTAACACTGAGTAGACAGTCTTTGCAGAGTATGCAACAGGTAATCAGGCAGTGTGAGAGTTAACACTGTGTAGACAGTCTTTGCAGAGTATGCAACAGGTGATCAGGCAGTTTGAGGGTAAACACTGTGTAGTCAGAACTTGCAGAATTAACAACATGTAATCAGGTAGTTTGAAGGTTAACACTGTGTTGTCATAACTTGCAGAGATAGCAACAGGTAAGCTGGTAGTTTGAAGGTTAACACAGATTAATCAGTACTTGTTGAGATTGGCAACAGGATATCAAGCAGTTTGAAGGTTTACACTGAATAATTGTATTTGCAGAGTTTGGAAACAGGTAAACATGCAGATTGAAGGTTTCACAGAAATAACAGTATTTGAATAGTTTGGCAGTACACAGAGTAGTCTGAATATGCAGGGTTTGCAGCAGGTAAACAGGAAGTTTGAAAGTTTCACAAAACAAACAGTACTTGCATTGTTTGGAGACAGGTAATCAGGAGGTTGAAGGTTAATCCAGCATAGTAAATCCTTGAAGAGATTGGCAACAGAAAAGCAGCAGTTAGAGAGATTCCTCAGCGAAATCCTATCAGAAGCCAAAAAGTTAACAAACAAACTGGCACTGGAGAAACAGGAAGCCAAGAATAAAAAGCCTGGTTGTGACATCATCAGGAAGGGGTGGCTCAGACACCTGTCAATCAAGCACACAGAGAGGACTGCAGAGCTTCCCAGCAGCTGAGTGTGACAGGGATATAGCTGCACGTCACTGACGAGGCCCACAATAGACAGAAACGTACGTCTGGGGTTTTGCTGTTTCTCTCATTCAGAGAGGGATTGCCTGGTATTTCGGGGCTGGACTGGACTGTTAAAGGACCAGTCAACACTGTAGATTTATATAATCAACAAATGCATGATAAGAAGACAATGCAATAGCACTTAGTCTGAACTTCAAATGAGTAGTAGATTTTTGTTAAATAAATTGCAAAGTTATGTCTATTTCCACTCTCCCTGTATCATGTGACATTCATCAGCCAATTACAAATGCATATACATATATGCTTTGAATTCTTGCACATGCTCAGTAGGAGTTGGTGACTCAAAAATTATAAATATAAAAAGATTGTGCACATTTTGTTAATGGAAGTAAATTGGAAAGTTGTTTAAAACTGCATGCTCTATCTGAATAATGAAGTTTAATTTTGACTTGAGTGTCCCTTTAAGTCATGATCAGACTGATATGCTTCAGGAAAGTTCTCTGTGAAAAACACATGTTGAGCTAAAAGAGGCTGCTTCTTGGGTGGTAACTAGCCATAGAACAAGCTATTATGCTATTGTTCATTCCCAGGTTGAGTGCTTCTCTCATTTTATTTATGCAAATTATGACACTTAGGGAAGTCTCCCTAAGTGTGATGCGGGAATCCAGATGTGGACCTGTTGCTCAGTGTGCCTAGAGGGATATGGCTGCACCTCACTGACAAGGCCCACAATAGGCAGAAATGATCAGCTGAGATTGCTTCTCGGGCCTTTGGCTTGGATCAAGTGCAGTTTTCTGTGCTTGGTCTTGGTTGAAAGATTTGCTGCCTGGAGACCTGCTCCTTCGGCCTGGGGTCCTTTCCCTTTGGGGTTTGGGCTCCTGCTGCTATTGGGGGGGTGGCTACTCCTTAGGAGTAGAGCAACTGGGTAGTAGGGCCGTCCCCTTGGCCTTGTGGCATTGTCCCTGGACTTCAGCCACATGCTGCTTTTGGGGGGCGCTCTGAAATCCAGCCTAAAGAGGCAATAGGGCAAATATGGCTACCAATGTGCCAAATGTTCCCCATACACTTCGGGTGTTGATTTCTGAGGACTTTCGAGAGAAGATTGGTTTGGCTCATGTCCAGCAGGTGGTTTTGGAGGGTGTTTTGAAGATGCCAAGAGCAAGTTTGAATTGTGTTCAGTCATTCCCTTCAAGAGGGATTTTTAATGTGGCTTTCACCGATGAGCATTATTTACAGACCTGCTATCAACGGACTATTGATATGGCTGCTGCTCCAGAGTTGGTTGGCATGAAATTTGTTGCCTGTGTGCAGAGGGAGAGAAGAATCCCGGTGACAGTACATATGTACAACCCTTGGGTCACTGAAGTGGAAATTCGTCTGTTTCTTTGTCGCTACTTTGATGTTCAAGGAGGTAGCAAGCTGAAGAATCAGTTTGGGACTTTCAATGGAAAGTGCAGGTTCTGGGTGCGGTTTGTGCCAGATGAATTAGGTATTGGTGGAAAGAAACATCCTCCACAGACTTTCGCCATTGGTGGAAATAGAGGTTTCCTATACTATGATGACATACCTCTTTTTTGCCGTAGTTGCAACCTGTTTGGTAACATTGCTGAAAATTGCCCAGGTGCCAGATGTCGAAATTGCAGTGAGGAGGATCATCTTTTTGCCCACTGTAGTAAACGCTGGACCTGTGACCTGTGTGGTTCTTCAAGTCATCTGTGCAGGATGTGTCCTTTGATGATGTTGCAGGGGCTTGATAGAGTGAAGCCTTCCTATGCTGATGTTGCAAAAAAACATCTTCAGTTACAGTTGAGCCATCTGCGAATGAGGAGGAGGACTCTGATGAGGCATTGAACTCTATATTACCTCTTTTGTGTAAGAAATCTGCAGTTGGGGTCCCTGTCGGAGAGGTGTCTGATGCTCCTGTGGTGGTTCCTGTGGCTGAGAAGGTAGAGGAAGCCCAATCTCATCTTCAGGAGGTGGATCTTGCTACATCTAATGTGATAGCTGCTTCAGATGTTTTTGAAACCCTGTTGCCCAATTCTGTGGATGAAACTGTTGCTGTTCCTGGGACAGAGAATTTTTCCTTCACTGAGTCATCTTGTGATCCTGCTCCTGATGCTGTTCTTGGTGAAGGGGAGAACATTGATTGGTCTGCTGTTGTGTCCTCTAGTTCTGAGGAGGAAATGGACACTGAAGGGAAAAAATCTGCCTCCAAGCGAAAAAAAGATGCAGATTCTGATGGATGGGAGAGTCCTGATTTGAATCTTCCAGTAGTTAAGGGCGCAGATTCAGATACTACAAGTGATTCTGACTCTTTAATTTCAGAGTTTCATTCTGACTCTACTAAGGATATTCTCTCTGACTCAAGCCAGTGTATAGGTGAGTTTTCTGATGCCTCTTCTGTTGGTTATCTAGATAAAAGAGATGTGAACCAACTTGCTGAAGTTACTGGTTATGAGGCTGGCAAGGGGGAGCCTAGGAGGTCGGAACGTCATAGAGGCAGATTTAAAGGATCTCCTTTGAGTCCTAAGAAAAAGAAAGGAAAGAAGTGTCCTGATGTTATTTCTTTTTTTGTTTTTCTTTAATTTATTTTTGTTATGTTTCTGACCATTTCTTCCCTTAATGTCAGGTGTATGACAACTATAGCAAGGAGAGCTGCAATTTTTAAATTATTATCTGTATGTTCTGCTAATATTTTTTGTTTGCAGGAATGTGGTCTCTCTGAACATCCTAAATGTGCTGACTGGGAATATGGTCCTAAAGTATGGTCTTGTTCTTCTGATAGGAATGGGGGGTGGGAGTTTTGTTTAAGGGGTTTAGTTTTTCTATCCTTAATGTAGTTCCTATTGTCCCAGATTGGGTACTTTTGGTTAGTTTTAGTTTTTGTGGGACTGTTTTTCGTTTGTTTAATGTATATGCTTCTCCAAATAGGGTAGAACGTTTGCTTAATTTTGAAACTTTAAAGTTTTTTCTGCCAGGTCGAGAGCCAACTTTTTTGGTTGGGAATTTTAATTGTATTATTAAGAATGGGGACAGAGAGGGTGGGAGTGATTGTAGGGTGGATAGCTCAGGGAAGTTTTTACTTGATTTGCTTAAATCTTTCAGTTTGAAGGATGCCTTTGGGTCTGTTTCTTTTTCAGGGGAGGGTTTTACTTTTTTTAGTGATAATGGTGGGATAAAATCTCGAATAGATTTTTGTTTTTTATCTAAATTTTTATGTGTTGATGATTTTTCTTTAAAGCGGATGCCCTTTACGGATCATGCCCTTTTGATGTGTAAGGTGAATTGTGATTTGAAGATCAAGTATGGTAAGGGTGTTTGGAAACTGAATGTGGATTTGTTAGAAGATGAGAAGCTTAAGCGTCAGTTTGTTTGGATGTATGAAAGGTGGCGTGAAAGAAAATGTGATTTTAGTAATGTGCTTATGTGGTGGGAATGGTTGAAGGTGGAAATAAAGAGGTTTTTTATTAAGAAAGGCTGTGAGAAAGCTAGAATGGAAATGGAGTTGTATGATAAATGGTATCTGAGGTTGTTGTATTTGTATGAATTGAGAAATTGTGGTATTGATGTGCATGAGGAAATTGCTGAAGCAAGAAAGATAATTAAAAAGTGTATGCATGAAAAAGGAAAGAAAATTGTTTTTATGGCAAGATTGGAGAAAATGGAAAAGGATGAGTCTTGTAGTAAATATTTTTTTAAGAAAGCTTTTGAAGGAAAGACTGGTTTTGTTAGTGTTTTTGATAAGGTTGAATGTGAAGTTAATGGTACGGATGGTGTTTTGCGTGAAGTTCATGAGTTTTACAGTGAGCTGTACAAAGAAAAAACAAGAGATGTTTTATTTGAAAATGAGTTGTTGGAAGACATTGAGGTTAAGCTGGAAAAATATGATAATGAGATTGCAGAGGTTGTTAGGAGTTTTAAGAATGGGAAGGTACCTGGTTGTGATGGTTTGCTTGTTGAATTTTATACTTGTTTTTGGAATTTGATTGGGGTTGATATGTTGGATATTTGTAAGTTTGTTTTTAGAACGAATGTTTTGCCTGTTTCAATGAGGAAAGGTTTGATTGTTTTGTTATTTAAAAAGGGTGATAAGAGAGATTTGAGGAATTGGAGGCCGATTACGTTGTTGAATGTTGACTATAAGGTTATTGCAAAGGTGTTGGCAAATAGAATGTGTGGAGTGATTGGTAAGGTTGTGGGTGAAGAGCAAGTGTGTGCTGTTCCTGGGCGTCAGATTTCTGAAAGTTTGTTGTTACTACGCAACGTACTGTGGTATGTGAGGGAGAGGATGAGGTCTGTTGCTGTTGATATTGTGGATTTTGAAAAAGCATATGATAGGGTAGTGCATGATTTTATGTTTCATTTTTTAGAACGTTTAGGTTTTTCTGGTAAGATTATTGGATGGTTTAAATGTTTGTATAGTGATATTGTGAGTCAAGTCCAGGTTAATTTTTTTTTTACTGAGGAATTTTGTGTTAAATCTGGAGTGCGTCAAGGATGTCCTTTGTCTCCTGTGTTATTTGTATGTGTCATTGAGCCATTATTAACTAGTTTGAGGAAGGATAAATTAGTTAGAGGTATGAGTGTTCCTGGTAGTAATGGAAGGTGTTTAAAAGTGATTGGGTATATGGATGATGTGAGTGTGGTATGTGATAGGGAGATTGATTCCTGTGGATGGCCTGTGACTGAAGGTGCAATTGAGGTGTTGGGTGTGAAATTTGATGTGGATTTGAAAGGCTTGGAAAGTTGGGAGAATGTTTTTGATAAAGTGAGTAGAAAACTTCAGTTTTGGTCTTTAAGGACTTTATCTTTGGAAGGAAAAATGTTAGTTATTAAATAGGTTTTGATCCCTATTATGTTATATTTGGCGTTAGTTTTTCCGCCACCTGAGAGGATTTTTCGGAGAATTTTGAGAGTGTTGTTTTCTTTTTTCTGGAGTTCTGGTATGGAGCGTTTGAAAAGAGATGTTGTTGTTAAGAGTAAGAATATTGGTGGTAAGAGTTTTCCAAATGTGGAGAGATTTTTGGCTGTGAAATATGTTAGTAGGTTCTGAGTGGTAAGGATATCATGGCTGGTTGTATGGTAAACTATGCTTGTGGAAATGTTTTAAGACGATATGGTTTATTTGAGATTGATAGAAAGAAAACAGTATGTTTTGCTGTTCCATGGTTTTATGTAATGGTGGAATGTTGGATTAAAAAATTTGGTTTGGAGAATGTTAGTAGGGAGATGTGGTGTGCAAACAGAATGGTGTTGAAAATGTTGGAGAAGAAGGAAGATCTTGAGTTGATTGGGGGTGTGAATGAAAATGAATGTGTGTTAGTATGGAAAAATGTGTGTAATAAGTATTTGATGAATAGGCAGAAAGATATTAGTTGGATGAGTGTGCATAAGTGTTTGCCAACAAGGAATTTTCAGAGAATGTGTCGTTTAGTGGCTTCAGAAGTGTGTCCTAGAGATGGTTGTTGTCAAAGCGAGAGTGTTATTCATTTGTTTTGGAATTGTGAGTATGCTAGGGATGTTTGGAGACGTTTGAAAAGGATGATTAAGGGTTTGACTGGTGTGCAGTTTTTTACTTTTACAATGAGGATGTATGGTTTGTGTGGAAGTGGTGTGGAAAAGGAGAAAGCAAGATTGATATGGTTGTTTGCATGTTGTGCGAAGGAGGTGTTGTGGGATGTGCATAATATTTTGATTTTTAAGAAAGAGGTAGTTACTGTAGGTAATTGTGTGGGTATGATCCGTGGGAAGTTGTTTTTGTATTTTTCTTGTGATAGGAAGCGATATGGGGAATTAGATTCTGAAGGCATCTGGAAGACAAAGAAGTGGAAGGATTGGATTATTTAGGGGTTTTTTTGTTTGTTTTTTCTCCATTTTGTGTGATTATTTAAGTTTAATGTTTGCATTTTGATTTTTTTCTGATGACAAAAATTTGGGTCAATATTTCAGTTTTGTAACAAGAGATATTTTCGGCTAGATTTAGAGTTCTTCTTTCTTCCGGATCCATGTAGTTAATCCCGCCGACGCGGAACATCCATCTTTACCGACGACTTCCTGACGAATGACGGTTCCTTTAAGGGACGTCATCCAAGATGGCGTCCCTCGAATTCCGATTGGCTGATAGGATTCTATCAGCCAATCGGAATTAAGGTAGGAAAATTCTGATTGGCTGATGGAATCAGCCAATCAGATTCAAGTTCAATCCGATTGGCTGATCCGATCAGCCAATCAGATTGAGCTCACATTCTATTGGCTGATCGGAACAGCCAATAGAATGCAATCTCAATCTGATTGGCTGATTGGATCAGCCAATCGGAATTCGAGGGACGCCATCTTGGATGACGTCCCTTAAAGGAACCGTCATTCGTCGGGAAGTCGTCGGTGAAGATGGATGTTCCACGTCGGTGGGATGAACTACATGGATCCGGAAGAAAGAAGATTGAAGATGCCGCTTGATAGAAGACTTTCGACGGATCATGGACCTCTTCAGCTCCCGCTTGGATGAAGACTTCAGCCAGATCATGGACACCTTCAGCCCCCCGCTTGGGCTTGGATCAAGACATCGGAGGCTCTTCTGGATCGATTGGTGAACCCGGCGTGGTGAAGACAAGGTAGGGAGATAGATTAGGGGTATGTGGGTGGTGGGTTGTAATGTTGGGGGGGGTATTGTATGTTTTTTTTTACAGGCAAAAGAGCTGAATTCTTTGGGGCATGCCCCGCAAAGGGCCCTTTTCAGGGCTGGTAAGGTAAAAGAGCTTTTCTATTTTAATTTTAGAATAGGGTAGGGCATTTTTTTTATTTTGGGGGTCTTTGTTATTTTATTAGGGGGCTTAGAGTAGGTGTAATTAGTTTAAAATTGTTGTAATATTTTTCTAATGTTTGTAAATATTTTTTTATTTTTTGTAACTTAGTTCTTTTTTAATTTTTGTACTTTAGTTAGTTTATTTCATTGTATTTATTTGTAGGTATTGTATTTAATTAATTTATTGATAGTGTAGTGGTAGGTTTAATTGTAGATAATTGTAGGTAGTTTATTTAATTTATTTATTGATAGTGTAGTGTTAGGTTTAATTGTAACTTAGGTTAGGATTTATTTTACAGGTAATTTTGTAATTATTTTAACTAGGTAGCTATTAAATAATTATTAACTATTTAATAGCTATTGTACCTGGTTAAAATAATTACAAAGTTGTCTGTAAAATAAATATTAATCCTAAAATAACTACAATATAATTATAATTTATATTGTAGCTATATTAGGGTTTATTTTAAAGGTAAGTATTTAGCTTTAAATAGGAATAATTTATTTAATAAGAGTTAATTTATTTTGTTAGATTTAAATTATATTTAACTTAGGGGGGAGTTAGTGTTATGGTTAGACTTAGCTTTAGGGGTTAATACATTTATTAGAGTAGCGGTGAGATCCGGTCGGCAGATTAGGGGTTAATTATTGTAGGTAGGTGGAGGCGATGTTGGGGGCGGCAGATTAGGGGTTAATAAATATAATATAGGGGTCAGCGGTGTTAGGGGCAGCAGATTAGGGGTACATAGGGATAACGTAGGTTGCGGCGGTGTATGGAGTGGCAGATTAGGGGTTAATAATAATATGCAGGGGTCAGCGATAGCGGGGGCGGCAGATTAGGGGTTAATAAATATAATATAGGGGTCGGCGGTATTAGGGGCAGCAGATTAGGGGTACATAGGGATAACGTAGGTGGCGGCGGTGTGCGGTTGGCATATTAGGGGTTAAAAAAATTTAATAGAGTGGTGGGGATGTGGGGGGACCTCGGTTTAGGGGTACATAGGTAGTTTATGGGTGTTAGTGTACTTTAGAGCACAGTAGTTAAGAGCTTTATAAACCGGCGTTATCCCAAAAAGCTCTTAACTATTGACTTTTTTCTGCGGCTGGAGTTTTGTCGTTAGATTTCTAACGCTCACTTCAGCCAATACTCTAAATACCGGCGTTAGAAAGATCCCATTGAAAAGACAGGATACGCAATTGGCGTAGGGGGATCTGCGGTATGGTAAAGTCACGGCTGGAAAGTGAGCGTTAGACCCTTACCTACACGACTCTAAATACCAGCGGTAGCCCAAAACCAGCGTTAGGAGCCTCTAACGCTGGTTTTGACGGCTAACGCCAAACTCTAAATCTAGCCGTTTGTTTGCATTTGTTATTATGATTTTATTTTGTATATATGCATACAGGGAGTGCAGAATTATTAGGCAAATGAGTATTTTGACCACATCATCCTCTTTATGCATGTTGTCTTACTCCAAGCTGTATAGGCTCGAAAGCCTACTACCAATTAAGAACATTAGGTGATGTGCATCTCTGTAATGAGAAGGGGTGTGGTCTAATGACATCAACACCCTATATCAGGTGTGCATAATTATTAGGCAACTTCCTTTACTTTGGCAAAATGGGTCAAAAGAAGGACTTGACAGGCTCAGAAAAGTCAAAAATAGTGAGATATCTTGCAGAGGGATGCAGCACTCTTAAAATTGCAAAGCTTCTGAAGCGTGATCATCGAACAATCAAGCGTTTCATTCAAAATAGTCAACAGGGTCGCAAGAAGCGTGTGGAAAAACCAAGGCGCAAAACAACTGCCCATGAACTGAGAAAAGTCAAGCGTGCAGCTGCCAAGAAGCCACTTGCCACCAGTTTGGCCATATTTCAGAGCTGCAACATCACTGGAGTGCCCAAAAGCACAAGGTGTGCAATACTCAGAGACATGGCCAAGGTAAGAAAGGCTGAAAGACGACCACCACTGAACAAGACACACAAGCTGAAACGTCAAGACTGGGCCAAGAAATATCTCAAGACTGATTTTTATAAGAGTTTATGGACTGATGAAATGAGAGTGAGTCTTGATGGGCCAGATGGATGGGCCCCTGGCTGTATTGGTAAAGGGCAGAGAGCTCCAGTCCGACTCAGACGCCAGCAAGGTGGAGGTGGAGTACTGGTTTGGGCTGGTATCATCAAAGATGAGCTTGTGGGGCCTTTTCGGGTTGAGGATGGAGTCAAGCTCAACTCCCAGTCCTACTGCCAGTTTCTGGAAGACACCTTCTTCAAGCAGTGGTACAGGAAGAAGTCTGCATCCTTCAAGAAAAACATGATTTTCATGCAGGACAATGCTCCATCACATGCATCCAAGTACTCCACAGCGTGGCTGGCAAGAAAGGGTATAAAAGAAGAAAATCTAATGACATGCCTCCTTGTTCACCTGATCTGAACCCCATTGAGAACCTGTGGTCCATCATCAAATGTGAGATTTACAAGGAGGGAAAACAGTACACCTCTCTGAACAGTGTCTGGGAGGCTGTGGTTGCTGCTGCACGCAATATTGATGGTGAACAGATCAAAACACTGACAGAATCCATGGATGGCAGGCTTTTGAGTGTCCTTGCAAAGAAAGGTGGCTATATTGGTCACTGATTTGTTTTTGTTTTGTTTTTGAATGTCAGAAATTGAAATGGCTATATATTTGTTTTTTGTTAAGTTGCCTAATAATTATGCACAGTAATAGTCACCTGCACACACAGATATCCCCCTAAAATAGCTATAACTAAAAACAAACTAAAAACTACTTCCAAAACTATTCAGCTTTGATATTAATGAGTTTTTGGGTTCATTGAGAACATGGTTGTTGTTCAATAATAAAATGAATCCTCAAAAATACAACTTGCCTAATAATTCTGCACTCCCTGTATATGATTATTTTTCTAATAAAAGAATTACGAAACGTACATCTGGGGTTTTGCTGTTTCTCTCATTCAAAGAGGGATTGCTTGGTATCTCGGGCTGGACTGTACTGTTAAGTCAAGATCAGACTGATATGCTTCAGGAAAGTTCTTCTCTGTGAGCCGGACCATCTTTAGTTCAGCACCTGGGTAGCGCTTGCTTATTGGTGGCTAAATGCAGTCACCAATCAGCAAGCGCTATCCAGGGTGTTGAACAAAAAAATAGCTTATATTCCTGCTTTTTTAATTAAAGATACCAAGAGAACGAAGAGAAATTGATAATAGGAGTAAATTAGAAAGTTGCTTAAAATTGCATGTTCTATCTGAATCATGAAAGGAAAAAATTTGGGTTCAGTATCCCTTTAAGTAGTATCACTGGACCGCGATAATATTAGTGCACAACTTGATATTACAAGTACATGGTAAATGAGATTTGCCATAGAAGGCTTAGGACGGCTGACATTGCTCTAGTACAGAAATAAAGCAGCTTTGTTTATTTTATTCACCTATAGAAACAATGTATATTTTTTAAATAGGCAAGCTAAGGTATTGATGTAGGTCCATTTTGATACCACTATTTTGCCTCCAAATACAATTATATAAAAGCAATCATTAACTTTTTCACAAACTTTCGGCTAGATTACAAGTCTTGCGTTAGCCTTAAAAAGCAGCGTTGAGAGGTTCCAATGATGCTTTTTAACGCCTGCTGGTATTACGAGTCTGGCAGGAGAGGGTCTACCGCTCACTTTTCTTCCCCGACTCGAGCTTACCGCAAATCCCCTTACATAAATTGCGTATGCTATCTTTTTAATGGGATTTGCCTAACGCCGGTATTACAAGTCTTGGAAGAAGTGAGCGGTACACCCTCTCCTATCAAGACTCCTAAAATGTGTAAAAGTCAGTAGTTAAGAGTTTTATGGGCTAACGCCGAAACATAAAACTCTTAACTAAAGTGCTTAAAGTACACTAACACCCATAAACTACCTATTAACCCCTAAACCCAAGCCCCCCACCACATCGCAAACACTTAAATAAAGTTTTTAACCCCTAATCTGCCGACCGGACATCGCCGCTACTGTAATAAATATAGTAACCCCTAAACCGCCGCACTCCCACCTCGCAAACACTAGTTAAAATTTATTAACCTCTAATCTGCCGTCCCTAACATCGCCAACACCTATCTATATTTATTAACCCCTTATCTGCCGCCCCCAATGTCGCCACTACTATATTAAAATTTATTAACCCCTAAACCTAAGTCTACTCCTAACCCTAACACCCCCTAACTTAAATATAATTAAAATAAAAAGAAATAAAATTACTACAATTAAATAAATTAATCCTATTTAAAACTAAATACTTACCTATAAAATAAACCATAAGATAGCTACAATATAACTAATAGTTACATTGTAGCTAGCTTAGGGTTTATATTCATTTTAAAGGCAACTTTGTATTTATTTTAACTAGGCACAATAGTCATTAAATAGTTATTAACTATATAACTACCTTGTTAAAATAAGTAGAAATTTACCTGTAAAATAAATCCTAACCTAAGTTACAATTACACCTAACACGTCATTAAATTAATTTACTAAATTACCTACAATTAAATAAAATTAAATTAAGTTAACTAAAGTACGAAAAACAACAAACACTAAATTACAGAAAATAAAAAATAATTACAATTTTTTAAAACTAATTACACCTTCTCTAAGCTCCCTAATAAAATAAAAAGCCCCCCAAAATAATAAAAATCCCTACCTTATACTAAATTACAAATAGCCCTTAAAAGGGCCTTTTGTGGGGCATTGCCCCAAAGTAATCAACTCTTTTACCTGTAAAAAAAAAATACAATACCCCCCACATTAAAACCCACCACCCACACACCCAACCCTACTCTAAAACCCACCCAATCCCCCCTTAATAAAACCTAACACTATTTGTAATTTAGTATAGGGTAGGGATTTTTATTATTTTGGGGGGCTTTATATTTTATTAGGGGGATTAGGTGTAATTAGTTTAAAAAAAAATGTAATAATTTTTTTATATTCTGTAATTTAGTGTTTGTTGTTTTATTAGTTTATTTAATTTAATTGTAATTAATTGTAGGTAGTTTAGGTAATTAATTTAATGATAGTGTAGTGTTTGTGTAATTGTAATTTAGGTTAGGATTTATTTTACAGGTAAATTTGTCTTTATTTTTAACTAGGAAGTTATTAAATAGTTAATAACTATTTAATCACTATTCGACCTAGTTAAAATAAATACAAAGTTGCCTGTAAAATAAATATAAACCCTAAGCTAGCTATAATGTAACTATTAGTTATATTGTAGCTAGCTTAGGGTTTATTTTATAGGTAAGTATTTAGTTTTAAATAGGAATAATTTATTTAATTGTAGTAATTTTATTTAGTTTTATTTAAATTATATTTAAGTTAGGGGGGTGTTAGACTTAGGTTTAGACTTAGGTTTAGGGGTTAATAAATTTAATATAGTAGCGGCAACGTTGGGGTGGCAGATTAGGGGTTAATAAATTTAGTTAGTTTGCAGCGACGTTGGGGTTAATTAATATAATGTAGGTGGCGGCGATGTTGGGGGCATAAAAAGTATTTCCCCATAGGAATCAATGGGGCTGCGTTAGAAGCTGAACGCTGCTTTTTTTGCAGGTGTTAGGTTTTTTTCTAGCTGAATCTGCCCCATTGTTTCCTATGGGGAAATCATGCACAAGCACGTTTAGCCAGCTTACCGCTACCGTAAGCAACACTGGTATTAAGGTGAGATGTCGAGCTAAATTTTGCTCTATGCTCGCCTTTTTGCGGCTAACGCCAGGTTTAAAAACACCTGTATTACCAGCGTTGTCTTAAGGGAGCATTAAAAAAAAGGCTAGTTAGCAACGCACCCCTAACTCGTAATCTCGGTGTTTGGTTGTAAAAGCTTCCTTTGTTCAGAAATAGCAGGCATAAATGGCTTTGCAATTGGTTTTGGTAATTAGAAAGCCTTTAATTGCAGTCTCGATAGAATTAATGTTTATGCATCATGTTTTTTTATTAGTTGGGCTGTTATTTTACAGACATACTAACATTGATATCTAGTCTATGATGAAGTGATTTGTTTCCTGCGAAACATATCAGACTGGTCCTTGGGAACCCTTTATGTATATTTTTTCTTTTATTAATAAAGTATTAGCTCTGGTTATATCCTGGTGTGTCATAAAGATTATTGAAAGAGTGTTTAGGAAGATAAATTAATTTGACAAGTTGTCCACTGTCTGTGACTAAAACACAAGCCCTTCGTTTTGATAAGAGCAAGTGATAAGCCGCCTTTTGTTTCTACCTATAGAGAGCAATTTGTTTACATTTGTGTAATCATTGACAGACATTTTTTTTATTCTAGAGGTTGATAACAGACTTAGGTACTACTAGTCATATGGCATCCAATTTGTTGTACAAAAGAATACAGTGGGCAACATTATTGTCCCCAATGCTATACAAAAGAAAAAGAGATCAATAAGCTGGCTTGAGTGGAAGGGCCATTTTTTACATAGGCGTACAGAGGCCCATTATCTGCATCCATCTGTCCTGTGCTCTAATGGCACATTGTGTTTGCTAATCAAGATGATCATTTAAAAAGGCTAACTGATCATTAGAAAACCATATTTTCCAACATTTGAAAAAAAAAAATGCAGGGACACTTTGCAGCTATCAATAACCTGCATACAATTTTTACCACACCCCCTGCCCTAAAGTCCTGCCCACTTTGCCAAACCAACATAATTAGCATAATTTAGATCCACCTATTTATTATGGTGAAAAAAAGATCTATAAAGAACCAATTTAAACGGTTACATGCCCTTATGTCTTACTCCTGTGCAGATTATGCAGACTCAAAATGGATAATTCAAACAAAAGTGACATTCTGTGGCTTTGTATTTATAAAGAAATTAGCAGTCTGACTTTAATAGTCTGGATTTCAGAAGAATTCTGAATTTTGTATCTATATAAGATACTGTAGCTTTTTCTCCATACATTGTATAATCAGTAACTGCTGATTTAGTTGCCCCTTTCACTGTTGCCCACAGTACATACAGACAACCAGTAACTGCTGATTTAGTTGCCCTTTCACTGCTGCCCACAGTACATACAGATTTAGTTGCCCATTCACTGCTGCCCCCAGTACATACAGATTTAGTTGCCCATTCACTGCTGCCCCCAGTACATACAGATTTAGTTGCCCTTTCACTGCTGCCCCCAGTACATACAGATTTAGTTGCCCTTTCACTGCTGCCCCTGGTACATACCGAAATCCTTTTATAAACCATAGAAGACTAAACACTAGGTCTGGGATGTCTCCCATACAGCTGCAATGCATAGACTGTTTATAAACACTACAGATAGTGCCACTGTCCCAGCACATAAAGAAATGACAGTATGAAGCCACTAGACCTTAAATAAAATCTGCTCCAGCTGGTGACAACACAATAAACCACTATTAGCACAAGAGACGCATAAATTTCCCTCCTCATTGCATTAGCAGCATCTCTAGCACTTACCCATGGTGGCTTCTCCCTGATGTCACTCAGGTTCCGCCCACTAGCACACCACGTGACAATGTGCTCTTTACGACTCAGGGTTGTACTGAGGAACCAAATGTTTTGAGTACTATATAACTAAGCCCTGCCCACCGAGCTACGGTTGCCGAAGAAGTCAAACAATGTCAGTTTGCTAGGGATTAGAGCTGCCACTGTCAGTTTGCTAGGGATTAGAGCTGCCACTGTCAGTTTGTTAGGGATTAGAGCTGCCACTGTCAGTTTGTCAGGGATTAGAGCTGCCACTGTCAGTTTGTCAGGGATTAGAGCTGCCGCTGTCAGTTTGTTAGGGATTAGAGCTGCCGCTGTCAGATTGCTAGGGATTAGAGCTGCTGCTGTCAGTTTGTTAGGGATTAGAGCTGCCGCTGTCAGTTTGTTAGGGATTAGAGCTGCTGCTGTCAGTTTGTTAGGGATTAGAGCTGCCGCTGTCATCTTGTTAGGGATTAGAGCTGCCACTGTCAGTTTGTTAGGGATTAGAGCTGCCACTGTAAATTTGTTAGGGATTAGAGCTGCTGCTGTCAGTTTGTTAGGGATTAGAGCTGCCGCTGTCAGTTTGTTAGGGATGAGAGCTGCCACTGTCATCTTGTTAGGGATTAGAGCTGCCACTGTCAGTTTGTTAGGGATTAGAGCTGCTGCTGTCAGTTTGTTAGGGATTAGAGCTGCTGCTGTCAGTTTGTTAGGGATTAGAGCTGCCGCTGTCAGTTTTCTAGGGATTAGAGCTGCCGCTGTCAGTTTGCTAGGGATTAGAGCTGCTGCTGTCAGTTTGTTAGGGATTAGAGCTGCCGCTGTCAGTTTGCTAGGGATTAGAGCTGCTGCTGTCAGTTTGTTAGGGATTAGAGCTGCCGCTATCAGATTGTTAGGGATTATAGCTGCCACTGTCAGTTTGTTAGGGATTAGAGCTGCCACTGTCAGTTTGTTAGGGATTAGAGCTGCTCCTGTCAGTTTGTTAGGGATTAGAGCTGCCGCTGTCAGTTTGCTAGGGATTAGAGCTGCCGCTGTCATCTTGTTAGGGATTAGAGCTGCTGCTGTCATTTTGTTAGGGATTAGAGCTGCTGCTGTTAATTTGCTAGGGATTAGAACTGCTGCTGTCAGTTTGTTAGGGATTAGAGCTGCCGCTGTCATCTTGTTAGGGATTAGAGCTGCCACTGTCAGTTTGTTAGGGATTAGAGCTGCCACTGTAAATTTGTTAGGGATTAGAGCTGCTGCTGTCAGTTTGTTAGGGATGAGAGCTGCCACTGTCAGGGACACTTTGCAGCTATCAATAACCTGCATACAATTTTTACCACACCCCCTGCCCTAAAGTCCTGCCCACTTTGCCAAACCAACATAATTAGCATAATTTAGATCCACCTATTTATTATGGTGAAAAAAAGATCTATAAAGAACCAATTTAAACGGTTACATGCCCTTATGTCTTACTCCTGTGCAGATTATGCAGACTCAAAATGGATAATTCAAACAAAAGTGACATTCTGTGGTTTTGTATTTATAAAGAAATTAGCAGTCTGACTTTAATAGTCTGGATTTCAGAAGAATTCTGAATTTTGTATCTATATAAGATACTGTAGCTTTTTCTCCATACATTGTATAATCAGTAACTGCTGATTTAGTTGCCCATTCACTGCTGCCCCCAGTACATACAGATTTAGTTGCCCATTCACTGCTGCCCCCAGTACATACAGATTTAGTTGCCCATTCACTGCTGCCCCCAGTACATACAGATTTAGTTGCCCTTTCACTGCTGTCCCCAGTACATACAGATTTAGTTGCCCATTCACTGCTGTCCCCAGTACATACAGATTTAGTTGCCCCTTTCACTGTTGCCCACAGTACATACAGACAACCAGTAACTGCTGATTTAGTTGCCCCTTTCACTGCTGCCCCCAGTACATACAGACAACCAGTAACTGTTGCTTTAGTTGCCCATTCACTGCTGTCCCCAGTACATACAGATTTAGTTGCCCATTCACTGCTGTCCCCAGTACATACAGATTTAGTTGCCCATTCACTGCTGTCCCCAGTACATACAGATTTAGTTGCCCCTTTCACTGTTGCCCACAGTACATACAGACAACCAGTAACTGCTGATTTAGTTGCCCCTTTCACTGTTGCCCACAGTACATACAGACAACCAGTAACTGCTGATTTAGTTGCCCCTTTCACTGCTGCCCCCAGTACATACAGATTTAGTTGCCCATTCACTGCTGTCCCCAGTACATACAGATTTAGTTGCCCATTCACTGCTGCCCCCAGTACATACAGATTTAGTTGCCCATTCACTGCTGTCCCCAGTACATACAGATTTAGTTGCCCATTCACTGCTGTCCCCAGTACATACAGATTTAGTTGCCCATTCACTGCTGCCCCCAGTACATACAGATTTAGTTGCCCATTCACTGCTGTCCCCAGTACATACAGATTTAGTTGCCCATTCACTGCTGCCCCCAGTACATACAGATTTAGTTGCCCATTCACTGCTGTCCCCAGTACATACAGATTTAGTTGCCCATTCACTGCTGTCCCCAGTACATACAGATTTAGTTGCCCATTCACTGCTGCCCCCAGTACATACAGATTTAGTTGCCCATTCACTGCTGTCCCCAGTACATACAGATTTAGTTGCCCATTCACTGCTGCCCACAGTACATACAGATTTAGTTGCCCATTCACTGCTGTCCCCAGTACATACAGATTTAGTTGCCCATTCACTGCTGCCCCCAGTACATACAGATTTAGTTGCCCATTCACTGCTGCCCCTGGTACATACATATTTAGTTGCCCATTCACTGCTGTCCCCAGTACATACATATTTAGTTGCCCATTCACTGCTGTCCCTGGTACATACATATTTAGTTGCCCATTCACTGCTGCCCCCAGTACATACAGATTTAGTTGCCCTTTCACTGCTGTCCCCAGTACATACAGATTTAGTTGCCCATTCACTGCTGTCCCCAGTACATACAGATTTAGTTGCCCTTTCACTGCTGCCCCTGGTACATACCGAAATCCTTTTATAAACCATAGAAGACTAAACACTAGGTCTGGGATGTCTCCCATACAGCTGCAATGCATAGACTGTTTATAAACACTACAGATAGTGCCACTGTCCCAGCACATAAAGAAATGACAGTATGAAGCCACTAGACCTTAAATCAAATCTGCTCCAGCTGGTGACAACACAATAAACCACTATTAGCACAAGAGACGCATAAATTTCCCTCCTCATTGCATTAGCAGCATCTCTAGCACTTACCCATGGTGGCTTCTCCCTGATGTCACTCAGGGATTACAGCTGCCGCTGTCAGTTTGTTAGGGATTAGAGCTGTCGCCGTTTTTTGTTAGGGATTAGAGCTGCCACTGTCAGTTTGTTAGGGATTAGAGCTGCCGCTGTCATCTTGTTAGGGATTAGAGCTGCCACTGTCAGTTTGTTAGGGATTAGAGCTGCCGCTGTCAGTTCGATAGGGATTAGAGCTGCCGCTGTCAGTTCGTTAGGGATTAGAGCTGCCACTGTAACTTTGTTAGGGATTAGAGCTGCCGCTGTCAGTTTGTTAGGGATTAGAGCTGCCGCTGTCAGTTTGTTAGGGATGAGAGCTGCTGCTGTCAGTTTGTTAGGGATTAGAGCTGCCGCTATCAGATTGTTAGGGATGAGAGCTGCCACTGTCATCTTGTTAGGGATTAGAGCTGCCACTGTCAGTTTGCTAGGGATTAGAGCTGTCACTGTCAGTTTGTTAGGGATTAGAGCTGCAGCTCTCAGTTTGCTAGGGATTAGAGCTGCTGCTGTCAGTTTGTTAGGATTAGAGCTGCCGCTATCAGATTGTTAGGGATGAGAGCTGCCACTGTCAGTTTGCTAGGGATGAGAGCTGCCACTGTCAGTATGTTAGGGATTAGAGCTGCCGCTGTCAGTTTGCTAGAGATTAGAGTTGCTGCTGTCAGTTTGCTAGGTATTAGAGCTGCTGCTGTCAGTTTGCTAGGGATTAGAGCTGCCACTGTCAGTTTGCTAGGGATTAGAGCTGCTGCTGTCACTTTGTTAGGGATGAGAGCTGCTGCTGTCAGTTTGTTAGGGATTAGAGCTGCCACTATCAGATTGTTAGGGATGAGAGCTGCCACTGTCAGTTTGCTAGGGATTAGAGCTGCCACTGTCAGTTTGTTAGGGATTAGAGCTGCCGCTCTCAGTTTGCTAGGGATTAGAGCTGCTGCTGTCAGTTTGTTAGGATTAGAGCTGCCGCTGTCAGTTTTCTAGGGATTATAGCTGCCACTGTCAGTTTGTTAGGGATGAGAGCTGCCACTGTCAGTTTGGTAGGGATTGGAGCTGCCACTGTCAGTTTGTTAGGGATTAGAGCTTCCGCTGTCATTTTGCTAGGGATTAGAGCTGCTGCTGTCAGTTTGCTAGGGATTAGAGCAGCCGCTCTCATTTTGCTAGGGATGAGAGCTGCCGCTGTCAGTCTGTTAGGGATTAGAGCTGCTGCTGTCAGTTTGTTAGGGATTAGAGCTGCTGCTGTCAATTTGCTAGGGATTAGAGCTGCCGCTGTCAGTTTGCTAGGGATTAGAGCTGCCGCTGTGAGTTTGCTAGGGATTAGAGCTGCTGCTGTCAGTTTGCTAGGAATTAGAGCTGCCACTGTCAGTTTGCTAGGGATTAGAGCTGCCGCTGTCAATTTGTTAGGGATTAGAGCTGCTACTGTCAGTTTGCTAGGGATTAGAGCTGCCACTGTCAGTTTGTTAGGGATTAGAGCTGCCGATGTCAGTTTGCTAGGGATTAGAGCTGCTGCTGTCAGTTTGCTAGGGATTAGAGCTGCTGCTGTCAATTGCTAGGGATTAGAGCTGCTGCTGTCAGTTTGCTAGGGATTAGAGCTGCCACTGTCAGTTTGCTAGGGATTAGAGCTGCCGCTGTCAGTTTGCTAGGGATTAGAGCTGCTGCTGTCAGTTTGCTAGGGATTAGAGCTGCCGCTGTAAGTTTGCTAGGGATTAGAGCTGCCGCTGTCAGTTTGTTAGGGATTAGAGCTGCCGCTGTCAGTTTGTTAGGGATTAGAGCTGCCACTGTTAGTTTGTTAGGGATTAGAGCTGCCGCTGTCAGTTTGCTAGGGATTAGAGCTGCCGCTGTCAGTTTGTTAGGGATTAGAGCTGCCGCTGTCAGTTTGCTAGGGATTAGAGCTGCTGCTGTCAATTTGTTAGGATTAGAGCTGCCGCTATCAGATTGTTAGGGATGAGAGCTGCCACTGTCAGTTTGCTAGGGATTAGAGCTGCCACTGTCAGTTTGTTAGGGATTAGAGCTGCCGCTGTCAGTTTGCTAGGGATTAGAGCTGCTGCTGTCAGTTTGCTAGGGATTAGAGCTGCTGCTCTCAGTTTGCTAGGGATTAGAGCTGCTGCTGTCAGTTTGCTAGGGATTAGAGCTGCCACTGTCAGTTTGCTAGGGATTAGAGCTGCCACTGTCAGTTTGTTAGGTATTAGAGCTGCCGCTGTCAGTTTGCTAGGGATTAGAGCTGCTGCTGTCAGTTTGCTAAGGATTAGAGCTGCTGCTGTCAGTTTGCTAGGGATTAGAGCTGCCGCTGTCAGTTTGTTAGGGATTAGAGCTGCCACTGTTAGTTTGTTAGGGATTAGAGCTGCCGCTGTCAGTTTGCTAGGGATTAGAGCTGCCGCTGTCAGTTTGTTAGGGATTAGAGCTGCCGCTGTCAGTTTGTTAGGGATTAGAGCTGCCGCTGTCAGTTTGTTAGGGATTAGAGCTGCTGCTGTCAGTTTGTTAGGATTAGAGCTGCCGCTGTCAGTTTGCAAGGGATTAGAGCTGCCACTGTCAGTTTGTTAGGGATTAGAGCTGCTGCTGTCAGTTTGTTAGGGATTAGAGCTGCCACGGTCAGTTTGTTAGGGATTAGAGCTGCCACTATCAGATTGTTAGGGATTAGAGCTGCCACTGTCAGTTTGTTAGGGATTAGAGCTGCCACTGTCAGTTTGTTAGGGATTAGAGCTGCTGCTGTCAATTTGTTAGGGATTAGAGCTGCCACTGTCATCTTGTTAGGGATTAGAGCTGCCGCTGTCAGTTTGTTAGGGATTAGAGCTGCTGCTGTCAGTTTGTTACGATTAGAGCTGCCACTGTCATCTTGTTAGGGATTAGAGCTGCTGCTGTCAGTTTGTTAGGGATTAGAGCTGCCACTGTCAGTTTGTTAGGGATTAGAGCTGCCACTGTCAGTTTGCAAGGGATTAGAGCTGCCACTGTCAGTTTGTTAGGGATTAGAGCTGCCGCTGTCAGTTTGCTAGGGATTAGAGCTGCTGCTGTCAGTTTGCTAGGGATTAAAGCTGCTGCTGTCAGTTTGATAGGGATTAGAGCTGCTGCTGTCAGTTTGCTAGGGATTAGAGCTGCTGCTGTCAGTTTGTTAGGGATTAGAGCTGCCACTGTCAGTTTGCTAGGGTTTAGAGCTGCCACTGTC
Source organism: Bombina bombina (assembly GCF_027579735.1). Classification (NCBI taxonomy): domain Eukaryota; kingdom Metazoa; phylum Chordata; class Amphibia; order Anura; family Bombinatoridae; genus Bombina; species Bombina bombina. Next base: position 1,070,978,574 of record NC_069501.1, on the reverse strand, counting down.
AGTTTGTTAGGTATTAGAGCTGCCGCTGTCAGTTTGCTAAGGATTAGAGCTGCTGCTGTCAGTTTGCTAGGGATTAGAGCTGCCGCTGTCAGTTTACTAGGGATTAGAGCTGCCGCTGTCACTTTGCTAGGGATTAGAGCTGCTGCTGTCAGTTTGCTAGGGATTAGAGCTGCCACTGTCAGTTTGTTAGGGATTAGAGCTGCTGCTGTCAGTTTGCTAGGTATTAGAGCTGCTGCTGTCAGTTTGTTAGGATTAGAGCTGCCACTGTCAGTTTGCTAGGGATTAGAGCTGCCACTGTCAGTTTGTTAGGGATTAGAGCTGCTGCTGTCAGTTTGCTAGGTATTAGAGCTGCTGCTGTCAGTTTGTTAGGATTAGAGCTGCCGCTGTCAGTTTGCTAGGGATTAGAGCTGCCACTGTCAGTTTGTTAGGGATTAGAGCTGCCGCTCTCATTTTGATAGGGATGAGAGCTGCCGCTGTCAGTTTGTGAGGGATTAGAGCTGTCTCATTCAGTTTGCTAGGAATGAGAGCTGCCACTGTCAGTTTGGTAGGGATTGGAGCTGCCACTGTCAGTTTGTTAGGGATTAGAGCTTCAGCTGTCAGTTTGCTAGGGATTAGAGCTGCTGCTGTCAATTTGCTAGGGATTAGAGCTGCCGCTGTCAGTTTGCTAGGGATTAGAGCTGCCGCTGTGAGTTTGCTAGGGATTAGAGCTGCCGCTGTCAGTTTGCTAGGGATTAGAGCTGCTGCTGTCAGTTTGCTAGGGATTAGAGCTGCCACTGTCAGTTTGTTAGGGATTAGAGCTGCTTCTGTCAATTTGTTAGGGATTAGAGCTGCCGCTGTCATCTTGTTAGGGATTAGAGCTGCTGCTGTCAGATGTTAGGATTAGAGCTGCCACTGTCATCTTGTTAGGGATTAGAGCTGCTGCTGTCAGTTTGTTAGGGATTAGAGCTGCCACTGTCAGTTTGTTAGGGATTAGAGCTGCCGCTGTCAGTTTGCAAGGGATTAGAGCTGCCACTGTCAGTTTGTTAGGGATTAGAGCTGCCGCTGTCAGTTTGCAAGGGATTAGAGCTGCCACTGTCAGTTTGTTAGGGATTAGACCTGCTGCTGTCAGTTTGTTAGGGATTAGAGCTGTCACTGTCAGTTTGTTAGGGATTAGAGCTGCCGCTATCAGATTGTTAGGGATTAGAGCTGCCACTGTCAGTTTGCTAGGGATTAGAGCTGCCACTGTCAGTTTGTTAGGGATTAGAGCTGCTGCTGTCAGTTTGTTAGGGATTAGAGCTGCCACTGTCATCTTGTTAGGGATTAGAGCTGCTGCTGTCAGTTTGTTAGGGATTAGAGCTGCTGCTGTCATTTTGTTAGGGATTAGAGCTGCCACTGTACATTTGTTAGGGATTTGAGCTGCTGCTGTCAATTTGCTAGGGATTAGAACTGCTGCTGTCAGTTTGTTAGGGATTAGAGCTGCCACTGTCATCTTGTTAGGGATTAGAGCTGCCACTGTCATCTTGTTAGGGATTAGAGCTGCCACTGTCAGTTTGTTAGGGATTACAGCTGCCGCTGTCAGTTTGTTAGGGATTAGAGCTGCCGCCGTTTTTTTGTTAGGGATTAGAGCTGCCACTGTCAATTTGTTAGGGATTAGAGCTGCCGCTGTCATCTTGTTAGGGATTAGAGCTGCCACTGTCAGTTTTTTAGGGATTAGAGCTGCCGCTGTCAGTTCGATAGGGATTAGAGCTGCCGCTGTCAGTTCGATAGGGATTAGAGCTGCCGCTGTCAGTTCGTTAGGGATTAGAGCTGCCACTGTAACTTTGTTAGGGATTAGAGCTGCCGCTGTCAGTTTGTTAGGGATTAGAGCTGCCGCTGTCAGTTTGTTAGGGATGAGAGCTGCTGCTGTCAGTTTGTTAGGGATTAGAGCTGTCGCTATCAGAGTGTTAGGGATGAGAGCTGCCACTGTCATCTTGTTAGGGATTAGAGCTGCCACTGTCAGTTTGCTAGGGATTAGAGCTGTCACTGTCAGTTTGTTAGGGATTAGAGCTGCAGCTCTCAGTTTGCTAGGGATTAGAGCTGCTGCTGTCAGTTTGTTAGGATTAGAGCTGCCGCTATCAGATTGTTAGGGATGAGAGCTGCCACTGTCAGTTTGCTAGGGATGAGAGCTGCCACTGTCAGTATGTTAGGGATTAGAGCTGCCGCTGTCAGTTTGCTAGAGATTAGAGTTGCTGCTGTCAGTTTGCTAGGTATTAGAGCTGCTGCTGTCAGTTTGCTAGGGATTAGAGCTGCCACTGTCAGTTTGTTAGGGATTAGAGCTGCTGCTGTCAGTTTGCTAGGGATTAGAGCTGCTGCTGTCAGTTTGCTAGGGATTAGAGCTGCCGCTGTCAGTTTGTTAGGGATTAGAGCTGCCGCTATCAGATTGTTAGGGATGAGAGCTGCCACTGTCATCTTGTTAGGGATTAGAGCTGCCACTGTCAGTTTGCTAGGGATTAGAGCTGCCACTGTCAGTTTGTTAGGGATTAGAGCTGCCGCTGTCAGTTTGCTAGGGATTAGAGCTGCCGCTGTCATTTTGTTAGGGATTAGAGTTGCCGCTGTCATCTTGTTAGGGATTAGAGCTGCCACTGTCAGTTTGTTAGGGATTAGAGCTGCCGCTGTCAGTTCGTTAGGGATTAGAGCTGCCACTGTAACTTTGCTAGGGATTAGAGCTGCCGCTGTCAGTTTGCTAGGGATTAGAGCTGCTGCTGTCAGTTTGCTAGGGATTAGAGCTGCCGCTGTCAGTTTGTTAGGGATTAGAGCTGCCACTGTCAGTTTGCTAGGGATTAGAGTTGCTGCTGTCAGTTTGCTAGGGATTAGAGCTGCTGCTGTCAGTTTGCTAGGGATTAGAGCTGCCGCTGTCTGTTAGGGATTAGAGCTGCCAGTGTCATCTTGTTAGGGATTAGAGCTGCCAGTGTCAGTTTGTTAGGATTAGAGCTGCCGCTATCAGATTGTTAGGGATGAGAGCTGCCACTGTCAGTTTGCTAGGGATGAGAGCTGCCACTGTCAGTATGTTAGGGATTAGAGCTGCCGCTGTCAGTTTGCTAGAGATTAGAGTTGCTGCTGTCAGTTTGCTAGGTATTAGAGCTGCTGCTGTCAGTTTGCTAGGGATTAGAGCTGCCACTGTCAGTTTGCTAGGGATTAGAGCTGCTGCTGTCAGGTTGTTAGGGATGAGAGCTGCTGCTGTCAGTTTGTTAGGGATTAGAGCTGCCACTGTCAGTTTGTTAGGGATTAGAGCTGCCGCTCTCAGTTTGCTAGGGATTAGAGCTGCTGCTGTCAGTTAGTTAGGATTAGAGCTGCCGCTGTCAGTTTTCTAGGGATTATAGCTGCCACTGTCAGTTTGTTAGGGATGAGAGCTGCCACTGTCAGTTTGGTAGGGATTGGAGCTGCCACTGTCAGTTTGTTAGGGATTAGAGCTTCCGCTGTCAGTTTGCTAGGGATTAGAGCTGCTGTTGTCAGTTTGCTAGGGATTAGAGCAGCCGCTCTCATTTTGCTAGGGATGAGAGCTGCCGCTGTCAGTTTGTTAGGGATTAGACTTGTCTCATTCAGTTTGCTAGGGATGAGAGCTGTCACTGTCAGTTTGGTAGGGATTGGAGCTGCCACTGTCAGTTTGTTAGGGATTAGAGCTTCCGCTGTCAGTTTGCTAGGGATTAGAGCTGCTGCTGTCAGTTTGTTAGGGATTAGAGCTGCTGCTGTCAATTTGCTAGGGATTAGAGCTGCCGCTGTCAGTTTGCTAGGGATTAGAGCTGCCGCTGTGAGTTTGCTAGGGATTAGAGCTGCCGCTCTCATTTTGCTAGGGATGAGGGCTGCCGCTGTCAGTTTGTTAGGGATTAGAGCTGTCTCATTCAGTTTGCTAGGAATGAGAGCTGCCACTGTCAGTTTGGTAGGGATTGGAGCTGCCACTGTCAGTTTGTTAGGGATTAGAGCTTCCGCTGTCAGTTTGCTAGGGATTAGAGCTGCTGCTGTCAATTTGCTAGGGATTAGAGCTACCGCTGTCAGTTTGCTAGGGATTAGAGCTGCCGCTGTGAGTTTGCTAGGGATTAGAGCTGCCGCTGTCAGTTTGCTAGGGATTAGAGCTGCTGCTGTCAGTTTGCTAGGGATTAGAGCTGCCACTGTCAGTTTGTTAGGGATTAGAGCTGCTGCTGTCAGTTTGCTAGGGATTAGAGCTGCTGCTGTCAGTTTGCTAGGGATTAGAGCTGCCGCTGTCAGTTTGTTAGGGATTAGAGCTGCCACTGTCAATTTGTTAGGGATTAGAGCTGCCGCTGTCAGTTTGCTAGGGATTAGAGCTGCTGCTGTCAGTTTGCTAGGGATTAGAGCTGCTGCTGTCAGTTTGCTAGAAATTAGAGCTGCCGCTGTCAGTTTGCTAGGGATTAGAGCTGCCGCTGTCAGTTTGTTAGGGATTAGAGCTGCCACTGTCAGTTTGTTAGGGATTAGAGCTGCCACTGTCAGTTTGCTAGGGATTAGAGCTGCTGCTGTCAGTTTGTTAGGGATTAGAGCTGCCGCTGTCAGTTTGCTAGGGATTAGAGCTGCTGCTGTCAGTTTGTTAGGGATTAGAGCTGCTGCTGTCAGTTTGTTAGGGATTAGAGCTGCCACTGTCAGTTTGTTAGGGATTAGAGCTGCTGCTGTCAGTTTGCTAGGGATTAGAGCTGCCACTGTCAGTTTGTTAGGGATTAGAGCTGCCGCTCTCATTTTGCTAGGGATGAGAGCTGCCGCTGTCAGTTTGTTAGGGATTAGAGCTGTCTCATTCAGTTTGCTAGGGATGAGAGCTGCCACTGCCAGTTTGGTAGGGATTGGAGCTGCCACTGTCAGTTTGTTAGGGATTATAGCTTCCGCTGTCAGTTTGCTAGGGATTAGAGCTGCTGCTGTCAGTTTGTTAGGGATTAGAGCTGCTGCTGTCAATTTGCTAGGGATTAGAGCTGCCGCTGTCAGTTTGCTAGGGATTAGAGCTGCTTCTGTGAGTTTGCTAGGGATTAGAGCTGCCGCTGTCAGTTTGCTAGGGATTAGAGCTGCTGCTGGCATTTTGCTAGGGATTAGAGCTGCCACTGTCAGTTTGTTAGGGATTAGAGCTGCTGCTGTCAGTTTGCTAGGGATTAGAGCTGCCACTGTCAGTTTGCTAGGGATTAGAGCTGCCACTGTCAGTTTGTTAGGGATTAGAGCTGCCGCTGTCAGTTTGCTAGGGATTAGAGCTGCCACTGTCAGTTTGTTAGGGATTAGAGCTGCTGCTGTCAGTTTGTTAGGATTAGAGCTGCCGCTATCAGATTGTTAGGGATGAGAGCTGCCACTGTCAGTTTGCTAGGGATTAGAGCTGCCACTGTCAATTTGTTAGGGATTAGAGCTGCCACTGTCAGTTTGTTAAGGATTAGAGCTGCCGCTGTCAGTTTGCTAGGGATTAGAGCTGCCGCTGTCAGTTTGTTAGGGATTAGAGCTGCTGCTGTCAGTTTGTTAGGATTAGAGCTGCCGCTATCAGATTGTTAGGGATGAGAGCTGCCACTGTCAGTTTGCTAGGGATTAGAGCTGCCACTGTCAGTTTGCTAGGGATTAGAGCTGCCACTGTCAATTTGTTAGGGATTAGAGCTGCCGCTGTCAGTTTGCTAGGGATTAGAGCTGCCGCTGTCAGTTTGCTAGGGATTAGAGCTGCTGCTGTCAGTTTGCTAGGGATTAGAGCTGCCACTGTCAGTTTGCTAGGGATTAGAGCTGCCACTGTCAATTTGTTAGGGATTAGAGCTGCCACTGTCAGTTTGTTAAGGATTAGAGCTGCCGCTGTCAGTTTGCTAGAGATAAGAGCTGCCGCTGTCAGTTTGTTAGGGATTAGAGCTGCCACTGTCAGTTTGTTAGGGATTAGAGCTGCCGCTGTCAATTTGTTTGGGATTAGAGCTGCTGCTGTCAGTTTGTTAGGATTAGAGCTGCCGCTGTCAGTTTGCTAGGGATTAGAGCTGCCGCTGTCAGTTTGTTAGGGATTAGAGCTGCAGCTGTCAGTTTGTTAGGGATTAGAGCTGCCGCTGTCAGTTTGTTAGGGATTAGAGCTGCTGCTGTCAGTTTGATAGGGATTAGAGCTGCCGGTGTCATCTTGTTAGGGATTAGAGCTGCTGCTGTCATTTTGTTAGGGATTAGAGCTGCCACTGTCAGTTTGTTAGGGATTAGAGCTGCCGCTGTCAGTTTGCTAGGGATTAGAGCTGCCGCTGTCAGTTTGTTAGGGATTAGAGCTGCTGCTGTCAGTTTGTTAGGGATTAGAGCTGCCACTGTCAGTTTGTTAGGGATTAGAGCTGCCACTGTCAGTTTGTTAGGGATTAGAGCTGCTGCTGTGAGTTTGCTAGGGATTAGAGCTGCCGCTGTCAGTTTGCTAGGGATTAGAGCTGCCGCTATCAGATTGTTAGGGATGAGAGCTGCCACTGTCAGTTTGCTAGGGATTAGAGCTGCCACTGTCAGTTTGCTAGGGATTAGAGCTGCCACTGTCAATTTGTTAGGGATTAGAGCTGCCGCTGTCAGTTTGCTAGGGATTAGAGCTGCCGCTGTCAGTTTGCTAGGGATTAGAGCTGCTGCTGTCAGTTTGCTAGGGATTAGAGCTGCTGCTGTCAGTTTGCTAGGGATTAGAGCTGCAGCTGTCAGTTTGTTAGGGATTAGAGCTGCCACTGTCAGTTTGCTAGGGATTAGAGCTGCCACTGTCAATTTGTGAGGGATTAGAGCTGCCGCTGTCAGTTTGCTAGGGATTAGAGCTGCTGCTGTCAATTTGCTAGGGATTAGAGCTGCTGCTGTCAGTTTGCTAGGGATTAGAGCTGCCGCTGTCAGTTTGCTAGGGATTAGAGCTGCCGCTGTCAGTTTGCTAGGGATTAGAGCTGCCGCTGTCAGTTTGCTAGGGATTAGAGCTGCCGCTGTCAGTTTGTTAGGGATTAGAGCTGCCGCTGTCAGTTTGTTAGGGATTAAAGCTGCTGCTGTCATTTTGTTAGGATTAGAGCTGCCGCTGTCATCTTGCTAGGGATTAGAGCTGCCGCTGTCAGTTTGTTAGGGATTAGAGCTGCCGCTGTCAGTTTGTTAGGGATTAGAGCTGCCGCTGTCAATTTGTTTGGGATTAGAGCTGCTGCTGTCAGTTTGTTAGGATTAGAGCTGCCGCTGTCAGTTTGCTAGGGATTAGAGCTGCCGCTGTCAGTTTGTTAGGGATTAGAGCTGCCGCTGTCAGTTTGTTAGGGATTAGAGCTGCTGCTGTCAGTTTGTTAGGATTAGAGCTGCTGCTGTCAGTTTGTTAGGGATTAGAGCTGCCACTGTCAGTTTGTTAGGGATTAGAGCTGCCACTGTCAGTTTGTTAGGGATTAGAGCTGCCGCTGTCAGTTTGCTAGGGATTAGAGCTGCCGCTGTCAGTTTGTTAGGGATTAGAGCTGCTGCTGTCAATTTGTTAGGGATTAGAGCTGCCACTGTCAGTTTGTTAGGGATTAGAGCTGCCACTGTCAGTTTGTTAGGGATTAGAGCTGCCGCTGTCAGTTTGCTAGGGATTAGAGCTGCTGCTGTCAGTTTGTTAGGGATTAGAGCTGCCGCTGTCAGTTTTTTAGGGATTAGAGCTGCCGCTATCAGATTTTTAGGGATTAGAGCTGCCACTGTCAGTTTGCTAGGGATTAGAGCTGCTGCTGTCAGTTTTTTAGGGATTAGAGCTGCCGCTGTTAGTTTGCTAGGGAATAGAGCTGCTGCTGTTAGATTGTTAGGGATTAGAGCTGCCCCTGTCAGTTTGTTAGGGATTAGAGCTGCCGCTGTCAGTTTGTTAGGGATGAGAGCTGCCACTGTCAGTTTGCTAGGGATTAGAGCTGCCGCTGTCAGTTTGCTAGGGATTAGAGCTGCCGCTGTCAGTTTGCTAGGGATTAGAGCTGCTGCTGTCAATTTGCTAGGGATTAGAGCTGCCGCTGTCATCTTGTTAGGGATTAGAACTGCCGCTATCAGATTGTTAGGGATGAGAGCTGCCACTGTCAGTTTGTTAGGGATTAGAGCTGCCACTGTCAGTTTGCTAAGGATTAGAGCTGCCGCTGTCAGTTTGTTAGGGATTAGAGCTGCCGCTGTCATCTTGTTAGGGATTAGAGCTGCCGCTATCAGATTGTTAGGGATGAGAGCTGCCACTGTCAGTTTGTTAGGGATTAGAGCTGCCACTGTCAGTTTGCTAGGGATTAGAGCTGCCGCTGTCAGTTTGTTAGGGATTAGAGCTGCCGCTATCAGATTGTTAGGGATGAGAGCTGCCACTGTCAGTTTGCTAGGGATTAGAGCTGCCGCTGTCAGTTTGCTAGGGATTAGAGCTGCTGCTGTCAGTTTGTTAGGGATTAGAGCTGCCGCTGTCAGTTTGTTAGGGATTAGAGCTGCCGCTATCAGATTTTTAGGGATTAGAGCTGCCACTGTCAGTTTGCTAGGGATTAGAGCTGCTGCTGTCAGTTTGTTAGGGATTAGAGCTGCCGCTGTCAGTTTGTTAGGGATTAGAGCTGCCGCTATCAGATTTTTAGGGATTAGAGCTGCCACTGTCAGTTTGCTAGGGATTAGAGCTGCTGCTGTCAGTTTTTTAGGGATTAGAGCTGCCGCTGTTAGTTTTCTAGGGAATAGAGCTGCTGCTGTTAGATTGTTAGGGATTAGAGCTGCCACTGTCAGTTTGTTAGGGATTAGAGCTGCCGCTGTCAGTTTGTTAGGGATGAGAGCTGCCACTGTCAGTTTGCTAGGGATTAGAGCTGCCGCTGTCAGTTTGCTAGGGATTAGAGCTGCCGCTGTCAGTTTGCTAGGGATTAGAGCTGCTGCTGTCAATTTGCTAGGGATTAGAGCTGCCGCTGTCATCTTGTTAGGGATTAGAGCTGCCGCTATCAGATTGTTAGGGATGAGAGCTGCCACTGTCAGTTTGTTAGGGATTAGAGCTGCCGCTGTCAGTTTGCTAGGGATTAGAGCTGCTGCTGTCAGTTTGTTAGGGATTAGAGCTGCCGCTGTCAGTTTGTTAGGGATTAGAGCTGCCGCTATCAGATTTTTAGGGATTAGAGCTGCCACTGTCAGTTTGCTAGGGATTAGAGCTGCTGCTGTCAGTTTTTTAGGGATTAGAGCTGCCGCTGTTAGTTTGCTAGGGAATAGAGCTGCTGCTGTTAGATTGTTAGGGATTAGAGCTGCCACTGTCAGTTTGTTAGGGATTAGAGCTGCCGCTGTCAGTTTGTTAGGGATGAGAGCTGCCACTGTCAGTTTGCTAGGGATTAGAGCTGCCGCTGTCAGTTTGCTAGGGATTAGAGCTGCCGCTGTCAGTTTGCTAGGGATTAGAGCTGCTGCTGTCAATTTGCTAGGGATTAGAGCTGCCGCTGTCATCTTGTTAGGGATTAGAGCTGCCGCTATCAGATTGTTAGGGATGAGAGCTGCCTCTGTCAGTTTGTTAGGGATTAGAGCTGCCACTGTCAGTTTGCTAAGGATTAGAGCTGCCGCTGTCAGTTTGTTAGGGGTTAGAGCTGCCGCTGTCATCTTGTTAGGGATTAGAGCTGCCGCTATCAGATTGTTAGGGATGAGAGCTGCCACTGTCAGTTTGTTAGGGATTAGAGCTGCCACTGTCAGTTTGCTAGGGATTAGAGCTGCCGCTGTCAGTTTGTTAGGGATTAGAGCTGAAGCTATCAGATTGTTAGGGATGAGAGCTGCCGCTGTCAGTTTGCTAGGGATTAGAGCTGCTGCTGTCAATTTGCTAGGGATTAGAGCTGCCGCTGTCATCTTGTTAGGGATTAGAGCTGCCGCTATCAGATTGTTAGGGATGAGAGCTGCCACTGTCAGTTTGTTAGGGATTAGAGCTGCCGCTGTCAGTTTGCTAGGGATTAGAGCTGCTGCTGTCAGTTTGTTAGGGATTAGAGCTGCCGCTGTCAGTTTGTTAGGGATTAGAGCTGCCACTGTCAGTTTGCTAGGGATTAGAGCTGCTGCTGTCAGGGATTAGAGCTGCCACTGTCAGTTTGTTAGGGATTAGAGCTGCCACTGTCAATTTGTTAGGGATTAGAGCTGCCGCTGTCAGTTCGTTATGGATTAGAGCTGCCGCTGTCATTTTGTTAGGGATTAGATCTGCCACTGTAAATTTGTTAGGGATTAGAACTGCCGCTGTCAGTTCGTTAGGGATTAGAGCTGCCGCTGTCATTTTGTTAGGGATTAGATCTGCCACTGTCAGTTTGTTAGGGATTAGAGCTGCCGCTGTCAGTTTGTTAGGGATTAGAGCTGCCGCTGTCAGTTTGCTAGGGATTAGAGCTGCTGCTGTCAGTTTGTTAGGGATTAGAGCTGCCGCTGTCATCTTGTTAGGGATTAGAGCTGCTGCTGTCAGTTTTTTAGGGATTAGAGCTGCTGCTGTCAGTTTTTTAGGGATTAGAGCTGCTGCTGTCAGTTTGCTAGGGATTAGAGCTGCCGCTGTCATCTTGTTAGGGATTAGAGCTGCCGCTGTCAGTTTGTTAGGGATTAGAGCTGCCACTGTCAGTTTGTTAGGGATTAGAGCTGCTGCTGTCATCTTGTTAGGGATTAGAGCTGCCACTGTCAGTTTGTTACGGATTAGAGCTGCCGCTGTCAGTTTGCTAGGGATTAGAGCTGCTGCTGTCAGTTTGTTAGGGATTAGAGCTATTGTTGTCAGTTTGTTAGGGATTAGAGCTGCCACTGTCAGTTTGTTAGGGATTAGAGCTGCCGCTGTCAGTTTGCTAGGGATTAGAGCTGCTGCTGTCAGTTTGTTAGGGATTAGAGCTACTGCTGTCAGTTTGTTGGGGATTAGAGCTGCCACTGTCAGTTTGTTAGGGATTAGAGCTGCCACTGTCAGTTTGTTAAGGATTAGAGCTGCCACTGTCAGTTTGTTAGGGATTAGAGCTGCCGCTATCATCTTGTTAGGGATTAGAGCTGCCACTGTCAGTTTGTTAGGGATTAGAGCTGCTGCTGTCAGTTTGTTAGGGATTAGAGCTGCCGCTACCATCTTGTTAGGGATTAGAGCTGCCGCTGTCAGTTTGTTAGGGATTAGAGCTGCCGCTGTCATTTCGTTAGGGATTAGAGCTGCAGCTGTCATTTTGTTAGGATTAGAGCTGCCGCTGTCATCTTGCTAGAGATAAGAGCTGCCGCTGTCAGTTTGTTAGGGATTAGAGCTGCCACTGTCAGTTTGTTAGGGATTAGAGCTGCCGCTGTCAATTTGTTTGGGATTAGAGCTGCTGCTGTCAGTTTGTTAGGATTAGAGCTGCCGCTGTCAGTTTGCTAGGGATTAGAGCTGCCGCTGTCAGTTTGTTAGGGATTAGAGCTGCAGCTGTCAGTTTGTTAGGGATTAGAGCTGCCGCTGTCAGTTTGTTAGGGATTAGAGCTGCTGCTGTCAGTTTGATAGGGATTAGAGCTGCCGGTGTCATCTTGTTAGGGATTAGAGCTGCTGCTGTCATTTTGTTAGGGATTAGAGCTGCCACTGTCAGTTTGTTAGGGATTAGAGCTGCCGCTGTCAGTTTGCTAGGGATTAGAGCTGCCGCTGTCAGATTGTTAGGGATTAGAGCTGCTGCTGTCAGTTTGTTAGGGATTAGAGCTGCCACTGTCAGTTTGTTAGGGATTAGAGCTGCCACTGTCAGTTTGTTAGGGATTAGAGCTGCCGCTGTCAGTTTGCTAGGGATTAGAGCTGCTGCTGTCAGTTTGTTAGGGATTAGAGCTGCCGCTGTCAATTTGTTAGGGATTAGAGCTGCCGCTATCAGATTTTTAGGGATTAGAGCTGCCACTGTCAGTTTGCTAGGGATTAGAGCTGCTGCTGTCAGTTTTTTAGGGATTAGAGCTGCCGCTGTCAGTTTGCTAGGGATTAGAGCTGCTGCTGTCAGATTGTTAGGGATTAGAGTTGCCACTGTCAGTTTGTTAGGGATTAGAGCTGCCGCTGTCAGTTTGTTAGGGATGAGATCTGCCACTGTCAGTTTGCTAGGGATTAGAGCTGCCGCTGTCAGTTTGCTAGGGATTAGAGCTGCTGCTGTTAATTTGCTAGGGATTAGAGCTGCCGCTGTCATCTTGTTAGGGATTAGAGCTGCCGCTATCAGATTGTTAGGGATGAGAGCTGCCACTGTCAGTTTGTTAGGGATTAGAGCTGCCACTGTCAGTTTGCTAGGGATTAGAGCTCCTGCTGTCAGTTTGTTAGGGATTAGAGCTGCCGCTATCAGATTGTTAGGGATGAGAGATGCCACTGTCAGTTTGCTAGGGATTAGAGCTGCTGCTGTCAGTTTGTTAGGGATTAGAGCTGCCACTGTCAGTTTGTTAGGGATTAGAGCTGCTGCTGTCAGTTTGCTAGGGATTAGAGCTGCCGCTGTCAGTTTGCTAGGGATTAGAGCTGCTGCTGTCAGTTTGTTAGGGATTAGAGCTGCCGCTGTCTGTTAGGGATTAGAGCTGCCGCTGTCATTTCGTTAGGGATTAGAGCTGCAGCTGTCATTTTTTTAGGGATTAGAGCTGCCGCTGTCAGTTTGTTAGGGATTAGAGCTGCCACTGTCAGTTTGTTAGGGATTAGAGCTGCCACTGTCAATTTGTTAGGGATTAGAGCTGCCGCTGTCAGATCGTTATGGATTAGAGCTGCCGCTGTCATTTTGTTAGGGATTAGATCTGCCACTGTAAATTTGTTAGGGATTAGAACTGCCGCTGTCAGTTCGTTAGGGATTAGAGCTGCCGCTGTCATTTTGTTAGGGATTAGATCTGCCACTGTCAGTTTGTTAGGGATTAGAACTGCCGCTGTCAGTTTGTTAGGGATTAGAGCTGCCGCTGTCAGTTTGCTAGGGATTAGAGCTGCTGCTGTCAGTTTGTTAGGGATTAGAGCTGCCGCTGTCATTTTGTTAGGGATTAGAGCTGCTGCTGTCAGTTTTTTAGGGATTAGAGCTGCTGCTGTCAGTTTTTTAGGGATTAGAGCTGCTGCTGTCAGTTTGCTAGGGATTAGAGCTGCCGCTGTCATCTTGTTAGGGATTAGAGCTGCCGCTGTCAGTTTGTTAGGGATTAGAGCTGCCACTGTCAGTTTGTTAGGGATTAGAGCTGCTGCTGTCATCTTGTTAGGGATTAGAGCTGCCACTGTCAGTTTTTTACGGATTAGAGCTGCCGCTGTCAGTTTGCTAGGGATTAGAGCTGCTGCTGTCAGTTTGTTAGGGATTAGAGCTGCCACTGTCAGTTTGTTAGGGATTAGAGCTGCCGCTGTCAGTTTGCTAGGGATTAGAGCTGCTGCTGTCAGTTTGTTAGGGATTAGAGCTACTGCTGTCAGTTTGTTGGGGATTAGAGCTGCCACTGTCAGTTTGTTAGGGATTAGAGCTGCCACTGTCAGTTTGTTAAGGATTAGAGCTGCCACTGTCAGTTTGTTAGGGATTAGAGCTGCCGCTATCATCTTGTTAGGGATTAGAGCTGCCACTGTCAGTTTGTTAGGGATTAGAGCTGCTGCTGTCAGTTTGTTAGGGATTAGAGCTGCCGCTATCATCTTGTTAGGGATTAGAGCTGCCGCTGTCAGTTTGTTAGGGATTAGAGCTGCCGCTGTCATTTCGTTAGGGATTAGAGCTGCAGCTGTCATTTTGTTAGGGATTAGAGCTGCCGCTGTCAGTTTGTTAGGGATTAGAGCTGCCACTGTCAGTTTGTTAGGGATTAGAGCTGCCACTGTCAATTTGTTAGGGATTAGAGCTGCCGCTGTCAGTTCGTTAGGGATTAGAGCTGCCGCTGTCATTTTGTTAGGGATTAGATCTGCCACTGTCAGTTTGTTAGGGATTAGAACTGCCGCTGTCAGTTCGTTAGGGATTAGAGCTGCCGCTGTCATTTTGTTAGGGATTAGATCTGCCACTGTCAGTTTGTTAGGGATTAGAACTGCCGCTGTCAGTTTGTTAGGGATTAGAGCTGCCGCTGTCAGTTTGCTAGGGATTAGAGCTGCTGCTGTCAGTTTGTTAGGGATTAGAGCTGCCGCTGTCATCTTGTTAGGGATTAGAGCTGCTGCTGTCAGTTTTTTAGGGATTAGAGCTGCTGCTGTCAGTTTTTTAGGGATTAGAGCTGCTGCTGTCAGTTTGCTAGGGATTAGAGCTGCCGCTGTCATCTTGTTAGGGATTAGAGCTGCCGCTGTCAGTTTGTTAGGGATTAGAGCTGCCACTGTCAGTTTGTTAGGGATTAGAGCTGCTGCTGTCATCTTGTTAGGGATTAGAGCTGCCACTGTCAGTTTGTTAGGGATTAGAGCTGCCGCTGTCAGTTTGCTAGGGATTAGAGCTGCTGCTGTCAGTTTGTTAGGGATTAGAGCTATTGCTGTCAGTTTGTTAGGGATTAGAGCTGCCACTGTCAGTTTGTTAGGGATTAGAGCTGCCGCTGTCAGTTTGCTAGGGATTAGAGCTGCTGCTGTCAGTTTGTTAGGGATTAGAGCTACTGCTGTCAGTTTGTTGGGGATTAGAGCTGCCACTGTCAGTTTGTTAGGGATTAGAGCTGCCACTGTCAGTTTGTTAAGGATTAGAGCTGCCACTGTCAGTTTGTTAGGGATTAGAGCTGCCGCTATCATCTTGTTAGGGATTAGAGCTGCCACTGTCAGTTTGTTAGGGATTAGAGCTGCTGCTGTCAGTTTGTTAGGGATTAGAGCTGCCGCTATCATCTTGTTAGGGATTAGAGCTGCTGCTGTCAGTTTTTTAGGGACTAGAGCTGCTGCTGTCAGTTTGCTAGGGATTAGAACTGCTGCTGTCATTTTGTTAGGGATTATAGCTGTTATTTCTGTAAAGTACTCTGTGCCGTTTGTGTCAGTATAAGGCGCGATGTTTTAGAATTTACTGGCTTGGTCTATGGTAATAGATAAACAGATTTATACCCGTATACTTTTGCCGGGACAGTCCGGGACATTTAAATGGCCGGGACTGGGCCCCAAATTCTGGGACTGTCCTGGCAAAAACGGGACAGTTGGCAACTATGAGAAAACCCTTTTGCAAATATGATTAAAGGAGCAATAAAACTGGCCTTCATTAGACTAGTTGAGTATCTGGATCATCAGCAATTAACAAATAATCGCATTAATAATACATCTATTTGAGCCGGGCATTATGGATATATTGTAAATTGTGTATATGGCGTGTTATTTATATGCATTATACTGTAAAATTGTTTAAAATATATTTTAACTAACTTCACTTATAGTAAAACATGATATTTAATTTTGCATGTTTTAATGATTAGCAGAGCGGAATATTAGCAGTGGCTGCAACTTTTCTGTTTACAATAGGGAGCTTTACAAAGTCCGCACACTGTGCATCAGGTTTTTTAAAAATTACTAGATTTCTCACATTCACCCAGATTACAAGCTATGCGCTAAACCGGGTACGTAAATAAAGCAAAAAATGATCGGTATCACACTCTCCATAACGCTGCCATTACAAGTTACTGAAAAACCTTCTTTTGTTGTGTGGTATGGTATGATAAGCTCCATACCACACAAAAGCCAAGTGCTGACTTGATGTGCTCGTGCAAGTTTTCCCTTATAGACATCAATGTGGAGAAAACTAACACCTGCGATCGCAGAATGGTGATCGCTGTAACGCATTCCCCATTGATGCTTATAGGGAAAAGTTAAACAGGTCCTTTACATTAAAAAATTACAAAGTCCCTCTAACAGTAAAAAAAACCCCACCCAACCAACCCCCCCAAAATAAAAAAAAGCTAAGTCTAAAAAAAACTATGCTACCCATTTCCCCCAAAGGGGCATTCGTATGGGCAATTCTAGAGATGTGTGCGGTGGTACTTTAATCAGACTCAACGTTGCTTCCCCAATTCAAGTGTACTCCCAATATCGGAAATGTGTGCAAAAGTTATCTGGTGGGGGTGGGGAGCGCTTAAAAGAGAGCTGTGAGTTGGACTTGTCTACTTAGAAACAATGTGTCTTGTATTTTTTGGCAATGTTCTATTTGTTACTATTCTTGTAACTTAGTGTCCCTTCGGTGTCTGGTTATAACTAATCAATAGTATTTTACCCTTTCAGTACCTGTTTGTGGTAATTGTGAAAATGTGCTTATATTGCACTAAAAATCCAGCTGGTGAGTGTTGATTAGTGACGTGATACGTGCACGTTGAAAAAGAAAAAGAAAAAACGTCTATGTCAATCTATATGGTGTACAAGTTGCCGTGTATGATCTGAAGATTAAAGAAAAGGTGAAAGGGGCTATCGTGAATTGCGATAGCGTGTTAGGTCTGTGGGTGGATCTTATGTGACAGTTTATAATGGATGTCTTATAACAGGTGTCAATCTATTCATATAATAGGGTATGTTTTTACACACGATTACACACAATAAATGATAATAAACTGTACATATAAAGTTTTAATATATTTTACTAGGTTAAAAATGATAACAGTATAAAAATGGTAGCAGCATTACAAATGTTGCAACATATATTCCATATAATTCAAGCGTATGTTAATGGTCGTGAGTTGGTTTATAGCCAAAAAGTTGCAGTTAACTTATAATAGCAACTAATATGTAATGGAAAGAATTCAAAATGAAGCATACAAAGTCTATGTACATTCACAGTGTTATGTTACGGAACACGATTAAAAGTTTGGTGAATATTGCCATATGTCAATCAGACTATAGCGATCTGATTTGATTGAAACAATAGTCATAAGTTGTGGCCACAACTATCTCTAAAGATGGATTTGTATCCAAAATATCTCTGTTAAAAAGGTGAAATAACGGGGGAACTTCCGGGCGGCGGCCATCATAGGTCGCTCAATTGTTAGCTCCTATAAGCTTCATCAATAATCTGCTTCTAATCATCCTCTAAAACAGCCATCGCTCAGCTATGTGCATCGCAAGAGATACTATTTAAGAAGCTCAATAACCAGCACTAACTATCATCAAAATTGAGGCACGCTACAATTGACTGGAAACTTTCTGAGGTTGCGGCCTCCTAATCAACCCCCCGGCAGAGCTCTGTCGTTAGAAGGTACCTGGAGAGTACTAACTTTATTTACACTTAGCGGGGATCCACTTATTATTTTAACAGGATGGAACATGAGGAAGTTTTACTACTCGAACAGATTACCATTCTTCTCAATGATCACTTCACACAACTCATGAGTGACATAGCCGCAGCCTGGGGAAATGGCGGTGCCCATACTCAACAACACAGCACAGACGTGGCTAAAGTGGTAAATCCTAAACCGGAGCCTATTGAAAAGTGTACCACTCAGATAAAACAACAGGGCAAGACTCCTCCGGCATGCGTAGGCTATAGTGAAAGAGTGAAGGCTCTATCTGTTACAGAGAATCATGGGGGATTGGATACAGCGACCTATACCATGCCTCCCAAACCTTCTACCGCCTCACTTTCGGCCCCTAGGAAGATTCCAAGTCGACCGGCTCTAAGGATAAGAAAGTCCGCTGTTCGTGCACAGCAGTTTAAGGGGCCGATACCTAGCGAGGTAGTTACCGTTGATGTGGCTGTGTCCCGCTCTTCATACAATCAATTGAGTGATTTAAATACACAGGAGCTTTTTACAAGAGGTCACCTTCCGTCCTGCAGGCAGGTTTGTTCAGTCCTCTACTGCGGCTTTGTATAATCAACGTCCCATATCATTGATCTGAGAACCGGAGTGGGCTAGAAATTGACAAGCACATACGCCTTTTGGTGGTGAGCAGGGGGCCCTTCACAGCTTGTAATGTACTGGAACACTTGCAACCATACAGACTTTTTAATACATGTCTGGGGACTAAGTCTGCACTAAAATCGTACCTAACTCTTATCTCACGATAGAGGTTAAACAGCGGAGCATTTATGTTTGTCTGCCCTGCTACAATTAAGACATGCCTTCTTAACAGTTGTGCAGTTATGTTTGTTTACACGGATATAATTGAGACAGGTTTTCTGCAGTTAATGCTAGCTATACGTTTGCAGTGGGGGTGGCACACTTGGCTCCTATAAATTCTTAAGTTAATTGTGCATGGTTTTCACTTACTTAGACGTAATAGTTTTACCTCCACAGCACTTTATGCCAATAGCACTCGATTGTTCCTATGGATGTCTAATGTATATACTCCCGAAAGGGAGATTAGTTGCTAACATTGTCTGTCTGTTTCATTTTATATCTATGTGCATGGGGGCTTGTGAGTGAGATACAAGTTATACAGCAGTCATATTTTCCTCTATGATGTGTTCACGGTTTAGATGGCGTCATTTTCTAACCCTTATGAGGTGGAAATTTTGTAAACAATATTACTGGCTAGGGTCTGTAGATTTATGCTCATTATGGGTATGTTTCCATGTGACCTTTAGAATTTTCTGCCATCTCTCTCCCTTAGGGAATTCATTTAGGATGAGCTGGGTACCTGACAATTACAAGTGCTCCTGGGGCTTATACACAGTGGGGGGGGGGGGGGGGGTCTGCTGCCTACGGCCGGGGTAGTGGATTCTCCCATGCCTTTACTGATGCCAGACCTACTTAATTTAAACTATGCTATTCCAGTATGCAACCTTTGCAGAGGTTTACAACTGCCTAGCCCCACCAATACCTTAACCAGTTATTTTTATCCTATATACCTTTTTACCCTTATTGTGGACAATCTAGCTCACATGCTGAACCATGCACAGCTTTCCCTAATGTTAACTAACCTGAGATGACCTTTTCTCATAATCCTTATATAGCATCACCGCAATCTTTTTGTTCATATGCTCTGCGTTGAGGAGTAAGATTATCCCCTTACATTTTACTCTTTTACCATCTATTCTCAGTTTCAGTGTTAAATTATTGTTCCAGTTCATGTAAAGCCTTTATAGCTTATTATTATAATATTTCCTTTTTAACTTATCATGCTCCCCTATTTTTATATCCCATATCATAGGCATTTCAGAGCCGTATAATGTTTACATAATATATCAAAAGCAAACAGGTACCATATCCTCTTCCATCCCATATTACTCACACTTCATTAAAACTGAGTCATATATTAAAATTAAGGAAAAAATCCCTCCCCAGAAAACCATAAAAACCTGAGGTAATCCAGTTGAGATCCAAGAGAGGTCTCCTTATTTTAATTTACCTTCTTCTATTTAAGCCCACCTTTAAACATTTGAGGCCCAAGAGTGGCCTTTCGAGTCTAGTTTGGAAGGTTTTGCAATGTACAGGCAATAGGTATCAATGCTGTTATCTTAATCTGTTAATATTCTTATTTATGGAATATGTTATATGTGTAGTGCTATATTGTTATATTCTTTACATATTGTATGCCTGTTTATTACCTCAATAAAAATTATTTAAAAAAAAAAAAAAAAAGGTGAAATAACTTCCGTTATTTGAAGAAATTAAATGGTGCTCCCCTTTACCGGACCTCCGATAGCTCTTACCTCCTGTTCTTTTGGGGGTTATGGGAAGGTTGCCTGTGTGTGCGGACAAGAAAGAGGAATTGAGCTCCTCTCAGGTCGGTGTCTTTCCGTTAGTTTCTTCCCGGCAATTCCTTCCTACCCTGGCGTGTATACTGTCCGTTCCACATGACTTTCGTAGGGCCATTGGGTAGCCGGATCATGGGGGGGAGTGAATCCTCTTTGGTTTCCCTCTGGAGCCTGTATGTATAGTCTGTGTCTATGTGTTTCAGCGCTACACTTGCGCCTTTATCTAGACTGTATATTCATGTGTGTTGCTGAGGCTCAAACTTTATATGTACAGTTTATTATCATTTATTGTGTGTAATCGTGTGTAAAAACATACCCTATTATATGAATAGATTGACACCTGTTATAGGACGTCCATTATAAACTGTCACATAAGATCCACCCACAGACCTAACACGCTATCGCAATTCACGATATCCCCTTTCACCTTTTCTTTAATCTTCAGTTCATACACGGCTACTTGTACACCATATAGATTGACATAAATGTTTTTTTTTCTTTTTCAACGTGCACGTATCGCGTCACTAATCAACACTCACCAGCTGGATTTTTAGTGCAATATAAGCACTTTTTCACAATTTGTATGGGCAATGCCCTTAAAAGGGGATTCAGCTCTTTTACTGCCCACGCAAGATCCTCGACATCTATGACAGTTTCACGCCTCATAACTCAACCTCCACCACCCACTCCCCTACACCCAACGACACTCCTCCCATATTCGCCCACACACCACACACAGACAATCTGGAGCTCCATCACCACAGAGGACATCCTCAGAATCATGAAATCCATCCACTCCAGCCCACCCTCGGACCCATGCCCCCATCACATATTCAACAAAGCAAGCAACACCATCACCCCTGAACTCTGCCGCACCATCAACTGCTCCATCAAAATCGGCACTGTCCCGGATGTCTGGAAGCACGCAGAACTGAAACCCCTGCTGAAGAAACCCTCGGCAGACCCCACAGATCTGAATAACTACCGCCCCATCTTTCTACTCCCCTTCCCAGCCAAAGTCATAGAGAAGTCCATCAACTTGCAACTTATTGACCACATTGAGGCCAACCACACCCTGGCCACTCCCAATCCAGTTTCAGAAGCAACCACAGCACCGAGACCACCCTCCTCACCGCCACAGATGACATCCGCGCCATGCTCGACCAAGGAGAGACCGCCGCCCTCATCCTCCTAGACCTCTCAGCAGCTTTCGACCACAACACCCTCCACACCCGCCTACACGACGCCAGCATCCGCAGCAAAGCGCTGGAATGGATCACCTCCTTCATCACGAGCAGGACCCAGAAAGTCAGATTCCCGCCCTTCTCCTCCAAACCCACACCAGTCAACTGTGGTGTACCGCAAGGCTCTCTGCTGAGCCCTACCCTCTTCAACATCTACGTGGCCACTCATGCCGCCATCATCCAATGTCACAATCTCAACATCGTCTCCTACACCGACGACACCTAGTTAATCACCTCACTCACCCGAGATCCCACCACCACCAAAAAGAACGTCCATGAAGGCCTGACAGCAGTCACCACCTGGATGAATGACAATCGACCCAAACTAAACACAGACAAAACCAAATTCCTCCTCCTCGGACCCAATAAATCCGCATGAGATGACTCCTGGTCGCCCACAGCACTCGGTCACTCTCCAACCCCAACCGACCACGCACGAAATCTAGGCTTCATCCTGGACTCCTCACTCTCCATGTACCGACAAATCAATGCCATCACCTCAACATGCTTCCACATTCTCCACCTGCTACGAAAAAATTTCAAGTGGATTCTTACCGCAACCAAGAAAACAGTCACCCACGCCCTCGTCAGCATCTGGTTAGACTTCGGCAACGCACTCTATGCTGGCTCCACCATCAAACTCCAAAAGAGACTCCAATGTATCCAGAATGCCTCAGCCAGACTCATCCTTGACATCCCTCTCCAATGCCACATCACCGAACACCTAAGGAACCTTCACTGGCTCCCCATCAACAAGAGAATCAACTTCAAGCTCCTTACCCACGCGTTCAAGGCCCTACTCAACATCAGACCTGAATACATCAACCTCCGCTTAAATTTCTACACCCTCACCAAACAACTCTGATCGGCTGACCAAGCACTCGCAGTGATCCCCCGCATCAGCAAATCCACAGCGGGTGGAAGATCCTTTCCCACATGGCAGCAAAGACATGGAACACCCTCCCTCTGCACCTCAGACAATCCACCTTCCTTACAAAGTTCAGAAAAGACCTCAAAACCTGGCACTTCAACTGAACGCCCATCCCCTTCCCCTCTCCTCCTATCCGCTTTCTCTTAGTGCCTTGAGACCCTCACGGGTGATTAGTTTGCGCTCTATAAGCACCCAATAGATAGATAGATAGATAGATAGATAGATAGATAGATGATAGATTAAAATAAAAAAGACCTAATCTAAAAAAACAAAAAAACAAAAAAACAAAAAAAACCTAAGTCTAACCCCCAAATAGATACTCACCTTTACTGAAGTCCGGCGGAGAATGTCTTCTTCCAGGTGCTGAAGGACTTCTTCCAGGCGGCGACATCTTCATCCACACGGAGACGTCTTCTATCTTCATTCAGGGCGAAGGCGGCACGGAGTGGAAGTGGCTGCGGAACAGGACCGGCGACCACAAAGCCATCCAGCGGGGAGGATCCTCTTAATGCGATCAATGCCGCACACTGAAGATTGAATTCAAGGTAACCCTTTTATATTGGGGTACCGTTGCATTACTATTGACTGAAAAATTAAAATCAGCCAATAGGATGAGAGCTGCTTAAATCCTATTGGCTGTTCAAATCAGTTAGGTTTATTTATAGTTTATTCTTAGGGTTTTATATTTCACAGGTAAGTTTTTATTTAATTTAAGATAGTCATATTGTAAATTTAATTTAAAGTTAGGGGGTATTAGGTTTAGGGGTTAATAGTTTAATTTAGTGCTATGCAATGTGGGGGCTGGCAGCTTAGGGGTTAATATATTTAGTTTAGTATTAGCGATGTTAGGGGGCAGGCGGATTAGGGGTTTATTATAATAGTTGCGATGTGGGGGGTCGGCAGTTTAGGGGTTAATATGTTTATTTAGTGTTGGCAATGTGGGGGTGGTGGTTTAGGGGTTAATAGGTAGTTTATGGGTTTTAGTGTACTTTGTAACATGTTGGTTATGAGTTCTGTGAAACATTTTTGTTTCGCAAAATCCATAACTACTGGTCTCAGATAGCGGAATGGATTGCGGCGGTATAGACTTTAACGCAAGCATTTTAGCCGAACCCCACAACCTGTAATACAGGCCCTATGAAAATCCCACACTCAAAAGCCATTTTTTGAGTGCGGAATGGAGAGTTGCATAAAGGCTAAACCGCTTGTGGTATAGCTGTACCGCAGCGACTTGAAATACGGGAGACCTGCATATTCCACGTGCAAAGGTCAATTTTTCAGTGGTATAGCCGTACCGCGCAACTTGTAATTTAGGTCATTGAAACTATTGAGTCACTTCAATCGTGCAAACTGTAAGTTCATACTGCACAGAGCTGGTTTTACGGATCCTGTTTGGTACAGTACGGCCATTTTCTTCTACAAGATATTAATATTACGCACTACTGATCTTGTTTTTTTTTTTTACTATAAAGTTAAAATTATATAGGGCTAGATTACAAGTGGATCGCTAATTAGCGCTTTCGCTAGAGTGCTAACTTTGCTAGCAGTAAACTGTTTGCTTGAGTATGGTTGCGCTGGTTTTTGGCAGTTGAAAGAAAAAAGTTATTGCTCCAGCACTAATCCGACTCGCAGAAAAAGCCGAACTTATACTATCACTCTCATAATAACCTATTGCCCCATAGAAGTCAGTGGAGCCAAAAAAGTGAAAAAACACATACTTGTGCGCCTAAACCCCTAAACCGCCAGCCCCCACATTGCAAAGTCTGTACTACACTATTAACCCCTAAACCACCAGCCCCCCAAATCGCAAAGTCTGCACTACACTTTTAACCCCTAAACCACCAGACCCCCCAATGAAAAGTAAACCTCTAACATCTAAACCCCCTAACCAAAAATAGACTAACCCTAGCTTTAAAAATAAAAACTAGCTTCCTTTAACCCTTTGAGTGCTAAGCAGCTCCAGTGTTCTGTTGTTCCCCTCCCATTTGCTTCCTGTGCAGCTGCTGCTGGGGTTTCTGCTCTGAAAACAGCTTTTATCACCTCTGGGATATATTTGGCGATTACCAGCCCTAAGTGGATGACGCATTCAGTGAAAGCTGTTTGTTCCAACAAAGCGCTGATCCAGACTATCCCCGTTTGCTTGTGGAGGAGAGCCCACAGCCGTTCCTTTGAAGTTGGGATGCCATCTGTTTCAGCTTACTGACTTCTGTAGAACGTCAGCCTGCCCAAACGCACTCCTTTAAATAAGAGTGCCAGTACTCTTATGAGTATACCTACTACTGTTCATCTCTTTTTTTGACCCAAGCTTACGAAATTTATCTGCACTATGAGGCGCAGTCTTTTCTTGTTTATTGTTTACTTTCCCACCTGGGTGCTAAGATTTTTTAATGTTTTTTTTTATTTTTTTTATTTTTGAACAATTTTTTTTTAACTTTTTTTTATTTTTGTCAGACCCCCAGGACTTACACTGTTAGAAAGGTTAGGTGATTACCTTTCCAATGATGGGTCTTGGGGGTCTGTAGCTGCTTAGATGCCTGAGATACAGGCTTCTAAGCAGCATGCCCCCTGCTCCTATACTTAACATTGTTAAGTATAAATAAAGTTGCGCAGTGACGTCATCACGTTATTGCGCGTGACGTCACAATGCAAAACAGAAAGCCCCGGCGATGCCTGTCACTCTACAGGAGCAGGTGGGAGCCCCCAGATCTCCCTCAAGGTGGGAGAGTGCTAGTGATGGCTCTGAGCCGTCATTAGCACCAGAGTGGGAAACTCTGTAATGGCTCAGAGCCGTCATTAGCACTCAAAGGGTTAAAAAAATAAAACTTACCTTTTAATAGAAAAACTTACCATTACTATAAAAAACTACAATTACTGTTAAAAAACAACAACCCTTCATTACCAAAAAAAAAATAACATTACAAAAAACAATCAAACCCTAATATTACCCACCCCATTTAGCTCTTTTGCTGCCCATATTAAAATTAAAAGAAAAAAAATAATGTTAAAAAAAACACCCAAAAACCTAACTATAAACCCCCATGTTACTCACCAAAGATGATGGCAGAGGCGCTCCATCTTCATCCCGGTGGTAGTCCTCCTCCATCCATCTTTTTATTTTCATCCCGGCGGTGTCTGGCCTAAACATTTAAGGGAAACCATTGTCACTAAACTATCCAATGATCTGCTATCCAAAGCAAAAAGTCACTACTGTTTACCATTCTTCTAGATCTCATAGAGGTATCTCCTTGTTCACTACTCCATCTCTCAAACTACTCATTTAGAGTTTTTTTCAACAGCATTTCATCTGATCATTTGACTCTCTCAGTAGGGGTACCGAAAGGCCCTGTTTTCGAAAACTTTACTTTTCTCAGTCTATGCAGCATTATTTGCAAAACATATTGGGGCCTAATTGTAAGAACTCTATAATACCTCCTTAAGTATTGCCCCTCCTATTAATGTACATACTTTATAAGGTCATTTCCTGCTACCTATCACTGCTTGAATATTTTGTTCCTACCTCTATGTTGTAGTGGATCCAAGACTAAACGTATCATAGACTTCTTTCAAGCTTGTGTATTTACTTTACTTTGTACACCCTCAATTGCTGTGTTTCTGCACAGTATCCAAACTGCCAAGAAAGATCTTCCTGCTGTGACGTCACTCTGGACAGCATTCTCCTCGCTACACAGCCACACAAGCTCATCCTCCAGCATTCTGACTACCAGGTGTCGGTATTTATTTCCGGATTACACTCAGCTGTTTCCAGCAAACACGGACGCTCCGCTCTCCTCACGCTGTTACTAACAGCCACCTCAACGGACCTGGACACTCAGTTTTCATACGCTGTTACTAACAGCCACCTCAACAGAACTGGACGCTCAGCTCTCACACGCAGTTACTAACAGCCACCTCAACTATCTCTCTTACCAACTGAACCGCTCCACAGGTTCCTCTCCTTCAAACATCTAACCGCAAGTATATCTGTAACCACAGATGTTATTCAACCTGTTAATTGCAAGATCATAAATTGACTGCTTACTAACTATATACATATCCTTCATTGTTCAATCGCAACTAACTTGACTGCTGCACTTAAAGCTTTGAACTTTCAAGTTTGTTTTACCTCTTTGCTACCTCCTGAAGTATACGTTTTGTTGCTTATTTGTTTCTTCTCCTCAAGTTACCCTTAACATATAACCATTGTCTCATCCTATTTTTGATAAGTATTCTGCTCATGGGAATTCACATTCAATTCCATTACCTATAAATTTGGATTACATTGCTAGATATATTTTCATATACTTTAACAAAGCTATAGTTAAATCCTCATCAAGTACTCCTGAACTTAAGTTATTCCCTAAATCAAGGCTGTTATACACCCGAGGGATAAACTGTGTGTATAATATATTTAAAACATATTAACTGCTATTTACCTATAGCCCAATTAATCCATTTATGTTATTTGGGTTTAAGGTTTCTTAGCTACAAACCAATATTGTATCAAGGTTATAGTACATAACCTTACATAATATTCAAGCCTTTTATACTAAAACATTTGTGGTTCACAATGGACCCAAATGAGATTAGTAACCAGTTCACTAATATAAATCAAAAGATAGATTATCTTGTCAGAGGCCTCACAGAGGTACAAGCAGAAACCACTGCATTGAAATCATTGATTAAAGATATATTATCCCCAAAACCCATTGATATCCCTGAACCACATATAAATCCTCCAACACCTTTTTGAGGTAAAAGGTCAGAATTTAGGGATTTCAGGAATGCATATCTACTCCTCTATTCCATGAAGCCACGTACATATCATTCAGGGAAAAAAAAGTCTGTACAACAATATCCTTCCTTACAGGGCAGCCCAGAGCATGGGCCAATCGATTCTTCAAGACAAATGATCCTATACTGGATTCTCTAGAAAGCTTTTTATCAGCAATGGCCAGCTTATATGAGGACTCTGACAAACAGATAAAAGCCGAGACCAGATTATGTGATTTAAAACAAGGAAAACGCCCCATAGAGGAGTATATTACAGAATTTCAGATGTGGTCCACCGATTTCTTGTGGAATCAGATAAGCTTAAAAAATCAATTTAGATTGGGGTTGTCTGAGTCCTTAAAGGACGAACTTTCAAGGTTGGATATGCCAGAAACCCTTGATGCCTTAATAAAACTAAGTACAGCTCTGGATAGACGTTTAAGAGAGAGAGACGTGTGCAAAGAATGCATACAGATCTAATACAAAAGAGACCCCCTACTTATTGCAGCAAAAGAACGACTTCAACAACTACCCCCATGTGATAAAAGGGCTCCCTCACAAGAAGAGAAAAATAGACGACGCGCATCAAACTTATGCTTGTATTGTGCCGATAAGGAACATGGCGTCTCCATGTGCCCCATATTGAACAGACAGAAGAAGGGTAAGAAACATCTCTTAACTACTCTAATATCTAACCAAAAAGCATGTCAACTCACTCTCTCTTTCTCATTACAGTGGGATCAACAAGAGGTCAGGAGTGATGCCATTATTGATTCTGGTGCTTATGGCTTATTCATCGACTCAGAATTTGTAAAACACAATAAAATACTGATTGTATTGAAGCAAAATCCAGTTTGTGTGACATTTATTGATGGATCCTTGATTCAAAATGGCCCTATTACTCACCATACCATACCACTTTTACTTATAACTCAACAGGGTCATACTGAGTTTATCATTTTCGATGTTATTCCCACTTCAATTCATACTGTAATACTGGGTTACCCCTGGTTACTTAAACATAACCCTTCCATTGATTGGTCACTAAACAGTGTTACTCTTCTTTCTCACTATTGCCTAACTACATGCTACCCACATCCCTATATAGCAAACATTAAAACCGTTTTTCCTCCTGAATATCATGATTTGCAAGATGTGTTTGATATTTAGGAAGCTGAAACACTCCCCCCACAAAGAATCTATGACTGCCTCATTGATATTATACCTGGTTCAGACATACCATTTGGCCGAATCTTTCCCTTACGTGATAAATCTTGACGATAATCTAAAAAAGGGATTTATAGAACCCTCTACCTCTCCAGCTGCAGCAGCCTTTTTCTTTGTCAGGAATAAAGACAATACACTAAGACCAATAATAGATTATATTGAACGGAATGATCTAGAATTTAAAAACCCTAAGACAAGGAATTTGAAAACCCTAAGAAAAGCCATCTGTTCTAATGGATTGGAATAGATTCCGTTGTGTGTGTCAGTTAAAAGTGTAACAACGATGAATTAATTAGATAAAAAGCAAAGTAGAAGGGTGGTGCAGCCGGTGAGCCTAGGAAATGGCTGCATGACTTTGGAGCTCCTGTGAAATTGCGGTTCTTTTCATGTGCCATCTACTCATATGGGCTACAAGTGAATCTTAGGAGAACAGTTGAGACTTAGAGACCCACTGGGAGCACTTTAGCAGCAGAGGACAGAAGAAATAAGCTAATCTGAAGCTCCGATAGATAAGTGGGCAACAAGTTGTTCCGGTTGCCAGCACCATATTGGAAGATACAAAGTAAGTTGCCGGACTCCAAGAAGCAACCTGATTAACCGCAGACTCCAATCTACAGATCGCAAAGGGACAGATAAGTACTTACACACGTACCTACAGACGATCGCTCAGCTCAAAAGGGTCATAATGATAAAATAGTATAGCTGATCTGTTAACCCAGCAAGCAGGCAGTGTCATTTGAGGCATCAGAGTGATTGTGGCCTGGTGGAGACATTGTAACAATATTCCTGTTAGCTTATATATACAAATGGCATTGAGGGTGCCATACAAGTAACACCACACACAGACAAATTGGAGAAAATATGCCCTAGTAGTGAGAATACTACTTTATAGGAAAATAAGATATGGTGGTTTCTGAGTAACAGGGCGTTAGGGTTAACTCTTAATTGCATTGAAAGCTCTGGCTATATATAAAGCATGAAGTGAAAAAAGCTGAAAAGAATATAAAGCTTATAGACAACTCATAGAACAGAGGAGAAGATTAAAGTGAGAATCTACACAATATTAATAATTATATTCCTAATACCTTGGGTTGCAAACAATCTAGCCTAATTAACTGGTGGCAAAGAAGATATATTACACATATTGCCATACATCATGGCTTCCAGGACAACAAATAAAGCAGATAAGACCCTCAAAGCAAATAACATGGCAGGACAAAAGTTCAGCACATTCTTTAAGCAACCAGACATTAATACTGAAAACTCCTCAGACATAATGGAGACTCAGGAGGAACCTGAAAATTCAACACATAATTCCTCAGGAGATGAACTAACACCTATCACTAGAGCGGATTTAAAATCCTTACCTACCAAAGAAGATTTTACATTGCTGATCTCACAGGTAGGACAGATAGTCAGGGATGGACTAGCTGAAGTTAAAAAAGATGTCACTCGGGGGCGGAGCTAACCACCAAAGTTGTAAGACGCACGGAGCTGGAGCTCCTGACCTAAACTTTATAACATGGAATGTATAATAGTTATATTCCCTCTACTTTACTAGTGCCTGAGGGGCAATAACATTGGAAGAACCCTGAGACATGTGGATAAAGACTCGGTGGCTAATTAACCATTTCTGAGCTGAAGAACTGTAGTGCAGCTCCCCGCCACACGCTGACCCGCCATCTTGGAGACGGATGTGCTGCTACCCGGCATGGAAGCCCAAGACCTGTATACCAGTATTAAAGGTCTGTTGAAGGAACATGGGAGGAAACTCTGTGACAGGCTTGACGCTTTTATGGCCAAAATTCAAGCAGCGCGATTATGCAGCACTACCCCTGTTGTGGAACACGGAGCGGTACTGGAACCACAAGGTATCGCAGCGCTTGCAGATCCCTGGCCGGGTACTCCATCACTGATGCCGACGGGGGCGGACCCAGGAGAGGGTCTCCGCTCCCCCTTTGCAGACTCAAGAGGTCTGTATGTACCCGGCTGGGAACACTGCCAAATGCTCTGGTCTAAGAGCCGGTGCCCTCCTGAGGTCACCCGGACAGTCTGGCCCCGTTTGAAGGATGATGGGTTTGCCCGCATGCAAGTGGGGTAAGCTGCCTCTACGGGCTGGAATTGTGTATGGCTGAGCAGTGTTATTGGCACTGGGTGAGATGATACTGCTATGTGCCTCCTACCCAGAGGTTTCCTCCTTACTACTGAGTATTAATGAAGGCATATTGCCGGATTCCCATCTGAGGATTGCCTCGGGCTTCTATATATCTCCTGACACATCCATTTGCTATTTGGAAAGCCCACTTTTCTGCACACCGCATGGTCCTTACCCTGGACCTACCATCCCACGCAAGTTAGCCCACTAGTCGGTGGGGATCTACGCTTACAGGACATTGAGATTATTATCGCTGATGCCTGGTGACTATAATAGTACAGCAAGCTGATGCTGGGGCACTGACTGTTACACATATCTTCCTATGAAGCCCTGGGACTGCTTTGGCGTTGTAGCCTCTGCCTCAGACAACAGGACAAGGAAACACTTCTTAAGCAATTACCCTTGGGATTACAGTCTCCATAACATTGCAGACCTGGCAGCTATTCCCCTCATCCTAACACAGAAACACAACCGCTATATGTAAATAGTTTTATCCAGCTTTAAGATAAACTGAGCATTGCCTAGTGTGCCCTTTTGGTATTATCTCTTATCACACTGACTGCAAGACGTAAGGTGTCTTTACATTCATGAGAACGCATGGTCTGCTATTACCCAAGCCACATTTTTGTAACATAGACCTTGCAAGCAAAAATAGTGAGATATCATTGTAGCAGGGGTGCAAAGTCTACTAGACAAGACGATAGGTGTGCCAGTCTAAGGGTAAAGCACTCAGGGGATCACAAGGGTAAATAGACAATAACCAGCAACTGGCTTAGTGGAAATGTCTTTGATATACAAGCGTCTAGTTCTTTTAATATATCAAGGTTTATGATAATTACAATATTCCTAGATACCTTTTAGGCTAAGTATAATGTATTTTTCTGTCAGTGAGGCATTGTCATAGTGGTTCTGAACCCTCAGAGTGCTTTCTTAGGAATAATTTTACACTATGCAACACTCAGCCATATAGAAGTGAACAATGTATATGTATAAGTGTTTACATGCCATATTACATTACCTGTCTAATGTAGTGGAATTGAAATGTAGAACTGTGTGTAAAGCAAAGTGTCGCTGACAGGAATGGAGCCTCTTCAAAGTTTATGTTAACCCCATCCAGGATAAGCGTATTTGTAATGATGTTTAGACAATTTTTCACTCTCACCACTAATATATATAGGTTGTATGTTACTTGTTAATGAGAGCATACGCAGAAAATATAGGTTTGACTAGGTACTAGGTTCAATAAAGGGGACATTTTTACTAGTTTTCACTCGCCCCCCCCCTCCTCCTCCTCCTCCTCCTCCTCTCCCTTCTTCCCCCCCCCCCCCCACTATGTGGTTAGGGATAAAACTACTTATCCTCCACATTTAATTTGTTGGCAGAGTTTTGTAGCCTCTGCCCTACCCGTAGAGCCATCATTGTAGTTTGTCCACATATTAGTGTAAAGAAGGCTCTCCGGGCCCTAACACGGAAGGACCTACTGTGCCTCCTTGTATGTGTTTGAATGTTCATGGTCCGGTTTGATCGCAGGATTGCAATATAACTGCCTACATGAAAGCACAAAACAACCGTTAGGGTAGCAGAGATTGTGGCTGGCGCTAATTGATTTAGATGTAAGTAAAACGTATTGAAAGTCTGAAACTTAAAACTACTACAGGCCCCATGATTCCTGCTTCACTAGCCCTACAGCAGATATAACAGTATTATTAGTCATGAACTCTAATGTATTGTCCACGGTTCTTGTGCTTCCCCTTTTTGGTGTATCCCTAGCAGTAGGCGAGCTATCTTCACATCAAATGTTATTAGTCCTTATCTCCTTAATAGTTGTGTACACCTTCATTTTATTCCAGTTTTCTGGACCTACTCAAGGTCCTAGCAGTTGTGTAAAGGACTATGTTTAGCATAGGCCCAAAAGTGGTCTATCTCTTTCAAAAACCCTCTGATTGATACTTTAAGTGCATTGGGGTCCAAAGGCGGCCGCAGCCATTCCTGAGGTAAAAAAGGGGGAAGTTTGGTGTTTGCTCTCCAACCGTTATGTATGTACTCTATTTTTCAACTTCGTTGTTAACCTGACTTTGCCATGTACAATCTGATGTAAGTTATTGCGCATCTCTGTATCAACTTCTGATTTCTGTTATATTGAGCAAACAGAATTTTGCATTTGTATTTGATGGTCCCTCAATAAAAACTATTAAAAAAAAAAAAAAAAAAAAGATGTCACTTGTCTGGGTAACAGTCGCTCAGCTAGAAGAAGTCCTAGAATCAGTAGTGGGGGCTCAAATCCCGGAATACCTGCAAGCATTATTCCACCATATTCTACAAGATCAAAGCACAAGCGATATACTCATGGATAGGGCCCATAGGGCTCTAAGGCACCAACCCAAGGAACCCTCTCCTCCAAGGGACATAATTATTAATTTTCATCAATATCAAGACAAAGAAAGATTAATGGCGGCTGCCAGAAAACTACAATCTATATCATTCAAAGAGGATAAACTGCAAATATTTCTTGACCTCAGTCCACATACCCTGAAGAGAAGGAGAGATGCAAAGTATCTCACACAACATCTCCAAGAGTTGGGAATTCCATATAGATGGGGAGTCCCATTTTGCATAAGAGTAACACGCAACAATCAAACGCATGTCTATCAAGACCCAGAAGATATTGATGACTTTTGCTCTAACCTGGGTATATTCCAACCAACTCTCCCTAAGTTGAGCGACATGGACAATACCACACTAACAGCAAGAAACATACCCCAAGATGAAGAATACTTATGATACAAGAACTTATGAAACTACAGGACATAGAAGAGCCTGAACATTATTATATTCAATTAATATACTGCATTGTAGCCCAACTCTGAG
Source organism: Bombina bombina (assembly GCF_027579735.1). Lineage (NCBI taxonomy): Eukaryota > Metazoa > Chordata > Amphibia > Anura > Bombinatoridae > Bombina > Bombina bombina. The sequence continues at coordinate 1,070,946,051 of NC_069501.1, read as the reverse complement.
CAATTTTTTACATATAACGATTAACCTATTTCTAAAGTTAAAAAAAAATAATAATCTTGTAATGCTTAGGTTTAATTGTTGTCATTATAGACAAAAGATCGTTCACAGATGGCATGCGAGGAGCTAGCCTCCTTATTTATCTTGAATTTAAGGATTTACCCATTTTTATTAAAGGATTACTTTCTGTTATAATTTTTAAGCTAAACAACTAACATATTAAAGTTAATAAACATTAATTAAAACCTACTGACCTATATTTTCTCCAAAACGAAGTTTCATAACGTTCTAAAAGTTATATCTTTTATTCGCCGATGATGTCACTTTATCCTGCCCACTATTTTCAGCACTGCATGTTCAAAATACTTAAACCAATAACTTTGTGATTAAAGCGCCATTTTGAAACCTAGGTATTGTAAACGGATTGGTACAGAGCAAAGGATACCCATGGAGTGGGTTTGGAAAAACAATTACATTTGCAGACAAGATTTCTGATATACGGTAGAGATATGTTAATGAAATGCTATTGATAAAAAGCGTATTTGGGGTAGTTAGTTAGTAACAGGCATAGAAAATATTTACTACCAGTGGCCCTTTAAGTAACGCACAACTAGATATAGGTCTAATATGGATAATGTTTTGCAATTTTCTGGATCTTTATATTCAGTTTGGAGCTGCCCTCCCCATTTTTTAATGTGTAAGAGTAGATGGTATTGGGGTGTCTAGCACAGAAATGGGTTCCCTAACTGTTGTTGAATTGCTAGCTTGTTGTGGTAATGTCTCCTGATCTGAGGTGTCATATTCATATTCAGTTTCACTGAATATGACTTTCTTATATTGTTTGAACCCTAAGTTTTTATGAGTGTTCCTACGTTGTGTTCTACCCTTGAAAGGTGTTTTGTAATCACTGTTATTGGTCCATTTATAAACCTTATATATATATATATATATATATATATATATATATATATATATATATATATATATATATATATATATATATATAAATAACAAGAGTATTGCATTGAGTTCCTTCCTTTCTGAAAGCTTGTCTACTTATAAATTGTATAGTTAATCCAATAAAAAAAGTATCATTTCTCAATGCAATACTCTTGTTATTTTAATATCTAAATCTCTGGACTAACATGGCTACTCCTATATATATATATATATATATATATATATACATAAAGGGTTCCAGTGAACAGAGGCACTCGCCGGTATAGTGAACAAAGTGTTTTTATTCTATCACATCAGAATAAACGTTTTCGGGCAGTAATGCCCGTCATCAGACTCCTGTGAATACAAACAGTGTAAATATGTTATTACCTGACCAGGGCCTAAATAGACCATGAGCTGCCGGAACGCCACCAGCCCCTCCGCTGCCGCACCGGAAAACCGGAAGTGACGCGTAAGCGTCTGACGTCACACGTTGGAAGCCGTAGCGCCCAGACCACTCCTGGCAGGAAACAAAAAAATTATTACAAAAGTGCATATAACATTGATTACTCATCTTGACATAGTGTATATATGTAAGTAAATAAGTGACTTAATCCAGTGGGATAATTTTATGTGATTGGGAAATATGTGCATATTCGATAGTGTAAATTGCTGTAAAAGATAGATTAAAAATTAAAAGTTAAAGGTTAAAAAGTCTATAGGAGAGCTATTAAGTGACAGGTTATATCCTCATTATCGGCCAATGTTCCTTATATGTAGGGCTAAAAAATTATATAAGTAGATATTGCTCTATAGCAGGAGCAATCATATAAGTGCCCCATATGTGTTTGGCAATTTACTATTTGCTAGATCAAGGTGTCATCGTGGTACTGGTAGTTATTTCTTCACAGTAGTAAAGAGCAGTGTAGTAATAATAATTATACTTTCTGATTAGTACAGTTTACAGATAGCTACGCCAATCTAGATGGGTATTTAGACCCCCTGGAGTCATGGTACCCAATTCAAAAGTCCATTTTGCTTCCAATTGTAGCAGTCTTCTGCCCCTATCCCTATCACCCCCTCTGGGAGAGGGGGGTACATGGTCAATAAGGGTATAAGTCCTTAACTGTATGACCTGTTTGCGCAAAATGTCGGGCAACTGGTTGCTCAGATGTCCCCTTTTCTATAGCCGTCCTTATTGATGACCTGTGATTGGCCATTCTGGTACGCAGGTCATCTTCTGTTTTCCCCACATAAAATATACCACATACACAATGTAGGAGATAAACCACATGTGTAGTGGTACATGTCATCCGATGTTTGTGTTGATATTTTTTCTTTTTTATAGGGGTGTGTGAAATAGGTTCCTGTGATGAGAGCACTGCAGGTAGTACATCCCAGACACCTGAAACAACCTTTTTTTTATTTTTATTCAGCCAGGTTCTTTTTTCATAATTATGTGTCGGGTCAGTATGTACAAGATAATCCTTGAGGGACTTAGCTCTTTTATAGCCAATCCTAGGTGGTGCTAGGTTTTTGAATGGAAGAGTATTGTCCGTACTCAAGATGTCCCAGTTCTTGTGCAAGCTAGTTATCAAATTGTGTTTATCTTGTGTATAAGTTGTTATGAAAGTCATTCTAGGTTGCATCTTTTCTTTTGTGGTATCGGTATCTGTATTCTGAGTTCTTGTTCTGTTTTTCTGAGTTGGCTCTCTGGATATCCTCGTTGGGTGAAGCGCTCCTTCATTTCTCCAAGCTGTATATCTACGTTATTTTGTTGCATGTTGTTTCTAATGACTCTCATAAGCTGAGATTTGGGTAGAGCCTTTTTTAGCACTGGGGGGTGACAGCTGGTATAGTGCAATAGGGAGTTCGTGTCGGTATCCTTTTTATACAGCGTGGACTGTATATGATTGTCCTCCTTATACAAATGTAGGTCCAAAAAATCTATGGTTTTGTTGCTATAATTCATTTTGAACTTGATATCTGGGGATACTTGGTCCAACTGTTTAAACCATATAAGTAGTTCTTCTTCGGTACCACGCCAGATTAGAATGAGATCGTCTATGTACCGTTTAAACAGCTGTATTCTAGAATCTAGAAAAAGGTCTGTATCTTCAGTTTCGAATATCTCCATGAACAAGTTTGCATAGGATGGGGCCACATTGGACCCCATCGCTGTGCCTGTTAGTTGTAAATAGAGTTGATTTTCGAATTTAAAATAATTTGTTGTCAAACAAAACTCAAGTAGTGTCAGCAGTATTTCTGCTGGAGGTCCCACATAAGGATAACGTTGGAGCTGTTTAGTAATTGCTCTCATTCCTAGATGGTGAGGAATCGCCGTATACAGACTGGTAACGTCAAGCGTTACCAGTATGTCTGTGTCCAATACTGGTCCCATATTTCCAATGATGTTAAGGAGCATATTGGAATCCAATAAAAGGTATCCATATTTCTCACAAGTGGCTGAAGAAAAGAATCTACGAATTTTGCTAGTGGTTGATGTAAGGACTGGATAGCTGACACAATTGGTCGTCCAGGTGGTTGGTTTAACCTCTTGTGGATCTTGGGAACCGTGTAGAACACTGGTATTCGTGGATATTGTGTCTTCATGAATCCCAGTTCTTGTTTTGTAATATAGCCTTCTGTATGGGTTTGGTCAAGAAACTTGTCTATCTTTTCCTTGAAGTATCCCGTGGGATCTCTTGGTAGCTTTCGGTAGGTCTGTGGATCTTCTAGCTGGGCTAGGGCTTCCATCTTGTAGTCACTATAATTCTGAAGGACTATAGCCCCACCCTTGTCAGCCTCCCGTATAATGATAGATGGATCCTTTGCCAGGTTTTGTAGAGCCTAACGTTCCTTCCTCGATAGGTTGTTAAAGCCTTTGTTCTTTTGTTGTTGGATTTGTTTAATCATATACATAGTCGTCAATCTGTGGTATGTACGGATACTTGCATTATGATTTAGAGGGTCAAATGTTGACCTCTTTTTACAAATGGAGGTTGTGGGTTCTTCCTCTGCTGTTATAGCAAATTTCTCCTTTAGTTTCAATTGTCTCTGAAATCTTTGTAAGTCAATATATAGACCAAACTGGTCAGTGCTACATGTTGGTATGAAGGTTAGGCCTTTATTCAGCACGATTTCCTCAGTGGTAGTTAGTGGACTGCTACTGAGGTTTACTACTATATTGGCCCCTATTTGTTTGGTGGACGTGGGGGCTTTTTCTTTGTAGCCACCCCTTCGGGGGTGTGGTCTCGGCCTACCCCGTTTTTTGAGCGGGTGGTCACCCCTGCTGCACGTGCCTGTTGGTTCATTGTGCTTTGACACAATTTGATAACTAGCTTGCACAAGAATTGGGACATCTTGAGTACGGACAATACTCTTCCATTCAAAAACCTAGCACCACCTAGGATTGGCTATAAAAGAGCTAAGTCCCTCAAGGATTATCTTGTACATACTGACCCGACACATAATTATGAAAAAAGAACCTGGCTGAATAAAAATAAAAAAACAGGTTGTTTCAGGTGTCTGGGATGTACTGTAGTGCTCTCATCACAGGAACCTATTTCACACACCCCTATAAAAAGAAAAAATATCAACACAAACATCGGATGACATGTACCACTACACATGTGGTTTATCTCCTACATTGTGTATGTGGTATATTTTATGTGGGGAAAACAGAAGATGACCTGCGTACCAGAATGGCCAATCACAGGTCATCAATAAGGACGGCTATAGAAAAGGGGACATCTGAGCAACCAGTTGCCCGATATTTTGCGCAAACAGGTCATACAGTTAAGGACTTAAAATATACCCTTATTGACCATGTACCACCCTCTCCCAGAGGGGGTGATAGGGGCAGAAGACTGCTACAATTGGAAGCGAAATGGACTTTTGAATTGGGTACCATGACTCCAGGGGGTCTAAATACCCATCTAGATTGGCGTAGCTATCTGTAAACTGTACTAATCAGAAAGTATAATTATTATTACTACACTGCTCTTCACTACTGTGAAGAAATAACTACCAGTACCACGATGACACCTTGATCTAGCACATATGGGGCACTTATATGATTGCTCCTGCTATAGAGCAATATCTACTTATATAATTTTTAGCCCTACATATAAGGAACATTGGCCGATAATGAGGAGATAACCTGTCACTTAATAGCTCTCCTATAGACTTTTTAACCTTTAACTTTAAATTTTTACACTATCTTTTACAGAAATTTACACTATTGAATATGCACATATTTCCCAATCACATAAAATTATCCCACTGGATTAAGTCACTTATTTACTTACATATATACACTATGTCAAGATGAGTAATCAATGTTATATGCACTTTTGTAATAATTTTTTTGTTTCCTGCCAGGAGTGGTCCGGGCACTACGGCTTCCAACGTGTGACGTCAGACGCTTACGCGTCACTTCCGGTTTTCCGGTGTGGCAGCGGAGGGGCTGGTGGCGTTCCGGGCAGCTCATGGTCTATTTAGGCCCTGGTCAGGTAATAACAAATTTACACTGTTTGTATTCACAGGAGTCTGATGACGGGCATTACTGCCCGAAAACGTTTATTCTGATGTGATAGAATAAAAACACTTTGTTCACTATACCGGCGAGTGCCTCTGTTCACTGGAATTGCAGCACCCCGACGCTGCAATTTAATAGCGAGTGCTGGTACTACTGGATTTATATATATATATATATATATATATATATATATATATACCTATACATACTTTTTAGACAAGTATATGTATGTATCTCTAGGTTAAAGCCCTATTGCAGCTCATATCTTTGAGCAATTTTTTGAAAAATTATTTTAATTAGATAATGTTATTATGAGTGTAACTGTACTATGTAATGTATGTTTGATGCATTTCTTGAAACAGTAAACCAGAGCTCTAAAGTCACACTAACCCTATGCACATTAGCTTCAATTACGTTTAAGCAATTTATTTTCAACTTTCAATATAAGTGAAAAACCCAAAACACCCACGATATACCCCTTTTCGCTTCAGCGTAACTGTTAGCGCTCCACTCATAATCTAGCTCTTAGAGTATAAATATCAAAACAGCAAAAAAACATAAATGATGCTTACTTGATAATTTCATTTCCATCTGTGGGAGGAGAGTCCACTGCTACATTCATTACTTGTGGGTTATAAGAACCTGGCCACCAAGAGGAGGCAAAGACACCCCAGCCAAAGGCTTAAATACCTCCCCCTCTCCCCTCATCCCCCAGTCATTCTGCCAAGGGAACAAGGAACAGTAAGAGAAATAACAGGGTATAAATGGTGCCAGAAGAATAATATTAAATTTAGGTCCGCCCACCAGAGCAAACGGGGCGGGAGCAGTGAACTCTCCTCCCACAGATGGAAATGAAATTATCAGGTAAGTATAATTTATGTTTTCCATCTTAATGGGAGGAGAGTCCACTGCTTCATTCATTACGTGTGGGAACAAATACCCAAGCTCTAGAGGACACCGAATGAACAAAAATTGGAGGTTAAAAGGAGGCAGACCCTATACTGAGGGCACCACAGCCTGCAGAAGCTTTCTCCCAAAAACAGCTTCTGTCAAAGCAAAAACATCAAATTTGTAAAACCTTGTAAAAGTATGTAAGGAGGACCAAGTAGCCGCCTTACAAATCTGCTCCACAGAGGCCTCGTTCTTAAAGGCCCAAGAAGAGGCCACAGCTCTAGTTGAGTGAGCCATAATCCTCTGAGGAGGCTTATATCCCGCTGTCACATAGGCCAAATGGATAATGCTCTTCAGCCAAAAAGACAGAGAAGTGGAAGAGGTCCTCTGCCCCCTACACTTTCCTGAGTACACCACAAATAAGGACGAAGTCTGTCTGAAATCTTTTGTGGCCTGAAGATAAAACTTCAAGGCTCGAACCACATCCAAGTTATGCAGTAACCTTTCCTTATACGACAAAGGGTTAGGACACAAGGAAGGAACTACTATCTCCTGATTGATGTTACGATCTGACACTAGCTTGGGAAGAAATCCCAACCCAGTGCGAAGCACAGCCTTATCAGTGTGAAAAACCAGGAAAGGGGGCTCAGATTGCAAGGCTGCTAACTCAGAGACTCTGCGAGCCGATGCAATAGCCAGAAGAAATAAAACCTTCCAGGAGAGAATCTTAATGTCAAGCACATGCATAGGCTCAAACAGAACCCTCTGCAAAACCTTAAGAACCAAGTTTAAGCTCCAAGCAGGAGCATCATTTCTAAAGACAGGTCTGATCCTAGACAGAACCTGAACAAAGGACTGAATATCAGGAAGCTCCGCTAGCTTCTTGTGTAACAGCACTGATAATGCTGAAATCTTTCCCTTTAAGGAACTGGTGGCAAGACCCTTATCCAGTCCATCCTGGAGAAAGGCCAGAATCCTGGATATCCTAACCTTGTGCCAGGGATATCCATGTTCCTCACACCAGGATAAGTAGGTCATCCACACTTTATGATAGATGCGATGAGTGACCGGCTTCCTGGCCTGGATGAGAGTATCAATTACTCTCACAGAAAGCTTCTCTTGGCCAAGACTAGGCGTTCAATCTCCACGTAGTCAGCCTCAGAGAATTGAGATTTTGGTGTAGAAAGGGCCCTGAACCAACAGATCTCTGCAACAGGGTAACCTCCATGGAGGAGACGATGACATCCCCACCAGATCCGCAATCCACGTCCTCCATGGCCACAACGGAGCAATCAGAATGGTCGAAGCTTGCTCCTGTTTGATGCGGGCCACCACTCGAGGAAGAAGTGGCAACGGTGGAAAAATGCAAATTAGGTTGAACTCCCAAGGCACCACTAAGGAATCTATCAGCTCTGCCTGTGGGTCCCTGGACCACAACCCATAATTGGGTAGCTTGAATTTGAATCTGGATGCCATGAGGTCTATCTCTGGTGTCCCCCATCTGTTTCAGATCTCTGCAAACACCTCAAGATGGAGAGACCATTCCCCCGGGTGAAACGATAGTCTGTTGAGAAAGTCCACTTCCCAGTTGTCCACACCCGGAATGTGGATCTCTGAGAGCAAACAATTGTGAGTCTCTGCCCATTCCAAAATCCAAGACACTTCCCTCATTGCTAGGGAGCTTCTTGTTCCCCCCTGATGGTTTATGTAAGCCACCGAGGTAATGTTGTCTGACTGGAATCTGATGAATCGGGATGACCCCAGGAAGGGGCCAAGCCCTCAGAACATTGAATATCACTCGAAGTTCCAGAATATTTATTGGTAGAGTCGACTCCTCTCGAGTCCACCTGCCCTGTGCCCTTTTGGCACCCCAAACAGCTCCCCATCCTGATAGACTTGTGTCCATGGTCACAATCTCCCAGGATGGCCTCAAGAAGGATGTCCCCTGGGTCAGCTGTCCCGGATGGATCCACCAAGAGAGGGATTCCCTCACTAGGTTGTCCAGAGAGATCTGTTGGGATAGATCTGAGTGATCGCCATTTCATTGTCTCAACATGTATAACTGAAGAGGTCTTAAAAGGAACCTGGCGAATGGAATGACATCTATGTTGGATACCATGAGCCTAATCAACTCCATACACCTTGCCACAGATGTCCTTGAGGAGGTCTGAAGGGCAAGACAACTGGACGCAATCTTAGAAAGTCTCTGATCTGTCAAGAATATCATCATATATCTGGAATCTATTATCGTACCCAGGAACTCCACCCTGTTGCTGGGAACCAGAGAACTCTTTCCTTCATCTATCTTCCATCCATGGGATCTGAGGAGAAGCAAAAGAGCCCTTGAATGGTCCTCCACGAGACTGCAGGGTGGAGCCTGGGCCAGAATATCGTCCAGATAAGGAGCAACTGCATTACTTCTGGCTCTCGCCACTGCGAGCAGCGCCCCAAGACACCTTCGTAAAGACTCTTGGGGCAGTCACCAGACCGAATGGTAGGGCCACAAACTATAAGTGCTGGTCCAGAAATGCGAAGCTTAGGAACCTGACGTGGTCCTTGTGGATTGGCACGTGAAGGTAGGCATCCTTCAAGTCTATTGTACTCATAAATTGCCCCTCTTGAACTAGGGGCAGAATCAATCTGATTGTCTCTATTTTGAATGATGGGACTGACAGAAACTTGTTTAGGCACTTTAGGTCCAGAATTGGGTGGAACATGCCCTCCTTCTTTGGGACCTCAAAATGGTTTGAATAGTACCCTTGATCCCTTTCTGCTAGAGGTACTGGAACAATTACTCAGAGAGATGAGTGATCCCTCACGCACTCTAGAAAGGCATCTCTCTTCTCTGGTCTTGAGGATAGGTTTGACAGGAGGAATCTCCCCTGGGTGGATGAGTCTTGAACCCTATCCTGTAACCCTGGGTGATAATCTCCAGAAACCAAGGATCCTGTATGTCTCTCATCCAAGCCTCTGCGAACAGAGATAGTCTGCTCCCTACGTGATCCAGCAACGGATCGGGGGCCACCCCTTCATGCCGACTTTCTCTCATCAGGCTTCTTGCTCTGCTTGGACTTGTTCCAAGATTGAGCTGGCATCCAAGATCCCTTGGAATGCTCTGTCTTCACAGCAGACTGCTGGCATTGAGACTTGTCCGAACGAAAGAGACAAAAAGTAGAGCCCTTAGGCTTATTCTTCTTATACTGTGGAAGGAAAGCACCCTTGCCTCCCGTGACAATAGATATAATAGAGTCCAGGCCTGGACCAAAAAGAACTTTCCCCTGAAACAGTAGGGATAAAAATCTAGACTTGGAAGTCATGTCAGCAGACCACGACTTTAACCACAGAGCCCTACGGCTAGAACAGAGAAACCTGATGTCTTAGCATTCAGGCGAATAACCTGCATATTTATTGCATCACAGATAAAAGAATTTGCGACCCTTAAGGCCTTAATCTTTTCTGTATCTCCTCGAGGGGAGTCTCTAACTCAACCATAGCTGACAGTGTGTCACACCAATAGGTAGCCGCTCCAGCCACCGCAGCGATCACCGCTGCCAGTTGGAAAACAAATCCTGTGAGTTGGAACATCTTTTTCAACATGTAATCTAACTTTTTATCCATGGGCTCTTTGAACGACGAACTATCCTCGAGGGGAATAGTCATATGCTTAGCAAGCATGGAGATAGCTCCATCCACCTTAGGAATGGCCCCCCATAGCTCAAGCTGAGAGTCCGGAACGGGGAACTGCTTTTTAAAAGAGGTAGAGGGAGAAAAGGTCAAGCCCAGTTTCTCCCACTCATTCTTAATAATTGTAGCCATCTTCACGGAAACTGGGAAGTTCTGAGGCACCACCCTGTCCTTGTAAACCCTATCTAGCTTAAAGGTTCTTCCAGAAGTTTCGGTTCCAGAACCTCCAACGTAGCAAGCACTTCTTTCAGTAAAAAGCGCAAATGCTCCATCTTAAACTTAAAATCTGGTTCCTCCATAGACGGAGTTCTAGAAGATGCTGATTCCATCCCAGAGAGAGCACCCCCTCTGACGAGTCGGAGGCGTCCTCCTCATCGGATAATCTCTCAGAGACATCCAATGGAGTAGATGGCCCCTGGGATGGAAGGCTATGTATTTCCCTTCGCTTGCGCTTCTCAGGGCGTGGTAGGGCATGGAAGGCTGCAGAAACCACCTCTTGCAACTGGGCAGCGAAATCTGGTGGCCACGAGGCCCCTCCCATGGAAAGATTAGTAGGGCCTTGGGGAGATGAATGTTGGAAACGCACCTTGCGGGACGGAAAACCCTCAGAGGTAGACGGCTTAGTAGTACTACATATCCTATTCTTTTTAGATATTGCAATCTTATCAAAGCATGTGGAACACAGTTGAGCAGGTGGGTCAACCTATACCTCCTTACAATAAACACAGGTATTCAATTTAATTAAAGAGGGAGTATCCTCTAACATATCAGAGTCCTCCATAGTTTGCGTCTTGAATACAGACTGTAATAGACTAAATGGCACCTTTATACATCAATGGCTGGGGCACTCACCACCTCCTATGACCCAGACCACGGAGAAACTGTTACGTCTCCCGAAAATGCCGATCACGAAAGAGGAAGTTGAAGAGGCCACACCTGGTCACATGGAGTGCCATGCAGGACCGCCCCTGCACTATAGAGAAAACGCACCAAAAAAAGGCTGCACTGATCTTCACCTGATGGTTCACACATTGCTAGAGCCTCATCTCACACATGACGTAGCATTAACACAATAAAGATATTATGCATAAATCCCCCCCCCTTGTTTCCATGGATATTAACCCTTAATTCTATACAGATAAAAGGAGACACACTGTGACCCTATCTTCTTGCGTTATCATATGTGTATAAATGAAATGATCTTATCAGAATCTATGCAGTGCAACAGGAACATGTCCCTTCAAGTGTGACAGGTTAGTAGCATTGCTCCTGACATGGACTTGAATGAATAAAGGCAGGCAGCGAAACTCGTCAACGCTGATTGCCCAGGAGCTGTTAACATGAGTCGGGATGGTTTAGCAGTAATGACACTCCCTGCATCTCCAGACTCTAACTTTCATGCATGCTCTCACTTAGAGGTTGAGAGGATTACTTAAAACTCCAGTCCCATTCTGAAGCGTACTACCCTCCATAAGAGACTACTCTGAATCTTCCGACTCTTCTCTGCCAGCCTCCTCTGACGAAAGGCAAAGAATAACTGGGGGATATGGGGGAGGTATTTAAGTCTTTGGCTGGGGTGTCTTTGCCTCCTTCTGGTGGCCAGGTTCTTATTTCCCACAAGTAATGAATGAAGTAGTGGACTCTCCACCCATTAAGATGGAAGTAGCTATATCTATTACTTTATTTTAACAATGAAATTTCAACTATTTGTAATTTTCACTAAAGTTTCTCAAAAATGTATCAGTTTTATAATAGTTTAAAACAAATATGCTAATTAATTTCCCTGAAATATTAACAAGATTTTTTCCAGTCATAATTAACTAAGCATCTGCATCAAACCATTACATTAAAAGTAACATTTTTGTGGGTCATATATAAAATTATAGAATTAACATGAAGATCTTTTATAGATATTTTTATCCATTTCTACAGGCTGCCAAAATTGAGGGACTGTGTTGGAAATCATAATTATGCACATTATCCTCAAGCACAAGCCTGCCATGTAATATAGGCTGTTTGTAAAATACAATGGCAGTAATGCAGATGCTGTCTATGTCATTTAATTGTTAAAATAGGGTATTTGGCATGGGAAATTGGACATAACAAAAATGTCAGTGGCTTTATTATATTACATTGCAATAATTTAGGGGGAAAAAAAAAATCATGAGCAACAAAATGGCAGCAAATAAAATGAATACATTCATACTACTCATTAGCAAATCATTCATTAAGATATTATATACAAAATAAAGACAGAGGAGTCAATTCATACCAGCATAGCTATGATTGGCTTCCTATGCGTCTCTCCTCAAACAAAACTGCTTTCTCTGCAAGACAAAATATGGGATATTAGAAACATACGCCTAGATTTAGAGTTTGGCGGTAGCCGTCAAAACCAGCGTTAGGGGGTCCTAACGCTGGTTTTTACCGCCCGCTGGTATTTGGAGTCAATCAGGAAAGGGTCTAACGCTCACTTTCCAGCCGCGACTTTTCCATACCACAGATCCCCTTACGTCAATTGCGTATCCTATCTTTTCAATGGGATCTTTCTAACGCCGGTATTCAGAGTCTTGGCTGAAGTGAGCGTTAGAAATCTAACGACAAAACTCCAGCCGCAGAAAAAAAACAGGAGTTAAGAGCTTTCTGGGCTAACGCCGGTTCATAAAGCTCTTAACTACTGTGCTCTAAAGTACACTAACACCCATAAACTACCTATGTACCCCTAAACCGAGGCCCCCCCACATTGCGCCACTCGATTAAATTTTTTTAACCCCTAATCTGCCGACCGCACACTGCCACCAGCTACGTTATACTTATGTACCCCTAATCTGCTGCCCCTAACACTGCCGACCCCTATATTATATTTATTAACCCCTAATCTGCCCCCCTCAACGTCGCCGACACCTACCTACACTTATTAACCCCTAATATGCCGACCGGACCTCGCCGCTACTATAATAAAGTTATCCGCCTAACTCCCGCCTCAATAACCCTATAATAAATAGTATTAACCCCTAATCTGCCCTCCCTAACCTAACCGACACCTAACTTCAAGTATTAACCCCTAATCTGCCGACCGGACCTCACCGCTACTCTAATAAATGTATTAACCCCTAAATCTAAGTCTAACCCTAACACTAACACCCCCCTAAGTTAAATATAATTTAAATCTAACGAAATAAATTAACTCTTATTAAATAAATTATTCCTATTTAAAGCTAAATACTTACCTGTAAAATAAACCCTAATATAGCTACAATATAAATTATAATTATATTGTAGCTATTTTAGGATTTATATTTATTTTACAGGCAACTTTGTATTTATTTTAACCAGGTACAATCGCTATTAAATAGTTAATAACTATTTAATAGCTACCTAGTTAAAATAATTACAAAATTACCTGTAAAATAAATCCTAACCTAAGTTACAATTAAACCTAACACTACACTAGCAATAAATTAATTAAATAAAATACCTACAATTATCTACAATTAAACCTAACACTACACTATCAATAAATTAATTAAATAAAATACCTACAATTAAATACAATTAAATAAACTAACTAAAGTACAAAAAATTAAAAAGAACTAAGTTACAAAAAATAAAAAAATATTTACAAACATTAGAAAAATATTACAACAATTTTAAACTAATTACACCTACTCTAAGCCCCCTAATAAAATAACAAAGCCCCCCAAAATAAAAAAATGCCCTACCCTATTCTAAAATTAAAATAGAAAAGCTCTTTTACCTTACCAGCCCGTAAAAGGGCCATTTGCGAGGCATGCCCCAAAGAATTCAGCTCTTTTGCCTGGAAAAAAAAACATACAATACCCCCCCCCAACATTACAACCCACCACCGACATACCCCTAATCTAACCCAAACCCCCTTTAAATAAACCTAACACTAAGCCCCTGAAGATCTTCCTACCTTATCTTCACCACACCGGGTATCAGCGATCCGTCCAGGCTTCGATGTCTTGATCCAAGCCCAAGCGGGGGGCTGAAGACATCCATCCTCCGGCTGAAGTCTTGATCCAAGCGGGCAGAAGAGGACATCCGGACCGGCAAACATCTTCATCCAAGCCGCATCTTCTATGTTCTTCCATCCGATGACGACCGGCTGATCTTCAAGACCTCCAGCGCTGATCCATCCTATTCTTCCGATGACTAGACGACGAATGAAGGTTCCTTTAAGGGACGTCATCCAAGATGGCGTCCCTCGAATTCCGATTGGCTGATAGGATTCTATCAGCCAATCGGAATTAAGGTAGGAAAATTATGATTGGCTGATGGAATCAGCCAATCAGATTCAAGTTCAATCCGATTGACTGATCCGGTCAGCCAATCAGATTGAGCTCGCAATGCATAATTTTCCTACCTTAATTCCGATTGGCTGATAGAATCCTATCAGCCAATCGGAATTCGAGGGACGCCATCTTGGATGACGTCCCTTAAAGGAACCGTCATTCGTCGGGAAGTCGTCGGTGAAGATGGATGTTCCGCGTCGGCGGGATGAACTACATGGATCCGGAAGAAAGAAGATTGAAGATGCCACTTGATAGAAGACTTCAGTCGGATCATGGACCTCTTCAGCTCCCGCTTGGATGAAGACTTCAGCCAGATCATAGACATCTTCAGCCCCCCGCTTGGGCTTGGATCAAGACATCGGAGGCTCTTCTGGATCGATCGGTGAACCCGGCGTGGTGAAGACAAGGTAGGGAGATCTTCAGGGGCTTAGTGTTAGGTTTATTTAAGGGGGGTTTGGGTTAGATTAGGGGTATGTGGGTGGTGGGTTGTAATGTTGGGGGGGTATTGTATGTTTTTTTACAGGCAAAAGAGCTGAATTCTTTGGGGCATGCCCCTCAAAGGGCCCTTTTCAGGACTGGTAAGGTAAAAGAGCTTTTCTATTTTAATTTTAGAATAGGGTAGGGCATTTTTTTTTATTTTGGGGGTCTTTGTTATTTTATTAGGGGGCTTAGAGTAGGTGTAATTAGTTTAAAATTGTTGTAATATTTTTCTAATGTTTGTAAATATTTTTTTATTTTTTGTAACTTAGTTCTTTTTAATTTTTTGTACTTTAGTTAGTTTATTTAATTGTATTTAATTGTAGGTATTTTATTTAATTAATTTATTGATAGTGTAGTGTTAGGTTTAATTGTAGATAATTGTAGGTATTTTATTTAATTAATTTATTGATAGTGTAGTGTTAGGTTTAATTGTAGATATTTGTAGGCAGTTTATTTAATTTATTTATTGATAGTGTAGTGTTAGGTTTAATTGTAACTTAGGTTAGGATTTATTTTACAGGTAATTTTGTAATTATTTTAACTAGGTAACTATTAAATAGTTATTAACTATTTAATAGCTATTGTACCTGGTTAAAATAATTACAAAGTTGCCTGTAAAATAAATATTAATCCTAAAATAGCTACAATATAATTATAATTTATATTGTAGCTATATTAGGATTTATTTTACAGGTAAGTATTTAGCTTTAAATAGGAATAATTTATTTAATAAGAGTTAATTTATTTCGTTAGATTTAAATTATATTTAACTTAGGGGGGTGTTAGTGTTAGGGTTAGATTTAGCTTTAGGGGTTAATACATTTATTAGAGTAGCGGTGAGGTCCGGTCGGCAGATTAGGGGTTAATTATTGTAGGTAGGTAGAGGCGACGTTAGGGGCGGCAGATTAGGGGTTAATAAATATAATATAGGGGTCGGCGGTGTTAGGGGCAGCAGATTAGGGGTTCATAGGGATAATGTAGGTTACGGCGGTGTATGGAGCGGCAGATTAGGGGTTAATAATAATATGCAGGGGTCAGCGATAGCAGGGGCGGCAGATTAGGGGTTAATAAGTTTAAGGTTAGGGGTGTTTAGACTCGGGGTACATGTTAGGGTGTTAGGTGCAGACTTAGGAAGTGTTTCCCCATAGGAAACAATGGGTCTGCGTTAGGATCTTAACGCTGCTTTTTTGCAGGTGTTAGTTTTTTTTTCAGCTCAAACAGCCCCATTGTTTCCTATGGGGGAATCGTGCACGAGCACGTTTTTGAAGCTGGCCGCGTCCGTAAGCACCGCTGGTATTGAGAGTTGCAGTGGCGTTAATTATGCTCTACGCTCCCTTTTTGGAGCCTAACGCACTGAAAACCCAGCCATTCTGTGAACTCTAAATACCAGCGGTATTTAAAAGGTGCGGGGAAAAAAAAGCATGCGTTAGCTACGCGGGTCGTTACCGACAAAACTCTAAATCTAGCCGATAGATTTTGAAGGCAGATAAGGCCCAGCAAGTCAGCCTGATATTTCCTAAACGTAAAATCGTATCTAGTTCGTAAGATAGGCATTCTTAAACTTTCACACAGTGTTTGTCATTAATACCTATACCAATACATAAAAGCATTCTACTGGCCTTATTCGCTGTAATACTACTTTGTTTACTAAATTTTAAATCATGTGAAATAATAATTCCCATTAACAGTCAGTGGTAAACACCACTAGTAACAGCCCCCTCTGCTCAATGTACCCCATTCTTTTCAGGAGGTAGATAGATATTGCGCATTTGTTAGGTGTTAGTTAATATTTTCAGG
Organism: Bombina bombina; assembly: GCF_027579735.1. Lineage (NCBI taxonomy): Eukaryota > Metazoa > Chordata > Amphibia > Anura > Bombinatoridae > Bombina > Bombina bombina. The sequence continues at coordinate 1,070,929,407 of NC_069501.1, read as the reverse complement.
CAGTTACAGGAGTTACGGGAGTTGGGGGCTTAGTCATTTAATTAGTTATTTGCATTGTGGGGTTTAGGTGGATTAGGGGTTAATAGATTTTTTTAGGATTATTGTGATGTGGGTTAATTGTGGATTAGGGATTAATATACTTTAATATACTTTAATAGGTTTATTGCGATGTGGGTTAATGGCGGATTAGGGCTTAATATACTTTATTAGGTTTATTGCAATGTGGGTTAATGGCAGATTAAGAGTTAATATACTTTATTAGGTTTATTGCAATGTAGGTTAATGGTGGATTAGGGGTTCATATACTTTATTAGGTTTAATAATGTTAAATAGGGGTTAATAGTTTTATTAGGTAAATCGCAATGTGGTTGAATTGTGGATTAGGGGTTAATAGTTTAATTAGGCATATTGCGTTGTGGGGGTTGTCGGTTTAGGGGTTAATACTTTTATTATTAGTTCTTATGTGGGTTTGATGGCGGATATAGGGGTTTTACGTGTCAGGTTTATTTTTTGGAGGCGGGTAAGACTTTTACGGGGGATTTGATTTTTTTTTTATTTTCTTAGGCGCTAGCAGTTTCTAAAGTGCTGTAAGTCACTGGCGACTTCAGAAATTTGTATTTGCGCCCATTTCTGGACATCGCTAGTTTATCCCATTTACGGCACTTTATCAAACAGCCCCATTGTTTCCTATGGGGGAATCGTGCACGAGCACGTTTTTGAAGCTGGCCGCGTCCGTAAGCACCGCTGGTATTGAGAGTTGCAGTGGCATTAATTATGCTCTACGCTCTCTTTTTGGAGCACTGAAAACCCAGCCATTCTGTGAACTCTAAATACCAGCGGTATTTAAAAGGTGCGGGGGAAAAAAAAGCATGCGTTAGCTACGTGGGTCGTTACCGACAAAACTCTAAATCTAGCCGATAGATTTTGAAGGCAGATAAGGCCCAGCAAGTCAGCCTGATATTTCCTAAACGTAAAAGCTTATCTAGTTCATAAGATTCTTAAACTTTCACACAGTGTTTGTCATTAATACCTATACCAATACATAAAAGCATTCTACTGGCCTTATTCGCTGTAATACTACTTTGTTTACTAAATTTTAAATCATGTGAAATAATAATTACCATTAACAGTCAGTGGTAAACACCACTAGTAACAGCCCCCTCAGCTGAATGTACCCCATTTAATAAAACACTCTGGGCTAGATTACAAGTAAGGCGCAAACGCTACAATCCTCATCGTGATCTCAGAACTGTGGTTAACTGTTTTCATAAACAAAAAAGTTTCACAAACCACTTCAAAAATACATTACACAGTACTGTTACCCTCATATTAACACTGTCTAATAGAAATTATTTATAAAAGAATATTGCACACAAAAGTTATAAGGTATCAAAGATATGAGAACGCGGGTGTTAGAAAAAAAAGACGCCAAAGTAACATTGAGATACATACAGATACATTGCTAAAGATGTATTTGTATATATATATATATATATATATATATATATATATATATATATATATATATATATATACTAGTACTAAAGCCCGTGTACACGGGCCATTTTGTTTCAGAACAGCGGTCCCATCCCTTGCTCTCTCCCCCCTCTCTTTTGCTCTCTCTTCCCCCCTCTCTTTTGCTTTCTCTCCCCCCTCTCCTTTGTTCTCTCTCTTCCCTCTTTTGCTCTCTCTCTCTCCTCTTTTGCTCTCTCTCTCCCCTCTTTGGCTCTCTCCATCCTTTCTTTTGCTCTCTCTCCCCCCTCTTTTGTTCTCTCCCCCCTCTTTGGCTCTCCCCCCCCTTTGGCTCTCCTCCCCCCTCTTTGGCTCTCCCCCCCCCCTCTTTGGCTCCCCCCCCTCTTTGGCTCTCCCCCCCCTCTTTGGCTCTCTCCCCCCCTCTTTGGCTCTCTCCCCTCTTTTGCTCTCTCTCCTCTTTGTCTCTCTCTCTCTCTCCCCCCTCTTTGGCTCCCCCCCCTTTGGCTCTCTCTCCCCCCCCCCCTTTGGCTCTCTCTCCCTCCTCTTTGGCTCTCTCTCCTCTTTGGCTCTCTCTCTCCCCCCTCTTTGGCTCTCCCCTCCCCTTTGGCTCCCCCCCTCTTTGGCTCTCCCCCCCCTCTTTTGCTCTCCCCTCCCCTCTTTGGCTCTCTCCCCCTCTTTTGTTCTCTCCCCCCTCTTTGGCGCTCTCCCCCCCTCTTTGGCTCTCTCCCCCCCTCTTTGGCTCCCCCCCCCTCTTTGGCTCTCCCCCCCTCTTTGGCTCTGCCCCCCCTCTCTGGCTCTCTCTCCCCCCTCTTTGTCTCTCTCCCCTTTTTTGCTCTCCTCTTTAGCTCTCTTTCCTCTTTGGCTCTCTCTCTCCCCCCTCTTTGGCTCTCCCCCCCTTTAGCTCTCTCCTCCCCCCTTTGGCTCTCCCCCCCCCTCTTTGGCTCTCTCTCCCCCCTCTTTGGCTCTCTCTCCTTTTTGGCTCTTTTTCCTCTTTGGCTCTCTCTCTCCCCCCTCTTTGGCTCTCCCCCCCTTCTCTTTGGCTCTCTTCCCCCCTTCTCTTTGGCTCTCTTCCCCCCCTTCTCTTTGGCTCTCTTCCCCCCCTTCTCTTTGGCTCTCTCCCCCCCCCTTCTCTTTGGCTCTCTCCCCCCCCCCCCTTCTCTTTGGCTCTCTCTCCCCCCCCTTCACTTTGGCTCTCTGCCCCCCCCTTCTCTTTGGCTCTCTCTTCCCCCCCCTTCTCTTTGGCTCTCTGCCCCCCCCCCCTTCTCTTTGGCTCTCTGCCCCCCCCTTCTCTTTGGCTCTCTGCCCCCCCCCCTTCTCTTTGGCTCTCTGCCCCCCCCCCTTCTCTTTGGCTCTCTGCCCCCCCTTCTCTTTGGCTCTCTGCCCCCCCCCCTTCTCTTTGGCTCTCTGCCCCCCCCCCCTTCTCTTTGGCTCTCTGCCCCACCTTCTCTTTGGCTCTCTGCCCCCCCTTCTCTTTGGCTCTCTGCCCCCCCTTCTCTTTGGCTCTCTGCCCCCCCTTCTCTTTGGCTCTCTGCCCCCCCCTTCTCTTTGGCTCTCTGCCCCCCCCTTCTCTTTGGCTCTCTGCCCCCCCTTCTCTTTGGCTCTCTGCCCCCCCTTCTCTTTGGCTCTCTGACCCCCCCCCTTCTCTTTGGCTCTCTGCCCCCCCCCTTCTCTTTGGCTCTCTGCCCCCCCCATTCTCTTTGGCTCTCTGCCCCCCCCTTCTCTTTGGCTCTCTGCCCCCCCTTCTCTTTGGCTCTCTACCCCCCCCTTCTCTTTGGCTCTCTGCCCCCCCTTCTCTTTGGCTCTCTGCCCCCCCCTTCTCTTTGGCTCTCTGCCCCCCCCTTCTCTTTGGCTCTCTGCCCCCCCCTTCTCTTTGGCTCTCTGCCCCCCCCTTCTCTTTGGCTCTCTGCCCCCCCTTCTCTTTGGCTCTCTGCCCCCCCCCTTCTCTTTGGCTCTCTGCCCCCCCTTCTCTTTGGCTCTCTGCCCCCCCCTTCTCTTTGGCTCTCTGCCCCCCCCTTCTCTTTGGCTCTCTGCCCCCCCTTCTCTTTGGCTCTCTGCCCCCCCCCCCTTCTCTTTGGCTCTCTCCCCCCCCCCTTCTCTTTGGCTCTCTCCCCCCTCCTGCTCCCTGTCTGGCTCTGTCTTCGCGGGACCCCGCCCGGCCACGCCCCTCGCGATGCCCGGCCACGCCCCTCGCAACGCTCCCGTCGGCCACAAACAGCTTTGAGGTCTGGGGAGCGCGTTGCCGCTTCTCACGCAGCAGACCTCACAGCTGTTGAGTATCTCTCGCTCTCTATCTCACAGCTGCTTGTATGCTGTGTACCTCGCGCTCCCTATCTCAAGGCCAAGTGTTTGTCTCTACTGCGCATGACGGCTTCAGACAAACACTTGGCCTTTTATAATATAGGATATATATATATACATATATATATATATATATGTGTGTATGTGTATATATATATATATATGTCTATATATGTGTACACATATATTAATGTATTTATATGTGTATATATGTATTGACAGACACATATACACATAAACACATAAATATATATGCGCACACATATAGACATATATATATATATATATATATATATATATATATATATATATATATATAAGTGCATTAGAGCCATTTGCCATTAAGTAGATGAAAACATGATTAAAAATTGTTATGCAATATTCATATTTAATGATTCAATTAAATATTTACTGTAAATATTTTACATTTGTTAATGCGAATATGCTATGTTGTTTGAGCAATGGGTGTTAGTGTTTTTTTAAACAATTTTCTTTTCTCCATTGACTTCTATGGGAAATGCGAAAATGCGACCGTGTTTGCGCAATAGTCTGGTGTTTTTTTTCTACTTTTTTTCTCCATTTTTTTATGTGGTAACACATGCAGGCGATATTTGGAGTTAGGATTTTTGCGCTAGTCAGTTTACAACTTGCGCAAAATACGTTTTTTTAACTTTCAATACAGACTAGCGCAAAAATGCTTAACTCGAACGAAAATGCATTTTACCGCTTCACTTGTAATCTAGCCATAAGTTTTCTATCTTTAAGCCAGCATTGATGGATTTTAATATCGGCATTGATGATTTTAATATTTATCTACATTAAAGGCACTATCCAAGTTTTCGGTGTGGCAGGCAAATTGCGTGTAGACTTACATGCAGATGGGCCACAGATATTTATACAATCAATACATCAGTACAAAATACCTCCACACATATACATTTTCTATCCCAAGACTAAAGGGATGGGGCCCAGGTTGTGATTTCTGGGTAGATTGTTGCCATTCATCAGCAGTTTTTGGACAGTCTCCATTTTCTCTAAGAGTAATTGAAATACAAAAGGTATATCAACCAATATGGGGCAACCCCTTTAAAAGTTTTGTTATATGCATTACATCTACACCCTATTTTCAAGCCCAGCACATGTACTTCCAGCATATACTAATGTGGGTATTTAACTAATCACAAAATTCTCTCTTTACTACCTGCACAAGAGGAAAATATGGTATATGGTCGACATAAGCCTGAAGGCTGCCAGTTGGTCAGACCTTGATTTATATGGTATAATCGGACAAATCATAGAGCAATTGTCATGAAATAAATGGCATTTTGTTGTATTTAGGTGACATGTGACAGAGAGGTAAATTCTCTAATATATGTATACGGGTATAGTAGCAAACATGAAAATTAAGCTTGCTATGAGGGGAACTAAAGAAGGTATTCTCTGGATTCTCAAGAACTGCAATTGTTTTCCTTTAAGTTCTGAATATAGAAAATATCGAACTAGATTACGAGTGGTGCACTAACTGTTGCACTTGAGCGATGTTGGATTCTTGATCGCAATAGAAATAGCGTACATATTATGAGTTGAAAGTAAATATGTAAGCTTGAGCGCAATCGAAATTAAAACATCAAAAATACATATTTAACATTAAAATGTTCTTTAATTACAGGAAAATGTCCTTTTTATTGTAAGAAGATGTCGGCCGCTTGGAAGAAGACTTCACCGCCTGGAACAGGACTTTCTCCGCCGGACTTCAGGAACAGTGAGTACCTATTTGGGGGGTTAGATTTAGGCTTTTTATCTTTTGGGGGTTTTTTTTTTTTTTCTTTAGATTAGGGATTTCTGGACACTCTTAAAAGAGCTGAATGCCCTTTTAAGGGCAATGCCCATACAAATGCCCCTTTAGGATTTTTTAGTGTTAGGTTTTTCTTTTATTTTGGGGGGTTTGGTGCATAGGGGGTTTTACTGTTACGGGGGGGGATTTAGTATTTTCTAAGGAAAAGAGCTGTTTAACTTAGGGCAATGCCCTACAAAAGGCCCCTTTTAAGAGCTATTGGTAGTTTAGCATTAGATTAGGGGGTGTTTTTATTTGGGGGTGGCTTTTTTATTTTCATACGGATTAGGTTTATTGTTTTTATTTTTGATAATTTGGTTTATTATTTTATGTAATGTTAGACTTTTTACATTTTTTGTAATCTTAGATTAATTTAAACATAATTTAAATGTTAGCTTTTTATTTTAATTGTAATTTAGTATTTTTTAATTTAGATAATTGGGGTTAATTTAGGGGGTGCTAGGTTAGGGGGCTTAGTAATTGAATTAGTTATTTGCGTTGTGGGGGTTTGGCAGATTAGGGGTTAATAGATTTATTAGGATTATTGCGTTATGTGGTTTGGCAGGTTAGAGGTTAATAGTTTTATTAGGTTTGTTGCAATGTGGGTTAATGGCGGATTAGGGCTTAATATACTTTATTAGGTTTATTGCAATGTGGGTTAATGGCGGATTAGGGGTTCATATACTTTATTAGGTTTATTGCGATGTGGGTTAATGGCAGATTAGGGGTTCATATACTTTATTAGTTATTGGGGGGATTGCGGTTGAGAGGTAGATAGATAGCGTTAGGTGTTAGTTCTTTTCAGGAGGTAGATAGATATTGCGCATTTGTTAGGTGTTAGTTAATATTTTCAGGCAGTTACAGGAGTTACGGGAGTTGGGGGCTTAGTCATTTAATTAGTTATTTGCATTGTGGGGTTTAGGTGGATTAGGGGTTAATAGATTTTTTTAGGATTATTGTGATGTGGGTTAATGGTGGATTAGGGATTAATATACTTTAATATACTTTAATAGGTTTATTGCGATGTGGGTTAATGGCGGATTAGGGGTTAATATACTTTATTAGGTTTATTGCAATGTGGGTTAATGGCAGATTAAGAGTTAATATACTTTATTAGGTTTATTGCAATGTAGGTTAATGGTGGATTAGGGGTTCATATACTTTATTAGGTTTAATAATGTTAAATAAGGGTTAATAGTTTTATTAGGTAAATCGCAATGTGGTTGAATTGTGGATTAGGGGTTAATAGTTTAATTAGGCATATTGCGTTGTGGGGGTTGTCGGTTTAGGGGTTAATACTTTTATTATTAGTTCTTATGTGGGTTTGATGGCGGATATAGGGGTTTTACGTGTCGGGTTTATTTTTTGGAGGCGGGTAAGACTTTTACAGGGGATTTGATTTTTTTTTTTATTTTCTTAGGCGCCAGAAGTTTCTAAAGTGCTGTAAGTCACTGGCGACTTCAGAAATTTGTATTTACGCTCATTTCTGGACATTGCTAGTTTATCCCATTTACGGCACTTTATGAACCGCCGGCGGGATTTATGTAATACCCCGATGTGCAAGGTAAAATTACGGGCAGTGTGGGTTTCAGCAGTTGCACTGAAGCCTGCGCTGCATATGTAATCTCGCCCCTGATGCACACAAAAAGCGTCCGTCTTGAGTAGTTTACGCTCGAGGGAAAGAGCTAAATTTCGCTACACTTGTAATCTAGCACATTGTAGGGTTAAATTTCCAATGGCAAATGCATCTGCTTTTTCTCTTTCATCCTTCTGCAAATGATTGTTGCCTTATTAGAGATATGAACATCAGTAGCTGCAGACATTTTAACCATGCACCACAAATATGTCCAGTCCTAACCACAGCATCCTTTTATCCTCAATCCTGATGTCATTACTGCTAATGACAGTCTCATCAGTAACATCATCATGACTATAATAGTGATATTAAAACCAGCAGCATTTAAAGGAGTAGTCAAGTCAAAATTAAGCTTTCTCAATTCAGATAAAACAGACAATTTTAAGCATTTTTCCAATTTACTATTATAATTATTTCTTCATTCTCTTGGTATCTTTATTTGAAAAAGCAAGAGTGTAAGCATAGGAGCCGGCCTATTTTTGGTTCAACACCAGGGTAGCACTTTCTGATTGGGGTCTAAATGTAGCCACCAACCAGCAAGCGCTACCCAGGTGCTGAAACAAAAATGGTCTGGCTCCTAAACTTACATTCAAATATAGATACCAAGAGAACGAAGAAAAATTGATAATAGAAGTAAATTGGAAGTTGATTTAAATTGCCTGCTTAATCGGAATCTTGAAGGATTAATTTTGACTAGACTATTGCTTTAAAGTGAAGGTCAATTTCGATGAATTAGTCCCCGGTTTTTAATAATCCTATTAAAAACAAGGGCACTTTAATTCATCAAAATTGACATTTCACTAAATTTCTTCAAAAACTTCCCTTTTAATCCTGACACCCGCTCCAGCGATTCCCCCCGCCGTCGGAAGCCTTTTCGTACGTCAGAAATTACGAATCCGGCTTCCTCCAGTCATTTTGGACCCGCAAAGAGGGCTTGCGAAGGGCGGAGGAAGCGCTGCAGCGGCTGTCAGGATTAAAAGGTAAGTTTTTTTAGAAAACAAGTGAAATGTCAACTTTGATGAATTAAAGTGTCCTTGTTTGTAATAGGATTATTAAAAACCGGCACTAATTCATCAGAATTGACCTTTTCTTTAAGATTTAGCATTATCATCTGACACATGTACTTACATACATTATACATGTATTATAATTTATTTCAGGTCAATATTAACAAAGTATCTATCAAATCTTCCATATTAATGAAGCATAATTTGTTTTTGTCAAGTGATCCCTGTCTGATTTAGATGAAGTTAAGTTACATATATAATAACAACAAAAAAGAAGTCACAGTCGACTTCATATTTTTTTAAACCAGCAATTTAGGTACAAAAAAACATTTATCAAGCATTGTTAGCACTGTTTTTTTTATCTAAATTGTTGCAGCTACTGCATTCAACCACACTAAATGAAAAAAACCTACGTCAGCACCTCATGGGAAACAATTATTAAACAGTTTTAATGAAGAAAAACCTGTCTGGCCTGATGCTGCTATATTTTTTCTTCTTCTTTTTTTGCCAATTCATGGGTAGTTTTTCTTTTTTTATGCCTATTGTGTTTTATTGATCTAAATGCAAGAATTTCTTCAAACAATAAAAAAATATTCTGTATGTGAAGATGGATGATTAACAACAGGAGACAAAAAGATAATCCACTAAACTCTCCTCCACAGACCCACACATTAATACAGCAAAGCAATAGAATATTTTATAGTTTATTAAAACATTTGACTCAGACGGTAAAACCTACACAAAATGCGTTGAACCTGGCAGCACAGATAATCAGTTAATGACTAACGTTAACACTTTACTGAATATATAGTACTAGATGTAACATATTCTCTTCAATATATTTTCTAGTTGAAATAAACTAGAGATATAAATATTTTTCCTTTCTATACAAAACAATTATGCAAAAGTAAAAGAAAAATAATTCAATTTTTATTTGAAACAATAAACCTGCCTAGAAGTAGTCCGTTAACTGCAATTGTTTAAAAAACAGTTCAATAATAGATGTAATTAATATTTTACAAAAAAAAGCTGTAATTTGGATTAAAAAAAGTTTACCAATAGGGCATGATTATGCTACTCTTATAAATTCCTATTTTAGATTTTTCTTCATCATTCGCTATCTAGAGTTAATTTATGAAGCATTATGGATAGAACGCATATTTTCACATTATAGATAGAATGACAGACAGACAGATATACAAGCACAGACACACTTACAAATCTAATCAGATCTAATATTAATTTAAATTATGGCAAATGTTTATACTTTCTTTTCACCTGTGTATATGTAGGTGTATAACAAGTGTGTTGTAGTATTAGTACTACTTTTTATTAGACTAACCATCGGCCAGATTACGAGTTTTGCGTTATGAGGGGTGCAGTGTTAACTTGCACGTTATTCTCACTGCTCACCTACAGCGCTGGTATTACAAGTTTTCATAAACCCGGCGTTATTAGGCAAGAAGTGAGCGTAGAGCAAAATTGTGCTCCATACCGCACTACCAGCGCTGCTTAAGTCAGCGGTGAGCTGGTTGTACGTGCTCGTGCACGATTTCCCCATAGATATCAATGGGGAGAGCGAACTGCAAAAAAGCAGCGTAAAGCTCCGTAACGCAGCCCCATTGATTCCTATGGGGAAACACATTTTATGTTTACACCTAACACCGTAACATGAACACCAAGTCTAAACACTAATCTTACACTTATTAACCCCTAATCTGCCGACACCTACATTATATTTATTTACCCCTAATCTGCCGCTCCTGACATCGCCGCCACTATAATAAACATATTAACCCCTAAACTGCCGCACTCCCATCTCGCAAACACTAGTTAAATATTATTAACCCCTAATCTGCTGTCCCTAACATCGCCACCACCTACCTACATTTATTAACCCCAATCTGCCGCCCCCAACGTCGCCGCCACTATACTATATTTATTAACCCCTAAACCTAAGTCTAACCCTAACCTCAACACCCAATAACTTAAATATAATTAAAATAAATCTAAATAAAATACTATTAATAACTAAATAATTCCTATTTAAAACTAAATACTTACCTGTAAAATAAACCCTAAGCTAGCTACAATATAACTAATAGGGTTTATAACTAATAGGGTTTATTTTTATTTTACAGGCAAGTTTGTATTTATTTTAACTAAGTAGAATAGTTACTAACTATTTACTAAATACCTAGTTAAAATAAATTCAAATTTACCTGTAAGATAAAACCTAACCTGAGTTACACTAACACCTAACCTTAAAGTACAAATAAATAAATTGCCTAAATTAAATACAATTAACTAAATTTAATACAATTACCTAAATTACACTAAATTACACAAAATAAAAAACAAATTACAAGATATTTAAACTAATTACACCTAATCTAATAGCCCAAAAAGCCCCCCAAAATAAAAAAAAACCCTAGCCTAAACTAAACTACCAATAGCCTTTAAAGGGGCCTTTTGCGGGGCATTGTTCCAAAGAAATCAGCTCTTTTACCTGTAAAAAAAATACAAACAACCCCCCAACAGTAAAACCCACCACCCACACAACCAACCCCCCAAAGAAAATCCTAACTAAAAAAACCTAAGCTCCCCATTGACCTGAAAAGGGCATTTGTATGGACATTGTCCTTAAAAGGGCATTTAGCTCTATTGCTGCCCAAACCCTAATCTAAAAATAAAACCCACCCAATAAACCCTTAAAAAAACCTAACACTAACCCCTGAAGATCCACTTACAGTTTTAAAGAACCGACATCCATCCTCAACGAAGCGGCAGAAGTCCTCAACGAAGCCAGGAGAAGTCTTCATCGAAGCCAGGAGAAGTGGTTCTATCAGCCAATCGGAATTAAGGTTGAAAAAATCCTATTGGCTGATGCAATCAGCCAATAGGATTGAACTTCAATCCTATTGACTGATCCAATCAGCCAATAGGATTGAGCTTGCATTCTATTGGCTGTTCCAATCAGCCTATAGAATGCAAGCTCAATCCTATTGGCTGATGAAGACTTCTGCCCGTCTGGAGGACCACTTCTCCTGGCTTCGATGAAGACTTCTCCCGGCTTCGTTGAGGACTTCTTGCCGCTTTGATGAGGACTTCTGCCGATTCGTTGAGGATGGATGTCGGCTCTTCAAAATTGTAAGTGGATCTTCGGGGGTTAGTGTTAGGTTTTTTTAAGGGTTTATTGGGCGGGTTTTATTTTTAGATTAGGGTTTGGGCAGCAATACAGCTAAATGCCCTTTTAAGGGCAATGCCCATACAAATGCCCTTTTCAGGGCAATGGGGAGCATAGTTTTTTTTAGTTAGGATTTTATTTGGGGGGTTGGTTGTGTGGGTGGTGGGTTTTACTGTTTGGGGGGTGTTTTTTTATTTATTTTTTACAGGTAAAAGAACTGTTTTATTTGGGGCATGCCCTGCAAAAGGCCCTTTTAAGGGCTATTGGTAGTTTAGGCTAGGGTTTTTTTTTATTTTTGGGGGGCTTTTTTTATTTTGGTAGGGCTATTAGATTAGGTGTAATTAGTTTAACCCTTTAAGGACACAGCTTTCAGTTTGCTCAATTGTTTTATGACGGAAAAATTCCGTCATATGTCCTTAAGAGGTTAAATATCTTGTAATTTGTTTTTTATTTTGTGTAATTTAGTGTTTGTTTGTTTTTGTAATTCAGGTAATTGTATTTAATTTAGTTAATTGTATTTAATTTAGGTATTTTTTTTAATAGTACTGTAAGGTTAGGTGTTAGGGTAACTCAGGTTAGGTTTTATTTTACAGGTAAATTTGTATTTATTTTAACTAGGTAGTTAATAAATAGTTAATAACTATTTAGTAACTATTCTACCTAGTTAAAATAAATACAAACTTGCCTGTAAAATAAAAATAAACCCTAAGCTAGCTACAATGTAACTATTAGTTATATTGTAGCTAATTTAGGGTTTATTTTACAGGTAAGTATTTAGTTTTAAATAGGAATTATTTAGTTATTAATAGAAGGTTTTATTTAGATTTATTTTAATTATATTAAGTTATTGGGTGTTAGGGTTAGACTTAGGTTTAGGGGTTAATAACTTTAGTATAGTGGCAGCGACGTTGGAGACAGCAGATTAGGGGTTAATAAATGTAGATAGGTGGCGGCGATATTAGGGGCGGCAGATTAGTGGTTAATAATATTTAACTAGTGTTTGTGATGCGGAAGTGGGGCAGTTTAGGGGTTAATATTTTTATTATAGTGGCGGCGATGTCCGGAGCGGCAGATTAGGGGTTAATAATTTTACTTTAGTGTTTGCGATGCAGGATGACCTTAGTTTAGGGGTTAATAGGTAGTTTATGGGTGTTAGTGTACTTTTTAGCACTTTAGTTATGAGTTTTATGCTACAGCTTTGTAGTATAAAACTCATAACTACTGACTTTAGAATGCGTTACGAATCTTGCGGGATAGGCTGTACCGCTCACTTTTTGGCCTAAAAAAAAGCTTGTAATACCGGCGCAATGGAAGTCCCATTGAAAAAAGACTTTACGAAAATTGTGTAAGTTAATTTGCGGTACGGCCAAAAAAGTGTGCGGGACAGCTGTACCTACAAGACTCGTAATAGCAGCTGTAGTAAAAAAGCAGCGTTATGAGCCTTAACTCTGCTTTTTTACTCATAACGCAAAACTCGTAATCTAGCCGAATGTATTTTAAAAAGACTACTTTCAAGAGTACAATATATATATATATAAGTATATATATATATATATATATATATACAAGGCGTTTGGTATATGCACTCTCACCGACACACATCAACTTGCCAGGGTGCTCTGATATGGCATATAAAATATCGAAAAAATTAAGCACTTTGGGGGGTTGGTTGTGTGGGTGGTGGGTTTTACTGTTGGGGGGTTGTTTGTATTTTTTTTACAGGTAAAAGAGCTGATTTCTTTGGAACAATGCCCCGCAAAAGGCCCCTTTAAAGGCTATTGGTAGTTTAGTTTAGGCTAGGGGTTTTTTTTATTTTGGGGGGCTTTTTGGGCTATTAGATTAGGTGTAATTAGTTTAAATATCTTGTAATTTGTTTTTTATTTTGTGTAATTTAGTGTAATTTAGGTAATTGTATTAAATTTAGTTAATTGTATTTAATTTAGGCAATTTATTTATTTGTACTGTAAGGTTAGGTGTTAGTGTAACTCAGGTTAGGTTTTATCTTACAGGTAAATTTGAATTTATTTTAACTAGGTATTTAGTAAATAGTTAGTAACTATTCTACTTAGTTAAAATAAATACAAACTTGCCTGTAAAATAAAAATAAACCCTATTAGTTATAAACCCTATTAGTTATATTGTAGCTAGCTTAGGGTTTATTTTACAGGTAAGTATTTAGTTTTAAATAGGAATTATTTAGTTATTAATAGTATTTTATTTAGATTTATTTTAATTATTTTTAAGTTATTGGGTGTTGAGGTTAGGGTTAGACTTAGGTTTAGGGGTTAATAAATATAGTATAGTGGCGGCGACGTTGGGGGCGGCAGATTGGGGTTAATAAATATAGGTAGGTGGTGGCGATGTTAGGGACAGCAGATTAGGGGTCAATAATATTTAACTAGTGTTTGCAAGATGGGAGTGCGGCAGTTTAGGGGTTAATATGTTTATTATAGTGGCGGCGATGTCAGGAGCAGCAGATTAGGGGTAAATAAATATAATGTAGGTGTCGGCGATGTCGGGGGCGGCAGATTAGGGGTTAATAAGTGTAAGATTAGTGTTTAGACTTGGTGTTCATGTTACGGTGTTAGGTGTAAACATAAAATGTGAAACGAAAATTATCAATCCTGGGATTGATGGATTGTACACCTATATAGCACTCATTCCCTAATTGATAGTGGCAAAAATTGGACAAGATCTGTGTCTCCTAGGAGGAGAGTGTGCATGGGGATGTAATTAAAATATAACCTTTATTGGTAATTTTTAAAATACAAGGCAACAAACACAATTAACATACATACTTTATTAAAAACACAGGTTTGGGTCTTTGAAAGTTTTATCCGTTATTCACGGAATACCTTATGTGGTTATGGTATATATTAGAAATCACTTGAGTTTCAAGTCTCAGTAATTGTATAATATATTAATATATTTAGAGCTTACATCCAGTGGAGCTGTTTGGTTATGGTATTTACTCTAATATTATATATGTGGTCTGTGACTCACCATTGAATTCAAATTATAATATTAGAGGTATTAACATAAATATCCCATAGTAACACCAAAGTTTGTTATTAATGCTTATAGTATTGCATAGAATATGTGTCTTAGTGAGACAATAACAGATTTCCTTGTAGTTGTATTCTTTGTGTTTAGTGGAGATATATGCAGAATACTGTTTTAAATAGCCTCCTAGCTATTTAGAGACAAAGAGTACTGTCTGTATGGAATATAGTAACACTGGTCAGTGAGTTAACACATTAACCCCTGTGAGGTATTTTATTCGTATATTTATCAATACTTATGTATACAGGAGCATTATGCTTGTACCGCTGTGCAGAGATTGGTTATGTTGCTAAAATTCCATTGAATTTTTAAAGTTGATAGTATGTACTATACTTGTTGTAATAGCAACAAATTAAGTAACATTGTAACTCTGTTGGATTGTTAGTGTGTTAATTTACATGGGGAATGTTACTTCCATTATATATATAAAGGCATTACTTGGCGGGCTTGGATCTTTAATAATATTGATATCACGCTTTCAATATAAGTTTACAAGAGAGAATTTTATATTGATATTCTCACCATTTGTTATTCTGATAATTAATGTTGAAATCTTACAATGTAGGAGTTATGGCAATCTTATGAGTATGTTGTAATGCTACAATAAAGTGGCTGCTATTAGTGACTTCGCTATGCTCTTAGTTTGTATCAGATATTGCTTAGTAATAAAAACTAGTTGAATCGTATTGTCCACTTAGGCATAGAAGGTCATTAGCGGCATTGTGACGAGAACTCACTGAGTACTTGCGGTGTTATGTGTATAGTTAAATCTCTATATTAATAACCGCTTGCTGGATCCACGCTATAGATACTGGTTAGATTTAGAATAATTCACTGAGTATTTGCGATATTATATCAATGTTTGATGCATTACAACAATAACCGCCTACAATATATGCACCACCTTGTTAGGTGTAAACATAAAATGTGTTTCCCCATAGGAATCAATGGGGCTGCGTTACGGAGCTTTACGCTGCTTTTTTGCAGTTCGCTCTCCCCATTGATATCTATGGGGAAATCGTGCACGAGCACGTACAACCAGCTCACCGCTGACTTAAGCAGCGCTGGTAGTGCGGTATGGAGCACAATTTTGCTCTACGCTCACTTCTTGCCTAATAACGCCGGGTTTATAAAAACCTGTAATACCAGCGCTGTAGGTGAGCAGTGAGAAAAACGTGCAAGTTAACACTGCACCCCTAATAACGCAAAACTCGTAATCTGGCCGATGGTTAGTCTAATAAAAAGTAGTACTAATACTACGGCCAAAAAAGTGTGCGGGACAGCTGTACCTACAAGACTCGTAATAGCAGCTGTAGTAAAAAAGCAGCGTTATGAGCTGCTTTTTTACTCATAAACGCAAAACTCGTAATCTAGCCGAATGTATTTTAAAATGACTACTTTCAAGAGTACAATATATATATATATATATATATATATATATATATAAGTATATATATATATATATATATATATATATATATATATATATATATACACAAGGCGTTTGGTATTTGCACTCTCGACACACATCCACTTGCCAGGGTGCTCTGATATGGCATATAAAATATCGAAAAAATTAAGCACTCTCTGGACTGCAGACATCAGTGACAAATCCAATATTTATTGTGTGATGTTTCGGGACTGACAGAGGAATGGACGCTGTCAGTCCCGAAACATCACACAATAAATATTGGATTTGTCACTGATATTATTATATATATATACTGTATCATGAAGACACAGCTCCTTCTTTTGCAAACGTGTTTATTCCAACTTTTCGACCCCCATTTGGGCCTTTGTCAAATGGGGGCCTAAACGTTGGAATAAACACATGTTTGCAAAATAAGGAATATATAAATATACCTAGTATTGTAAATAACTCTGTCCCTTTGCTTTTCTCACAATTACTGAGCACAATATATCAATCAATAATCAATGAGTACTAGAATCTTTTTTGCACTGTATATATACACACACATCCACAAAATTTGGTATAGCACATCTTAAAAAAGTTTAAATACATCTTTCGAAGTGCTGCCAATGAGACATAATAATTAGACAAAATACAGAGTTGCAAATAACTCCTAGGGGTAAGCAAAATCTTTCCCTCCAATAATTTGATCAAATGCCTAGATATTTAAAACCTCCTTAGTCTCAACCTCTCTCCTTGCAGTGGAACAATAACTCAGTTAATAGACCTACCATGATTGACTTTTTGAGTTTCCTGGAACCCAATTAGACCAAAGACTGCAGAAACAAAGTGTTACTAAAGGAAAGCTAATTCACATACAGCTAATCGATGGCTCACCATTGAAAACTCACAAAAGAGAATATTTCTTTATTGGTCACAATTGAGCCTGGGCATCAAGAGACTGTGATTTTTTTATTTAGTAACCAGTGCTCCCTTAAGTTCTTGGACTTCCCTGGTTATGAAGGCATAATCCGTTCATCAACTAGAACTGTACACTTTATATCCAAAATCTGTCATGATTCAGATAGAGCATACAATTTTAAGCAACTTTCTAATTTACTCCTATTATCAGGGCTTCTTAGTTAACTTGGTATCATGATTTGAAAAAGCAAGAATGTAAGCTTAGGAGCTGGCCCATTTTTGTTTCAGCACCTGGGTAGCGCTTGCTGATTGGTGTCTAAATGTAACTACCAATCAGCTAGAACTATCCAGGTGCTGAAACAAAAATGGTCCGGCTCCTAAGCTTACATTATTGCTTTTTCAAATAAAGATACCAAGAGAATGAAGAATTTATAATAGGAGTAAATTAAAAAGTTGCTTAAAATTCCATGCTATATCTGAATCATGAAAGTTTAATTTTGACTAGACTATCGCTTTAAGTCCCTCATCAGTGCTACAATACAACCTGAGACTCCAGTTAAATTACCAGAGATGTACCAAGATTTTAAAGATGTCTTTGAAAAAAAAGGAGCTGATACTCTCCCTCCCCATAGGGAATATGATTGCCCCTTTGATCTACTGGGGCTCCAATTCTCTTTGGCCGCATCTATCCATAATCAGAACCAGAGTTAGAAGTGTTAAAAGAATATATTGAAGAAAATCTTCAGTAAGGGTTTATCAAACCATCCAAGTCGCCTTCGTTCATGCACAGACTACAGGGACCACAATGCCATCACTGTAAAAATAAATAGCCACTATCATTTATTTCAAAACTTATGAATCAACTCAGATATCTCAGTTATCTTCAGTAAAATGGATTTAAGAAGTGCTTACAACCTTGTAAAAGTATGGAAAGGAGATGAGTGGAACATTGCTTTTTGTTCCCGTTATGGGCACTATGCATACACTTTAATGTCCTTTGGACTATGCAACGCCCCTGCTACCTTTCAGAGGTTAGTCAAATAAATTTTTTATGATATTCTGGACATTTATGTAGTAACCTACCTTGACAACATACTCATTTACTCCTCTTCTGTACAACAACATTATGATCAGGTGAGAACTGTGTTTTCCTGTCTACAAGCTAATTGTCTATACACTAAACGGGAAGAATGTATAGAATTCTTAGGCTTCATTTTAGCACCCGGAGAGATCCATATGGATTCCAATAAAATTGAAGCTATAATAAACTGGCCCACTCCAGACAGAAAAAAAGTCATTTAACGGTTTGTGGGCTTCGCAAACTTTTACAAGAAGTTTACAAGGGACTTCTCTTGTGTTATTCAACCTATTACAGTCCTTACTAAGAAGACCGTCACATTTCACTGGGCTGACAAAACATAACAAGCTTTTGATGACCTAAAGCGACTTTTTACCTCCTCACCCATCATGATATTTCCTTGAACCATAACAGCCCTTCTATGTCGAAGTTGTTGCCTCTGAGAAAGCCATTGGAGAAGTATTATCTCAAAGAGCTGATGACAAGGATTACCTCCACCCTGTGGCCTTTATGTTTTTCGTTTTTTCCGCACCAGAAATAAACTATGACATGGGGGATGGAGAACTACTTGCCATAAAAAACAGTGTTTGAGGAGTGGAGACATTTACTGGAGGGAGCCGATCACCCCATTACTGTTTTCACGGACCATAGACATCTGGAATACTTATCTTGAGTTTGTATACTCAAAGCCAGACAGGCCCGGTGGGCACTCTTCTTCAGCAGTTTCTATTTCTTCATTTCATATCGTCCAGTAGCCAAGAATGGCAAAGTAGATTCCTTATTCCATATTGGAGAAATTGAGAAGACAGAATACGAGCCAACTACTATTATGCAACCAAAACATCTTCTAGCTAATAAAGCTTCCTTATGGAACACTATTCATCTAAAGACTCTAAAATTAGAAGATGCTCCTTGTTCCTCAGAAACTATCTGGTATGCAGAGTTCCAGATTCAACACAGTAAGGTGGTAGTGCCATTCTCTTTAGTCCTTGAGGTCCTACATTATTTCCATGACAACCCTCTGGGAGTGTCAGGATGCCAGGAATCAAACTGAGACGAGAAGTGCAAAAATAATTACACCTTTATTAATAACAAAAATAATAAAACGTCCAAAAGTCAAATAACAAGCCAGGAGTCAAAACCAGAGTTGTTAGTCAGACGAGCCGAGTCAGGAGCCAAAGCGAGTAGTCAGACAAGTCAGAGTCAGGAACAAGGAGAACAGCAAAGTCAGGAACAAGCCAGGGATCAGGAACAAGAAGAGACATCAGACTAGCCAGGTAATACACAGAACTGGAACACAGGAACTCACAAACAGGTCTGAGACAACGCAAGGGCAAAGCATACTGAACAAAGGCCCTTTAAATAATAAGTGATGACATCACAATTCTGAGACTGCAACCTGTCTCACACGGATGATGTACAACAGTCTGGCCATAAGAGTGCGTACAGGAAATGAGCAGCATTACACACTCTGAACCAGACTCAGCAAGAAAGGTGAGTAAAATGGCTGCCAGCAGCACATGGCAAACAAAGCAGGGGAAAAACCCTGACAGGGAGGACATGGGGGTATCCATAGGACTCAAGAATTAATTTGTCAACAGCTCATGTGACCTAAAATGTAAAAATCTTATGTACAATCTTTTCCTTTGTGTATAGTTTATGAAAACTAACAACAACCTCCTTCAAGTCTGTTACAACAACCTCCTGTGCCAAGCAGACCATGGGCTGAAATCACCATGGACTTGAGCAGAGTTGATTTAACCTCTGCTCAAAACTATACTTCAGTTTTAGTGGTAGTTGATTACTTTTCTAAAATGGTCCATTTTGTTGCCAACAAGGGTATACCCGATGCAGATCACACAACTATCATTTTTCTGCAAGAGATTTTCTGGCTGCATGGTTTACCAGAGACTATAGTATCCAATAGGAGTCCCAAATTCACATCTAAATTCTGGACAGCCTTTTGCAAACGACTGCACATTCAGTGGGCCCTATCTACTGATTTCCATCCCCAAACAGATGACAAAACAGAATGCATGAATCAAACTTTGGAAGAGGAGAGGTAGTGCTGCTGCAGTAAACTTCTGCAAAAGGACAAGGGTGAACGGATCAGACCAAGACCAAGAGAGGGGTGTGTGGAGCCAACCAAAGATCGGAGGACAACCGCAAAAGGCTCAACAAAAATGAAAAAGCAAGGCTACTGAGCAACAGGTGAAAAAAAATGTTTATTCCATTAAAAATAAAAACGGTAAAGACACAACAAGGCAAGGAAGGGTATCAGCCATAGACGCGTCTATGAGTAAGCGATTGTCTGCGCGAAACATGTTAGATGGCTGATACCCTTCCTTGCCTTGTTATGTCTTTACCGTTTTTATTTTTAATGGAATACACATTTTTTTTCCACCTGTTTCTCAGCAGCCTTCCTTTTTCATTTTTGTTGAATCAAACTTTGGAGCCTTTTCTATGCTGTTATACTACCAATTACAAAATGACTGTGCTCAATACCTTGCTTTGGCTGAATTTGCCAATAATAATCAAGGTTATAGATTTATGTTTATGTCCCCTTTCCTATGTACCTACAGGTACCATTCAACCATGTTACCTGCCTCTCCTCTCCAAAGCTCAGTTCCTGCTACTGATCAACGTTTACAGAAAGCTCACAATACTTTCTCTGTAATAAAGAAGTGATTATTGGAAGCCCAACAACAATATAAACATTATGCTGACAAGAAGAGATGTCCTACTCCTGCTTATCAAGGGCTAGATTACATGTGGAGCGTAAATTTATTGGGCGCCTGTAAACAGGTAAAATTGTCCGTTTACGGGTGCGCAATAAATAACCAGCCATTACAAGTTACAAGTTGGCGGTAGCAATTGCCGCTCCGAAAATTAAACAGAGATCAGATCTCTGGTTAATTTTCAAAAAGTGCCCCAATTGGCCCCAAAATAAAGTATATTGTACTGTTTTATTTTTAAAAAAATATAGGGTTTTTTTCTAAAATAAAAAATAACAGCATGAAGCAGTTTTTAGGGATTTAGACTAAAAACATCTAACAACACTCCACAGGTGATCGTGCCATCCTATCCTATCCCAGGCACAGTATCATCTTTATTGTAGACTGAAGATTTAGATGGTGTGGTCACTTGTGGAATGTTGTTAGATGTTTTAGTCTGTGAAGTGCATATCAATCATTATGGCTTTTTTAATTAATTAAAATGTCTTTTCATTGCAGTGCTTGGTGTTGTTGTTTTTATTATATGTATTTAGAGTGGTTGGACTACATCCTATCCCGGGCTCGCAGTATCATCTTTATTGTAAATTGAAGAATTAGATGATACATTTGTGGAGTGTTGTTATATATATACACACACATACATAAACACACACACAGATATGTGCACAGTAAGGTACTTGACACAGCAAGGATGAACCTGTGTCACACAGTTATCAGATCTGTTCATCCACCCAGTCCTTTACATTTTTTTCTCTCTTCAATAATGAAACTGTGAATAGCTCTGGCACAGTCAGTCTTTCGTATAACCAACCCAGTCCCAGATTCCACCAACTAGTTGCTGAAACCTTTTTAATAGCCTCCAGTCTTAGTGGGGCTACCAGGAAATGTTGGGAGCCCTGTAATTGGTAGAAAACTCTAATGTGAAAAAAGACAAATGTAATGCTTGTGGGATACTCCTCTATCAGACCGAAATCGGCCAGTAGTCTTGTTATCCCGGCGTTGAACCGGAATGATAGGGAAGATTCCAGAGCAGAGAAAGTTAGCAAGATGAGGAAGGCAGCACTCACCACAGGCAGGACATTCCACAGTGGCAATGGCAAAGCAGTCCAAGGACAAACCACTAGAATGGTCAGGCAGGCAGGGTTTGGCAACAGCAAAGCAGTCCAAGGGCACACCACTAGAATGGTCAGGCAGGATTTGGCAACAGTAAAGCAGTCCAACAATTTAAGGTTAACAGGCAGAGTAGTCAGGCAAGCAAAGTTAAGCAGCAGTAAATCAATCCAGCAATTTAGGGGTTAACAGGCAGAGTAGTCAGTCAAGCAGAGTTCAGCAGCAGTAAATCAATCCAGCAAGTTAGGAGTTAACAGGCAGAGTAGTCAGGCAAGCAGAGATCAGCAACAAAAAGGCAATCAGAGAATAAACAATTTATCATCACACCCAGGAGTACACAAGGTAACACCTATACTTGGGCAGTGATAGATTGATAATACAGCATTTAAATAGGCGCAGGATTCGTGCCCAGGCATCAGGACGAGAATGAGAGAGAGAGGAGCGTGCGGTGATGACGTCAGCGCTGCATGCCTCCGGACCTGACACAGTCCCTGGCAATGTGCAGGGAAGGAGATGCCATGCCCCTAGCAATGGCTAGAGTGGTACAGCGTGACATAGCCCCCTTCAAAAGGGTTCCCTCCGTGAACCAGATTTGGCCAGAAAGGATGAGCAGCATGGAATCTGGAGACCAAAGATGGAGCATGCACATCACGGGCAGGAACCCAGGAACGATCAGCCACAGAGTAACCCTTCCAATGTATCAGATACTGCAGTTGTCTGCACCTGTATCTGGAGTCCAGGATCTTAGCTACCTCATATTAAGGAGCAGAGGAGTTTGGAGCCGGGTATATCTATTCTTTATGTAAGACTTGAGTAGTGAAATGTGGAAGACTGGGTGTATGCACAGGGTTTTGGGCAAGGCCACTTTGTAGGCAACAGGAGAGAGTCTTTTCAGGACTTTGTAAGGGCCGATAAACCTAGGACCCAATTTGTGACAGGGTTGACGTAAACAAATATGTTGAGTAGAGATCCAGACACGTTCACCCACTGGGATGGCACGTACAGAAGCTCTATGACAATCAGCAAAGTTCTTATATCTGGAGACAGCTGAACGTAGCTGAGAGCGAATATGTTGCTAATGAGTGGTGAGTCCAGTGATGTGTCGGTCTGCAGCAGCAACCCCAGTGGACTGAGCAGAAAGAGGGGAGACACGAGGTTGATACCCTGCTGCGGCTTGAAATGGAGAACATCGAAGAGAAGAGTGCCAATGAGTTTTTCTTGCCAGCTCTGCTAGGGGTAACAATTCAGACCAGTTGGTATGGTGAGCGTTGACAAAGACTCTGAGGTAGGCTTCAAGATCCTTGTTACAGAAGCATTAGTTATTTTGTTTTGAAGAGCTTATTTCCCAGCAGCAATGCCTGAACCAGCAAGCCAGCGCCTAAGAAGGGCTCCAAGAAAACCGTAACAAGTATCATTTCATAAAGAGTTAACTCTTTTTTTTCAGCTTTTAGAAACTATTGCCTAAATACACATTTGCTGGCCTCAGCTCTAAGTTTAGGGATAACCAATCCCATTGTCTAATCACCTCTGGAGCCAGACTGCTAATTGATAAGATGAACTTGTAAACTTGTTATCTTAAGTACTGTAATCCTATTGTGGCCTGTCAAAGGACAGTGCTGTCTATCTAAATGTGTGATGGGGAATTTTGTGCTTCCCCCCCTCTCCCCCTGGGAGTGCCCTGTGTGCATGTAACCTTAATAAAAAGCAGGCTGGGCATCCCAGTCCTGAGTTCTTGTTTGACCCTCAATCGCAGCGTTGACTCGTTTTTGTGGGCAGAAGGGTATCCTAGCTGTACTGCAGCTAAGGGAGATTATTCTATATTTGCGAGACTCATATAGAATACTATGGAAAGCAGCTTCTCCCCTCTTTAGCAATAGGGATCCAGGCTACTAAGTGGTCCATCTCTCAGCGAGACTAAGGGTAACCGTAACATTTGGCGGCAGCGGTGGGATTTTCCTGGATTTCCTAGGAGAGGTACAGAACGGATGGAGAGCGCTTACGAAAAATTGAAGCGTACAACCCTAAAGGATTTACTTGAAAGCAGAGGGGGGTACGCCAGCAACCGGCCGAGGAGAGAGCTGATCTCAGAATTGACCGAACTGGATCAGAGCTTCACAATGGCGGAAACACCGACCACGATTAGTGACGAAAAAAACCAGGATTGTTCGGGAAAGGCTCTCATTATACGGGCCGAACCCCTCCATGGAATTGGTACAGCAGTTGATGGCGGAGGCGGACGAGGATATACGAGAAACTCGAGCCCACGAACTCAACCTAGCTTCACAATGGCGGAAACACCGACCACGATTAGTGACGAAAAAACCCAGGATTGTTCGGGAAAGGCTCTCATTGGCCTAGATTTAGAGTTCGGCGGTAGCCGTCAAAACCAGCGTTAGAGGCTCCTAACGCTGGTTTTGGCCGCCCGCTGGTATTTGGAGTCAGTGATTAAAGGGTCTAACGCTCACTTTTCAGCCGCGACTTTTCCATACCGCAGATCCCCCTACGCCATTTGCGTAGCCTATCTTTTCAATGGGATCTTTCTAACGCCGGTATTTAGAGTCGTTTCTGCAGTGAGCGTTAGAGCTCTAACGACAAGATTCCAGCCGCCTGAAAATAGCAGGAGTTAAGAGCTTTCTGGCTAACGCCGGTTTATAAAGCTCTTAACTACTGTACCCTAAAGTACACTAACACCCATAAACTACCTATGTACCCCTAAACCGAGGTCCCCCCACATCGCCGCCACTCGATTAAAATTTTTAACCCCTAATCTGCCGACCGCCACCTACGTTATACTTATGTACCCCTAATCTGCTGCCCCTAACACCGCCGACCCCTGTATTATATCTATTAACCCCTAACTTGCCCCCCACAACGTCGCCGCAAGCTACTTAAAATAATTAACCCCTAATCTTCCGACCGCAAATCGCCGCCACCTACGTTATCCCTATGTACCCCTAATCTGCTACCCCTAACATCGCCGACCCCTATGTTATATTTATTAACCCCTAATCTGCCCCCCTCAACGTCGCCGACACCTACCTACACTTATTAACCCCTAATCTGCCGAGCGGACCTGAGCGCTACTATAATAAAGTTATTAACCCCTAATCCGCCTCACTAACCCTATCATAAATAGTATTAACCCCTAATCTGCCCTCCCTAACATCGCCGACACCTACCTTCAATTATTAACCCCTAATCTGCCGACCGGAGCTCACCGCTATTCTAATAAATGTATTAACCCCTAAAGCTAAGTCTAACCCTAACACTAACACCCCCCTAAGTTAAATATAATTTTTATCTAACGAAATAAATTAACTCTTATTAAATAAATAATTCCTATTTAAAGCTAAATACTTACCTGTAAAATACATCCTAATATAGCTACAATATAAATTATAATTATATTATAGCTATTTTAGGATTAATATTTATTTTACAGGCAACTTTGTAATTATTTTAACCAGGTACAATAGCTATTAAATAGTTAAGAACTATTTAATAGTTACCTAGTTAAAATAATAACAAATTTACCTGTAAAATAAATCCTAACCTAAGATATAATTAAACCTAACACTACCCTATCAATAAAATAATTAAATAAACTACCTACAATTACCTACAATTAACCTAACACTACACTATCAATAAATTAATTAAACACAATTGCTACAAATAAATACAATTAAATAAACTATCTAAAGTACAAAAAATAAAAAAGAACTAAGTTACAGAAAATAATAAAATATTTACAAACATAAGAAAAATATTACAACAATTTTAAACTAATTACACCTACTCTAAGCCCCCTAATAAAATAACAAAGCCCCCCAAAATAAAAAATTCCCTACCCTATTCTAAAATACAAATATTACAAGCTCTTTTACCTTACCAGCCCTGAACAGGGCCCTTTGCGGGGCATGCCCCAAGAATTTCAGCTCTTTTGCCTGTAAAAAAAAACATACAATACCCCCCCCCCAACATTACAACCCACCACCCACATACCCCTAATCTAACCCAAACCCCCCTTAAATAAACCTAACACTACCCCCCTGATGATCTTCCTACCTTGTCTTCACCATGCCAGGTTCACCGATCCGTCCTGGCTCCAAGATCTTCATCCAACCCAAGCGGGGGCTAGACATCCACTGAAGAAGTCCAGAAGAGGGTCCAAAGTCTTCCTCCTATCCGGCAAGAAGAGGACATCCGGACCGGCAAACATCTTCTCCAAGCGGCATCTTCTATCTTCTTCCATCCGATGACGACCGGCTCCATCTTGAAGACCTCCAGCGCGGATCCATCCTCTTCTTCCGACGACTAGACGATGAATGACGGTTCCTTTAAGGGACGTCATCCAAGATGGCGTCCCTCGAATTCCGATTGGCTGATAGGATTCTATCAGCCAATCGGAATTAAGGTAGGAATTTTCTGATTGGCTGATGGAATCAGCCAATCAGAATATAGTTCAATCCGATTGGCTGATCCAATCAGCCAATCAGATTGAGCTCGCATTCTATTGGCTGATCGGAACAGCCAATAGAATGCGAGCTCAATCTGATTGGCTGATTGGATCAGCCAATCGGATTGAACTATATTCTGATTGGCTGATTCCATCAGCCAATCAGAAAATTCCTACCTTAATTCCGATTGGCTGATAGAATCCTATCAGCCAATCGGAATTCGAGGGACGCCATCTTGGATGACGTCCCTTAAAGGAACCGTCATTCGTCGTCTAGTCGTCGGAAGAAGAGGATGGATCCGCGCTGGAGGTCTTCAAGATGGAGCCGGTCGTCATCGGATGGAAGAAGATAGAAGATGCCGCTTGGAGAAGATGTTTGCCGGTCCGGATGTCCTCTTCTTGCCGGATAGGAGGAAGACTTTGGACCCTCTTCTGGACTTCTTCAGTGGATGTCTAGCCCCCGCTTGGGTTGGATGAAGATCTTGGAGCCAGGACGGATCGGTGAACCTGGCATGGTGAAGACAAGGTAGGAAGATCATCAGGGGGGTAGTGTTAGGTTCATTTAAGGGGGGTTTGGGTTAGATTAGGGGTATGTGGGTGGTGGGTTGTAATGTTGGGGGGGGGGTATTGTATGTTTTTTTTTACAGGCAAAAGAGCTGAAATTCTTGGGGCATGCCCCGCAAAGGGCCCTGTTCAGGGCTGGTAAGGTAAAAGAGCTTGTAATATTTGTATTTTAGAATAGGGTAGGGAATTTTTTATTTTGGGGGGCTTTGTTATTTTATTAGGGGGCTTAGAGTAGGTGTAATTAGTTTAAAATTGTTGTAATATTTTTCTTATGTTTGTAAATATTTTATTATTTTCTGTAACTTAGTTCTTTTTTATTTTTTGTACTTTAGATAGTTTATTTAATTGTATTTATTTGTAGCAATTGTGTTTAATTAATTTATTGATAGTGTAGTGTTAGGTTAATTGTAGGTAATTGTAGGTAGTTTATTTAATTATTTTATTGATAGGGTAGTGTTAGGTTTAATTATATCTTAGGTTAGGATTTATTTTACAGGTAAATTTGTTATTATTTTAACTAGGTAACTATTAAATAGTTCTTAACTATTTAATAGCTATTGTACCTGGTTAAAATAATTACAAAGTTGCCTGTAAAATAAATATTAATCCTAAAATAGCTATAATATAATTATAATTTATATTGTAGCTATATTAGGATTTATTTTACAGGTAAGTATTTAGCTTTAAATAGGAATCATTTATTTAATAAGAGTTAATTTATTTCGTTAGATAAAAATTATATTTAACTTAGGGGGGTGTTAGTGTTAGGGTTAGACTTAGCTTTAGGGGTTAATACATTTATTAGAATAGCGGTGAGCTCCGGTCGGCAGATTAGGGGTTAATAATTGAAGGTAGGTGTCGGCGATGTTAGGGAGGGCAGATTAGGGGTTAATACTATTTATGATAGGGTTAGTGAGGCGGATTAGGGGTTAATAACTTTATTATAGTAGCGCTCAGGTCCGCTCGGCAGATTAGGGTTTAATAAGTGTAGGCAGGTGTCGGCGACGTTGTGGGTGGCAGATTAGGGGTTAATAAATATAACATAGGGGTCGGCGATGTTAGGGCAGCAGATTAGGGGTACATAGGGATAACGTAGGTGGCGGCGGTTTACGGAGCGGCAGATTAGGGGTTAAAAGTGTAATGCAGGGGTCAGCGATAGCGGGGGCGGCAGATTAGGGGTTAATAAGTGTAAGGTTAGGGGTGTTTAGACTCGGGGTACATGTTAGAGTGTTAGGTGCAGACGTAGGAAGTGTTTCCCCATAGGAAACAATGGGGCTGCGTTAAGAGCTGAACGCTGCTTTTTTGCAGGTGTTAGGTTTTTTTTCAGCTCAAACTGCCCCATTGTTTCCTATGGGAGAATCGTGCACGAGCACGTTTTTGATGCCGGCCGCGTCCGTAAGCAACTCTGGTATCGAGAGTTGCATTTGCGGTAAATATGCTCTACGCTCCTTTTTTGGAGCCTAACGCAGCATTTGTTTGAACTCTCGATACCAGAGTTAAATTTATGGTGCGGCCAGAAAAAAACCCGCGGAGCGTTAACAGCCCTTTTACCGCCGAACTCCAAATCTAGGCCATTATACGGGCCGAACCCCTCCATGGAATTGGTACAGCAGTTGATGGCGGAGGCGGACGAGGATATACGAGAGACTCGAGCCCACGAACTCAACCTAGCGAAAGCACACCGCAATGCTGAAGCCCCGCAGGTAATCATCCCTGTCGAAAATGCTGGGAGGCCCAAGATACCCTATGCGGCATTTCGACCCTTTCTAGAGAGCGAGACAGGGATTGATGAATATTTGGCGGACTTTGAAAGGCAATGTGCCCTGCACCAGATTCCCAACAGAGAGTGGCCCACGATATTGTCTGGGAAACTATCCGGGCGAGCCCTGGAAGCCTTTCGTACTCTGGGTGCTGAGGAAGTGACACAGTATGAGCTAGTTAAGGAGACACTGTTGCGACGGTACGCTGTAACTCCGGACACGTATCGCCGACAGTTTCGGGGCACAGAAAAGAAGCCTAACAATACCCATATGGAATGGGCGCACCGAATGCGGAGAGCGGCAAATCACTGGCTGAGCGGAAGTAAAGCGGTGACTGGGGAGGAAATTTTACAATTGTTTCTCTTAGAACATTTTTATAATGGCATAGAACAGCAAGGGAAGGAATGGCTGCGAGACAGGCGACCTTCTACCTTAGAAGAAGCAGCCAAATTGGCCGATGAACATTATGACTCCCGTCTTCACAAACCCATGAACTACCGAGCTCCAGCACGGGTCGAAACCAGAGAGGTTTACCGTGCACCCCCTCGTGCTGAATTCCGAGCCCCGGTGCCCACAGGGCCCGTCCGACACTCAGGACCACCCAATAACAGCTCTGAGCGTCCCAGACCGACTTGCCACCGATGCAAGCAACCAGGGCATTTCATGGCTAGCTGCCCCCTTAATACGCACCAGACACCCAGGAATTACAATTACCCCTCTGGGTCCTATCGTCCGGCCCGGGCCCTCTGTGTTAACCAAGAGGCCCCTATGGAGGGATATGTGGGGCCGCTTCACGAGGCAGACCCTGTATATGCTGCCTCAGATAACCGCCAGCACCATCGGCAGAGGGTATGGCTCGAGGGTCGATCTACCGAGGGATTGCGAGACACAGGGGCTACTATCACGCTGGTACAGAGTCATTTGGTGCCAGAGTACAAGTGATCCGGACAGACTGTGGCCGTTAGAGTGGCGGGGGGGGATGTGTACAAAATTCCAACAGCTAAAGTGCATCTTGATTGGGGAGCGGGAAAGGGGGCTGTGAACGTGGGCCTAATGGATAATTTACCTGCCGAAGTACTACTGGGCAACGATTTGGGCCCCATGACTTCTGCCTATGCTCCAGTATGCAACAACGAGGCGGACCCAGTGACTACACGGGCCCAAGCCCGGACGGAGCGAGAACTCTCACCAGTGCGGGAGACACAGGTAAGACCTACCCCGACCTTGCCTGACAGGTTAGGCCCCATACCCTGGGACACCCCAGATGCTTTCGAGGCAGAGTCTAAGACTGACCCGACCTTACAAAAGTACCGGGAACGAGCAGAGACAGGAGGGGGTGGGGCAGATAATGAAACATTCTTATGGGAAAAAGGGAAACTATACCGCTGGACAGAGAAAAGGGGACAGCGTAGGCGACAGCTGGTAGTGCCCCACAAATACCGTCAAGAAATCCTCAAAATAGGCCACGACATCCCCTTAGCAGGCCACCTAGCCGTAACCCGTACCCTACACCGCATTACTCACACGTTCTTTTGGCCAGGGGTGCACGCTGACGTTAGAACTTACTGTAACACCTGCGATGTGTGTCAACGAGTAGGAAGGCGAGGCGATCACCCTAAAGCCCAGCTAGTAAATATGCCCATTGTAGAGGAACCCTTCAGCCGGGTTGCTATTGACCTAGTGGGACCACTGGCTACCCCTAGTCCCTCCGGTAAGCGCTACATTCTTACCGTAGTGGACTACGCTACCAGGTACCCAGAGGCTGTCGCCCTATCCAACATACAAGCGGATACGGTAGCGAATGCACTAGTACAGGTGTTCTCCCGGGTAGGATTTCCAAAAGAAATCCTATCCGACCGAGGCACCCAATTTACGGCTGAATTAACCCAACAACTCTGGCAGGTTTGCAAAATTAAGTCCCTCCTGAGCTCCCCATACCACCCCCAGACGAACGGGCTGTATGAGAGGTTCAATGGGACCCTCAAGCAAATGCTCAAGACGTTCACTCAGGAATACCGAGACTGGGAACGCTTCCTGCCGCACCTCCTATTTGCTTATCGGGAGGTGCCCCAGGAAACGACAGGGTTCTCTCCCTTCGAGTTGCTCTATGGAAGAAAGGTACGGGGACCCCTAAACCTGATCCGGGAGCACTGGGAGGGAGAGATGGAGGCTGACGGTGTCCCCATTGTGCCATACGTGCTGGAACTCAGGGACCGAATGGAGCAATTAGCCAAATCCGTGCGGGCTAATCTCCAGTTGGCCCAGAGAAGACAGAAAGTATGGTACGATCGGGGGGCCCGAAAGAGAATCTTCACCATAGGACAAAAGGTGTTAGTACTTAAGCCGGTGAAGACAGACAAATTGCAGGCGTCCTGGCAGGGTCCCTACCAGATCGTAGAGAAAAGGGGAGACACCACTTATGTGATAGCTAGCTGCCATGACAACAATCTTAGAAAGACATTCCATGTAAACATGCTCAAGGAATATTTTGAGCGACCAGAGAACGTGACGGCCGTATGTTGTTCCCCTCAGGAAGACCCCGACAGTTTACCCATTCCAGACCTATTAGAAAAGAGTCTCCCCACAGGTATAGTGGCGCAGGTTCAGATAGGGGACCGACTTAGCCCCACTGAAAGGGAGCAGCTCAACCAACTCCTATAGTCCAAACACCTCACCTTCTCCCCGAAGCCAGGGTACACTACTTTAACCACCCACCAGGTAGATACTCCGGGACAAGCTCCCTTGCGCCAGGCTCCGTACCGAATCCCCGAAGCAGTTAGGACAGGAATGAAGAAGGAGATCGATGAGATGCTCCAGCTCAGGGTAATTGAGCCCTCCGATAGTCCATGGGCCTCCCCAGTTGTCTTGGTGCCCAAGAAAGATGGGACCACCCGGTTCTGCGTAGACTATCGGAGGCTCAATGAAAATACCGTGACGGACGCTTACCCTATGCCCAGGGTAGACGAGCTACTCGATCGTATAGCCAGGGGAAATTACCTGACCACTATTGACCTCTGCAAAGGTTACTGGCAGATTCCCCTGGCCCCGGAGGCTATCCCCAAGTCGGCATTCGTCACCCCATTCGGCTTATATCAGTTTAGGGTAATGCCGTTTGGGATGAAGAATGCCCCAGCTACATTCCAGCGCTTGGTGGATAGGCTCCTGGATGGCTTCCAGAGTTTTGCTTGCGCCTACCTGGACGACATAGCGATCCACAGTGAGTCCTGGGAGGACCACTTAGCTCATGTGGGAATGGTTCTGGATCAGATCCGGGCTGCTGGCCTGACTCTGAAGCCAGAAAAATGCCACTTTGGGATGGCCGAGGTACAGTACCTGGGTCACCGGGTGGGGTGTGGAAAGCAGCGACCAGAGCCGGCCAAAATAGAAGCTGTCGCCAATTGGCCCACCCCCAACACTAAGACTCAGGTCCTAGCCTTCCTGGGCACGGCAGGGTACTATAGACGGTTCGTACCAGACTACAGCACACTTGCCAAACCCCTGACTGACTTGACCAAGAAGAACTTACCTCGACAGGTCCTGTGGTCTCCCCACTGTGAAACGGCTTTCCAGGCTCTCAAAAATGCTCTAATTAACGCTCCTGTCTTGGCGGCCCCAGCCCTTAACAAACGTTTTATCGTCCATACAGATGCTTCCATGTTCGGGCTGGGAGCTGTCCTCAGCCAAGTAGGCGAAGATGGAGGGGAGCATCCAGTTGCCTACATCAGCCGGAAGCTCCTGCCCCGCGAAGTCAGCTATGCAGCAGTCGAAAAGGAGTGTTTGGCTTTGGTGTGGGCATTAAAGAAATTGACTCCCTATTTATATGGTCAGGAGTTCACTCTGGTCACCGACCATAACCCGTTGGTGTGGCTGAACCGGGTCTCTGGAGATAACGGCAGGCTATTACGTTGGAGCTTATCGTTGCAACCCTTCAATTTCACCATTACTTACAGACCTGGGAAACAGAATGGCAACGCCGACGGGTTGTCCAGACAAACCGACCTCAGCCCCCGCATAACCAGCGGTCTGGACAGCCTTAGTCTGCCCCGAAAAGGGGTCAGACCGTGTCTGCCAGAGTGTTCCACAGAAAGGGAGCACTGTTACAGAAGCATTAGTTATTTTGTTGTGAAGAGCTTATTTCCCAGCAGCAATGCCTGAACCAGCAAGCCAGCGCCTAAGAAGGGCTCCAAGAAAACCGTAACAAGTATCATTTCATAAAGAGTTAACTCTTTTTTTTCAGCTTTTAGAAACTATTGCCTAAATACACATTTGCTGGCCTCAGCTCTAAGTTTAGGGATAACCAATCCCATTGTCTAATCACCTCTGGAGCCAGACTGCTAATTGATAAGATGAACTTGTAAACTTGTTATCTTAAGTACTGTAATCCTATTGTGGCCTGTCAAAGGACAGTGCTCTCTATCTAAATGTGTGATGGGGAATTTTGTGCTTCCCCCCCTCTCCCCCTGGGAGTGCCCTGTGTGCATGTAACCTTAATAAAAAGCAGGCTGGGCATCCCAGTCCTGAGTTCTTGTTTGACCCTCAATCGCAGCGTTGACTCGTTTTTGTGGGCAGAAGGGTATCCTAGCTGTACTGCAGCTAAGGGAGATTATTCTATATTTGCGAGACTCATATAGAATACTATGGAAAGCAGCTTCTCCCCTCTTTAGCAATAGGGATCCAGGCTACTAAGCGGTCCATCTCTCAGCGAGACTAAGGGTAACCGTAACAATCCTGGTTTACTCTCTCAGTGTCAGGGAGTGTACAATCGCCCCCCGGAGTGAGTCCTATGTGAATCACAACTGCAGACTTATATGGATTGTCTATTAAATTTGATTTTGTTTCACTTACTAAGTAAGAACTATTATTACTTAAATAGTTCTAGTACATGAGTATGTGATATTTTAATTAGGGTTTATTTTCGGTAGTGAACATCAATTGAAAATGCTCCCAATGTTATCAGCGTTTCCCTCTAATCTTTTACTGAATGCTGCAGGTCTCAGTATCACTTCAATATAAGTAAGAGAGAGGGTAGTTCAGTGGGAGATGTATAGGTTTAGCAGTTTGAACACTAGGAAAATCTCTTTTTAAAATATATCAAAGCAATATACAATAATCCGATATCTGTAATTTCAGTGAATGGAGCGGAATCTGTAGAAATTGCTTGGAAAAGAGGTACAAGGCAAGGTTGTCCCTTTTCGCCTTTTTTGTTTAACCTGTCTATCGAATCATTAGCCATTAAAATCCGTCAAGAGATGCAAGGGATTGTTTGTAATAATATAGAGGAGAAGATTTTGTTATATGCTGTTGACGTTTTGATATTCTTAAGAAATAACAAACAGAATATTCCACAATTAATGGATATAATAGAATTATATAGCTCCTTCTCGGGCTATAAAGTTAATGCTAATAAAACTGACCTTCTATGGCTTAATAAACCAAAAGAATCTAATATTTTAATCCCTTATAAAGTAGTAGATCAGATTACATATCTAGGAATCAATCTTAGTAAGAACCCTAAGTTATGGTATGATCTGAATGTCAAACCAATATTACAGAAAATCTTTGACCAGTTAAATG
This sequence comes from Bombina bombina, assembly GCF_027579735.1. Classification (NCBI taxonomy): domain Eukaryota; kingdom Metazoa; phylum Chordata; class Amphibia; order Anura; family Bombinatoridae; genus Bombina; species Bombina bombina. The sequence continues at coordinate 1,070,895,297 of NC_069501.1, read as the reverse complement.
TATGGAAACATATACCGTTGGCCTTGTCAGGCAAAATTGGCTTAATCAAAATGATTATCTTCCCAAAAATACTGTATAAAATGCAAAATCTACCGCTACTTATTAAGACCACAGATATTAAAGCATTTAATAAAAATATAACTGATTTTTTGTGGGGTAAGAAAAGAAAAAAAATCTCTCTCAAAATACTCTCTTTCTTAAAAGAATTCGGAGGATTCGCACTTCCAGATATAGGAAAATATAATTTAGCATGTCTTGTTAAAATAGCAGCCGAATGGCTCTTAGATAAGGAATATTATGCAGCAAAGCCACTAGAAGAGGAAATAGTGAAACCTTACTCTTTAAAGGCTTTACTGCATACTCAAGGACCAGATATACCAAAGAAGATCAAAAAGATTAGCTCAGTTATGGTTATTATAAAAGCATGGCATCAGTACTGTAAAAAATTAAAAGTCAACTATACAATATCTAACTATCTAACAATAATTGGATATCCCCTTTTTCCTGAAGCGTTAAAATCCGCAGTTTTTCACAGGTGGAAAAGAAAGGGATTGATATATATTGGCCAAATGATTAATTTCAATACAGAAACTCCACAGATCAAAGCGTTTGAGGAGTTAAGAACTGAATTTGACTTACCCAGCAAATTTTTCTTTGTCTATTTACAATTAAGGAATCTAGTTAACAAGCTATTATACCTTCAAAATAAGGATTGGGACTGGCCCCCACTTATGCTGAATTTCAATTTAATTAAGGCGGGAGATTTCTCGATTAAAAAATGGTATAACTAGTCCCTGCGACGTGAGGGCAGTTTAAATTTAAAACTGATTGTTAAGGGGGAGTGGCTAAGAAGAGGCCATGATCGGTCGCTTTTCATGAAGCTCCTGGGGCCATCAATATAATTTATAAGATTTACAGACTATATGGCTCTTGTTTTATCCTCCTTCTGCAGCAAACTACTACTCTTTACTATGTAGATCTGAACTGAATTAAGATGAGCAAATAAAATCACCCAGGACCTGACCTAGCCAGTTACTATTTTAGGCCGCCTCCAGCACTGGATCCTGCACAATCTCTTTCAGCCTGCTTAAACCCTAAGGATTCACTACAGACATCCCAGAAGTGTAAAATAACTATATTCTCAAACGGAGTAATCTACTTATACAAAGCCTACATATTTGGGACTCTTACTTCTTGGAATGAATCGTATGAGGAGACGGCCTACCATCTAATCTATAATACACCATCTAACCCCCCCCCCCCCCGGTTCCCTGGGTACAACGGGCCTAGCTATAACCCGACTTATAAGATGGAGCACAGCCAACTAACTTTCGAAGCCTTACTTGCTGATCTGGGACGGAGGATGGACATTCAATTTGCCAACCTTAGAACCTGTCTCACTGAGGCCTGCTTAGAAGATGGCGCCCATCCGCCACGAGATGCACATGTGTCCGTTAACCCTGATCCATGTCACCTGCCTGCACATAAGTTCTCAGCTAGCCTGCAAGAAGGGCGCGAACAGCCTCTGGCTGCTACCACAGCAAACTACAAACAGAGTTCAGAAGTGTCTAGCGTAACTCACCTCCTTGGCTCCGGTACCGCTCCGCAAAGCCCTGGCAGCTTACACGCTGTCTTGACCCCGGAGCTAGTGGACTTGCCTTGCTCTCAGCTACCCATCTCTATGCTAACCTCTTTGGGAGAAACAACTCGCTCCCGCTCACCTCCGGTGTCCCGGTCGGGGAATGCGGCCGGCCCCTGTTTGGGGCACCTGGGGAATCTCCTGATCTATGCTGCCTTAGAGTCGTCAAAGGGGAGACCAGAGTCTCTAATATTTATCTCCCCAGATATGCGTGAGGCAGAGCCCCCCTGGCTCTCCCGGTCTGATCCTACTACAACAACCGCCATAGACTGGGACTTATACTGCGATGCTCCAGAGGAGTATCGCATGGGAATCGGGTAGTTTTCCGAATCTGAGCTATTAAGCACAATAAGCTTAAAACAACAGGCTAATATATGAACATTAGTCTCTACACTTGTTTCCATGCTTATCTATGCCCATTGTTTGCTGGCTTAGATCTGTTGGACGTTAATATGTGCACAGGTTTACGCTATATTATGTAATATCTATATATTGGGTTTGTGAAATACATGCCTTTGCTATGTTGTGGACGGGCATCTAACCTCAATATATGACATACAGTTGTTCATTCTAACGATACTTATTTGAGGATATCTGTAATGAAGAAGGTCCATAGAGCTGGGTATTTGCTGCACATATATGATTATAATGGATTAGTGCCCATAAACAATATATCTAGTTTTTTACCTATTTAAATTGCCTCTTTTTCTTTTTTCCCTATGTCACAACATTAGACAACATCTTTGAAGTTCCATTTCGCCTCATAAATTCCCATATGCATTACCATAGGTTTATGATCTTAGTATCTAACTGAAAACTTACATCGCCCAAATTTGGCTCTTAGTCCACCAAACTATTTTGGTTGGTCCTAATTCCCAGTGTTAACCCCTAGTAGCCTCTACACATCTCGCTCATCCCATCCACTAACAAACCCTCCCTGTTTTAAGCTACTGTACTGCATTTAAGGCAAAATATATTTTTAGATTTTATCCGCCCACCACACTTAGTCAACAGTGTTATCCCTCTTGCTTCAACCATTAGATCTTAGTATATACTTTACCCTAGATATGTGTGTATAAGTTAGAGGCGCATAAGAGATATAAGATGCCTGTATATTGTAATTTGTTGTGAAGATTGCTCTTTTATGCCAGTTATATATGTTCTACTTTGGTCCAATATTAAGTAACTTCTCTCAGACAGACCCCATTTCTTTAACAGTCATATAAGTTCCTTCTCCTATCAAGCCACCTGGTGGTAATATAGTTAGCTCATATACACCCTTCATGGAGGAATTATGTCAGAAGGCACTCCATCCTATCTATCTTTAATATTTATGGATAACGGCCCAATCCCCTCCCTAATTCTCTCACTGAGCAGCTTTTGTCTGCTGATTATCCCTCCCCCCCTATCTTCAAGCCTGGTCCAAGAGCGACCATTTCAAAAGCTAATTTCCTCTCTATAGTTTAATCTAGCCCATAGGTCCAAAAGTGACCTCTAATATCATTGAGGAATCAATTATAGATATAAGATAAAACAGAGGTTTAAAATACTAACCCATATTAACATACCATATTGTCTCACGACTGTTAAAAGCATATTGTAAGAACAATTTTCTCTTGATTGTATGTGTTCTATAATGTTTCAATACATGTTGTATAATGTGCATAACCTCAATAAAAAAAAAAAAAAAACTGATTGTTAAAAAATGGCATCTGAAGGGGCTCAGAGAGTGCAACGAAGATTATATACAGAATAGTATCAATAGAATAAATAAGATCTTTACCTCCACTAATTTTAGAGAAGCACATATCTTCTTACTTAATCAAACATACCTCACACCTTGTGCTATGTCAAGATGGAACAGCCAAATCAAAGATAAATGTGTGAAATGTGGTGATAAAGGGGCAGATATTGTGCACTATTTTTGGGACTGTACATTGGTCAGACAGTATTGGAATAAAATAAGTCTTCTGCTCTCAAGGATACTAAAAACAGAGATATTAGTTTCTCGAGACATTGTCTTTTTTCTTTTTCAAGCAGAGTCTAGAATGAAAAATAAATTATTTATTGAACTAGTCATAGGGGTGGCTAGGTTTCTGCTATTGAGAACTTGGATTTCAAAAAAATTACCATCCATAGCAGAAGTAAGTAATTTTATTTTTAAACAAATGACATTAGAACAATGTATGATAGAACAAGATAAAGGCAATGAAATCGAGAATTTTTTTAAAAAATGGGAAACTTTTATATGCTCCCAAACAATAGATACACAGAAGAAAATTATTTATCCCTTAAGATCGACAGAGTACGTTATGAATGCCATATTAAGGAATGAACTGCCGCAGGTATAATAAGCCTATACCGGAGCGGGCTGAATGTGAATATAAACCCGAAAGCTGATACGGAATCCTTCCTTTTTTTTTTTTTTCCCTTTTCTTTTCTTCTGTTTATTAATACCTATTTATTTAGTTTTTCGTGTTGTTTAGCAAGTTCTATCAGAAAATAAGTCTTCAGATGAGACATATTGAAAGACACAGAGTGGACAGATACTGAAGAGCCCAGCTTATAATAGCTATATAGTCAAATGCTATGATTTAATTGATGTTATGCTTCTGGGTACATTGTAAATGTCTGTGGTTCTCCCGTTGGGATAGCCAAGGCAAATATTCTTTTTTCTGCTACATTCTTGTTATTGCCCCCCATTGTTGTCTTCCTTTTTTTCTTGTTTCTGTATCCCATCTGTTTTCCTAATAAAAACAATATAAAAAAAAAAAAAAAAAAAAAAGAAAATGCTCCCAATGTTATCAGCGTTTCCCTCTAATCTTTTACTGAATGCTGCAGGTCTCAGTATCACTTCAATATAAGTAAGAGAGAGGGTAGTTCAGTGGGAGATGTATAGGTTAAGCAGTTTGAACACTAGGGAAATCTCTGAGAGGAAGTATCCGGTTGCTTTTAGCAACAACAAAAAAGTAAACAGTTCTCCGATTTAGGAGCTGAGCGGCAAGCTGTTACAAAGTATCAGTGTGAGGTTTGACTGATGGGTGACGTCAGCGGTGGATTAGCTGCGCTTGGGTTCCGTCTTCGGCAAGTGAGTTGCGAGTGCTTGATATTGAAGTCACGGTCGGTTTGAGTTATGAGGATTTAGTGGATAATGTACAGCAGGCCTTAGCGTGGTGGAGGCGGTTATACTTAGGAGGTAGTTAGTAACAGTCCGAAGGAGGTTACAGGTGTCCGGAAAGGAAGTGCTGCTCAGCTGATAGTAAAACAGAAATTGGTAACTGCTCTTAACGGCTCTTCAAATAGAGGTTATAGTTTAACTCGGCAAGTTTACTTCAGAGGATTATATTCCTGAAATATCAGTATCACAGGATAGGAGCTTAGAACTCAGGACCATACACAGTACTTTCTCAAAATTACTAAGCACTAGGAACAGGGCATGTTGGAGATTTAAAGGTAATCTGGGAGGAGTTTAGACAGGAAGGTGAAACGTTCAGGTGGATTCCTGACACTCAGTTAGTCCATTGGTCTGAGGATGGTAGCCAGAAGACAAAGAACAGTGGTTCCGATCAACTTACAGAAGGCTCTCCAAAAGGTAGAGATGAACTGTGGACCTCTGTCGGAAATGCGATTCACAGGAATGCCATGAAGTCATACCACATGCAAGAGAAAAAGAGACAATAATTCTTGGGCAGGAGGCAGTTTGGTTAGGGGTACGAAATGAGCTAGTCTGGAAAAGCGATCCACCACAACTCAGATAACTGTATGGTGGTCAGAAGGAGAAAGGTCAACAATGAAATCCATTGTTATGTGTGTCCATGTTTGATTGGGAATGGACAATGCTTGGAGCAAGCCAAGAGGCAAGGATCGGGGAGTTTTGTTGGCAGCACAAGTTGTGCAGGCTTTCACATAATCCTGAATGTCAGACTTCATAGTAGCCCACATACATGTTGGGAAAGACGCTTGAAAGTCCTAGTCAAACCAGCATGTCCTGAGAGTTTGCTATCATGAGCCCAGGATAGCACAGGGGTGCGTAGGTGCAGAGGTACAAAGAGGATATCAGAGGCCAGGGGGGCTCCAGGAGGTTTACTAGACTGGACACGTTGCAATCTTTGCAGAAGGGTGGTATTTAGTTGAGAAACCACACAGGAGGAGGGTATGATGTGTTCAATAGGAGCTTCAGAGGAGTCACTTGAGTGAGGAAACTGACAGAAAAGGGCGTCCGCCTTCTTGTTCTTGGTCCCAGGAGGATAAGAGACTACAAAGTTAAAACGGGAAAAAAACAAGGCCCACTTGGCCTGTCGAGGATTGAGTTGATGAGCAGTCTCTAGGTAAGTCAGATTCTTGTGGTCTGTGAGAATCTGAATGGGATTGACGGTGCCCTCTAACCAATGACACCATTCAGTCAAGAGTTCACGGTTACCCACATCGTAATTCCCCTCAGCAGGAGCAAAGCGTTTAGAGAAAAAGAATTGTCTCTGAAACGTAGAAGAACCTGTCTCACATGTTTATGATGCTCCTCTAAAGTTGAAGAAAATACAAGGATGTCATCCAGATAGACGATGACAGTGCGGTTGAGGAGGTCACGGAAGACATCGTTGACGAAAGCCTGGAGGTCTGCAGGGGCATTACATGGCCCAAAGGGTATTCATAATGTCCAGATCTTGTATTGAAGACGGTCTTCCATTCGTGGCCTGGAAAGATGCAAATCAGATTGTATTCCCCATATAAGTCCAACTTGGGGAAAAAGCGAGCATCCTGGAGCAAGTCATACAGTTCGGTGATCAATGGAATGGGATAGTAATTCTTGATAGTTATGTTGTTCAAGGCCCTGTAGTTGATGCCGGGTCTGAGCCCACCATCCTTCTTACTGACATAAAAGAATCCTGCCCCGGCAGGAAATGAGGAAGGGCAAATGAAACCTTTAGCTAGGTTCTCTTGGATGTATTCCATGGATACTCCTCCATGGATTTGGTTTCAGCTTTGGAAAGTGGATAAGTCCTTTAGTTGGTGGGTGTTAGAACCACAATAAAAGCATAGTCTCAATATCCTTCTTCTCTGTCTTTCAGACTCTGAAGGTTTGAAGGAGGAGAGATCCATGGGTTCCTCCACTAAGGTAACTGGAGCTGCTGAGGGGGTAGAAGATACTGCCGAAACCAGACAAATAGGAGGACAGGAGGGAAGGACCCTCCTTGTTCTGTCTCTTTCGGCTTGTCTCTCCTAAAAGCAAGAGTCCAGACCCCTCCTAAAGGCTGCCTTGAGAGCACTGCCATCCCAAGTGGTTTCAAGTGCCAAGGTGCGAAACTCGATGGCGAATTGTGCCACAGTTCTATTGCCCTGCAGAGGTATGGCCAGAGGTCCCAAACACAGAAAATAATGCAGAAATGAAATCATCAGCATCATGCAGGAGTGATGTGGTCTCTTCCAAAAGGGGAGAGACCCAGGCTAGGGCCTAGTATTTTAGTAAAGAAATGATAAAGGTGACCCTTGATTGGTGAGACTGAAAGGTGTGAGGATCATTGCGGAAGTGCAACCTGCATTTGTAAGAAAACCCCTGCAATCAGTAGTCACTTAATACTTGTCAGGCAAAAGGTATCCGGGGTATACTTCCAGAAGCAGAGGAATAAGTCACAGTACTAGGATTAGGGACTGGTGGGGAAACAACAGGAGCGGTATTCCTTGCTGTAACTAGTAAGGAGAGTTGAGCGGTTATAGCCTCTAGCTTGGAATCCATGTTCTGTAACTTTTTGGTATGGGTTCCCAACATCTGTCCCTGAAGATAAACAGCTTGTGCCACCTCCTCTGGCTCCATGGACCAAGTATAATGTAATGCTCGTGGGATACTCCTCTATCAGATCGCACTCGCCCAGTAGTCTTGTTATCCCGGCGTTAATCCTGGAATGATAGGGAATATCCCAGAGCAGAGAAAGTTAGTAAAATGAGGAAGGTGGCACTCACCACAGGCAGGACAGTCCACAGTGGCAAAGGCAAAGCAGTCCAAGGACAGACATCTAGAATGGTCAGCTAGGCAGGGTTTGGCAACAGCAAAGCAGTACAAGGGCACACCACTAGAATGGTCAGGACGGCAGGATCTGGCAACAGTAAAGCAGTCCAAGGGCACACCACTAGAATGGTCAGGCAGGCAGGATTTGGCAACAGTAAAGCAGTCCAACAATTTAGGGGTTAACAGGCAGAGTAGTCAGGCAAGCAGAGTTCAGCAGCAGTAAATCAATCCAGCAATTTAGGGGTTAACAGGCAGAGCAGTCAGGCAAGCAGAGTTCAGGAGCAGTAAATCAATCCAGAAAGTTAGGGGTTAAAAGGCAGAGTAGTCCGGCAAGCAGAGATCAGCAACAAAAATGGCAATCAGAGAATAAACGGTCTATCACACCCAGGAGTATACAAGGTAACACCTATACTTGGGCAGTGATAGATCGATAAGACAGCATTTAAATAGGCGCAGGATTTGCACCCAGGCATCAGTACCGGAATGAGAGAGAGAGGAGCGTGCGGCGATGACGACAGCGCCGCACGCCTCCGGACCCAACACAGCCCCTGGCAACGAGCAGGGAAGGTGATGCTGCGCCCCTAGCAACCGCTAGAGTGGCGAAACGTGACAACAAAAAAGAAAAAATAGTCTATGTGTGTGCCTCCATGCATGAAAACTACGGAATTGGTTCTCTTTAAGAAAATACACATTGATAAAAAGCTGGCATAACAAAATTCCAGTAAACAGGGTTTAAAGTTATTAGGAAAGAATTATAAACATTCTATATCTGAAATGCAATCAATAAGACAGATATGTACAGATATTCTCAGTAATTCCCTGTTGCATTATGCCTGCACTGAATTGTCATAAACTGCAGACAAACAAAGGAACATAGGGAGAGCCACATAGCGTATCACAATATCACCACTTCTTATTCAAGATTTAAATGCGCTATTCTACTCACATTTAATAATTAGGGGAAGGTAAGTCCTTTAACAAAAAAGATGCTTCCAAGTAGTAGTAGGTCAAAATTAAAAAGTACAAACTGCAACCGGTTTCTTGGCCTCACAGACTGTCTGTTTTGTTAAAGGACTTACCTTCCCCTGAGGTTTACAAAAGTGGGTCATCCTGAGTGTTTCTGCAGTTGGGAGGTGAGCCAGCTGAACGGCGCTGAGAGTTCATGCTGCCTATGATCACTATCCATTGGTGATTATTAAATGTGAGTAGAATTGCACATTTAAATCATGAATACAAAGTGGTGATATTGTGATATGCTATGTGTCGCCCCCTATGTTCCTTTGTCTACAGTTTTGACGATTGTTGTTTGAGTCCCATCATGAAGAGGAGCAGCCTGGAGTGTATCCTGCCTCAGCCCTACAGTAAAGGAAAAGATTGTACAGCAAATGGTGATGGCAATCATGGATTATGGCGATGTAGTATTTGCACCTGCACCGCAAACTCACATTAATAAACTTAATACATTGTATCACTCGTTCTGCCGCTTTGTGCTACAATGTAACTACAGGACCCACCATTGTGACATGCTAAAAGAACTAAACTGGCTGTCTCTGGAATCCAGACGCACCCTCCATCTTTCCAGCCTTGTGTTTAAGAGCTTTTCTGGGAAGCTCCCACACTACCTGAGCAGAATGCTCTCCCCGGCTGTTCCCACCTCTCATAACCTCTGATCCAGTACCAGCACATTATTTAGCTTGCCTCCATACAAAAAGAAAGCAGCTCAATCCTCCTTTTCCTACAGAGCACCACAATTATGGAACGACCTCCCTCACACTTTAAAACCTTCCCCAAGCCTAAAATCCGTTAAGAGATCCCTCTCTGCATATCTCAAAACAGAATGCACCTGTCATGGTTGATTACATATTTCCTGCCTGTTCTATGTTACATTTTGCATATGTTATGTATTAATATTGTTTTTGTATTTTATTGTCCTCTATTGTATCAATGCAATGTTTTGTGGACCCAGGACATACTTGAAAACAAGAGAAATCTCAATGTATCCTTCCTGGTAAAATATTTTATAAATAAATATTTGAAACAAGCCTTAAAGGAATTGAGTGAATTTGGCTATATTTAGCTTTGCACTAATGGAAATTTGCTGCATAGACACAATATTTATGAATCCTTAATTGGAAGGTTTATCACATACATACTTTCTTTTTACTATCTTTATTATTCACTGGCTAGATTTAGAGTTGGGCGGTAGCCGTCAAAACCAGCGTTAGAGGCTCCTAACGCTGGTTTTTACTGCCCTCTGGTATTTGGAGTCAGTCAGGAAAGGGTCTAACGCTCACTTTCCAGCCGCGACTTTTCCATACTGCAGATCCCCTTATGTCAATTGCGTATCCTATCTTTTCAATGGGATCTTTCTAACGCCGGTATTTAGAGTTGTGGCTGAAGTGAGCGTTAGAAATCTAACGACAAAACTCCAGCCGCAGAAAAAAAACAGTAGTTAAGAGCTTTCTGGGCTAACGCCGATTTATAAAGCTCTTAACTACTGTGCTCTAAAGTACACTAACACCCATAAACTACCTGTGTACCCCTAAACCGAGGTCCCCCCACATCGCCGCCACTCTATTAAAAATTTTTAACCCCTAATCTGCCGTCCGCACGCCGCCGCAAGGTACGTTATACTTATGTACCCCTAATCTGCTGCCCCTAACACCGCCGACCCCTATATTATATTTATTAACCCCTAATCTGCCCCCCTCAAAGTTGCCTCCACCTGCCTACACTTATTAACCCCTAATCTGCCGACCGGACAGTGCCACTATTATAATAAAGTTATTAACCCCTAATCCGCCTCACTCCCGCCTCAATAACCCTATAATAAATAGTATTAACCCCTAATCTGCCCTCCCTAACATCGCTGAAAACTAACTTCAAGCATTAACCCCTAATCTGCTGACGGGAGCTCACCGCTATTCTAATAAATTGTTTAACCCCTAAAGCTAATTCTAACCCTAACCCTAACACCCCCCTAACTTAAATATAATATAGCTACAATATAAATTATAATTATATTGTAGCTATTTTAGGATTTATATTTATTTTACAGGTAACTTTGTAATTATTTTAACCAGGTACAATAGCTATTAAATAGTTAATAACTATTTAATAGTTACCTAGTTAAAATAATTACAAAATTACCTGTAAAATAAATCCTAACCTAAGTTACAATTAAACCTAACACTACACTATCAATAAATTAATTAAATAAAATACCTCCAATTACCTACAATTAAACCTAACACTACACTATGAATAAATTAATTAAATATAATACCTACAAATAAATACATTTAAATAAACTAACTAAAGTACAAAAAAAAAAAAAAACTAAGTTACAAAAAATAAAAATATATTTACAAACATAAGAAAAATATTACAACAATTTTAAACTAATTACACCTACTCTAAGCCCCCTAATAAAATAACAAAGCCCCCCAAAATAAAAAAATGCCCTACCCTATTCTAAATTAAAAAAGTTCAAAGCTCTTTTACCTTACCAGCCCTTAAAAGGACCTTTTGTGGGGCATGCCCCAAAGAATTCAGCTCTTTTGCCTGTAAAAAAAACACATACAATACCCCCCCAACATTAAAACTCACCACCCACATACCCCTAATCTAACCCAAACCCCCCTTAAATAAACCTAACACTAAGCCCCTGAAGATCTTCCTACCTTATCTTCACCTCGCCGGGTATCACACTGATCCGTCCTGGCTCCGAAATCTTCATCCAAGCCCAAGCGGGGGCTGGCGATCCATAATCCGTCGGCTGAAGAGGTCCAGAAGAGGCTCCAAAGTCTTCATCCTATCCGGGAAGAAGAGGCGATCGGGACCGGCAACCATCTTGATCCAAGTGGCATCTTCTATCTTCATCCGATGAGGAACGGCTCCATCGTGAAGACCTCCAGCGCGGATCAATCTTCTTCTTCCGACGTCCAACTGAAGAATGAAGGTTCCTTTAAGGGACGTCATCCAAGATGGCGTCCCTCGAATTCCGATTGGCTGATAGGATTCTATGAGCCAATCGGAATTAAGGTAGGAAAATTCTGATTGGCTGATGGAATCAGCCAATCAAAATCAAGTTCAATCCGATTGGCTGATCCAATCAGCCAATCATATTGAGCTTGCATTCTATTGGCTGGTCGTCATCGGATTGAAGAACATAGAAGATGCGGCTTGGAAGAAGATGTTTGCCGGTCCGGATGTCCTCTTCTGCCCGCTTGGATCAAGACTTCAGCCGGAGGATGGACGTCACTCTTCAGCCCCCGCTTGGGCTTGGATCAACACTTCCGAGGCTTAGATCAAGACTTCCGAGGACGGATCGGTGAACCTGGCATGGTGAAGATTAGGTAGGAAGATTTTCAGGGGCTTAGTGTTAGGTTTATTTAAGGGGGGGTTTGGGTTAGATTAGGGGTATGTGGGTGGTGGGTTGTAATGTTGGGGGGGGTATTGTATGTTTTTTTTTTACAGGCAAAAGAGCTGAATTATTTGGGGCATGCCCCGCAAATGGCCCTTTTCAGGGCTGGTAAGGTAAAAGAGCTTTAAACTTTTTTAATTTAGAATAGGGTAGGGCATTTTTTTATTTTGGGGGTCTTTGTTATTTTTTTAGGGGGCTTAGAGTAGGTGTAATTAGTTTAAAATTGTTGTAATATTTTTCTAATGTTTGTAAATATTTTTTTATTTTTTGTAACTTAGCTTTTTTTATTTTTTGTACTTTAGTTAGTTTATTTAATTGTAGTTATTTGTAGGTATTTTATTTAATTAATTTATTGATAGTGTAGTGTTAGGTTTAATTGTAGGTAATTGTAGGTAGTTTATTTAATTTATTTATTGATAGTGTAGTGTTAGGTTTAATTGTAACTTAGTTTAGGATTTATTTTACAGGTAATTTTGTAATTATTTTAACTAGGTAGCTATTAAATAGTTATTAACTATTTAATAGCTATTGTACCTGGTTAAAATAAATACAAAGTTGCCTGTAAAATAAATATTAATCCTAAAATAGCTACAATATAATTATAATTTATATTGTAGCTATATTAGGGTTTATTTTACAGGTAAGTATTTAGCTTTAAATAGGAATAATTTATTTAATAAGAGTTAATTTCTTTCGTTAGATAAAAATTATATTTAACTTAGGGGGTGTTAGTGTTAGGGTTAGACTTAGCTTTAGGGGTTAATACATTTATTATAGTAGCGGTGAGCTCCGATCAGCAGATTAGGGGTTAATTATTGTAGGTAGCTGGCGGCGACGTTGTGGGGGGCAGATTAGGGGTTAATAAATATAATATAGGGGTCGGCGGTGTTAGGGGCAGCCGATTAGGGGTACATAACTATAATGTATGTTGCGGCGGTATACGGAGCGGCAGATTAGGGGTTAATAATAATATGCAGGTGTCATCGATAGCGGGGGCGGCAGATTAGGGGTTAATAAGTGTAAGGGTAGGGGTGTTTAGACTCGGGGTTCATATTAGAGTGTTAGGTGCAGACGTAGGAAGTGTTTCCCCATAGAAAACAATGGGGCTGCGTTAGGAGCTTAACGCTGCTTTTTTGCAGGTGTTAGGTTTTTTTCAGCTCAAACTGCCCCATTGTTTTCTATGGGGAAATCGTGCACGAGCACGTTTTTGAAGCTGGCCGCGTCCGTAAGCACCGCTGGTATCGAGAGTTGCAGTGGCGTTAAATTATGCTCTACGCTCCCTTTTTGGAGCCTAACGCACTGAAAACGCAGCCATTCTGTGAACTCTAAATACCAGCGGTGCGGGGGAAAAAAAGCACGCGTAGCTAACTCACCCCTTTGGCCGCAGAACTCTAAATCTAGCCGTATAAATGCACATTTAGGTATTTAGGAAGAGCGACCCCTATAATTATTTTCCTTGCATATTTTTGTGACTGAATTGTCATGGCTTGAGTTGGATTGTTGCTCCACTTATAAATGTTAAATATATATAAATGGCCATCACTACAAAGCCTGAAAATGTTAAGTTTTTGAGATTGATATGGAGTCTGTTTTAAAGAAATTCTTCAGGCTTGGGATATTTCTTCAGACATGGATGCAACATATTGGGCCAGATTACAAGTGGAGCGATATTTAACACTCCTGCTCCAGTGTTAACCGCGCTAGAAGTAAGCTTTTTGTGCTCGTTGGGTTGTGCTCGTATAATAAGTTGAAAGTAAATAGTTTTCGCTTGCGTGCTAACCTGTTGAGTGCAAAAAGTCGAACTAAGAATATCATGTGTGTGTTAACGTATTTCCCCATAGAAGTCAATGGAGCAAAAAAAGTGGAAAATACCTAATACCCTACTCGCACGTGAACCCAATCGCATATTCTCATAAGCGCTAACCTGACATGAAAATATTTCACATTCCAATGTTCTTAACATAAAAGAATATGTTCTATTTAGTCAGAAATAAATATTTCTATATATATAATGTTTTTTGATACAATATATTTATACATATATATATATATATATATATATATATATATATATATATATACACAGTTGTATGCAAAAGTTTAGGCACCCCTGACAATTTCTATGATTTTCATTTATAAAAAATTGGGTATTTGGGGGGGCGGAGCCAAGCCGTGCTGGGACATGGCCGCGTTCTAGCAGAGCTCCGTATCGGCCGTAGCTCAATTGAAATAAATAGAACAGTTGGAGGTGCTGATTCCGATGAAAACCAGTTGCCCACACTGATGATTTTATCTAGCCCCGGAACGGACCCATAGCGGAGCTTCGGAGAGACTCTAACATCAGCTCCTCACAACCTACTCAGACCTGCAATAGTAGCAACGGCCATCTTGGTTCCCACGAGGGAGAGGTGATCAGGCAGGCTCGGGTAACATTTACACTATAAACGAATACCCAGTCAACACATATACCCGTAGCCTGATATTGCTAGATGCACCAGCAAGCCACATATGTTCACATGCAGGTGGGATTTGAACCCTCTGAGTGAGCCATAACTTTATCCCACTCACAGACAGCGCTTACACGACCGTTTGTAAGAGAGACGCATACCGGGTGGGAGCTGTGATTGCACCCTGGCCAAGGAAAATAGTTTAACACCTAGGTTTAACTGGTGAGGATAAACCAGAGCCCTACTTGAGACTGATTTAGAAAGCGTTGGGCACATCTCACCATAGAGCTTAAACTGTCTGGCCTCACTATTTATTATTTTAAATATTTAAACTCCATTGCATTGGTGTGTGGTGATCTACATGCCCCTGAACACTGGTTGTTAAGCTGTACGGTATTGACTGTTGAGATATTGCTGTCTGTGAGGGACTTGAAATCCGGTTGTGCAGGGTTCTGAAGAGGCCATAAGTTATTTTAGTGAATATAGCTACCCTATGACATGTTGCAAAGGAAGGGGTTGAAAATGGATAAAGCAAATAAAACAGCTGTGGCTACACCCTCAGAAACTGCATTCTTCCACACTTCTGAAACACCCCCATCTGAACTCCTCCACCATAAGGGGGATACCTCTCAAGACCCTCTAACAGAATCTTCTGTGTTAAACCACAATACACTGCACCTGCTGCATTCTCAACTCGCAGACCTACCATCTAAGTCTGATTTTGCCTCCCTCAGGTCTTTCATAAAAGAAGAGATGAGGGACCTCAAGAAGGATTTAACAGATATGGGTGCACGCATTGAATACATTGAGGAATGCCAAGATGCCCTCAATAATCTAGTTAGTTCTAATACAACCCAATTGTCTATACAGGACTCTATTGTCCAGAATTTGCAGGAAAAGCTAGAGGACTTAGATGATCGCGGAAGGCGTAAAAACCTCAGGATACGAGGTATCCCGGAAGAGATCAATTAAAGATCAATTAAAATCTTATCTAAAAGACCTATATGCCTTTTTACTGCCAAGATCCCCCAGTCTCCAAACCGAAGACATAGAAAGAATTCACAGGGCTCTTAGGCCCCGTACTAAACCACCCGCACCTCCCAGAGATGTGATTTTGAAGTTTTTCCGCTACACCACTAAAGAAGAATTATGGCATGCTGCAAGATTGACAAGGGAACTTTCATTCAGAGGTCACTCCCTACAAATTTTTCAGGACTTATGTCCGCAAACAATCCAGAGAAGAAGGGAAGTAAGATTTCTAACTAAAGCCCTACAAGAACACAACATCTGCTACCGATGGGGTTTTACCTTTAGCTTAATAGCTACCCATAATGGAGCACAAGTCATATACAAGAGTTTCCAGGACCTGGACAGTTTTTCCAAGACACTAAACATCAAGGTTGTTCCTCCAGAAGACAACGTGCTTGAAGCACCCACCCGCCCAAAAGTCACTAATTCTGATAACCCCAAAGAGCAACGTTCTCAATGGACCAAGTCACAACATAAGAAAAGAAAGACGGACCCTCACCCCTCAGAGGCTGCACATCATTCTAGCTAACTGTCTTCACTATAAGTGTCCATGATCTAATGGTCAATTCTGCAAATATGGTTTATTATCTTGCTTGTAGCAATGACCTGCTGCGGGCCCTCCCAAAGGGATAAAAGGACATAAAGGTTGGGTAAGACTGTTGAACTCACCAATAAGTAATTTAAGGTTTAGATCAGCACACTCACTGCCTTAAAGTATAATATGTGATATCACTGTATTTGATGTATTTGATGCTGCACACAAAACTAGCCAACTGTCTTCACTATAAGTGTCCATGAAGGTGTAGGTCAATGCCCTTACTACATTAAAGTTTAATATGCGATACTGCAGTATTTGAAGCTGCACACTAACCTAGCTAACTATCTTCACTATAAGTGTCTATGATCTAATTGTCAACTCTGCAGATATGGTTTATTTTCTTCCTGATACTGATATGTGATACCATTGTATTTGATGCAGTACACTAACCTAGCTAACTGTCTTCACTATAAGTGCCTACAATCTAACTGTCAACTTCGCAGATGTGAGTTATTTTCTTGTTGATATTAATGATCTGCTGTTGTATTTGAGCCACCGTAAGACTTTGTCACCCTGTTGGTGTTTATCTTATAATTACGTGCATATACAGGTCATACCCTTCAGATTAGACACCAAAATCTTTATTTGTCTGATTGGTTCACATGGGGCTCACTAGCTATGGAGTTAAGTTACTATAGTTTTAAAGCCTTGGCTAGATTTTATTATGAGCGGCCCCTCCACTGTTCTACATTACAGTATAAATATTGCTAACTAGAGCGTAAACACAGCCCCACTTCCCCCCTATGAAGGTGTATAATTTCAGAGATACACTAAGTTTCAAAAAAAGTTTGTTACAGTTTTTTTGTATTATTGTTCCTTTTCATGTGTTCCTAATGTCTCATATGTTCAAATGTGAAGCTGTGCCAAGAGCCTATAGTTTTGTTTGTTACCATACCGTATTCCTGAACGAGAGTTATGTACCCACTCCCCAAGATGGCGCAGGATAAGTCTACTCTTAAAATTGTGTCACATAATGTTAAAGGTCTTAATGTCCCGCAGAAGAGGTCCATAGCTATCAGAGACTATAAGAGATTATGAAGTGACGTAGTAATGCTCCAAGAGACTCACTTCAGAAGGGGTCGTGAACCTAAATCCTGGCCATGCATATTTTGCTTCCAAAAATACCAAACATAATGGTGTATTTACCCTGATTAATAAAAATGTCCCTCTTCAAGTCGACTCAGTCATCAGAGACAGGGAGGGAAGATACCTGATTCTTTCTGGGTCTCTCCATCACAGACGTATTACCCTTGTAAACATATATGCCCCGAGCGTCGACACCCCCCGATTCTTCTAACATATCAGTAACAGAATTTTAGAGGCAGCCAGAGACAGTTTGCTAATCGGGGGTGATTTTAATATAGCCTTAGATCCCTACCTGGACTGCTCCACTGGTACCTGATCAACCCCCACCCAAGTTCTTCATCAGGTAAAAACACATCTCACTTCACTAGCAGTCCACGCCGCTTGGCGTTTAAGTCGCCAGAATGATAAGGATTACACTTTCTACTCATACCCACACCGACATTACTCTAGAATTGACTATCTAATGATAGATGTTACAACCCTTGCCCAAGTTTCTGACACAAAAATACATCCCATCACATGGTCAGACCACGCTATGATTAGTTGCACGTTAAATTATCCATCACACACTCACTGGCAACGCACCTGGAGACTAGACGAGACCCTACTGAAAGACCCAATGATCTGTATCCAAGTTTGAAATAAATTAGAGGAATATTTTAATTTGAATGACATCCATGACATTAACCCCCAACACCTATGGAATGCCCACAAATGTTACATGAGAGGTGAGATAATAGCTCTGAAAGCCGCTAAAATCAAGCAAAACAACATATATCTGTCGTCACTTCTGTCTGACTTAAACAAATTACAGGACTTACATAAGGCCTACCCCAAAGACTGCTCTCTATTAGATAGTCTTGAACACAAAAGACAACAGCTGGATTACTATTTAGGGACAGATGCTAAAAGAAATGCCCTGTTCCTCAGGAGAAAGTTCTATGAAGGTGCAAACAAACAAGGAAGAATGTTGGCCAGACAGCTTAGGAAAAAGACCCTTAATAGATATATATCCCACATTAAAGATGACAAAGGCAAGGACTGGTACTCCTCAACTGACATAGCTGAAAAGTTTAGACAGTATAACGAATCACTATACAACTTAAATCAACATACTATAACACAGAGGAGGCCATACATTCCTATCTGTCACAGCTGGGTCTTCCTAGAATCACTCCTGAGCAGGGAGAAGAAATGGACACCCCATTTACAATGTCAGAAATACTGGGAGCAATTAAGTCCTTAAAAGGAGGGAAAGCACCCGGACCTGACAGATACAGTAGCGAATACTATGTCACGTTTCGTCACATTCTAACCCCATATCTTTTACGATACTTTCACACTATTGATGAGAACTGCTCGTTTCCGCCGGTGGCCCTGAGAGCAAGAATTACCCTAATCCCAAAACCAAATATATCTCCCTTACACATCCCAAATTATAGACCAATTTCGTTATTAAACGTGGACATTAAAATCTATGCAAAAATTCTGGCGAATCATTTAAACAAAATATTACCCCTAATTATACACCCAGATCAGGTGGGACAACACGGTACGAAACCTACACCTGATGTGGCATGCACGATCACTAACCATCCCCTCGGTCTGGCAGGCCTTTGACTGAGTGGAATGGCATTTCTTGCAAGCCGCTCTCTGCTCGTTTGGGTTTGGAGTAAAGACCATACATAAAATTTTCGCCCTATACAACAAACCAAGCGCATACATTGCCCTTAATGGTATTATATCTAAACCCTTACAAATATGAAACGGAACAAGACAGGGTTGCCCCTTATCACCCTTGCTGTTTACCTGTTTGATTGAGACTTTAGCAGTCAAAATCAGACAAAACAGACAAATTCAGGGCTTTCGCATAGAGGAGGAGACATATAAAAAAAATTGGGTGTTTGGATCAGCAATTTCATTTTGATCTACCAAATAACTGAAGGACACAGTAATATTTCAGTAGTGAAATGAGGTTTATTGGATTAATAGAAAATGTGCAATATGCATCAAAACAAAATTAGACAGGTGCATAAATTCTGCACCCCAACAGAAATATTGCATCAATATTTAGTAGAGCTTCCTTTAGCAGAAATAACAGCCTCTAGACGCTTCCTATAGCCTGTAATGAGTGTCTGGATTCTGGATGAAGGTATTTTGGACCATTCCTCCTTGCAAAACATCTCCAGTTCAGTTAGGTTTGATGGTTGCCGAGCATGGACAGCCTGCTTCAAATCACCCCACAGATTTTCAATGATATTCAGGTCTGGGGACTGGGATGGCCATTCCAGTTCCAGAACATTGTACTTGTTCCTCTGCATAAATGCCAGAGAAGACTTTGAGCAGTGTTTTGGGTCGTTGTCTTGTTGAAATATTCAGCCCCGACGTAACTTCAGCTTTGTGACTGATTCCTCAACATTATTCTCAAGTATCTGCTGATATTGAGTGGAATCCATGCGACCCTCAACTTTAACAAGATTCCCAGTACCGGCACTGGTCACACAGCCCCACATGATGATGGAACATCCACCAAATTTTACTGTGGGTAGCAGGTGTTAGTCTTGGAACGCTGTGTTCTTTTGCAGCCATGCATAACGCCCCTTGTTATGACCAAATAACTCAATCTTTGTTTCATCAGACTACAGCACCTTCTTCCAAATAAAGCTGGCTTGTCCAAATGCGCGTTTGCATATTGTTTGTGGCGTGTGTGCAGAAAAGGCTTCTTCCGCATCACTCTCCCATACAGCTTCTCCTTGTGCAAAGTGCGCTGAATTGTTGAACGATGCACAGTGACACTATCTGCAGCAAGATGATGTTGTAGGTCTTTGGAGGTGGTCTGTGGGCTGTATATTACCATTCTCACCATCCTTTGCCACTCCGATATTTTACTTGGCCTGCCACTTCTGGCCTTAAAAAGAACTGTGCCTGTGGTCTTCCATTTCCTCACTATATTCCTCACAGTGGACACTGACAGCTTAAATCTCTGCAATAGCTTTTTGTAGCCTTTCCATAAACCATAATGTTGAACAATCTTTGTTTTCAGGTAATTTGAGAGTTGTTTTGAGGCCCACATGTTGCCACTCTTCAGAGGAGAGTCAAAGAGAACAACAACTTGCAATTGGCCACCTTAAATACATTTTCTCATGATTGGATGCACCTGTCTATGAAGTTCAAGGCTTAATGAGCTCACCAAACCAATTGTGTGTTCCAATTAATCAGTGCTAGGTAGTTACAGGTATTCAAATCAACAAAATTACAAGGGAGCCCAAATTTATGCACCTGTCTAATTTTGTTTTGATGCAAATCGCACATTTTCTGTAAGTCCAATAAACCTCATTTCACTACCGAAATATTACTGTGTCCTTCAGTTATTTGATAGATCAAAATTAAATTGCAGATCCAAACACCCAATTATTTATAAATGAAAATCATGGAAATTCAACAGGAAAGATAAACCCTTTGTGGTAGAATAAAGCAACTCTATATTGTGTGGTTTCCCAAAACCCACACCAAATATAAATATAATACAGAAAAACAGAGTGCGCTGCAAACAGCTCTACCTATTATCAATTATGAAATTAATTATAAATGCAATATTACTATATATTAAAATATAAATACTACAAAAATTAAATAGATTCAATGTATACTTTATTTCCACAATATATATCTAAAACACTTTAAAATATTATAAGGTGCACCTTATAGTTAATAGTATCACAATAAGCTGCTTTTATATTAAACACAACTTGATTTCCCAAAAGCTCAGAGGCAAGAATAGACACGGTTGTATTGAACCGGAAATATATTTGCAACAATGTTCCTTTTACGTATTTGATAAAACTTTTTCTTTTTGTAACAATTTGTTAACAAGATAGATATGTTGTCCTCTTTATATTTTGCAGTTTTTTAGTCTCTTATATCCCCAAAATGATCTTTCTTATCGCTGTATATTTTACACATTGGGTGATTAGCAGTCGTTGGTTAAAACAGTACTCATGAAATGCAATTTCTTATATCTTCTGTATGCGTGGGTTTAAATGACCCAAAAGATAAAAACTGATTGTCACTCACCAGAATCCGAAAGGTTTTATTTTTATTACCTTTCCCCTACTCTACTACTCCTTCTATTGCAGCGCTGTTGGCATCTCCAGACTAGCCGTTATTCCGGCTGTGACGTGTAACTTCTCACGTGATTGCTCCGCTGCTCCAATAGCCAGGTCGAGTTACCGGTGGCAATTTTTTCAAATTCGTAGTGTAGTTCCTCAAAGATATAGATAGATATCTTTCAATGGTGTTTTGTTTGCAATAATAAGGTCTCCAAATGTTTTTCTTTATTCCTTAATCACCCGTAGTAATACTTGCACGTTTGAGCTGCTGTGTATAGGGATAACAATTCTGTTATAAAAGCTGGCCAGCTGAACGGACACGATCCTCACTCATCTACGCGTTTCAGCTCAATGCTTTTTTCAAGATGAGTTTGTTCCTATACAGCAGCCTTCTTATGCAGATTTCTTTAAAGGGATATATCTTTCTTAAAGGGACAACTTATCTCTTAGTTACTTCTTCAATTTTCTCAACTTATTCTTTTGAGATTGGAACATTTAATTATAGACGTAATAAAATACATTTCATCTAAAGACATTTAGTGACATTGAAAGTTTTGTTATACACAATAGTTAATTTACTAGCATTTAATGCCTTATTTGGTAAATTAAATCCAATAGAGTATTAAAACATAATAATAATAATAGTAAATCATAAAATAAAAACTTATGGCTACCTTCTGTTAAAAACTTGCATGTTAATCTAAATGGATCTATACCTAAAACTAGGATAATATTAATTTATTTATTGAGTATTTCTATCCTATTGTTAAATACTGTATAGATAAAAGTTGAATTTTAAAAATTATCTATTAAAACTATCATATAATTTAGAGTTGTTTTTGTAAAAAATATTTCTATAGTTAATAAAATCATATCATATACATCATTTTAAAATATGTTATATAAAAATATATTATATAAAAGGATTAAGATCTAACTCTGCATTAAGGCCTAAGGGAGTAAGGGTTTTGAAATTAAAAATTAGTTCTGCTTCTGACCTTAAAAGTTTCTTATTAATATCTCCCCCACGCCAATCTTGTTTGATCTTTCTCAAGCCCCAATATTTCATGCCTTTCGGATTCTGATTATGTTCTTCTTTAAAATGTTTAGAGAGCAAATGTTTTTCATATCCATTTTCTATATTTAGGATATGCTCTCTAATCCTGTCCCTCAACATACGTGAGGTCTCTCCCAAATATTGCTTATGGCATGGGCATTCTATTATATACACAACATTTTTATCAGAGCATTTTATCTGGTCTCTAATTTTATATTCTTTTTGAGTTATGGTTGATTTCACACTAGTTTTTTTACTGCTATATTTGCAGGCTTTGCAAGATATACAAGGGAAGTATCCCTCTATTTTGTGTCCTTTTAGGTCTACATCTCTTAGACTTGTTTTCGTAGGTTTAAAAGTACTAGGTGCTAATATATTTTTTAAAATTTTTTGTTTTTCTAAACACTATTTTTGGTTTGTCTGTAAGGGATTTACCAATGTAGGGATCTCTTTGAAGTAAGTGCCAGTGCTTATTTAAAACATCTCTTACTTTATTGTGATTGATATTATAATCCGTAATAAAAGGAATATTTAAAAACTCATTATTGCACTCTTTTCTCATTCTACCTTGTAATAAATCTTGCTGAGTTTTTTCTTTGGCTTCCACTCTAGCAGTATTTATAAGTTATTTATTATAACCTCTCTTTTTGAACTTCCCTTCCAAGTGATTGGCCTGTTTTTCAAAATCTTCCTGTCTAGTACAATTTTTTCTAATTTGTAGAAATTGATTTTTGGGAATATTTTCTTACCATTTTTCATAATGACAACTATTGCTATGAATATAACCGTTTGAATCAACCTCCTTAAAATGAGTTTTTGTAATAATTTCATTGTTGTGTATTTCAATATCTACATCCAAGTAGCTTATATTGCTGGTGCTGATTTCATAAGTTAATTTAATATCAAATTCAGTGTTATTAACCCCTTAACGACCGAGGACATGCAGGGTACGTCCTCTAAAGGATGTCAGTTAACGACCAAGGACGTACCCTGCACGTCCTCAGTCTGGAAAGCAGCTGGAAGCGATCCTGCTCGCTTCCAGCTGCTTTCCAGTTATTGCAGTGATGCCTCGACATCGAGGCATCCTGCAATAACACTTTCTGGCCATCCGATGCAGAGAGAGCCACTCTGTGGCCCTCTCTGCACCGGACATCGATGGCCGGTATCGTTGGTGGGTGGGATCCAACTTGGGAGGCGGGTGGGCGGCCATCGGTGAGCTCTGTAAGGTGGAGTGGGGCTGGATTGGGGGCGGAGCCTTCGGGGGGCACGCACGGGCGTGCGCGTGCATGGGGGGTGGTGGGCGGGCGCGTGCACGGGGCAGGAGCGGGTGGGAACCGCTACACTACAGAAAAAAAGTTACATGTAAATTGTAAAAAAAAATGAAAATAAACTTATTTTTTTGAAAAGCATCTAAGGGATCTGGAAGGGGTGGGGGGTTGGTATGGGGGGGGGAAGCTACACTACAGAAAAGGGACTTTTTTTTATAAAAAAAGCATATTTTTCACTAAAATGGGTACTGGCAGACAGCTGCCAGTACCCAAGATGGCGCACATTAAGTCAGAGGGGGAGGGTTAGAGAGCTGTTTGGTGGGGGATCAGTGAGGTTGGGGGCTAAGGGGGATCCTACACATAAGCATATGTAAATATGCTAAAAAAATGCACAAAAAAGCCAAAATTTTCCTTTTATTTTAGTACTGGCAGAGTTTCTGCCAGTACTTAAGATGGCGGGACATTTGTGGGGTAGGGGAGGGAAGAGAGATGTTTGGGAGGGATCAGGGGGTCTGATGTTTCAGGTGGGAGGCTGATTTCTACACTAAAGCTAAAATTAACCCTGCAAGCTCCCTACAAGCTACCTAATTAACCCCTTCACTGCTAGCCATAATACACGTGTGATGCGTAGCGCCATTTAGCAGCATTCTAATTACCAAAAAGCAACGCCAAAGTCATATATGTCTGCTATTTCTGAACAAAGGGGATCCCAGAGAAGCATTTACAACCATTTGTGCCATAATTGCACAAGCTGTTTGTAAATGATTTCAGTGAGAAACCTAAAATTGTGAAAAATTTTACGTTTTTTTTAATTTGATCGCATTTGGCGGTGAAATGGTGGCATGAAATATACCAAAATGGGCCTAGCTCAATACTTGGGGTTGTCTACTACACTAAAGCTACCTTACATGCTCCCTAATTAACCCCTTCACTGATGGGCATAATACACGTGTGGTGCGCAGTGGCATTTAGCGGCCTTCTAATTACCAAAAAGCAATGCCAAAGCCATATATGTCTGCTATTTCTGAACAAAGGGGATCCCAGAGAAGAATTTACAACCATTTGTGCCATAATTGCACGAGCAGTTTGTAAATAATTTCAGTGAGAAACTGAAAGTTTGTGAAAAAATTTGTGAAAAAGTGAACGATTTTTTGTATTTGATCGCATTTGGCGGTGAAATGGTGGCATGAAATATACCAAAATGGGCCTAGATCAATACTTTGGGATGTCTTCTAAAAAAAAATATAAACATGTCAATGGATATTCAGGGATTGCTGAACGATATCAGTGTCCCAATGTAACTAGAGCTAATTTTGAAAAAAATGGTTTGAAAATAGCAAAGTGCTACTTGTATTTATGGCCCTATAAGTTACAAAAAAAGCAAAGAAGATGTAAACATTGGGTATTTCTAAACTCAGGACAAAATTTAGAAACTATTTAGCATGGGTGTTTTTTGGTGGTTATAGATATGTAACAGATTTTGGGGTTCAAAGTTAGAAAAAGTGTGTTTTTTTCCATTTTTCCTCATATTTTATAAATTATTTTATAGTAAGTGATAAGATATGATGAAAATAATGGTATTTTTAGAAAGTCCATTTAATGGCGAGAAAAACGGTATATAATATGTGTGGGTACAGTAAATGAGTAAGAGGAACATTTCAGCTAAACACAAACACAGCAGAAATGTAAAAATAGCCTTGGTCCCAAACGGACAGAAAATGGAAAAGTGCTCTGGTCACTAAGGGGTTAAAATCCTCTAAGAACATATCTAAAATTTCCCTATCCCCTTTCCATATTAAAACTATATCATCTATAAAACGACGGTAGAGCACTAAGTTCGCCTCCCAGTGTGATCCATGTATTACATTTTCTTCTATGAATCCCATGAAAAGATTTGCATAACTGGGGGCGAACTTAGTGCCCGTCGCCGTTCCCTTTAATTGTAAATAAAATTGATTATTAAAATTAAAATAATTATTATTTAGAATAAAGAATATACTATCAAGTAAAAATTTAATTTGTTCTATGGGCATTTCTCCCCTTTTATTTAGAAAGTATTCTACTGCCTGTAAACCTAGAGTGTGCTTAATACTCGTGTATAAAGAGCACACATCACATGTTACTAGAATAAAAACTTTTTTCCCATTTAATATTTTTTTAAATCTTTATTAACTCTGTAGAATCCTTCAAATGGGATGGGAGATGGATTACATAATCTTGAAGGAAACTATCCACATATTCTGACAAATTTGAAGAAATAGATTCTATCCCAGAAATTATAGGCCTACCCGGGGGATTTTTCAGAGATTTATGGATTTTTGGGAGGTAATAAAAAATAGGCATTCGTGGGTATTCTATGTTTAAAAAACCATATTCCTTCCCATTAATAATTCCTGTGTTGTGTGCTTTATTTAATAATTTTACTAGTTCTTTGCTTAATTTGGAAGTAGGATTTATTTTTATTTTCTTATAGGTTTCATTATCATCTAATAATCTATTAGCCTCTTTTATATATTCTCCTGTATCTAATATAACAATCCCCCCTCCCTTATCCGCTTGCTTAATAGTGATTAGTGGATTATTTTGTAGATCCTTCAGAGTTTCATTTTCCTTTTTTGTAAGATTATATTTCATTTTATCTATATTCATGTTTTCAATATCTTTTTTAACTGCCCTCTCAAATATTTCTATATTTCTGCCTTTTTCTGTGGTTGGAAAAAAATGAGATTTAGGCTTAAAATTAGTATTGTGAAAGCCTCTTTTATCACTGGCTATTTCACGCTCTATGGGATTTTTTATAAAATATCTTTTTAGAGTAACATTTCAAATAAAACTATTTACATTTATCAAAGTATTGAATTTGTTCAATTTATTTGATGGTGCGAATGTCAGACCTTTTTGTAGTACTTTATATTGAATATCACTCAACTCTACAGAGCTTAGATTAAAAATTCCTTGTTTGTCTACCTCATTCTTCTCTGTTTCTCTCTTTCCTCCTCTACCTCTGGTTCCTCTCTTTCTCTTTTTTCTGTTTCATTCTGTCTGTTTCTCTCTTGTCCTCTCCTAAAAAAGAGACTGAGGTGCCTTGTTGGGGGCTATCTAGATTAGTTCTTAGATCCAGATCCCTTAAAGGCTCGAATCTATTGTAAGTGGACCAATTTGGTTCTTTTTGTCTCCAATCTTCTTTTTTAACTCTCCAGTTTTGTTTGTTTTAATTGTACCTGGACCTATTATAGTTATCACCCTGATGTGTATAATAGCCATAGTTTTCAGTGTTTCTCTCTCTATTATAAATATCTCTTCTATATGTAGGGAAACGATAGCTTTCAGTGTTTCTTTCTCTATTCCAATTACCATTATAGTTTGAATTGGGTTTAAAATATTCACTTGCTAATTTTTGATTAGAAGCAGAGTCTCTATTTTGATTTTGTTCTATATTTTTATTCCCCAAATAGATTCTATTTGCATTAGAATTTGATTTCATATTCTTTTTATTATTCTTTTTTTTCCAATCTCAAAAGAATAAGTTGAGAAAATTGAAGAAGTAACTAAGAGATAAGTTGTCCCTTTAAGAAAGATATATCCCTTTAAAGAAATCTGCATAAGAAGGCTGCTGTATAGGAGCAAACTCATCTTGAAAAAAGCATTGAGATGAAATGCGTAGATGAGTGAGGATCGTGTCCGTTCAGCTGGCCAGCTTTTATAACGGAATTGTTATCCCTATACACAGCAGCCCAAACGTGCAAGTATTACTACGGGTGATTAAGGAATAAAGAAAAACATTTGGAGACCTTATTATTGCAAACAAAACACCATTGAAAGATATCTATCTATATCTTTGAGGAACCACACTACGAATTTGAAAAAATTGCCACCGGTAACCCGACCTGGCTATTGGAGCAGCGGAGCAATCACGTGAGAAGTTACACGTCACAGCCAGAATAACGGCTAGTCTGGAGACGCCAACAGCGCTGCAATAGAAGGAGTAGCAGAGTCAGGGAAAGGTAAAATAAATAAAACCTTTCAGATTCTGGTGAGTGACAATCAGTTTTTATCTTTTGGGTCATTTAAACCCACGCATACAGAGGATATAAGAAATTGCATTTCATGAGTACTGTTTTAACCAACAACTGCTAATCACCCAATGTGTAAAATATACAGCGATAAGAAAGATCATTTTGGGGATATAGGAGACTAAAAAACTGCAAAATATAAAGAGGACAACATATCTATCTTGTTAACAAATTGTTACAAAAAGAAAAAGTTTTATCAAATACGTAAAAGGAACATTGTTGCAAATATATTTCCGGTTTAATACAACCGTGTCTATTCTTGCCCCTGAGTTTTTGAGAAATCAAGTTGTGTTTAATATAAAAGCAGCTTATTGTGATACTATTAACTATAAGGTGCACCTTATAATATTTTAAAGTCTTTTAGATATATATTGTGGAAATAAAGTATACATTGAATCTATTTAATTTTTGTAGTATTTATATTTTAATATATAGTAATATTGCATTTATAATTCATTTCATAATTGATAATAGGTAGAGCTGTTTGCAGCGCACTCTGTTTTTCTGTATTATATTTATATTTGGTGTGGGTTTTGGGAAACCACACAATATAGAGTTGCTTTATTCTACCACCAAGGGTTTATCTTTCCTGTTGTTTTATACTATTTTTCCCTTAACCCTTTAGTTAGATTTAAAAACTATGGATGTATTTAAAGTAAGATTAGATTTATTTACTGAAATATAAAAATTGGAGGATTCTACTGAACCCATGACACAAGTTCCATTAGGGAATATTCCAGAGATGTGTGAGGATTTGGAAAAAATATTAATTAAAGAGATGAAACAAAAATTAGAAGTCAGCTTCTTGCAAAAATATATTAACTTAAATATTGTGCCTAGAGGCTTGAGATTATTAAAGGATTGCACTTTTCCATTACAAGAACACCTTCAAAAAGAATGGTTTAAGACTCTAAGTAACGCATCTGTTACTTTAATGAAAATAATTGTAAAATCAAGGAATATTAGTTTGAGGGAATTTGGAGAAAAAATTGAGCATCTAAGTAATGAACTATCCCCCTGGAATACAGAGGCAGAATATAAAAATATACAGACAAATATTATAAATAATCTAAAAGATATTAAAAAAAAGAAACTATTGAGATTAAATTTAGAAAAATGAATAGAGATATAGTGGATTATAAAAATACTGATAAAAATAATGATATCCAATCTCCAGAAATTGAGACAGTTAAACAACAGCCAGAAAATGATCCAAAATGGAAGATTTTTTCTAAAAAGAATAATAAAAAGAATATGAAATCAAATTCTAATGCAAATAGAATCTATTTGGGGAATAAAAATATAGAACAAAACCAAAATAGAGACTCTGCTTCTAATAAAAAATTATCAAGTGAATATTTCAAACCCAATTCAAACTATAATGGTAATTGGAATAGAGAAAGAAACACTGAAAGCTATGGTTTCCCTACATATAGAAGAGATAATTATAATAGAGAGAGAAACACTGAAAACTATGGCTATTATACACATCAGGGTGATAACTATAATAGGTCCAGGTACAATTATAACAAACAAAACTGGAGAGTTAAAAAAGTAGATTGGAGACAAAAAGAACCAAATTGGTCCACTTACAATAGATTCGAGCCTTTAAGGGATCTGGATCTAAGAACTAATCTAGATAGCCCCCAACAAGGCACCTCAGTCTCTTTTTTAGGAGAGGACAAGAGAGAAACAGACAGAATGAAACAGAAAAAAGAGAAAGAGAGGAACCAGAGGTAGAGGAGGAAAGAGAGAAACAGAGAAGAATGAGGTAGACAAACAAGGAATTTTTAATCTAAGCTCTGTAGAGTTGAGTGATATTCAATATAAAGTACTACAAAAAGGTCTGACATTCGCACCATCAAATAAATTGAACAAATTCAATACTTTGATAAATGTAAATAGTTTTATTTGAAATGTTACTCTAAAAAGATATTTTATAAAAAATCCCATAGAGCGTGAAATAGCCAGTGATAAAGGAGGCTTTCACCATACTAATTTTAAGCCTAAATCTCAATTTTTTTCCAACCACAGAAAAAGGCAGAAATATTGAAATGTTTGAGAGGGCAGTTAAAAAAGATATTGAAAACATGAATATAGATAAAATGAAATATAATCTTACAAAAAAGGAAAATGAAACTCTGAAGGATCTACAAAATAATCCACTAATCACTATTAAGCAAGCGGATAAGGGAGGGGGGATTGTTATATTAGATACAGGAGAATATATAAAAGAGGCTAATAGATTATTAGATGATAATGAAACCTATAAGAAAATAAAAATAAATCCTACTTCCAAATTAAGCAAAGAACTAGTAAAATTATTAAATAAAGCACACAACACAGGAATTATTAATGGGAAGGAATATGGTTTTTTAAACATAGAATACCCACGAATACCTATTTTTTATTACCTCCCAAAAATCCATAAATCTCTGAAAAATCCCCCGGGTAGGCCTATAATTTCTGGGATAGAATCTATTTCTTCAAATTTGTCAGAATATGTGGATAGTTTCCTTCAAGATTATGTAATCCATCTCCCATCCCATTTGAAGGATTCTACAGAATTAATAAAGATTTTAAAAAATATTAAATGGGAAAAAGATTTTATTCTAGTAACATGTGATGTGTGCTCTTTATACACGAGTATTAAGCACAGTCTAGGTTTACAGGCAGTAGAATACTTTCTAAATAAAAGAGGAGAAATGCCCATAGAACAAATTCAATTTTTACTTGATAGTATATCTTTTATTCTAAATAATAATTATTTTAATTTTAATAATCAATTTT
Source organism: Bombina bombina (assembly GCF_027579735.1). Lineage (NCBI taxonomy): Eukaryota > Metazoa > Chordata > Amphibia > Anura > Bombinatoridae > Bombina > Bombina bombina. The sequence goes on along the minus strand of NC_069501.1, from coordinate 1,070,864,774 downwards.
ATTTACAATTAAAGGGAACGGCGATGGGCACCAAGTTCGCCCCCAGTTATGCAAATCTTTTCATGGGATTCATAGAAGAAAATGTAATACATGGATCACACTGGGAGGCGAACTTAGTGCTCTACCGTCGTTTCATAGATGATATAGTTTTAATATGGAAAGGGGATAGGGAAATTTTAGATATGTTCTTAGAGGATTTTAATAACAATGAATTTGATATTAAATTAACTTATGAAATCAGCACCAGCAATATAAGCTACTTGGATGTAGATATTGAAATACACAACAATGAAATTATTACAAAAACTCATTTTAAGGAGGTTGATTCAAACGGTTATATTCATAGCAATAGTTGTCATTATAAAAAATGGTTAGAAAATATTCCCAAAAATCAATTTCTACGAATTAGAAAAAATTGTACTAGACAGGAAGATTTTGAAAAACAGGCCAATCACTTGGAAGGGAAGTTCAAAAAGAGAGGTTATAATAAATAACTTATACATACTGCTAGAGTGGAAGCCAAAGAAAAAACTCAGCAAGATTTATTACAAGGTAGAATGAGAAAAGAGTGCAATAATGAGTTTTTAAATATTCCTTTTATTACGGATTATAATATCAATCACAATAAACTAAGAGATGTTTTAAATAAGCACTGGCACTTACTTCAAAGAGATCCCTACATTGGTGAATCCCTTACAGACAAACCAAAAATTGTGTTTAGAAAAACAAAAAATTTTAAAAATATATTAGCACCTAGTACTTTTAAACCTACGAAAACAAGTTTAAGAGATGTAGACCTAAAAGGACACAAAATAGAGGGATACTTACCTTGTATATCTTGCAAAGCCTGCAAATATAGAAGTAAAAAAACTAGTGTGAAATCAACCATAACTCAAAAAGAATATAAAATTAGAGACCAGATAAAATGCTCTGATAAAAATGTTGTGTATATAATAGAATGCCCATGCCATAAGCAATATTTGGGAGAGACCTCACGTATGTTGAGGGACAGGATTAGAGAGCATATCCTAAATATAGAAAATGGATATGAAAAACATTTGCTCTCTAAACATTTTAAAGAAGAACATAATCAGAATCCGAAAGGCATGAAATATTGGGGCTTGAGAAAGATCAAACAAGATTGGCGTGGGGGAGATATTAATAAGAAACTTTTAAGGTCAGAAGCAGAACTAATTTTTAATTTCAAAACCCTTACTCCCTTAGGCCTTAATGCAGAGTTAGATCTTAATCCTTTTATATAATATATTTTTATATAATATATTTTAAAATGATGTATATGATATGATTTTATTAACTATAGAAATATTTTTTACAAAAACAACTCTAAATTATATGATAGTTTTAATAGATAATTTTTAAAATTCAGCTTTTATCTATATTTAACAATAGGAAAGAAATACTCAATAAATAAATTAATATTATTCTAGTTTTAGGTACAGATCCATTTAGATTAACATGCAAGTTTTTAACAGAAGGTAGCCATGAGTTTTTATTTTATGATTTACTATTATTATTATGTTTTAATACTCTATTGGATTTAATTTACCAAATTAGGCATTAAATGCTAGTAAATTAACTAGTGTGTATAACAAAACTTTCAATGTCACTAAATGTCTTTAGATGAAATGTATTTTATTACGTCTATAATTAAATGTTCCAATCTCAAAAGAATAAGTTGAGAAAATTGAAGAAGTAACTAAGAGATAAGTTGTCCCTTTAAGAAAGATATATCCCTTTAAAGAAATCTGCATAAGAAGGCTGCTGTATAGGAACAAACTCATCTTGAAAAAAGCATTGAGCTGAAACGCGTAGATGAGTGAGGATCGTGTCCGTTCAGCTGGCCAGCTTTTATAACGTAATTGTTATCCCTATACACAGCAGCCCAAACGTGCAAGTATTACTACGGGTGAATAAGGAATAAAGAAAAACATTTGGAGACCTTATTATTTCAAACAAAACACCATTGAAAGATATCTATCTATATCTTTGAGGAACTACACTACGAATTTGAAAAAATTGCCACCGGTAACCCGACCTGGCTATTGGAGCAGCGGAGCAATCACGTGAGAAGTTACACGTCACAGCCAGAATAACGGCTAGTCTGGAGACGCCAACAGCGCTGCAATAGAAGGAGTAGTAGAGTCGGGAAAGGTAAAATAAATAAAACCTTTCGGATTCTGGTGAGTGACAATCAGTTTTTATCTTTTGGGTCATTTAAACCCACGCATACAGAGGATATAAGAAATTGCATTTCATGAGTACTGTTTTAACCAACGACTGCTAATCACCCAATGTGTAAAATATACAGCGATAAGAAAGATCATTTTGGGGATATAAGAGACTAAAAAACTGCAAAATATAAAGAGGACAACATATCTATCTTGTTAACAAATTGTTACAAAAAAAAAAGTTTTATCAAATACGTAAAAGGAACATTGTTGCAAATATATTTCCGGTTCAATACAACCGTGTCTATTCTTGCCCCTGAGCTTTTGGGAAATTAATTGTGTTTAATATAAAAGCAGCTTATTGTGATACTATTAACTATAAGGTGCACCTTATAATATTTTAAAGTGTTTTAGATATATATTGTGGAAATAAAGTATACATTGAATCTATTTAATTTTTGTAGTATTTATATTTTAATATATAGTAATATTGCATTTATAATTAATTTCATAATTGATAATAGGTAGAGCTGTTTGCAGCGCACTCTGTTTTTCTGTATTATAAAATCATGGAAATTGTCAGGGGTGCCTAAACTTTTGCATACAACTGTATATATATATAAATATATAATTATATAACGGTATAGATGTATACAGATATATATAGGAATATCTATTTAGAAATACTTATAACATATTCTGCTATGTGCAGAACATTGGAATGTGAAATATTTACAGTAAATACATAGTTAAAATCTATATTAAAAATTAAATTAATTTTGCATAAATATGTTTTTACATGTTTTCATCTACTTACCTGAAAAAGGGCTTCAATGCACTTATATATACAGTTATATGTGTACATATGTATTTATGTGTTTATATGTGTATATATGTCTAAATACATATATACACGTATAAATACATATGCATTCATATATAGACACATATATATATATATGTATATATATATATATATATATATATATATATATATATATATATATATATATATATATATATATATATATATATATATGAGGAAAGGGAAGGTTGTTTCCCAAAACGTGCTGGGTCCATTGTATTTTTTTAAAATAATATCCACTCAAGCACCCTCAAGTTGCTTGGAATAGAGTGAGAGTGCACTAACTGAATCTATTTATATATATATATATATATATATATATATACTGTATATATATATATATATATATATATATATATATATATATATATATATATAAATATATATAAATATACACACATATATATATATATATATATATATATATATATATATATATATATCCAAGGTATTTAGTATATGCACTCTCATCAGCCAATACCAACTTGCCAGGGTGCTATGATCAGGTATATAGAATATAGGAAAAATTAAGCACTCTCTGGACTTCGTACATCAGTGACAAACCAAACATTTATTGTGACGTTTTGGGACAAACAGCGTCCCGAAAGGTCAGAGGAAGGGACGCTGTTTGTCCCAAAAAGTCACAATAAATATTTGGTTTGTCACTGATGTCCGAAGTCCAGAGAGGGCTTAATTTTTCCTATATTCTATATAAATATATATATATATATATATATATATACACAGATAGATAGATACACATCTTTAGACATGTATATGTACTGTATGTATTTCAATGTTAAAGCCCTTTGTCTGCCTTCTTTATAACACTTGAGACCTCTTATAACTTTTGGGTGCAATATTGTTTTTGAATAATTTTTATTAGATGGTGTTATTAGGAGTGTAACTGTACAATTTTTGATGTGTTTGTGACTCTTTTTTTGATAAAATTAAATTTGTCATTTCAAATAACTGTAACATAGCTAAACATCTTTAGTTATTTAAGTTATAAAAATCATTGTACATGCACATCCAAACAATCTTACAAAGCTCAATATTACACCCAAACATTCACAAGTGTGCATCCTCACAAAATAAATAATATATATATATACAGGGAGTGCAGAATTATTAGGCAAATGAGTATTTTGACCACATCATCCTCTTTATGCATGTTGTCTTACTCCAAGCTGTATAGGCTCGAAAGCCTACTACCAATTAAGCATATTAGGTGATGTGCATCTCTGTAATGAGAAGGGGTGTGGTCTAATGACATCAACACCCTATATCAGGTGTGCATAATAAGCTTCTGAAGGACAATGCTCCATCACACGCGTCCAAGTACTCCACAGCGTGGCTGGGAAGAAAGGGTATAAAAGAAGAAAATCTAATGACATGGCCTCCTTGTTCACCTGATCTGAACCCCATTCAGAACCTGTGGTCCATCATCAAATGTGAGATTTACAAGGAGGGAAAACAGTACACCTCTCTGAACAGTGTCTGGGAGGCTGTGGTTGCTGCTGCACGCAATGTTGATGGTGAACAGATCAAAACAATGACAGAATCCATGGATGGCAGGCTTTTGAGTGTCCTTGCAAAGAAAGGTGGCTATATTGGTCACTGATTTGTTTTTGTTTTGTTTTTCAATGTCAGAAATGTATATTTGTGAATGTTGAGATGTTATATTGGTTTCACTGGTAAAAATAAATAATTGAAATGGGTATATATTTGTTTTTTGTTAAGTTGCCTAATAATTATGCACAGTAATAGTCACCTGCACACACAGATATCACCCTAAAATAGCTATAACTAAAAACAAACTAAAAACTACTTCCAAAACTATTCAGCTTTGATATTAATGAGTTTTTTTGGTTCATTGAGAACATGGTTGTTGTTCAATAATAAAATTAATCCTCAAAAATACAACTTGCCTAATAATTCTGCACTCCCTGTATATATATATATATATATATATATATATATATATATATATATATATATATATATATATATATATATACTGTTTATATGAGCATGCACACTTGTGAATGTTTTGGCATAATATTGAGCTTTGTAAGATTGTTTGGATGTTCATGTACAATGATTTTTATAACTTAAATAACTAGAGATGTTTAGCTATGTTACAGTTATTTGAAATGACAAATTTAATTTTGAATGTTATAATAATTCGAAGAACGATGGAAACATCACAAGCACATATGAGTTTGCAAACACATTTACATGCACGCGTTTGCATTCACGCCAATTTTAAACCTACTGTGATAAGGAGGTGTAGTTTGCCATTGTTTGGAGCATCTGAAGAAAAGCACAAAGTTTTAAAAAACATTCTAATGCATAAACAAAATATAAATGTCTGCAGTATTGTTTTTTTGGACATTGTACAGTTAAAGTCCTGACAAAGATACTTTATGCTGAAAGCTCAAAAAATGTTACTATGGGGCTGAATTATCACTGTGCGAGCGGACATGATCTGATATTGTGGATCATGTCCGCTGCACATCGATAAATGCCGACAGCATATGCTGTCGGCATTTATCATTGCACCAGCAGTTCTTGTGAACTGCTGTTGCAATGCCGCCCCCTGGGTGTCAATCAACCCGATCGTATTGGATCGGGTTGATTCTTGGTGATGTCTGTCTGCCACCTCAGAGCAGACGGACAGGTTATGGAGCAGCGGTCTTTAGACCGCTGCTTCATAACTTGTGTTTCCGGCATTCCTGAAGGCTCATCAGAAACACGGGGCATCAAGCTCCATACGGAGCTGGATAAATATGCCCCTATGTCTTAGTAACATACCGTCCTGGGAGGTCATAGTTAGATTGTCAATTTGGGTATATATATATTAAAGTAACTAAAGTACTGACCTCAAGAGTGACTATGTCCCTCTTCCTCCGTGTATGCTGATTGTTGACTGAGGCTACACAGCTCCGGTTACCACTCTCAGGGAATATTCCATACCCTGATGAAGAGCCAGTAAGTGAGCAGTGGCAAGCACTAGCTGTCCCTTTCAATGTACTTTTAACGTGTATATCCAATAAAGTGAACTTTTTAATTCAACAAGCCTCTCTCCTCATCCAAGCCAAAGTTGTTACTTTATTTTTGATACAGCTAAAGTCCTGCTCAGAAACTTAATCACATACGCAACTCTTGAGTAGGACACAGCAGGTGACAGGTGGCTACATGTGCATACCGCACCTTATTGGCTCACAGGCCTCACCTGCTTAGCAGCTCAGCAGCTAGATTGTGTTGTGGATTTTAGTAGGGACTTTAGATATGTGATTACCGCTTTATGGAGGTTAAAGGCACAGTGTACTGTAAAATTGTTTTCACCTTAATGTGTTTACAATGACTTATTATACCAGCTGCAGAGTTTAAAATGTACGGAAGATTGTTCCTTTATGTATGCTTTTGTATAATCAAATTGGGTGAGCTTCCAGGGAGAACAGACCTCATAAGCTTATCCTATATAATAAAAGACAAGAGTTTGTCTGAAGCCGTCATGCGCAGTTCAGACAAACTCTTGCCGCGAGGACCCGGCAGCTCAGCTGTAACACAGAGGCGCGCGAGGACCCGGCAGCTCAGCTGTAACACAGAGGCGCGCGAGGACCCGGCAGCTCAGCTGTAACACAGAGGCGCGCGAGGACCCGGCAGCTCAGCTTTAACACAGAGGCGCGCGAGGACCCGGCAGCTCAGCTGTAACACAGAGGCGCACGAGGACCCGGCAGCTCAGCTGTAACACAGAGGCGCGCGAGGACCCGGCAGCTCAGCTGTAACACAGAGGCGCGCGAGGACCCGGCAGCTCAGCTGTAACATAGAGGCGCGCGAGGACGAGAGAGAGAGAGAGAGAGAGAGAGAGAGAGAGAGAGAATAACATAACACGGCCCGTGTCAACGGGCTTTAGGACTAGTCTCTCTATATTTACACAAAATCCTCCTTATCTATCTATACACAGGGAGACCAATACTTAGGGCCTGATGATCAAAACCTTTTCGGAATGGAGAGAAATCACACCAAATCTTTGGGGGTGTTATATTGCAATGTATGTGTTGTATGTCTTCACAGTCAGAACACTATATAGCTAGATAAACAGCTCTCATGCTAAAATTTGCCTTTCTAAAATGATTTGAAGGACCTCACCGTTCTGATGAGATGTATTAGATCATCTCGCCAGAGTGGAGAGCTTTAGATCATCGGACCCTTAGAGAGAACAAAGAAAATTAACATTTTGTTATCTCTGTCCCACCACCCACTGGGAGTGAAATTTCTTCTAAACCTTCTACATAGATTTTCTATAACTGGTGCTTAAAGGGATATGAAACCCACAACTGTTCCATTGTGATTCAGAGCATGCCATTTTATAAACAAACGTTTTCAATTTACTTCTATTATGAAATTTGCTTCATTCCCATGGTATTCAACCTAGGTAGGCATCTGTAGCATTACATGGCAGGAAATAGTGCTGCCATCTAGTGCTCTTGTAAGTGGATAACATTCTTGCAAAAATGCTTCCATAAAGTCCTCCAGAAATGGGCCGGCACCTAAGCATACTTCCCTGCTTTTCAACAAAAGATACCAAGAGAATAGAAGTATATTAGAAAGTTGTTTAAAATTGCATGCTCTATCTGAATCATGAAAGAAAAATGTTGGGTTTCATATCCCTTTAAGTATATAAAAAAATATATAGGTAGGGATACAACCGGCAAAAGCACCTGTTCTGTATGGCAAAATAAAGGTAAAGGAGATGTTTGTAAACAATTAAATATGCTCCAGCAGGTAAAATAGAAAATTGGAACAAATTAAAGGGGAGCAAAAAAAAATCACTGTACACTGTTCCTTTAAATACATAAAGCCCCATTCCAATCACTTTGACTTTGCATGCAAAAACATCATGAAGCCTGGATGTTCATTTTGTTAATTTTTTAACCATTCAATAAAAAAGAGTTGCTGACTGATCTATTAATATAAATTCATGATATGTGCAGTAAATACATTCATGTCATTGTATAATTAAATATATAAATTATAAATGAACAATTGAAAGGTCATAAACGTTAACTTTTTATAAAATTAGACTTAGAGCTGGATTAGACTGGATCAGAATGTCCCTTTACAATTTTTAGATTCTATTTAAGAAACATTAAAGGGATATGAAACCCAAACATTTTCTTTTGTGATTCGGACAGAGCATAACATTTTTAAAAAAGTTTCCAATTTACTTCTAATCTCAAATTTGCTTTCTTCCCATGATCTTTTGTGTTGAAGCGATACCTCGGTAGGTATCTGAAGCACTGCATGGCATATCCCTTTAAACTCAAATTTTACACATATTAAAATGGACAAATCTCTCAACGAAGAATAATGACAAATCTCAAGCAAAGAAAAGGTAGATTTATAAATAAATAAAATATATGGAAATTGTTTTAAGATATGAAAAAATGCATTTGAAATGCAAATGAGATATCAAAAACTATCTTCTCTGTTTGTGTTTGTTTAAATGGATAAGAAACTCAAAAAATGACATTTATTATTCAGACAGAGCATACAATTTTAAAAAGATTTTCCAATTTACTTCTATTAACAAATTTGCATTGTTCCCTTGGTATTCTGTGTTAAAGAGATACCTAGGTACATTGTAGGAAATAGTTCTGCCATCTAGTGCTCTTGAATATAGTGCTGCAGACAGGTACACACTCCTATGTTTATATCCATGCTTTTCAGCAAAAGATACCAAAAGGACAAAGAGAATTTGATAATATAATTTAATTAGAAATTTGTTTAAAATGTCATGCTCTCTCTAAATCTTGGGGGGAAAAACATTTAGGTTTCATGTCCCTTTAACATTAACAATCATTTTTGGCCATTGAATTATTTACATAAACAAAATGAACGTATGCATTTGTAATGCTATACATTATAGCTCAGTTCTGCATTCTTCAAATGGTTGAAATTCCAGTTTAATGATTTTATTATTTAAAATTCTTTATTTTTATCATAAGTACATAGAAATAGATTGGAGATAAAATCACTTAGCATAACTAGTGTGCCATTATTCTCAGGAGGGCACATTTATCAGAAGCATTGGTTTACTGGGGCACAACTCCAACATTCTTTACATACTCTTGCCGCCACGATTTAGCTTCTGAAAGTCTAGATGACAGGAAATAACTAATGAATAAAAGTTCCAGAGGAAATTTTTTTTTTAAAATCAATGACAGTTTATAGTATATATATATATATATATATGTATATATATATATATATATATATATATATATATATGTATATAATCAGATACTGTAGTAACATTTCTGCCAGCTTCAGATCAGATACCTGGAGCCTGCAGTTCACTTTATGCCAATGAGGCCAATTTATCAAAGGTCTTGCGGACCTGATCCGACAGTGCGGATTAGGTCCGCAAAACCTCGCGGAGAGCAATACGCTCTCTGTATTCAGCATTGCACCAGCAGCTTACAAGAGCTGCTGGTGCAACGCCACCCCCTGCAGATTGGCGGCCAATGGGCCGCCAGCAGGGAGGTGTCAATCAACCCGATCGTACTTGATCGTGTTGAATTGTGGCGATGTCTGTCCGCCTGCTCAGAGCAGGCAGACAGGATTATGGAGCAGCGATCTTTAGACCGCTGCTTCATAACTGCTGTTTCTGGCGAGTCTGAAGACTCGCCAGAAACACAACCCTTCAAGCTCCATCGGAGCTTGATAAATGGGCCTCAATGTGACATCCATAGCTTCCATTGCAACCTCCACCTAGTAACAAAAGGCCCACTTGCAGCTTTGCGTCTCATTGATTTGGCACCAGTTATTTCGCATTTTGTTTCTCCCCGGGTTAGATCTTTATGGAATGCTTCTTTCTTAAAGAGATACTAAATCCAATTTTTTTCTTTCATAATCCAGATAGAGCATGCAATTTAAAGCAACTTTCTAATTTACTCTTATTATCAATTTTTCTTCATTCTCTTGGCATTTTTATTTGAAAAAGCATGAATGTAAGCTCACAAACCCGACCATTTTTTTTTTTTAAGCTCCTGAAGGCTCACCGGAAACAGAACTGCTGGTGCAATGATAAATGCTGACAGCCTATGCTGTCGGCATTTATGAATGTGCAGCAAACATGATACGCTACATTATATCATGTCCGCTCGCACTATGATAAATCTACCCCATATGATAAAAATGAATCATATCATAATTAATAAAAATATTTATAAGGGTTCAAAGGAATATGGTGTATTGCCATGTATTTGACTGCAAATGGATATATATATATATATATATATATATATATATATATATACATTTGTTTGTCTAAATAATAATTCTATAATAATATTTAATAATGAGTCTTACTGTGTATTTACTGTAAATATTTTGCATTCCAATGTTCTCAATGCCCAAAACGTTCCCTATACATATGGTTTCTGTCAGGTGACAACTGTGACATGGTGATCCCCTGATAGTCACCTTGAAATGTAACCATTTTGAATCTTATTTTGAATGTATTCCCCTCTATTCCATATGAAGTGTATTTATGTGTGCACTGTGCAGTATGTGCCTTATATATATTAGGTAGGTGATTGCCATATTTGAATATTTTATGTTTCATCACTCTCTGTTCTAATCATTTGTATGTAAATATACCTCTTTGGAGAAATATTTCTTCATTCTCAAATCAACAGCTCTAGTGCTTTGGCTGATATACTTGATTTAGCCATAAACCAATTAATTATGTAATTACCTTTGGATGGAATGTGCTTCAAAATTTTTATTCTTTAAACATAACATCTAAAAGAAATGTAGCAATGAAGCCTTCTATGTCCATCAGGAATTCTCACTGCCAAAGTCTTACCTGGATGTCTTCACTATACACTGCATATGCACACAAGTTGTATAACATATATCCTCCAGCAACCTGAGATCCTCGAAAAGAAAAATATCTCTATCTTTACAAACAAATCAATCTTGTAAAGAGTTTAAATTATAAAAAAGACCCACCTTGTGTCTGTGCATAGCTATGTAAAAATGTGACCCTCTGTACAATATGTAATGTATTGCTGGCATATCCTTTGACATACTTTAAAATGAAAGACCAAAATAAGAGAAGACAACTTTGTTGGGAGAAAGACCGGTCACCCCTGGTGAAGATGCGGACAATCTATTAATGGCGTTCACCACACTCATGTTGTCCGTCCAAAACACCACTACCCTATTAGCTAGCTGCCGACCCCAAATCTCTACAGCTGCCACTATTGAAACAGTTCCAATAAGGTCAGGTTCCTTGTCCAACCCTCTGATATCCAGTCTGGAGGCCATGGAGCCACACTCCATTCCCTGTCCAGATAGGCCCCGTACCCAAGAGGCCTGCCGCGTCTGTAAAGAGATGCAGCATCTGGTTTGAAACTGGTGGAACCCTCCAGAGACAAACTCCATTGAAATCACGCAGGAACCTGGCCCACACCTCAAGGTCATCCTTCACCTCCGGCGTTACCCTGGCCCACTTAACCTGCCCTACCAGACCCTTAAGCTGGCTTTCCAGATGGCGGTTAAAAACTCTGCCCATTGGGATGGCCCACCCCGCAAAATTGAGGAGACCCAATATTGATTGTACCTCCTTAACGGGGGCTCTGTCACCATGTTCAGCATTTGGGCTACCTTGTCTTCAGGCAGTCTGCATACCGCCTACACTGTGTCAATTTCAATTCCCAAAAAGGTTAGACACGTGCAAGGACCTTGCGTTTTATCCTCCACCAGCAGTACCCCAAATCTTGCCATCATATCCTGATTTACCTCCATGAGCTGTTCGCACTCCGTGGAACCTGCTCTTCCGACCAACAGAAAATCATCCAGGTAATGGGCGACCGCCCCGCCCCCAGACGCCTTCTGAACCACCCAGTGAAGGAACGAACTGAAGCACTCAAATAGCAAACAGGATAAGGAACACCCCATAGGTAAGCATCTATCCACATAGTATGCTCCCTCGTATTTCATCCCCATCAGCTTTAAGGCTGAAGGGTGTAAGGGTAGCAGCCGTTAAGGGTAGCAGCCGGAAAGCGGACTCAACCCAGATCACAATCCCTGACAATGTCCAATGCATCGTCAAACAGCTGATAGTGCACCGAGCTTAGCTCCGGATCAATGGCGTCGTTAGCCTGAATTTCCCCAGCTCCTTCTTGGGCACCACTCCCAGAGGGGAGACCACGAGATCTGCAAAATGGATGGCCTCAAATGGGCCAGACACCCTGCTCATCGCTACCTCCTTTGCCAGTTTCTCCCGTATAACCTGCGGGAATTCGTATGCCGTGTTCAAATTCATATGCACCCCACAACCTTCTCTCACACTGGAATTCTAAACCTCCCATCCAACCCCGACCGGAAAAGCCCCGCCGCGTCCTGGTCGGGGTAGTGTGCCAGCCACGGACTCATGGCTTTCAGTTTAAGCGGTGTTGGTGCCCTTGACGCCAACTCCCGGCTTGGTAACTTGCCTATCCAGGCCCTGCTCCTTCCTTTTACTACACTCAACTCCCGGATGAAGGCCACTACAATACTTGCATATGTGTCGAAAAGGACTCCCTACCCCGCTTCTTTGGGCGAGGGCCCTGACGCGACGCCCCCTGCTGAGCCTGCAGGGGGGAGGGGAACCCCCTTCCAGTCCCAATTTGGACCTTAAGTGCATGTCCTGGGTACCGAAATTCAATAAAGGGTTCCCTACCATCTTTCTACTAAACGCCATATCGTAGTCACGCCATGTCCCCTCCTTAAACCTATTGTGAATATCCTCTATAGTATCCAGATATTTAAATGAGTTATGCCCCTGCAGGGGCCACCTATCAACGTAACACGCCGCCAGGACCCTGATGCATTTGAGCCATTCCTCATAAGTCTCAGGTCTGCGCGGTTTCTTAGGGCCCGAACCGTCCGCCGCCCTTTCCTTAGCCCTATACAGGGAGTGCAGAATTATTAGGCAAGTTGTATTTTTGAGGATTAATTTTATTATTGAACAACAACCATGTTCTCAATGAACCCAAAAAACTCATTAATATCAAAGCTGAATAGTTTTGGAAGTAGTTTTTAGTTTGTTTTTAGTTATAGCTATTTTAGGGGGATATCTGTGTGTGCAGGTGACTATTACTGTGCATAATTATTAGGCAACTTAACAAAAAACAAATATATACCCATTTCAATTATTTATTTTTACCAGTGAAACCAATATAACATCTCAACATTCACAAATATACATTTCTGACATTCAAAAACAAAACAAAAACAAATCAGTGACCAATATAGCCACCTTTCTTTGCAAGGACACTCAAAAGCCTGCCATCCATGGATTCTGTCAGTGTTTTGATCTGTCCACCATCAACATTGCGTGCAGCAGCAACCACAGCCTCCCAGACACTGTTCAGAGAGGTGTACTGTTTTCCCTCCTTGTAAATCTCACATTTGATGATGGACCACAGGTTCTCAATGGGGTTCAGATCAGGTGAACAAGGAGGCCATGTCATTAGATTTTCTTCTTTTATACCCTTTCTTGCCAGCCACGCTGTGGAGTACTTGGACGCGTGTGATGGAGCATTGTCCTGCATGAAAATCATGTTTTTCTTGAAGGATGCAGACTTCTTCCTGTACCACTGCTTGAAGAAGGTGTCTTCCAGAAACTGGCAGTAGGACTGGGAGTTGAGCTTGACTCCATCCTCAACCCGAAAAGGCCCCACAAGCTCATCTTTGATGATACCAGCCCAAACCAGTACTCCACCTCCACCTTGCTGGCGTCTGAGTCGGACTGGAGCTCTCTGCCCTTTACCAATCCAGCCACGGGCCCATCCATCTGGCCCATCAAGACTCACTCTCATTTCATCAGTCCATAAAACCTTAGAAAAATCAGTCTTGAGATATTTCTTGGCCCAGTCTTGACGTTTCAGCTTGTGTGTCTTGTTCAGTGGTGGTCGTCTTTCAGCCTTTCTTACCTTGGCCATGTCTCTGAGTATTGCACACCTTGTGCTTTTGGGCACTCCAGTGATGTTGCAGCTCTGAAATATGGCCAAACTGGTGGCAATTGGCATCTTGGCAGCTGCACGCTTGACTTTTCTCAGTTTATGGGCAGTTATTTTGCGCCTTGGTTTTTCCACACGCTTCTTGCGACCCTGTTGACTATTTTGAATGAAACGCTTGATTGTTGGATGATCACGCTTCAGAAGCTTTGCAATTTTAAGAGTGCTGCATCCCTCTGCAAGATATCTCACTATTTTTGACTTTTCTGAGCCTGTCAAGTCCTTCTTTTGACCCATTTTGCCAAAGGAAAGGAAGTTGCCTAATAATTATGCACACCTGATATAGGGTGTTGATGTCATTAGACCACACCCCTTCTCATTACAGAGATGCACATCACCTAATATGCTTAATTGGTAGTAGGCTTTCGAGCCTATACAGCTTGGAGTAAGACAACATGCATAAAGAGGATGATGTGGTCAAAATACTCATTTGCCTAATAATTCTGCACTCCCTGTATGCATCCAGAGAGAGGTCAAATACATTCACGTATCGCCCCTCCTGAATTTTCCTAATTATTTTCTGTTTGAGATGTCCATACAGTGAGTGCACGAGACAGGGATAGGTATCCCCTTGTGCCGCCACCTTCCTCGGAACCTGTCCTGTGGGTTGCGTGGCGCTCCCTAACGCTGGAGCTCTCACTGGCACTTCCCCCATCCCAGCGGCCACTACTTTGGCCTTTGCTTGCCCAGCCGCCATTTTTTTTAATCCACCTGAACATTCTCTGCTGGCCCTTACCCACTAGCCCCAGGTCCTCCCCACTGTCTGAGCCTGACCCACTAGTGGGGAGGACCCTGTGTCTGCGTGTGTAATGTCAGGTGCATAGTACTCACATTCCGCTGTCTGTGCGCCCTCCTAGGAAGCCTATGGGACCGCTCCCTTCTCTGCCGTTTGTTCCCTGCTGGGCCCTGCAACCACCAATGCCCCTGCTGCTCCTGTAGCCATAGTAGTTGATTCCATTGCTCGAACCTGTGGAGACAAAACAGTTTGGGGAGTATTCCGGTCCGTGAAGGAGGCCTCAAAAGGAGGGCCTGCACTAGGTCCCCCCTGCCCTCCCCCACCATTCATTCCCAAAAGCTGCAGCCACGGCTCTCCTAATCATCTCCTCCTGGCCTACCCCCTCCCAGGCATTCACACTGGACCCAAGAGAGGCCTGGGGCCTGTTGCCCTCACGCAGTGCAGCCACCACTGCTCTTCTAATGCACTCCTCTGTAATCACATTGTCTCGCCCATACACACTCGCCCCCTAGTCTGTATGGGGCCTAGATACCTGCTCATCCTGTGCCACGTGCACCCTTGTGCCCCCCTGGGCACCCATCCATTCAAAATGCGTTATCCCCGCATTTCCCACCACCACCTGCACAGCATTATCCGCAACTCCCCTTGCCATGTTATTTGCTGCCGGTCCGGGTTGACCCACAAATACCGCAACAGTCCCCTGCACCATTGCACTCTCCCATGGGCCTACAGCACTGCGATCACCAGCATCCCTGGTGCCACATGACCCAGCCGTCTCCCCCACTACATACACTCCACCTGTACTGCTGCCCGGTAAGTCCCCTGGAGCCCCAGAGACCCACCCTCTGCCTTTTGTGGCCCCACCCACGATCCGGAGACTCCCCAACTTACTGTGAGTGCTCCGGTCACGGTGGGCCCTGTCCCGCCCTCTACTCCTTCTTCCAATATGGCGGCCACTCTCCTTCTCATTGGAAGAAACCAGGGAGGAGGTATCGCGAGAAAAGCAATGTAAGTGGGCGTGGCCTGGCGCTCTCAACTCTCCTGCGCCACAACTAGGCCTCAGCCCTCCCTCCACACCATTGGTGGCCCCTGGGACCCCCTGACCCTGTGCTAGGCCTGACTGGCCCACCACTGCAGCAAGGGATTGTGCGAGGACCAGGACAGCCGCCATGGCCGCCGGAGGTAAGGTAGGGAGCATGTAGGCCGCAACCCCCACCATCTGTGCACCTTGTGCTGCCTGCCCCACCTGGGCCCCTGCCTGGCTAACCTGAGCCCCATCCTGGTCACGATTGGGGGCACTATCTACCACCCCACACTGCTGAGAGGAACCAGGTCCTACCCCCACGCCTGCACCACCCTGTGCCTGTACTGTGGGGCCTGTCTCCCCACCCACCACTTTCTTTCCCTTGTTAAACCTTCTAATTTGGGGGGATTTCTGGGGTGTGGGGGGTACCGCCTCATCCGAGAACTGATCATCTCTCCCTCCTGCAGGTCCTCTCATCCTGGACTTTGTCTCCACCACTTCACGATATCTCTTCGGTGGCATTGCCTTCCTACTGACTCTATCCATCATTCAACTCAGCACAGGACACTAAGAAAATTTATCCTTGAAGTCTGGAACAGGAAGAGGCCGTATCACTGCTGCAGAGCCCTATAAAGGTAAGCACAAACACCCGCCTCCACACCTGCAACATTGTAACAAACACAATCTAGCATCCTGCAGACTTCAAGTTGGTAATCCCTTAATGTTGTTCCAGGCCCACTAGAGGGGACCCTCCACTATCAATGTATTGGTTCTGGTAAAACATTTTATAAAGAAATACAGTTTGTTTCAGGACAATAGCAAGGATAATGCATGTATCTGCAGGCTTCCCCCTCTGCTGTAACGTTGGCAGAAAACAAGTCATAGTCATATCATGACTACCTGCTCATTGCAGGTAGATGCAGAGATACAGTGTAAGTCCTCTGACAAATGTCGGGGGGGGGGGGGGGGGGTAAGGTTAAGTTAACACTTACAATCCCTCCTCAGATAAACCTGTGTAGATAAAGAGGGCAGTGCCTAGTACAAAAGGTATAATGTCAAGAAATAAAGAGAAAGATGCACTATTTTGCACACTTATACACTATATGGGAGTGTGAATATCATATCAAGGAGGAAGAAGGGGAGAGACAAAATAATACAATTTAATTTTAATTAATATTTTATTAAAAAATATATGACATATTAAAATTTTAAAAAACATATACAGTCAGATGTCTGCCTGCCGTTCAGACAAATCCTATGTGAACAATCAAAGTGGACCAGTTTCAATATTAACCCCTTAATGACCGGACCATTTTTCAATTTTCTTACCCTTAATGACAATGGCTATTTTTACATTTCTGCAGTCTTTGTGTTTAGCTGTATTTTTCCTCTTACTCATTTACTGTACCCACACATATTATATACCGTTTTTCTCACCATTAAATGGACTTTCTAAAGATACCATTATTTTCATCATATCTTATCATTTACTATAAAAAAATATATAAAATATGAGGAAAAAATGGAAAAAAACACACTTTTTCTAACTTTGACCCCCAAAATCTGTTACACATCTACAACCACCAAAATACACCCATTCTAAATAGTTTCTAAATTTTGTCCCGAGTTTAGAAATACCCAATGTTTACATGTTCTTTGCTTTTTTTGCAAGTTATAGGGCAATAAATACAAGTAGTACTTTGCTATTTCCAAACTACTTTTTTTCAAAATTAGCGCTAGTTACATTGGAACACTGATATCTTTCAGGAATCCCTGAATATCCCTTGACATGTATATATTTTTATTTAAAAGACATCCCAAAGCATTGATCTAGGCCCATTTTGGTATATTTCATGCCACCATTTCACCGCCAAATGCGATCAAATAAAAAAAATTGTTGACTTTTTCACAAATTTTTTCACAAACTTTAGGTTTCTCGCTGAATTTATTTACAAATAACTTGTGCAATTATGGAATAAATGGTTGTATATACTTCTCTGGGATCCCCTTTGTTCAGAAATAGCAGACATATATGACTTTGGCGTTGCTTTTTGGTAATTAGAAGGCCGCTAAATGCCGCTGCACACCACACGTGTATTATGCCCAGCAGTGAAGGGGTTAATTAGGGAGCTTGTAGGGAGCTTTTAGGTTTAATTTTAGCTTTAGTGTAGTGTAGTAGAACACCCAAATTATTGATCTAGGCCCATTTTGGTATATTTCATGCCACCATTTCACCGCCAAATACGATCAAATAAAAAAAAAAACTTAAATTTTTCACAATTTTAAGTTTCTCACTGAAATTATTTACAAACAGCTTGCGCAATTATGGTACAAATGGTTGTAAATGCTTCTCTCGGATCCCCTTTGTTCAGAAATAGCAGACATATATGGCTTTGGCATTGTTTTTTGGTAATAATAAGGCCGTTAAATGCTGCTGCGCACAACACTTGTAATATGCCCAGCAGTTAAGGGGTTAATTAGGTAGCTTGTAGGGTTAATTTTTAGCTTTAGTGTAGAGATCAGTCTCCCACCTGCCACATCCCACCCCCTGATCCCCCCTGACCCCCCTCAAACAGCTCTCTTCCCTCCCCCACCTCACAATTGTCACCGCCATCTTAAGTACTGGCAGAAAGTCTGCCAGTACTGAAATAAAAATAATTTATTTAATAAAAATAATTTATTATTTATTTATTTTTTTTATACAGTCTGCAGTGATGGATCCCCCCTTACCCCACAACCTCCCTGATCCCCCCCATACATCTCTCTAACCCCCCCTACCAATTTGCCCCCCAAAATAGTTTTTTTTTTTAACTTTTTTATGACATATTTGTTTTCTGTAGTGTAGCTGGCCCCCTAAATGATTTACATCCCTCCCCCTCCCAGATCCCTTACTTAAGAACGGAGATCCCCCTGCATCTACATGTCTTTTTTTTCCCCCGCTTGCCTGCATATTTTGCGCACCCGCCCCCACGCCCCACCCGCCGCAACCGCAAACCGGGCAGCAAGCACCGACAATGACAGATCGGTTGGGGAATAAGCAACTTAAGATAGCATTGCCAGAAGCTGCTCCCACCCACCAACGACTGTGTTAAAATCAATGGCTGATGCAGAGAGGGCCACAGAGTGGCCTTTTCTGCATCGGTATGTAAAATAGGGGATTGTAGTGATGCCTCAATATTGAGGCATCACTACAATCCCTTGTAAGCAGCTGGTCGCGTCCAGCACTTCAGACAACAGAGGACGTACCAGGTACGTCAATTGTCGTTAAGGGAAGTTTTTTCTATGACGTACCTGGTACGTCCTCCGGGGGGCCACAGAGGGGGCCGGGGACATTTTTACAGGAGCACCGGCCCCTGTAGGCCCCCTTGTAGAACCGCCCCTGTCTGTCATTAAGGGGTTAAAGGGACACTGAACCCAAGTTTTTTTCTTTCCTGATTCATATAGAGCATGCAATTTTAAGCAACTTTCTAATTTACTCCTAATATCAATTTTTTTCATTCTCTTGCTATCTTTATTTGAAAAAGAAGGCATTTAAGCTAAGAAGCCAGCAATTTTTGGTTCAGGACCATGGACAGCATTTGTTTATTGGTGGGTGAATTTATTCACCAATCAGCAAGAACAACACAGGTTGTTCACCAAAAATGGGCTGGCATCTAAACTTACATTCTTGCTTTTCAAATAAAGATATCCAAGAGAACGTAGAAAATTTTATAATAGGAGTAAATTAGAAAGTTGCTTAAAATTGCATGCTCTATCTGACTCATGAAAGAAAAAGAATTGGGTTCAGTGTCCCTTTAAATACTTAGATTAGCACAATGTAGGTGATTACCCCCATTGCACAGTGCACTGCGAATAAAACATATCCCTATATAGCTAAATTAGCCAAATGGCTTCTATCTGAACTTTCGCAGTGCTTTATCATATATGCAACCCCTGTCCATAGTTATTATTGGTTCTCTGTCTATTTATCCAAGAAATAAATATTTGTTTAGTATCTTCAATTGTCTCCTGATATAAACGTTTACACTACACTGCACTGAGTGTTTGCAATTTATTTTTTAATCAAAACCGCATTTATTTACATTCATTTATTTTATTTATTAAGAGCTGATTTTCAATCCAAGAAAATCTTGATCTCAACATTAGTTTAATGAATAAATAAATGTTTTCCAGTTTCTTTAATCAAATCAGCTAATGTTTTACGCTTAAAAATAAAAAGGGGATATCTTGTTGATCCCTACACACTATGGAAGAGGATCAAATCAAGTGAGCCATATATACCTTTATATTTATTGGATTTATTTTTATATTGCATTTACTTGTGAAGAATAAAACAATAAGTGCTTCATTCAACCATAGCACAGGGGCTTTAATAAAGATGCAAAGTGTAATAAATTCTGTGCAATTTAGAGAATTGTTCTATAACACTTGTCTCAAGCTAGATGTCAGTGTTCCAAGCCTCCACAAAAAAACATAACTAAGAGATGCATAAAACCAACATTATTACAATTTCTTCTCTGATTTTTCACATCGGATCTTTACATCAGCTGTTCCCATATTTTGTCTATTATTTAAGCACACAAGTCCCCCCCTTTTCAGTATATCATCTTGTGTAAAGATGGTTTTCATCTAGAGAAGGGTCTTCTCACCATTACTGTTTGTAGCTGTTAATGTTGTTCTGCAACTACTATCACTGTGCTGTTGACATTTATAATTAATAGATAAATAAGATTGACAAGAATTCATTTTACTGAATTCTTTTACATCTTAATTTCAGTACACTTTCTTGTAGGGTATAGGTTGGTTAAGTAGTTGGCTTCTATCTTCAATCTGCAAAGAAAATATACAACATCATCAGAGTCACGGTAGGGACTGGATTGCTCTGGTCTCGTGTCTCTGCGCCATCTTGGACCATTGCGGTTAGTGCGCAGAGACCAGAGTCATCACCAGCAGCAGCATCTGAGCTGCAATCGTTGGCACAGATCCCCACAAAAGTAAGTGAGGTATTCGGAGTCGGCGCAGACCGCCGGGGGGGGGAAGAGTCAGTCAAAAAGGACAGGGTGGCGGTAGAAAGGGGAAAGTGACTGGGACAAATAAGGGAATAAATAACAGGGGACTAAAAAAGGGAGGTAACTCATTTGAATTAACCCCTGCTGGTAAAGGCATAGGGGGAAAAGGATGATACATGAATATTTTATCAAGCCTTAGAAAAAGGTTGCTAGCAAGGGGGGCAAACAATTATCAGGGTGTGAGCGGGCTAGAGAGACAGGATCAGGGCGCAAGGGGCCTCATCATTGATTCCAGTGATACCCCCCCCCCCCGGCCTACCCCCTTAGTATCCATTCCTGCGTCTTCTGGAGTTATGGTGGCGACTGGAGCTGGTGAATCTTTACCTACACCACACATTAGGGATGATGATTAGTTATTCCACGGGAGACTCTGACAGTTCCACTGGGTTCAAGGATAAGGGACAGCGCAAGCTATTTAGATACATTATAAAAATAGTGGATGTGAAAGGGGCTAGTGTAGTAGGTTCAGTTGGTGCAGCAGCGACATCAGGGGGCCAGGCAATAGCAGGGACTAGCTCACAGTCAGGAGGGCAATCCATTTCTTCTAAGTCACTAGTGGCGAGCACTTCTGACACATACCGTGTATAGTGCACTCGCTGCATTCTCACCTTAAGCCGTGTATAGCCAGACGGATTAAAGAGGGGAGGTATGTTAAAATATTTGAACTCTCTAGGATGGCGCAACACTTGAAGGAAATGGTTGAGGATGGGACTGGATATAGGAAGGTTTAAAGGCCGGAGACTTATGAGGAGTGGATGCGTTGCTTCTGTGTGCTAGCGTCCTGCTATTTGGAAGCTAACCCTCAGCATAACCTTAATTTCCTTAAATATATGGAAGTCATAGATGACATTCATACTAGAGGAAAAGGGGCAGCATCGCGTCAATATGACGCCAAATTCAGGCGTACATTAGAATCGAATCTGATATTTAATTTCGGGATGAAGGAGATGGACCTTTTTACCAGACTGGAGTTATCATATAGCGTAGCCGTAGTTCCATTAAGGCCCGCGGCGACAGGCATGCAGAATAGGCAGTACTAAGAAAGGAGTGTGCCCCCATTCCTTTAGGGCGGTCGCACCCCTTTCTTAGGAGTTGTAGGACAGGGATGATCTTGCCGGCCAATGTTAAGTTGTTAAGTTATTTAAGTTATTGTTTTAAATAAATACAACCCTTGTCCCCAGATGAGGAAATGGTTTTTCTCCCATAACTGGTGTCTGTGTGTTTATTTGGGTTATTATGTTGTTAAGAGTATTGTTATCACCTAGTGGGTAAGGTATAGAAAGTTTTACCCTTAGGAAAGGGGAGGGCTTACTAAGTATGCAGCAACTTAAGGGTTAACTTTTGTCTGAACTGCTAGGGGTTTCTGTTTAAGTGTATTAGCTGATGTTGCAGCTAGAGGGAGATGTTGCAGAGCCTATATTAGTGTCTGCAGGCAGGAAGTAGGGTCACTAACCTGTTTCTTGTCTTCCCTCCCTTCCCTCCCAAGTAATAGGTGTTCCGGTTTTCAGTTATGGATGCAGAGTTCGACCATTCCAGTCAACAGCAGACTGCGGAGACACCGGCAATAGTTTCACTTTGGCTGGGGGCTGAATAGTCATTCGGACCTTGGTAAGACCAAAGTGCAGTAGTTGTGCTCTTAGGGACCCTCCTTCGGAACTAACAGTCTTTTGGCCAAGGAACCGTTGTCTTAGCAGTTTGGGGGTCCCTCAACTCCATTTTTAGTGGTAGGAGCATGGCATCATGCATCCTGTTGCAGCAGCAGCGGGGTGTGAAATATTTGCTGTAGGCTCAGCCTGGCGGGGTGAAAGAGGAGGGGGACACGTGAGTACATTCAACATCAGCCGCAAGGGCTGACGCTCGGTGGCTCCCTGCACGATCCCTCCTAAAAAGCTCTCCAGGCTGATGGAATGGGGGTGCCCCCATTCCTTTAGGGTGGTTGCACCCCTTTCTTAGGAGTTGTAGGACAGGGATGATCTTGCCGGCCAACGTTAAGTTGTTAAGTTATTTAAGTTATTGTTTTAAATAAATACAACCCTTGTCCCCGGATGGGGAAAGGTTTTTTTTTCCCCATAACTGGCGTCTGTGTGTTTATTTGGGTTATTATATTGTTAAGGGTATTGTTATCACCTAGTGGGTAAGGTATAGAAAGTGTTACCCTTAAGATAAACCCTGCTTTCATTAGTTAAAATACTACTCTATGTTGCCGGGAAAATTTTACATAGGTTGCAACATTATAATTTCTTGCTATTTTATATAGATGTAATCAAAAATTCCTATTATCACTAGGTGGCAATGGTCAATATTTATATAGAAAAGTATTATACTCTAATTCTAAAAGTGTTTCCCTTTTATTGGGGTTTCTATTGATCATTGCAAACACACCATCACTTATTCCTTTCTCTAAAATCAAGGGTTCCCAGAAAAAATATTGGTAAAGAATAAAATAAAAAATATATTATTTAAGTTGCTTCAAAATTGTAGCAATGCAAACATAGGCCTAGATTTGGAGTTTGGCGTTAGCCGTGAAAACCAGCGTTAGAGGCTCCTAACGCTGGTTTTAGGCTAACTCCGGTATTTGGAGTCACTCAAAAAAGGGTCTAACGATCACTTTTCAGCCGCAACTTTTCCATACCGCAGATCCCCTTACGTCAATTGCGTATCCTATCTTTTCAATGGGATTTTTCTAACTCCGGTATTTAGAGTCATGTCTGAAGTGAGCGTTAGAAATCTAACAACAAAACTCCAGCCGCAGAAAAAAGTCAGTAGTTAAGAGCTTTCTGGGCTAACGCCGGTTTATAAAGCTCCTAACTACTGTACTCTAAAGTACACTAACACCCATAAACTACCTATGTACCCCTAAACCGAGGTCCCCCCACATCGCCGCCACTTGATTAAAAATTTTTAACCCCTAATATGCCGACCGCCACCTACGTTATACTTATGTACCCCTAATCTGCTGCCCCTAACACCGCCGAACCCTGTATTATATTTATTAACCCCTAATCTGCCCCCCACAACGTCGCCGCCAGCTACCTACAATAATTAACCCCTAATCTGCCGACCGCATAGCGCCGCCACCTACATTATAGCTATGTACCCCTAATCTGCTGCCCCTAACACCGCCGACCCCTATATTATATTTATTAACCCCTAATCTGCCCCCCTCAATGTCGCCTCCACCTGCCTACACTTATTAACCCCTAATCTGCCGAGCGGACAGCACCGCTACTATAATAAAGTTATTAACCCCTAATCCGCCTCACTAACCCTATAATAAATAGTATTAACCCCTAATCTGCCCTCCCTAACATCGCAGAAACCTAACTTCAATTATTAACCCCTAATCTGCCGACCGGAGCTCACCGCTATTCTAATAAATGTATTAACCCCTAAAGCTAAGTCTAACCCTAACACTAACACCCCCCTAAATTAAATATAATTTTAATCTAACGAAATTAATTAACTCTTATTAAATAAATTATTCCTATTTAAAGCTAAATACTTACTTGTAAAATAAACCCTAATATAGCTACAATATAAATTATAATTACATTGTAGCTATTTTAGGATTAATATTTATTTTACAAGCAACTTTGTAATTATTTTAACCAGGTACAATAGCTATTAGGGGTTAATACATTTATTAGAATAGCGGTGAGCTCCGGTCGGCAGATTAGGGGTTAATGTTTGAAGTTAGGTGTCAGCGATGTTAGGGAGGGCAGATTAGGGGTTAATACTATTTATTATAGGGTTAGTGAGGCGGATTAGGGGTTAATAACTTTATTATAGTAGCGGTGCGGTCCGCTCGGCAGATTAGGGGTTAATAAGTGTAGGCAGGTGGAGGCGACGTTGTGGGAGGCAGATTAGGGGTTAATAAATATAATATAGGGGTTGGCGGTGTTAGGGGCAGCAGATTAGGGGTACATAAGGATAATGTAAGTAGCGGCGGTTTACGGAGCGGCAGATTAGGGGTTAAAAATAATATGCAGGGGTCAGCGATAGCGGGGGCGGCAGATTAGGGGTTAATAAGTGTAAGGTTAGGGGTCTTTAGACTCGGGGTACATGTTAGGGTGTTAGGTGCAGACTTAGGAAGTGTTTATGCATAGCAAACAATGGGGCTGCGTTAGGAGCTGAACGCGGCTTTTTTGCAGGTGTTAGGTTTTTTTCAGCTCAAACAGCCCCATTGTTTCCTATGGGGGAATCGTGCACGAGCACGTTTTTGAGGCTGGCCGCGTCCGTAAGCAACTCTGGTATCGAGAGTTGAAGCTGCGTTAAATATGCTCTACGCTCCTTTTTTGGAGCCTAATGCAGCCTTTATGTGGACTCTCAATACCAGAGTTTTTTTTATGGTGCGGCCAGAAAAAAGCCGGCGTTAGCTACGCGGGTCCTTACCGACAAAACTCTAAATCTAGCCGATAGAGAGAGATGATTAAAAGTGGACTTGACCCCTAATTGCGTCAATTCAGGATAAGATTCCTCTGAGGAAATTAACATTACCCTCATTTAAATTATTTAAAACAATATTTTCCACTTTTTTAAAAAAAAATGTGAATCAATTCATACACTAGGTAAATCTAGGTTGCTCTTAGTAGAAAGTAATACATGCAATTATTTAGGACAAGGTTTATCCTTTGAAGAAATTAACATTATAAAAATTAAAAAAAAACAATAATAATCTCCTTTTTTTTCAACATTTTTTGTGAGGAATTCAGTAAAGTCAGCAAATTATGAATGCAGGTCTGTGCTTAGAGGCATATGAAAAGAGGCCCTGAAAGCAGGTAGGTAGGTAACATGAGTGGGGCTAATAGTGTATTTATCCTAAAATCAACAGCCTGTGTGTACATAAAAATATATACAAGGAAGAGGTTTAAGAGGTCTCAGACATTTGTCTATCTCACCTAGGTATTGACAGTAGAACCTTGATATACAGTGGGGCAAAAAAGTATTTAGTCAGCCACCAATTGTGCAAGTTCTCCCACTTAAGAAGATGAGAGAGGCCTGTAATTTTCATCATATGTATACCTCAACTATGAGAGACAAAATGTGGAAACAAATCCAGACAATCACATTGTCTGATTTGGAAAGAATTTATTTGCATATTATGGTGGAAAATAAGTATTTGGTCACCTACAAACAAGCAAGATTTCTGGCTCTCACAGACCTGTATCTTCTTCTTTAAGAGGCTCCTCTGTCCTTCACTCATTACCTGTATTAATGGCACCTGTTTGAACTTGTTATCAGTATAAAAGACACCTGTCTACAACCTCAAACAGTCACACTCCAAACTCCACTATGGTGAAGACCAAAGAGCTGTCGATGGACACCAGAAACAAAATTGTAGACCTGCACCAGGCTGGGAAGACTGAATCTGCAATAGGCAAGCAGCTTGGTGTGAAGAAATCAACTGTGGGAGCAATAATTAGAAAATGGAAGACATACAAGACAACTGATAATCGTCCTCGATCTGGGGCTCCACGCAAGATCTCACCCCGTGGGGTCAAAATGATCACAAGAACGGTGAGCAAACATCCCAGAACCACACGGGGGGACCTAATGAATGACCTACAAATAACCGATAATAATAATAATAATAATGACCTGCAGAGAGATGGGACCAACGTAACAAAGGCTACCATCAGTAACACACTACGCCGCCAGGGACTCAGATCCTGCAGTGCCAGACGTATCAACCTGCTTAAGCCAGTACATGTCCGGGCCCATCTGAAGTATGCTAGAGAGCATTTGGATGATCCAGAAGCAGATTGGGAGAATGTTATATGGTCAGAGGAAACCAAAGTAGAACTGTTTGGTAGAAACACAACTCGTCGTGTTTGGAGGAGAGAGAATGCCGAGTTGCAACCAAAGACCACCATACCGACTGTGAAGCATGGGGGTGGCAACATCATGCTTTGGGGCTGTTTCTCTGCAAAGGGAACAGGACGACTGATCCGTGTACATGAAATAATGAATGGGGCCATGTATCGTGAGATTTTGAGTGCAAACCTCCTTCCATCAGCAAGGGCATTGAAGATGAAACGTGGCTGGATCTTTCAGCATGACAATGATCCCAAACACACCACCCGGGCAACGAAGGAGTGGCTTCGTAAGAAGCATTTCAAGGTCCTGGAGTGGCCTAGCCAGTCTCCAGATCTCAACCCCATAGAAAACCTTTGGAGGGAGTTGAAAGTCTGTGTTGCCCAGCGACAGCCTCAAAACATCACTGCTCTAGAGGAGATCTGCATGCAGGAATGGGCCAACATACCAGCAACAGTGTGTGACAACCTTGTGAAGACTTACAGAAAACGTTTGACCTCTGTCATTGCCAACAAAGGATATATAACAAAGTATTGAGATGACCAAATACTTATTTTCCACCGTAATTTGCAAATAAATTCTTTCCAAATCAGACAATGTGATTGTATGGATTTGTTTCCACATTTTGTCTCTCATAGTTGAGGTATACCTATGATGAAAATTACAGGCCTCTCTCATCTTCTTAAGTGGGAGAACTAGCACTTTTGGTGGCTGACTAAATACTTTTTTGCCCCACTGTACATTGCTTCCTTTTAAATGGTACAGCCCTTTAAATAACACATTTGATGTTTTAGCAGTCAAAAGCACCATATTAAAATAGTCTTAACTTTTTTTTTGTATAAAACTAACATTTTTTATTCGCTGATGTTTATTTGTAATTGCTACAGTAACCTTTAAACCTTAACAGTTGGGGACTCAAAGAACAAAATCTGTGGAATGATATAGATCAAATCCAGTTCTTATGATGTTCTGAATGTGCAAAAATATATTATGGCTTGAAGGTTTTTCCTTTAATGTTTAATGTGTATAAACAATATTTGTGCATCAAAGCCAAAATAAATATAGGGTTCTGTGAATCTCTACCATATTTGTTCACAACTATCTCTTCTGTAACGATGAGCACAGAATCAGATTAAAACCAGATGTCCTTTTTGTTTACGTATTCCCTATTCAAAAAAGTCATCAGAGATTATGGGTAGAAATAATTTAGAACAGACTAAGGAAAAACATTTGTTATATTTTGCTCCAGAATAACATTGAAGGTAATTCAAATCTTTTTTTGTGAAACAGCTGCAAGAATTTTGTTTTCACCAAGTCTGTTAATCAACTCTGCAGTATTGTACTGGAAGATATATGACATATATATATATATTACTTTAATTTTTAATCATCTTTTTTATACTAACAGAAGGAGGTGGTGCATTTCAGTTTTAAATAGAAGCATTTTTGCAATATACTTCCAATAGCAAAAATGCTTCTAATAAAAATGATTGTTTCTGCAGCATATGCAAATATGTTATATGTGAGCATCACGATTCAAACACCATGCAAACGGAGAGCTTGCAGTAATGTGTATTGCATCAGTGAAGACTTCATTTGTGCCACACAAGCCACTGCAAACTCTTTGAGAGGGTGTAGTGTATGAATGCTGGTGCACAGAGCACTCACAGCATATGTGCATATGCCACTCAAATAGTAATAACTTTCATAAGAAGCATTTTTGCTAATGGAAGTATATTACAGAAATAATTCTAATAAAAATTGAAATGCAACCATGCACATTTGACCTATCCCTTTAAAACTTTTTTTTAAAAAAAGGATCACAGGTTATATATGTTACATACAGTATATGTTCTATATCATAAAACATATTAAAACAGATATCTGATTATTTTTGCTCTACCAAGTATTTTAAAAACTTAGCTTCCCCTACGCCTGTTGTAAGATATGGCTTTATCCCACAGATTCTACTTACTGAAGGAGAGATAAAAAAAGAACTTACATCTGGGTGAAGCAGGTGTGATAGTGTGCAATAGCTTAGAGCTGTTTCTTGTTTTTCCTCACAGGTTATGCTGTTTATAACAGTCAATTTTGTGGGCTCAGTAACTGTCAAGTTTAATGAGACATATTGCCTTTGCAAAAAACACCTTGCCTGCAAATGTCAGCTAACGTATACAAAACAATAATCCTGAGGTTAGCGAGGAAGCAAAGCATTATGATGTTGCTGTATTTCCATTAAGACCTCAGTTTGCATTTAGTCACATGGTGTCATTATTGGTCCTTTCAGTTCTGTTCTCACTGGCATTGACCTCCCCTTAGACACACAGAGCACCCTGCTCTGAATATATAACAGGATGGATTCCCCTGCTACTGTAACAAGCATATTTGCATAAATCCTATTACCTCTGAGAAGCAGCTGGTGACTTGCTAACAAAAGAGAGATAATTACTTTATTTTAATGGAACAGCAGCTCAGAGAATAGATCTGAAGCATCAGATGTGCTTCAGTATTTTGTATATTTCCTAATAAATGTAAAGATGGGCAAAATCCACTACATTCTCATAAATGTTTTAGAGGACTCCAGTTTCTATCTTTGGGGAAAAAAATATTCCCTCTGGATCAGAGCTAATTTTACCTTATCTGCTATTTTTAGGTCTTTGTATTTAAAGCACTGTTGTAGGGGAGAGGGAAACATGGAAAGAATGAGGGGAAAGGAAGGGGGGAGATTGGGAAAAGAAAAAGAGAGGAAATCCTACTCGATTGATAAGATAGCCTCAGACCTGCCAACTTGAAAAATATTCCATAGTGTACTCTAATTTGCATATTTAGTGATGTCACAGAAAGTGCAATTACAGACAAAACTGTACAATAATGTACAAATTGGTTCCTCCATTTTTCATTTATATTTCAGTCTTAATGGAAGAACATTTTTACTTAAAGGGACATAAACCCCTTTTTTTCTTAAAGGGACAGTGTACTGTTATTTGTTTCTCTTTTAATGTATTGCCAATTATCAATTTTACCTGCTGAAGTGTATTAAAGGGAACCTAACTGCAAAATTTGCTTCCCCTTAATGTGCTCCGTTTGAATTGTTATACTTACTGCATATTATTACATGTATGGGAAAATGTTTATGTTTATTTTTGTATTGTTCTCAAGGATATGCCCATTCAAAAAGGCAGACCCTCCATAAATAACAGGCCTGCTTATGTTATCTATTTTTGTACACAGATTCTAATTAAGGATGGGGGTTCAATAAGCAAAAACAGCTATTTCAGACACAAAAGATCTCTCTCTTTACCCCCACCCAATATTGTTCTAGGACTGTACCACAATAGAAATTTTAGGGACAATATCGGTTTCGTTATTGGAAATTCAAGAATAAATGTAATATGGATAAGTCAATGCGGTGAACTAAACTTCATATAGGAATATCGGCAAACTAGGCTAGGCTTCTGGCTCATCCCCCCACAAACATTTCTACATTAAAATGTATTTTATTTGGATTTATACCATTTAATTTACACAAAATATCTAACACTTTGTGAAAGTATCTAACACTTTGTGAAAGTACAAAATATTTTTTATTTTGACTCAAAAATTGATGAAAAAAGAAAACCTAGACATTTGTGGTTGCATAATTATTCACCCCTATTGTTATGGAACCTTTATATAAGCTCTGGTACAAGCAATTGCCTTCGGACGGTAGAAGTTAGTTGGATAGCGTCACATATCTCAAAGTAAATGCAACTGTTTCTCGAAGGCAACGGTGTTAAATTAATTATGCTTTATGTAGCATTTGTAAATTTACCAAAAATGTAGTGCAAAACTGATTTTTCATGATTAACTTAATTTACATGCACTCTGTCAGAATGTCAGTTAAATGTTTACCTCGGAGAATATAAAATATCCTGGAATATGAAAACAAATATTTTTATAGAACATTTTACGAAAATGTGAGTAAATTTAGAGGTGGACAGAGAGAAGCAAGAAAATAAAACGAAAACAACCAATTATAAAGTATAGCTGTCGCTTTCTGAGGGATCATGAAGAGCATATGGATTGGGAAGCACAAAATCCTACTTAACTTCTGGCCCGACAGGGGACCATTATCTAGCTTGCATTGGGAAGTGTATTTATTTATTTAAAGGATTACTCAATGCAGTAGAATTACATAATTAACAAGTACTTAATACAAAGACAATGCAATGGCAGTTACACTGAGTTTCAAATAAACAGTAGATTTTTTTCTGACAAATTTATTTTTTCTCCCATTTTCCTGCCCCCTGTATCATGTGACAGACATCAGCCAATCACAGACTAGTATATGTATACCCTGCGAGCTTGTGCACATGCTCAGTAGTATCTTTATCCCCAGAAAGTGTGATTATAAAAAGACTGCAAAATGTGATGATGAAAGTAAATTGAAAAGTGTCTTAAATCTGAATGCTCTATCTAAATCATAAAAGTTATTTTTGGGTTGAGTATACCTTTATAATTTTGTTTTATTGAAAAAAATAATGCTTGGTTTATGTCACAAAATAGTTTTTTTTCTATGTTATTGCATTTTGCTAATTTAAAGTATACACAGTTCATGGAACAGCAAAAGATGGATAAAATATTCTCTCAACAAACATGTCAAAGAACACAGAAGACTTGGTAAACCATTTGATTTTGATTGCATCTTTTCACAACCTGTGCTATTTAATAAAGCTAAAACTTCTGAATGTATATTGTTTTACTATATTAACATTAAACACCCTGTAGCAGTTCCTGCCTTGGCCATTATTACAAGTTGTTGTTTTTTTAATTTAGAACCTGTGTTAGCCATGAGCCATCATAAGAGCACTTTTGTTGTCCTCTGGGCTACCACCATACTGTGGTTTGACAATTTTTTTATTTTTTTTTAATGTTTCTTGAAGGTCTCTTTAATTGATAAAAATTATACCATGGACTCTCAACAAGACCAAAAGGAGTGCACAAAGCCAGAACAGAAGGCTTCTTTGTAGACATGTGCACAAGCAAAATTTTGTTACGAATATTCAAAATATTTTCTATTTCAAATATTCGTTGCCCATGCTTTTTGGTATTCGTCAGTTTTAAAAAAAAAGAAGAAAACAGAGATGCCACAATGACCTAGTACCACCAAAACAAATAACAAAAAAAGCCAATAGAATGCGAACTTCAATCTGATTGGCTGATTCAATCAGCCAATCAGATTTTTCCTATCTTAATTCCAATTGACTGATAGAATCCTATCAGCCAATCGGAATTCAAGGGATGACATCTTGAATGACGTTCCTTAAAGGAATATCCATTCATTGGTAGTCGTAGGGAAGAAGACAATGGCTCAGCGTCGGCTCGTCTGAAGATGGCGCTCCGCTCCGGGTGGATGAAGATTGAAGACACCACTTGGAAGATGACATCGCCCGGATGGAAGACTTCTTCAGTGCCGCCTGGATGATGACTTCATCGGATGGAAGATTTCTTCAGCGCCCCTTGGATGATGACTTCTGCCGCTCCGGATCTCCTCTTCGGTTCCATCGATGGTCGGCTGGCTAAAGACGACTCAAGGTAGGATGATCTTCTGGGGGGTAGTGTTAGTTTTTTTTAAGGGGGGGTTTGGGTTAGATTAGGGGTATGTGGGTGATGGGTTTTAATGTTGGGGGGGTTGTATTTTTATTTTACAGGCAAAAGAGCAGAATTCTTTGGGGCATGCCCCGCAAAAGGCCCTTTTAAGGGTTGGCAAGGTAAAAGAGCTTTGAACTTTTTAATTTAGAATAAGGTAGGGCATATTTTGATTTTGGGGGGCTTTGTTATTTTATTAGGGGGCTTAGATTAGGTGTAAGTAGCTTAACATTGTTGTAATATTTTTTAAATGTTTGTAACTTATTTTTTTAATTTTTTGTAACTTAGCTTTTTTTATTTTTTGTACTTTAGTTAGTTTATGTAATTGTATTTAATTGTAGTTATTTGTAGTTAATTTATTTAATTAATTTAATGATAGTGTAGTGTTAGGTTTAATTGTAACTTAGGTTAGGATTTATTTTACAGGTAATTTTGTATTTCTTTTAGCTAGGTAGTTATTAAATAGTTAATAACTATTTAATAACTATTCTAACTAGGTAAAATAAATACAAAGTTACCTGTAAAATAAATATAAATCCTAAAATAGCTACAATATAATTATTAATTATATTGTAGCTATCTTAGGGTTTATTTTACAGGTAAGTATTTAGTTTTAAATAGGAATAATTTATTAAAGTGTAGTGTAGTGTTAGGTGTAATTGTAACTTAGGTTAGGATTTATTTTACAGGTAAATTTCTCTTTATTTTAGCTAGGTAGCTATTAAATAGTTAATAACTATTTAATAGCTATTGTACCTAGTTAAAATAAATTGAAAGTTACTTGTAAAATAAATATAAATCCTAAAATAGCTACAATATAATTATTATTTATATTGTAGCTATATTAGGGTTTATTTTAAAGGTAAGTATTTAAATAGGATTAATTTAGTTAATAAGAGAAATATTATTTAGATTTATTTAATTAATTCATATTTAAGTTGGGGGGGTTAGGGTTAGACTTAGGTTTAGGGGTTAATAATTTTATTACAGTGGCGGCGGTGTAGTGGGGGGCAGGATAGGGGTTAATAAATTTATTATAGGTGGCGACGGTGTAGGGGGGCAGATTAGGGGTTAATAAGTTTAATATAGGTTGCGGCGGGGTCCGGGAGCGGCGGTTTAGGGGTTAAACTATTTAGTTGTGGCGGGGTCTAGGAGCGGCGGTTTAGGGGTAAATAACTTTATTGAGTTGCGGGGGGCTCCGGGGGCGCCGGTATAGGGGGTAGAACAGTGTAGTTAGTGTGGGTGCTTAGTGACAGGCTAGCAATAAAGCTGTAAAAAAGCCAAAGAGCAGCGAGATCGGATGAGTGATAACTCTCACAGTCCGCTGCTCATCGCCCCGTACTTGGTGCACGGCTTTTTGACAGCTTTTTTGATAACTTTGGCAAAATTTTGCAGGTCCGCGGCGTCGATGTTAGGCGAGCTTAGGCGGGCGTATTGAACCGGCGAAGGCAGGTAAAGTAGACGCGTTGATAACTACCCCTCATAGTCTTTACAAATACTACATGTTGGGCCTCAGTGAAGGTGAAAACTCTTAACTACTACTTTAGAATGCCACATTGTACCCATGAATAGCCCATGAAGATACCTTTCACTCTATGCACTGAGACTATACTATAATTAAACATATATATATATATATATATATATATATATATATATATATATATACTACACACTTGACCATGACACCTATATGAGCTTGTTGGACATCCCATTTCAAAACCATAGTCGTTAATATGGAGTTGCAGGTCCAGACTGGGACCAAAAAGAGGCCCGGGCATTTTAGGGCAAAGAGGCCCCCCTCCCCTACCCAGGTGCTGAACCAAAAATGTGGCAAATTTTTAAGCTTTAATTTTTGCTTTTCAAATAAAGATAAAAACAGAATGAAGAGCAAATCATTGTGACCAGAGAAAACACAGACATAATACAATGAACTTTCAGCAAAATTCAATTCAGTTCACACACACCATACACAATACCTCACAATACCACACACACAGCATACCACACACACACATGGTGACCGTACACAACACACACACTCACACAATACCATACACACTGTACACACCACACAATATTGTATTTCTATATCCTGTACTCTTGATGCCCATCAGTTAAACTGATTAGGGCATCAAATTTAGTCAGTGATCCAAGATCCACATTTTTTCCAGCTATAATTCATGATTGTGCCATAATGTATAAACTATCCATGGCAAATGAAAATGAATATGGACTATATGAAAGAGTATTATTGTAGTAGCTTTTGACTCTTTTCAGCTATCAGATACTGGCATTATATATAGCGGTTTTGCTAGGCAGCTAACTTAAAGGGGGGATTAAACCACACAGTCAGAAAGAGTATGTCATTTTATGTCACTTTTAATTTCACTTCTATTATCAAATATATTTGTTCTCATGCCATCCTTTGTTGAAAAGCATACATATCCTAAGTAGCAATGTCCTACTAGAAACTAGCTGGCAATTGGTTGGTACACACATATGCCTTTTGTCATTGGCTCACCAGATGTGTCCAGCTAGCTCCCAGAAGTGCATTGCCCCTCTGGAGTTGACTTTAATAGAGTATTTATAGAGACCGACAACCCCCCACAACGCAATAAGGCTAATTAAACTATTAACCCTTATATCCGCCATCAAACCCACACCGCAAGTAATAACTAAATTATTAACCCCTAAATCCACCAACCCCAACATCGCAAACTACCTATTAAAACTATTAACCCCTAATCCGCCATTAACCCACAATACAATAAACCCATTAAAACTATTAACCCCTAATCCGCCATTAACCCACAACGCAATAAACCCATTAAAACTATTAACCCCTAAACCGCCAAAGCCCACAACACAATAAACCTAACCCCTAACTTAACCCCCCTAACCTAACCCCTCTAACCTTACACCCCCTAAATAAACCCAAATTACCTAATTTACAAAATACTA
Source organism: Bombina bombina (assembly GCF_027579735.1). Lineage (NCBI taxonomy): Eukaryota > Metazoa > Chordata > Amphibia > Anura > Bombinatoridae > Bombina > Bombina bombina. Next base: position 1,070,829,404 of record NC_069501.1, on the reverse strand, counting down.
AAGTTACTATTAAATTAAAAACAACTATCACTACTTTAAAAATACAAATAAACTAAGTATTAATTTAAAGGGACAGTCTAATCAAAATTCTGGAGTAGACTGTCCCTTTAAGCTACAATTACAGAAAATAAAAAAATCTAAGATTACAGAAAATAAAAAAGAAAATTACCAAATTTTAAAAAATTATACCTAATCCCTATGAAAATAAAAAAGCCCCCCCAAAATAAAAAACCCTACTCTAATAAACTACCAGTAGCCCTTAAAAGGGTTTTTTGCAGGGAATTGCCTCATGATAATCAGCTCTTTTTCAAGAAAATACACAAACCCCCCATAACAGTAAAAACCCCCACCCACCAAACCCCCCCAAATAAAATAACTTAACACAGTAAAACAGTAAACATTGTGAGCGACAGGTGAAATATATGTGCCGCATTTATATGCAGCGCTGGAAATACACAAACCCCCCATAACAGTAAAACCCCCCCACCCACCAAACCCCCCCAAATAAAATAACTTAACACAGTAAAACAGTAAACATTGTGAGCGACAGGTGAAATATATGTGCCGCATTTATATGCGGCGCTGTATATAGGTTACCAAAACAGCACAAAAACCGGCGTCGCCGGCTTTTGCGGTCGACGCCGCATATGTAATGGGGCCCTCAGTTGGAGGGTCTGTTGTAGCTGTGCCCCAGCAGTACGTGAGATGGAGAAGTGATTTTGGGGCACAGGAAGGGGCCAGCAATAAAGTTCCTGCCCTCAGAGAACCATGATCCTCCAGTTTTAAACCAGGAGCTAGAAAATTGCGATCCAGCTGTGCAGGGTGGGTGGGTAAGCCTCTTAGAGGGAATAACCCCTCAACTTCACCTCTCACCTGTCTGTTGGGCATGTTGGGATATGTAGCCATCAGAAAAGATACAGGAGGATTCTTTCTACTCATCCCAGCCTCTGCCTATAGATTAGCTTGTGTTTAATGTTACTAGTGTCACAAGTAACACAAGTTAATCTATCGGCAGTGATTGCAATGAGTAGGAAAAATCCTGGCCCCCTACAATAAATTTATAGCTCACATGCAAGATAATCGTGTGTTTTTTAAATTAAAACAAAAAACGTTATGATAGAAAATAAAAAAAATGCTTGTGCATTTTTTTAAAAACACTTTTATATATATATATATATATATATATATATATATATATATATATATATATATATATATATCTCAAATACAAGTGTGTGTAACCCTTACTTTTAAAATTGTTGTGCAGCTCACTCCAGGATCACTGCTTGCAGCTTGTGCTTCTGCTCCCGGCCTCCTGCTCATTTAGAATCTAGCTATAATGCCTGTCTGAGCCTGCTGACATTAAGGGAGTGGGTGAAGGAACGTCAGGGTTGGATCAGCTCTTAGTAAATTACAATGCATTCCAGTCCACACAAAATATTATGCGAGACACTCAAAGCACCTGCGCTAAGTAGCGCAAAGATCTCTGCAGCGCTGACACAATTTAAAAAACTCTGCTGATGGTTGGGGCATGGGCGGCCCCCCTTCAATCACAGGGACCCTGACCCCAGTCACCCCTTTCCCCCTGATGGCGGTCCATGCCGCACCGCTAATCACTATGTGCTAAGTTGATGACCCACACATGATGTTACTGGTGGGCGGGGCTAAGGTAACTGGAGGCCCACCTGGCAAATGCCCGGTATGCCCTATGGCCAGTCTTGGCTTAAGTTGCCCCCCTCCTTTGCGGTTATAGCAGCCACAACTTTTCTGTGAAGCATTTCTACAAGATTTTGGAGTGTGTATGTGGGAATTTGTGCCCATTTAACCAAAAGAGCATTTGTAAGGTCAGGCACTGATGTTGCAAAAGAAGGTCTGTCTCACAATTGGTGTTCCAATTAATCCCAAAGTTTTTCAGTGGAGTTGAGGTCAGGCTTCTGTGCAGGCCACTTGAGCTCCCCCACATGAAACTTGTCAAACCATGTCTTCATGGACCTTCCATAAAGTTGGAAGCACCCAATCGTCTAAAATGTTGTTATATCCTGTAACATTAAGATGAACCTTCACTGAAACTAAGGGGTCTAGCCCAAACCCTGAAAAACAGTCCTAGACCATTTCCCACATCCCACATCCACCAAACTTTACAGTAGGCACTATACATTCCAGTAGGTAATGTTCTACTGGCATCCGCCACACTCAGATTCTTTCATCAGACTGCCAGATAGTGAAGCATGAGTCATCACTGTAAAGAACACATTTACACTGCTTTAGAGTCCAGTGGTGCAATGCTTTAAACCACTCCAGCCGACACTTGGGATTGTTCATGTTGATTTGAGGATTGTGTACAGTTTCTCCGCCATGGAAATCCATTTCATGAAGCTCCCGACACACTGTTACTTCCAATTAGAGTTTTTGGTGTTTTTGCCACTGAATTTCCCTAGTTTTTAAAAGATATGAAATATATGAAAATATTGTTAATCATGCTGCAAAACGTAAAGTGGTTAAAGTTACTTAAGATTACTAGCCTGAGCAAACAGTGTGGTTAACGCCGAGATACGCGTAGTGTGTAATACTTAATTGTTTTTATATATTCTACTATTACCTATTGTTACCTTGATTTTTATATCTTTATTACGTAAAGTCTTTTACTTTTTTAAACAAAACATCTCAAGTTTCCTGTTTATATACGGCTGCCAACGCCTATCAACAAAGGAAACATTGTGAACTTTTTGCATATGCCTTTGAGAGTAATATGTGCACTGGGCCACTGTAATATACCCAGTAAGTGATACTGCACTATTGTGTGCACTTCAAATTGTGAATACCCCTACACCTGGGATTCAAATACGGGGTGTGTCTACCTTATTGCTCTGCACTAGGTGTCGCCCTTCTTATCCCCACTTTCTAAATTTACTTAAGAGCTATCTATTTACTGTATAAACCACACAAACTAACTTTTATGTCATGGTCATTTCCGTATGAGCTCCAACATGACTTTTTAAAATATAAATATATATATATATATATATATATATTATTTTGCTTGAGTGTGAACTAAACCTGTAAACTTTCAGGGTACTCAGATTCCTAAACTAAATGTATTATTAAAAAGTAATTTATTGGTTCTATATTTTATAATGTTGTCACACAGAGAAGTTAAGATTCCATCATATACACAGGCTTCATTCATTCAGAAGTACACTTTCTGTAGAAATTATCCTGAACTTTTGTTTTTAGTTAGATGCATAAGAATAATCTGCAAATTTCATTTGAGTTCTGATACATTGCTAATAGAAAAAAGCATGACATTCTATTCAGCAGCAAGTTGATCTATAGCCTACATTATCTACTTACTTTAGCAGCTTTCCATTTTTAAAAATGGAGTCACATACAGAAATATAATCATTGTCCTTAAGGTATAAACCACCTATTCCGTCCTACATACTCTAGTTTAAACATTAATAAAATAAGACCAGACAACTTTGTTGTGAGAAAGACCGGTCATGTTTATTAAATAAACGATTAACTAGTGCCTAAATATTCTTTATTATTATTATTAGGCACTCAAACATATTTTAACTTAAAACTTTAAAACAAGTTCCTCATAAAATCGGTGGGGGCATCTAACCCTAACCTAACCCCTACCAGCAGATGGCCAAGGCCCCTTTCGATGTTTGCAGCATGACACCCGGCTGTTCACGCCCAATGGCACAGAGAGAGAGCTGTGATGTTTAGAGATCTTCAGTCTGCATCCGCAAGGGAGAGGACCCCTAGGCCGGCACCTAGTGGGCGTATCCCCTCCCCTTTTTAGACCATCACTATTCTCTCCCTGTGCCCGCTCCCCAGGGTCTTGACCACCTGCCAACTAGGGCATCTCCAACCTATATATATATATATACAGATTTTAATTGGCTCACCCATGTGTTCAGTCATCAACCAGTATTGAATTGCTGCTCATTCAACAAAGCATACCAAGAGAATGGAGAAAAAAATGAAAATATGAGTAAATTAGATTAATTAAGTTGCTTAAAATTGCATGCTCTATTTGAATCATGAAAGAAAAAAAATAGGTTTTATATCCCTTTAAGCTAAAAAGCTCTACTCTATAAGATCTATATCCCTCAGCCACATTTTATGAAGACTGGTGTAGCTGTTTTTGCAGCAACCAGATAAAACAAAATACATATGTTCACACATTAATAACTATGTAAGAGTGTAGGTCTATTTTCCACAGGAAAATGCAGACTAGTAATCTGCATAATTAATCATTCCCTATAAATTTGCTGACTCACAACCACATTGATCAGCCCTGCCACTAAGTCCCTTACTTCCAGTCAATGGAATTAAATTTTCTAGCATCTTGTAGATTTCCATTTTTCAGTGATAATGCCAAAAAATAAGAGTGATTGTAATAAATACTAAAAGTGTTAAAGAAAGCTACAGGGCCCAGAAAGATTTATAAAAATAATATTGCAAAAATATAATTCAACTGAGCCGTAACACAATAAGAATATTTAGAAAGAGAGCTTGAGAAGAAAAAATGCCTGCAGATAAATTAATTATGTAATCTGCTCATGTTTACGCTTAAAGCCACACGAAAGTCCAAATGTTCTTCTTTGTTGTTTGAAAAACCATCACTTACAGTCTGTATTTATCAATATGAATATATATATATATATGTTACAGTTAAAGTGCAGAAATCAGTTAATGTGCACATTACCTAGCTAATCTGCAGATTAACTAGGGTGATCAGTTAAAGTGCAGAAAAATTGTTTCATTTCTCAAATTACCTAGGTAATCTGCACATTACCTACTAGGCACTATTTAAAGTGCAAAAAATGCGGTAACATATATATATACTAAAGGGAGTCCCATGGTTTTTCCTATGATAATCAGTTCATATCACTTTTTTTTAGAGAGCCTGGGGCACTTTCTTCTGAAAATGGAGGTAAAAACAAAATCTTAAAGGGCAGTGCGGCGCACTTTATGCATCATTCATTGCCCAGACACACTTCAACTTCTTAACAAGTTTATAGTAGTTTTCCCAAGGGTATAACAACTGCTCTCATTCTGTTTTTGCATTTATTAGCATCTTGGCCTCTACACTTTTAAGCATTGTATATTTCCCATTCTGCATTCTGAATTGTTACAGAATCGACTTCCCTGCAACCCATTGTGGAATTATGCAATGAGCATAAATAAATGTAAGAACATCGTACTGAGAATATGAAATATCTGCCATTCTAGCTGTAATGTATCTGTGATAATACAGTTGAAAAACAAATAACACACTTTCAAGCACTTTAGCTTTTTAGAAAAGTTTGTTTCTCTCATGTAAACTGTTTATTGAAAAAGAAGTAGAAGAATGTTCTGATTTCGGCCGAGGGCAGATACGCTCCAGAGTGCTCTGTTCTAATCAGAGCCTCGGGCGTCGCAACTGCCTCTGGGAACCTTACCATGGGTCCCAGCCCGCACGTCTTGAAATTCTCTGTCTGGGAAATTATCTATCTATCTATCTATCGAATCTATAATAAATAGATTCGATTGATAATTTCGCAGACAGAGAATTTCAAGACGTGCGGGCTGGGACCCATGGTAAGGTTCCCAGAGGCAGTTGCGGCGCCCGAGGCTCTGATTAGAACAGAGCACTCTGGAGCGTATCTGCCCTCGGCCGAAATCGGAACATTCTTCGGCTTCTTTTTCAATAAACAGTTTACATGAGAGAAACAAACTTTTCCAACTTTAACTACACAGAAGCAGTTAATGTGCACATTACCTAGGTAAAGTGCAGATTCTGCACTTTAACTGAGCAAATCAGTTAATCTGCAGATTAGCTAGGTAATGCGCACATTAACTGTTTCTGCACTTTAACTGTAACATATATATATACAGTATGTATATGTATATACAGTATATGTATATATATTCCTGTACTAAGAAAAATTATGTGTCCTGTCACAGTTCTACTTAATCTATCTATCTTAAAGGGACATGAAACCCAAATGTTTAATTTAATGATTCATATAAAGCATACAAGTTTAAAAAACTCTCTAATTTACTTATATTATCAAATTTTCTTTGTTATCTTGGTATCTTTTGTTGAAAAGCAGGGCTGTAAACTCAGGAGCATTAATGTGTCTGGAGCACTTTATAGCAGCAGTTTTGCAGGAGCACTAGATGGCAGCACTATTTCCTGCCACATAGTGCTCTAGACACTTACCTAGGTATTCAGGAAAGAATAGCACAGGACTAAACTAATTTGATAATAGAAATAAATTGTAAACTTTTTTAAAAAAAATTGTATGCTCTGAATCATGAAAAAAAATGTTGGGGTTTCATATCCCTTTAATTCAAAGATGCACCTGTTAGATTCAAAATTAAGATAAACAGCTTTTACTTAAAGGGGCAGTGTGAATACCTTGTAATCATAATATTTTTCTGCAGCCTCCCAATAGATTTAAATCTTAGAAGAGATTGAACTATATTAGAAGAGATAAACACCTTGTTTGCTTCAAGTGTTTTTCAATGGTCAAAATCCATTCCTTCACTTTCATTATTTGGAGAAGCCAATCTGGACTTGTGTCTGGAGATGTTGGGGCTTGCCATTGTCATTTTTTTTGCAGAGAAGATAAGATATCAAACTTCAAAGTAGGGATATATATATTACGACGCCTGCCATGTGCTCTTTCATTTTTTAGGACTGGAAAATCTACAATTTTCAGATATAAAATACAGGAAAAGGGGACAGAATAATTAATAAAAGTTCTTTAACTGTGCCTAATTAAAGGGATAGAAATGTCAAAACTGAAACAGTTACACAATACACCACAAATTAAGGGGGATATTTATCAAAGGTCTGTTGGACCTGATCTGCCAGCAGGGGGTGTCAATCAACCCGATCGTATTAGACCACTGCTTCATAACTGGTGTTTCTGGCGAGCCTGCAGGCTCACCAGAAACACGGGCCCTCAAGCCCCATACAGAGCATGATAAATGGGCCTCTAAGTCTTCACTGACACAATACACGCCTAGGGTTACCACCTTTTCTGGAAAAAATATGGACCACGCTCATTAGCATACATTTGCATATATAATTATACAGCACAAATCAGGAACTGTAGCTGCTAGGATTCATTTTCAAATGATAATTTTTTTATTATTAGATTCTGATACACTTAGAAGAAGTTTGACCACAACAGCATTTACTAGAAGCATTTTTGCTAATGGAAGTATATTGCAAAGATGCTTCTGTTTAAAACTGAAAGGTAATCATGCACTTTCAGTTTTGACCTTTCTATCCCTGTAAGCATTTTATATAACAATCTGAAAGTATTTACTGTCACTTTATCTTTTTCATGCCAAAACTATTTCTTTAATGCAGGATAGAATGTATTAAGAATTTGCTGTTCCTACAGGTTTACTTAAAGGGATATGAAATCCAAAAATGTTCTTTTGTGATTCAGACAGAGGCATCTACTTATCAAGCCGTCAACTTAGATGCATTCGACGACACCAATACGCTCGCCTAAGATCGCCTAACAACTTTGCTGCTGCGGACCTGAATACGTTCTCCAAAGTTACCAAAAAAGCTGTCAAAAAGCCACGCACCAAGTACAGCGCGATGAGCAGCGGACTGTTGTTAACTAACAGTCATCAATCTCACTGCTCTTCGGCTTTTTCCTAGCTTTATTGGTATACTGTCAACAAACACCCACACTATACTACACTGTTTTACCCCTATCCCGCTGCTCACAGACCCTGCCGCAACTAAATAAAGTTATTAACCCCTATACCGCTCCTGGAGCCCACCGCCACTCTAATAAACGTATTAACCCCTATCCTGCCGCTCTTGGAGCCCACCGCCACCTACATTATGTTATTAACCCCTAATCTGCCGCCCCTTACACCGCCGCCACCGACATTATACTTATTAACCCCTAATCTGCTGTCCCCAACGTCGCCCCCACTATATTAAATTTATTGACCCCTAAACCTAAGTCTAACCCTAACACCCCTAATTAAATATAATTAAAATAAATCTTACTAAAACCTACTATTAATAAATAAATTATTCCTATTTAAAACTGAATACTTACCTGTAAAATAAACCCTAAGATACCTACAATATAACTAATAGTTACAATCGCCTAGATTTAGAGTTCTGCGTTAGCCGTCCAAACCAGCATTAGGGGGTCCTAACGCTGGTTTTGGCCGCCCGCTGGTATTTAGAGTCAGTCAGGAAAGGGTCTAACGCTCACTTTCCAGCTGCGACTTTTCCATACCACAGATCCCCTTACGTCAATTGCGTATCCTATCTTTTCAATGGGATCTTTCTAACGCCGGTATTTAGAGTCTTGGCTGAAGTGAGCGTTAGAACTCTAACGACAAAACTCCAGCCGCAGAAAAAAGCCAGGAGTTAAGAACTTTCTGGGCTAACGCCTGTTCATAAAGCTCTTAACTACTGTGCTCTAAAGTACACTAAAACCCATAAACTACCTATGCACCCCTAAACCGAGGTCCCCCCACATCGCCGCCACTCTAATAAAATGTTTTAATCCCTAATCTCCCGCTCCGGACACCGCCGCAACCTACATTATCCCTATGTACCCCTAATCTGCTGCCCCTAACATCGCAGACACCTATATTATATTTATTAACCCCTAATCTGCCCCCCCCAACGTCGCCGCTACCTACCTACACTTATTAACCCCTAATCTGCTGACCGGAACTCACCGCTACTATAATAAATGTATTAACCACTAAAGCTAAGTCTAACCCTAACTCTAACACCCCCCTAAATTAAATATAATTTAAATCTAAAACGAAATAAAATAAATCTTATTAAATAAATTATTCCTATTTAAAGCTAAATACTTACCTGTAAAATAAACCCTAATATAGCTACAATATAAATAATAATTACATTGTAGCTATTTTATGATTTATATTTATTTTACAGGCAACTTTGTATTTATTTTAACCAGGTACAATAGCTATTAAATAGTTAATAACTATTTAATAGCTACCTAGTTAAAATAATTTCAAATTTACCTGTAAAATAAATCCTAACCTAAGTTACAATTAAACCTAACACTACACTATCAATAAATTAATTAATTAAACTACCTACAATTACCTACAATTAAATCAACTAAACTAAATTACAAAAATACAACAACACTAAATTACAAAAAAAAAAAACCACTAAATTACACAAAATAAAAAAAGATTACAAGAATTTTAAACTAATTACACCTACTCTAAGCCCCCTAAAAAAATAACAAAGCCCCCCAAAAAAAAAAATGCCCTACCCTATTCTAAAATAAAAAGTTTACAGCTGTTTTACCTTACCAGCCCTTAAAAGGGCCTTTTGCGGGGCATGCCCCAAAGAATTCAGCTCTTTTGCCTGAAAAAAAAACATACAATACCCCCCAACATTACAACCCACCACCCACATACCCCTAATCTAACCCAAACCCCCCTTAAAAAACCTAACACTAAGCCCCTGAAGATCTCCCTACCTTATCTTCACCACGCCGGGTATCACCGATCCGTCCAGAAGAGGGTCCGAAGTCTTCATCCTATCCGGCAAGAAGAGGTCCAGAAGAGGCTCCGAAGTCTTTCTCCTATCCGGCAAGAAGAAGACATCCGGACCGGCAAACATCTTCATCCAAGCGGCATCTTCTATCTTCATCCATCCGACGAGGAGCGGCTCCATCTTCAAGACTTCCGGCGCGGAACATCCTCTTCTCCCGACGACTAGACGACGAATGAAGGTTCCTTTAAGTGACATCATCCAAGATGTTCCGATCAGCCAATAGAATGCAAGCTCAATCTGATTGGTTTATTGGATCAGCCAATCGGATTGAACTTGAATCTGATTGGCTGATTCAATCAACCAATCAGATTTTTCCTACCTTAATTCCGATTGGCTGATAGAATCCTATCAGCCAATCGGAAATTCGAGGGAAGCCATCTTGGATGACGTCCCTTAAAGGAACCTTCATTTGTCGTCTAGTCGTCGGGAGAAGAGGATGTTCCGCGCCGGAGGTCTTGAAGATGGAGCCGCTCCTTGTCGGATGGATGAAGATAGAAGATGCTGCTTGGATGAAGATGTTTGCCGGTCCGGATGTCCTCTTCTTGCCGGATAGGAGGAAGACTTCGGAGCCTCTTCTGGACCTCTTCTTGCCGGATAGGATGAAGACTTCGGACCCTCTTCTGGACGGATCGGTGATACCCAGCGTGGTGAAGATAAGGTAGGGAGATCTTCAGGGGCTTAGTGTTAGGCTTTTTAAGGGGGTTTGGGTTAGATTAGGGGTATGTGGGTGGTGGGTTGTAATGTTGGGGGGGGTATTGTATGGTTTTTTTTTCAGGCAAAAGAGCTGAATTCTTTGGGCATGCCCTGCAAAAGGCACTTTTAAGGGCTGGTAAGGTAAAAAAGCTGTAAACTTTTTATTTTAGAATAGGGTAGGGCATATTTTTATTTTGGGGGGCTTTGTTATTTATATAATGTAGGTTGCGGCGGTGTCCGGAGCGGCAGATTAGGGGTTAAAAGTGTAATGCAGTGGTCAGCGATAGCGGGGGTGGCAGATTAGGGGTTTAAGAGTGTAAGGCTAGTGGTGTTTAGAATCGGGGTTCATGTTAGGGTGTTAGGTGCAGACTTAGGAAGTGTTTCCCTATAGGAAACAATGGGGCTGCGTTAGGAGCTGAACGCTGCTTTTTTGCAGGTGTTAGTTTTTTTTTCAGCTCAAACTGCCCCATTGTTTCCTATGGGGATATCGTGCACGAGCGCGTTTTTTAAGCTGGCCGTGTCCGTAAGCAACGCTGGTATTGAGAGTTATAGTGGCGGTAAATTATGCTCTACGCTTTCTTTTTGTAGCCTAACTCAGCCCTTCAGAGAAATCTAAATACCAGCGTTGTTTAAAAGGTACGGGGGAAAAAAAACACGCGTAGCTAACGCACCCCTTCTAACGCAAAACTCTAAATCTAGGCGATTGTATCTAGCTTAGGGTTTATTTTTAATTTACAGGTAAGTTTGTATTTATTTTAACTAGGTAGAATAGTTATTAAATAGTTGTTCACTATTTAATAACTACCTAGCTAAAATAAATACAAAATTACCTGTAAAATAAAACCTAACCAAAGTTAAAATAACATCTAACACTACACTATAATTAAATAAATTTACTAAATTAAATACAATTACCTAAAATAAATTAAATTAAATGAGCTAAAGTACAAAAAAAACAAAACACTAAATTACAGAAAATAATAAACAAAATACAGATATTTAAACAAATTACACCTAGTCTAATAGCCCTATCAAAATAAAAAAGCCCCCCAAAATAATAAAAACCCCTAGCCTAAACAAAACTACCAATAGCCCTTTAAATGTCCTTTTGCAGGGCATTGCCCCAAAGTAATCAGCTCTTTTACCTGTAAAAAAAAAAAAATACAAACAACACCCAACAGTAAAACCCACCACCCACACAATCAAACCCTAAATAAAATACTAACTAAAAAAACCTAAGCTCCCCATTGCCCTGAAAAGGGCATTTGAATGGGCATTGCCCTTAAAAGGGCAGTTAACTCTTTTGTGGCCCAAAGCCCTAACCTAAAAATAAAACCCACCCAATACATCCTTAAAAAAACCTAACACTAACCCCCTGAAGATCGACTTCCATCCTCAAGGAAGCGGCAGAAGTCTTCATCCAACCAGGTCGAAGTCCTCAACGAAGCCAGGAGAAGTCTTCATCCAAGCCAGGCGAAGTGGTCCTCCAGAGGGGCAGAAGTCTTCATCCAGACGGCATCTTCTATCTTCATCCATCCGACGCGGAGCGGCTCCATCTTCAAGACATCCGACACGGAGCATTATCTTCCTTCCGACGACTACCGACGAATGAAGGTTCCTTTAAGTGACGTCATCCAAGATGGCGCCCCTTAGATTCTGATTGGCTAATAGAATTCTATCAGCCAATCGGAATTAAGGTTGAAAAAATCCTATTGGTTGTTGCAATCAGCCAATAGGATTGAGCTTTCATCCTATTGGCTGAAGATGGAGCCGTTCCATGCCAGATGGATGAAGATAGAAGATGCTGTCTGGGTGAAGACTTCTGCGGGCTTGGATGAAGACTTTGGCCGCTTTGTTGAGGACTTCTCCCGGCTTCTTGGAGGATGGATGTCGCATCTTCAAAACTGTAAGTAAATCTTCTGGGGTTAGTGTTAGGATTTTTTTTTTTTTTTTTTTAATTTATTTTTTTATTGAGGTTTTGTGCAGTAAACATAAAACATAAGACATGAATTGCCTTTTGATAACATAAAAGAATATAAATACAATTGAACAACATATTTCAATATTTATAGTATTCAACATAGATAGGCAGATAGAACCTCGTTTTATAATATAGTAGCATGAGCGACTGACCTATTAATTACTCATTTTTGGGCCAAATGGCCAATTTATATATCAGATTACTGGTGGTCAGATGAATAGCTCTTCAGGAGCTGCAAAAAGAAAAAGATTGAGTATGCATTATGGGGGGTGGGGGATTTTCAGCGGATAAGCACCGCTCTTAGTATAAGGGGGGGTTGGAGGAGCGGAGCCATATGTGTAAACACCTTTATATATGTTTGTATGCTGACGTCTTATATGGACACAGTAGGGCCTCAAAGGGTGTTTTAACAAAGTCAGCGAGGACCATATACCAGGTGGCAACTTGAGAAGTCTAGGGAGCTATAATACAGTATGTTAACAGGGGTTGGGTTAGTGACGGATAGAAAAGTATATTGATGCCTTAGAGGAAGTTCAAATCTGATGGGTTCATTAATCTTAACAATATTGTACCTCAGGGGCTTTTGGGGGTAATCAGTATATTGTAGCATTGTGCTAAAACCAATGTTTGGGCTCAAACATAAACTATGGGCTACCACAGAACACTCCTAATACATAATCACCCTTATATCTTGCAGGCATATAGGATTCAACTAGTTATGGATATATAGACATATCTGAGGCTCATTAACAAAGTAAACTAGGCAGGATATCTATCTCAAGTTTATAAAGTTAGTGACGCTATTTAACCTAGAAGCTAGGAAACACTTATGGAGATACAAAGGGCTTCAAACACGCCAATATGATCTGGTCCTATACAGTAAACCCCTGGTGGGTCTAATGCTGGCTATTGTGGTGAGGTGAGAAATCCTCATGTATCTAGGTTAGTGTCAACGTCTATTTGGGAGTCCCACATGCCTGGTACATAAATATAACATCACTATATGTAAACTTTTTAGAACGTACAAGGGAGAATAGTACCATCCCATCTCAGCATGGCAGCCCAGGGGGCGAGTGAGTAGCAGGTTATAAGTTCCTCTTATATTTACAGTTATCAAGATAAAGTAACATCATATCAGTGATCGGTATAATTAAAAGAAAAATAGGGTTAGGTGGCATTAATTATCTGCATGACAGATAGCTCGTGCTCATTCGGGGTTAGCATCAGACATTATCTACTTACATTTACTGGTAGTATAATATCACAGACAAATTGGAGGGCAAGTAACCTAAGGTTGCAGAAATATCTACAGTCAAAATAGTTATAGCTCTTAACCTGTCATGAGTTGAAAGTTCAGCATTACATTTTGGCTTGTACAGTAAAGGATCTTAACCACATATTCAAGATTGTACCACAGCCATAATGACAACATAATAAGTAAAACATAGAATGCATGTAAATTACCAATAGTAGCTAGATGTTTTGTACTGTCACTGACTCTGAGTTATAGTTATAATATTACCTTATACACTAAACAGTTATTTAAGGCAAACCTGAAGACATATGTGATTAGCAAGATGGTACCAAAAATAAATATACAGATGTCACATATATAAGTGAGTAACAAAAGCTGGAGTGCTCCCCTAGCAGGGCAGATTTGTGTAAAACCCTTGTGAAGTCAGGGTAGGTTAGGTAATGGGCAATATCTATATATGTTATGTGCTATATACATTATAGAAAGTATGCGAGGGTGGAATAACATGCCCCTATACTTAAATCAGCAGTAGCAATAAAACACTTGCAATAGGTAAAGTTTACCAGGATGTATATAAATCAACGGTAGAGCAAATTCTAACCCTATCTAGAAATAGGATTATGTGGGGTAATCCTAAAAATCTAATGTAGAAATTCAGGGTATGTGGTGTATGTAACATCTTAACCCTGTAACGTGCACAGTCATGTCCTGAGGATAAAAATAGGTTTGCTATTCTCCAAAATACAATTTTCTAAAAAGTAAGGGAGCATCATAGTAAACATTTCCAAGGGTTAACTTTACATTGAGAATGTAAAACACTGAGGGTAATAAAGTACATGGAGGGTAGTAACAATAAATCCAGAGGTAAAGAACAGCAACATTAATACCAATGCAAGCATACAACTAAGGAAATGCAGTGGCAGTCAGTCTGTAGAGAACAAATGCGATAGATAAGAGGGAACTCTGCAAAGGATTTCAGTGCCAGTTTTGTCGAAATCTGCTACAGTTAATAGAAAGTCATCCTATACCCCCTTTCTCCAAATAGCTGCCATGGTGCTTATGAAGGTGTTTTCTTAGTGACTTAATGTTGTCACGGATATGTCTCCAGCAACGGAGGGTGTCAGACAAACTTAATTCCTGTAGCCGGACCTCCCTGTGTGAAGTTAACAAAAACTCTGGTCCCACAAAAGCCTTAGGTGAGAGGAGCTTTACAAGTTCTGATGTACTAAGGTCAGGGGCTTCCCCACTAAACAGCGGTATTGTGTCTCTTAAGTCTGGGAACTCAACGAGGCCCATGTTTTCCTGAATGGAGAGCTGAAGGTCCGCACAAGATGCGTGTGGAGCGGGACCTGTAAATGGTGATGTGACAGTGAAAGGCTGTAACTCAGAGCCAGCTTGTGCCCAATTTCCTCCAGAGACCGGCCGCATCACTGGAGGGCGAGAGGTTAGTGCCTCTGTGTCCGCGTTAGGAATAGAAAGTTGTGCCGCCATCACACAGCATTCGGAGCATGATAGTATAGAGTATGGGGTTGTCTTGCTATCATGTCGCCTTTCTAGGCTAACTTGCCCCCCGATATCAGCAGTATAGGGTCCAACTTGCTCCGTCTCTCCATATGATCCAGATAAGGGCTGTGGTAGAACATCGGATGTAGTTTCGTCTGGTTTGCCGCCATGCTCGCCTCTCAATGTTCTCACGAAGGAACTAAAATGTCCATCCATCTTATGTGCCAGTTGTAGCAAAAGATCAGCAATCTCCATCATAGTAATATATAGGAACTTTGTCCCCTTCAGGTATTTATATATCTAGGCAGTAATACAGGATGCTTGCTGATTCTCTGTGTACCCTGCTCAGGCTGAGATCTAAGAAGTGCCGAATAGGCCTCAGAATGCAACGCTGTTGTGCGGTGAATCCCGAATATGTTTAAGCCAGAAAAGGAACATTACCGGTTTCAGTCACTCTTCCAGTAGTCAAATTTATTTTATGCGTCGTTTGGGGATGTTAATATAGTATTTTTTATTTTATTTTTTTATATTTTTTATTGAGGTTATGAAAAGAAAAAAATACAACAAGTATGAGATACCATGAAATATAAATGACAGATTATATAGCGTACAGATATACTTTGAGTAAGCAAGAGTATTACAATAGATCTTTATAGGTAAGTATCTTGAACCTCAGTTTTCTGTTATTTTTGCTGTAATGGATTCCTCAGATGATAAGGAGGGTTACTCTTGAACCCCACATAGATTGTGAACACTGAGAGAGGAAATTGGTATTGGAAGTGGCCACTTTTGAACCTAGTAGGTAGATAGAAAGATGGGGAAAGTCAGCAGTCAAGAGCTGCTTTAAGATAGAAAAAAAAAAGAAGGAAAGAAAAAGGAGGAGGGGGGGGGAGGTGGGAATGAACCCCTGTGGGGAATATGTGTTATCTAGAGTTAAGTAAATAAATAGAAGGGTGGTAAATTGGAAATGCACCGTTTGATGAGGAGCCAAGGTTGGGTGATGAACTATCATGAACCTGAGTCTAAGGGTATTCGTACAAACTGGTATAGTGATTCCTGAAGAATAATTGTAAAATAATTGTGAGATAAAGTGTTAACTAGCTGCTTGTTGACTTAATGAAAGGTCTACGCTAGGGGAGCCACAAACAGTATGACCACTAAAGCAGATCTCTATGTATGATCTAAATAGTAGGTGCGACTTGCTATGGTGTGAGTAGTCAAGGAAAAGAAGACCTGCATGGTTAATAATCTGCTGTCTACTAGTCTTTGGGCATGCCTTAACTCTCTACTCTCTCCAAGTGCGCTGGGGCAAGCATTATTGTGTGATGGGCTTTAGGGAGAGTCAGATAGTAAATAGATTGATTGAGGGTTACTGTGTGGAGTTTAGAATAATATGGGGCCTAAAAAGTTTGACTAGGGGTGTGATCGAACAATAAAGAGCCCAGTTATGGTGTAAACCTGTCAGAGCATTGGACTGCTATGTAACAGATAGTGTTGTGACTTATATGATCTAAGGGTTCATCAAATGTCTATGTCCAATCCTAAATTCACTGATGTACCAGGGGCTTAAGAGGGTGAATAAATATAAAAAAAAAGGTTCATGTCAGAACAAACAAAATCAACATATGACCAGCTGCTTATAGAGGGCCCAGGAGGAGAGGTAACTGATAATGTGAATCATAAACATACCTCAATAATAATATCTATAATGCATGGTAAACATATAATAGATTGAAACCACAGGTAACTCTCTAAGTGAACCTTAATGGGCATACACATACATATTAGCCATCTACAGCAGTAAGAAAATAAAAAGGAAAAAACATTGTACTCTGTGAAGCACTATTAGTGTAAGGCAACAAACATGTAAACTAACTATATTCTAAAATAAAAAAAAAAAACCTTCTAAGTATGAAGCTAGTATAACCGCTGCCTAAGGTTAGGACTAACAACAGTAGGATATACAGCGTCTGAGACATCTAGCCCACTCCAGAAACCTGTGGTCCCAATGAAGCAATAGTTAACATGGGTAAGATTAAAACCAATGGCACAAGTGTAGAGGGAGCAGGGGCATTGTAGGAAAAACCAGGCCAATCTTGCATGTCAGAAAGTCTGAAGAAATTGCTCTTTGACCTCCTCTATCGGCTCCGAAAAAACTCCTTGCCACCTACCACACAGAGAGAGAATGGGTGAGCATCCCCAGCGCTATTGAAGGTAAGTCTATTTCTCCTCAGTTCCGCCTCGACCGGCCGCCTCAAGGCAAGAGCCGAGCAGATAGTTGCGCACTGGAGATAACTGTCCGGGCTGCCCTCCGGGTGTAATGTGTACTGGGGAACTATCGTGGCAGCCTGCTCAGGAGGGATAGATTCAGCGTTGTTGTTCTCGACCGCTGCCATGCTATGGGGGCCAAAATGTTGCGGGATACTTTCTTCCACTGGAGGGTGACCAACCATGTCAGGGGCCTCTTCCTTAGTGTCCAACAGGTCCTCCCAGTCATGAGAGAGGCATCGGATAAGTGAGTGAAACTGAGCATCCATGCGGAGCTCCAGGGCAGCAAGTGCTCTTTCAATTTGATGTGCCATTCTCTCTGCTGGATAGGAGATCTAGAGTATCCCTCAAAGGTGATAGTCAGGTGAAAATCTGGTGTCCAATATGCTCAGCTCAGATCTTTATGTAGTAAACGATCTCCAGATCCACTTCTGCGGTAAAAGGCTTCCACGTGGCAAGGAAGATGGCTGCCCCTATATGTTCTGAACATCAAACTGTCCGCAAAACAGCTATCCTCTCTGTTATGGAACTGCTAGCAAGTGCCCCAATGATTTCTGGCCTTCTCTTAAGACTCAGGGGTGTCTGTGATATGGATTGAGGCTGGGCTGAACGGTCAAAAGAATAAAATAATAAGCTATTTTAGCAGAGCTGTAGTGTAGTGCGACCGTTCAGATCCCAGGCTAGCTCCGCCCCCTTAATATAGTATTTTGATTAGTTAATGCTTCAGTTATAGCTGGAGCTCCACATTACTGTGTCTGCTTGCTTCAGCTGATGGCTCCGCCCCCCTAGTGTTAGGATTTTTTTTTAAGGGTTTATTGGGTGGGTTTAATTTTTAGGTTAGGGTTTGGGCTGCAATAGAGCTAAATGCCCTTTTAAGGGCAATGCCCATCCAAATGCCCTTTTCAGCGCAATGGGGAGCTTAGGTTTTTTTAGTTAGGGTTTTATTTGGTGGGTTGGTTGTGTGGGTGGTG
This sequence comes from Bombina bombina, assembly GCF_027579735.1. NCBI lineage: Eukaryota > Metazoa > Chordata > Amphibia > Anura > Bombinatoridae > Bombina > Bombina bombina. The sequence goes on along the minus strand of NC_069501.1, from coordinate 1,070,811,138 downwards.
GGTTTTACTGTTGGGGGTGTTTGTATTTTTTTTTACTTTGGGACAATGCCCCACAAAAGGCCCTTTTAAGGGCCATTTTTAGTTTATTGTAGGCTAGGGTTTTTTTATTTTTGGGGGGCTTTTTTTTCATAGGGCCCTTAGATTAGGTGTAATTAGTTTAAAGCTTTGGTAATTTCTTTTTTATTTTTTGTAACTTAGTGTTTGTTATTTTGTGTAACTTAGTGTTTGTTAGTTTTTTGTAACTTTGTAATTTTTTAGTGTAGAATTAAATTATTTGAGTAGGGTTAGGTGTTTAAATATATAATATAGTTAATTTAATTTGTAGTTTAATGTAATTTTAGTATAAAAGTTAGGTTAGATTAATTATTAATTTAATATAGTTTAATGTAATTTAGTAAAACAGTTAGGGTAGGTTAATTAGTAGTTTAATATAGTTTAATTTAAATCTAAAGGTAAGTTTAAATTTATTATAAGATAGGGAAGAGTTAATATTTAATGTACAGTTACCGGGTTGTTAGGTTTAGGGATTAATAGGTTAATTTAGTTTATGGCGATGTGGGGGGCTGGCGGTTTAGTGGTTAATACATTTATTTAGTTGCGGTGGGCTACGAGAGCGGCGGGATAGGGGTTAATACTTTTATGTAGGTGGCGGCAATGTTGGGGCGGCAGATTAGGGGTTAATAAGTATAATGTAGGTGGCGGCGGTGTAGGGGGAGGCAGATTAGGGGTGTTTAGACTCGGGGTACATGTTAGGGTGTTAGGTGTAAACATAACTTTTATTCTCCCATAGGAATCAATGGGATATCGGGCAACAGCGAAAATAAGCTTTTGCTGCTTTCAGACTCCCATCGATTCCTATGGCATCCGCAGCCTCCAGGGCGGCGGATTGAAAACCAGGTACGCTGGGCCGGAATAGTGCCAAGCGTACCTGGTAGACATTTGCATTCGGAACATCTGTAGTGACGTAAGCATCGATCTGTGTCGGACTGAGACCAGCAGATCGTATGTTACGTCACAGATTTCTACTTTTGACAGTCTTTAGGGTTTGATAACTAAGGCGAATCAGGCTCGCCACAATTACGCTTCCAAATTCCAGTGTATTTGCAGGTTGAAGGCTTGATAAGTAGATGCCAGAGCATTCAATTTAATAAAAAAAAATATCAATTTTGCTTCATTCCCATGGTATTGTTGAAGAGATACTTAGGTAGGTGCCTGGAGGAAATAGTGCTGCCACCTAATGCTCTTGCAAATGTATAACTTCCTTTGTGCCATATAATGCTTCAGACACGTGCACACTCCTGAGCTTTTTTCAACCAAAGAAACCAAAAGAATGAAGAAAATGTAATAATAGAAAGTTATTTTAAATGGTATGCTCTATCTGAATCATAAAAGAAACAACGTATGTGTTGTGTGCCTTTAAAGCTTAAAGGGATACGTAACCCAATTTTTTTTTAATGATTCAGATAGAACATGCAATTTGAAGCAAATGTCTAATTTACTCCTATTATCAATTATTTTTCTTCATTCTCTTGCTATCTTTATTTAAAAAGCAGGAATTTAAAGCTTAGGAGCTAGCCCATTTTAGGTTCAGTACCCTGGATAGCGCTTGCTTATTTAAGGCTACATTTAGAAAACCAATAAGCAAGCGTAACCCAGGCTTTTAAAAATAAAGATAGCAAGCGAACAAAGAAAAATTCAACTAGATTACGAGTTGTGCATTACAGTTTTAACGCTGAAAAAATGGCAATTTCAGGATAAAAACAGTAACGCAGCCATTACGAATCGTGTTGGTATAGCTATACCGCAAGCATTTTAGCCTGTAACGCAACGTATATCCCGCCCTCAAACAAATGGCGTTTTTGCTTAGGATTTCCATAGCGCCGGTATTACAAGTTGTGCGGTGAGGCTAAAATGCTTGCGTTACAGCCTATACCAATACAATCCATTCCGCTATCTGAAAACAGTAGTTATGGATTTTGTGTAACAAAAATGTTTCACAAAACTCATAACTAAAATGTTACAAAGTATACTAACACCCATGAACTACCTATTAACCCTTAAACTGAGGCCCTCCCACATCGCTAACACTATTTAAAACCTTTTTAACCCCTAATCTGCCGCCCACCCACATTCCCGCCACTATAATAAAGTTATTAACCCCTATTCTGCCGCTCTCCGACACCGCCGCCACTAACTAAACCTATTAACCCTAAACCGCCAGTCCCCCACATCGCCACTACTAAATAAACCTATTAACCCCTAAACCGCCAGCCCCCCCACATCGCCACTAATAAATTAAACTATTAACCCCTAAACCTATCACCCCCTAACTTTAAATTAAAATTACAATATTCTTATCTTAAAATAAATAAAAACTTACCTGTGAAATTAAAAAAAACTGTTTAAACTAACAATTAACCTAACATAACTATTATACTAAACTATTATACTAAAATGAAACTAACTACCATTTAAAAAAACTAAATTACACATTAAAAAAAGCCTAACACTACTAAAAATATTTAAGTCTAAAATTCCAAAAAAAGAAATACTAAATTACAAAAAATCTCAAACACTAAATTACGAAAAATAATTATCAAAATTATCAAAAATAAAAACAATTACACCTAATCTAATAGCCCTATAAAAATAAAAAAGCCCTCCCAAAATTAAAAAACCCTAGCCTACAATAAACTACCAATAGCCCTTAAAAGGGCATTTTGTATGGCATTGCCCTAAAGAAATCAGCTCTTTTACCTGGAAAAAATACAAAGACCCCCCAACAGTAAAACTCACCACCCAACTAACCTCCCAAAATAAAAAACCTAACTCTAACAAAAAGATACCCATTGCCCTGAAAAGGGCATTTGTATGGGCATTGCCCTTAAAAGGGCATTCAGCTATTTTACATTGCCCTGAAAAGGGCATTCATCTCTTTTACCTAAAGCCCAAACACTAATCTAAAAAAAAACACCCAAAAAGATTTAAAAAAAACTAATACTAACCCCCGAAGATCCAATCACAGTTTCTGAAGTCCAGACATCCATCCTCATCCAGGCGGCAAGAAGTCTTCATCCAGGCGGCATCTTTCTTCATCCAGGCAGCATCTTCTATCTTCATCCCGGCGGCGCAGAGAGGATCCATCCTTGAAGACATCCGTCATGGAGCGTCCTTTCCATACGGTCACCGGCTGTTCAAATCAGCCAATAGAATGAGAGCTACTGACATTCTATTGGCTGATTTGAGTAGCCAATAGAATTTCATTAGCTCTCTTCCTATTTTATTGTGTATTTTTTTTTTTTTTTTTTTAATTGGTAGTTATTTTAATTTTAGTATAAAAGTTATGTTAGGTTAATTGTTAGTTTAAACTTAGGTTTTTTAATTTCACAGGTAAGTTTTTATTTATTTTAAGATAGGGATATTGTAATTTTAATATAAAGTTAGTGGGTTGTTAGGTTTAGGGGTTAATACATTTATTATAGTGGCAGCATTGTCGGGGAGCGGCGGAATAGGGGTTAATAAGCAAATTTCTAATTGACTCCTATTATCAAATTTTCTTCATTCTCTTGGTATCTTTATTTGAAATGCAAGAATGTAAATTTAGGTGCCGGCCCATTTTTGGTGAACAACCTGGGTTGTTCTTGCTGATTGGTGGATAAATTCATCCACCAATAAAAAAGTGCTGTCCAGAGTGCTAAACCAAAAAAAAGCTTAGATGCCTTCTTTTTCAAATAAAGATAGCAAGAGAAAGAAGAAAAAATGATAAAAGGAGTACATAAGAAAGTTGCATAAAATTGCATGCTCTATCTGAATCACAAAAGAAAAAAATTGGTTTCAGTGTCCCTTTAAATATTTAAGCTCAAGAAAAAATATGGCTTTAGCAACAAAATAGACATAAAATGGTTTTAATCAATGGACTGTAATCAAATTATTTTAAAGCTACTGGTACAGTATGTCCAGGATCAGTGGTAGAGTTTGTTTGCTTAATATCATTATCAGCTCTATTCCTAGCAGACTTCAAGGTAAGGTACATCTTTTTTGTTGATGAAACTAAAATGTGTAACTGAGCTGATATTCCCAGAGAAGTAAATCAAGTGAGTGGTGATATTAAAAAATAGAAAATGGACAAGTGTATGTCATTTAAAATACGTACATTGCTTCAAAATTATGCATCTGGGAATGAAAAATCAAAATGTAGAATAAAGGTTTAATTCTAATTTACAACAACTGAAGAAGAGAAAGACATGGGAGTTATTATTTTAGATAAAAACATGTGTATGTGTTTTATAGAAAATAATAGCAGCAAAAAAAAGGTGAGACACTTATTACTTTTAATAAATCCGTAACCAGACTCCTTTAAAATATTGCAAACAGGTCAGGAGACATCCAGAAAGATTAAAAATAAATCTGCAAACTGTTCCAAAGTGATGAACAGTCTTAAATATATATAAATCATTTATTTGTAGAGGACCAACATATTCTGCAGACTAATAAACATAAGTATAATATGCAAAGGTAGCATTTATAGGAGACAAATGGATAGAAGACCCAGCCAAAAGTTGCACTGTTGTAAATCAGCTCTCATGAAGGTGATCTACAAAACAGCTGGACTCTTAGGCTTACATGCTAAGGGGGTTCAAGAGGATAACAAAGGGAGAAGAGGAACTGAGGTAAGAAATGGTAAGCATACATTCATGCATCCCTGAATTGTAAAGTCTTTAAGGAGCACTTGAAACATTGAAAACTAGGAGAGAGTCATGTGGAATGGGGCAAATAGATCCTGGAGAAGTCCTGTAGATAGGAATGTGAGGAGGTAACGAGAGAGCAGGAGAGAAGGGGGCCATGAGCAGAGCAAAGGGGACGGGAGGGAAAGTATGTGGAGACGAGGTTTAACATATACAGGGAGCATTTTTATTGAGTCTGTCAGAGTCAGGATGTTGTGTTTTATTCTGGGGCTTAGAGGGATTAGCAGAGAGGTGCAGCAGATGAGGATAGACATGTAAGGAAAATCAGCCTGGCAGAGGCATTCATTATGGATTGTAAAGGAGATAGGTGGCAGCTAGGGAGACCAGAGAGGATAGAGTTGTTATAGTCAAGGTGGGAAATGAATAGAGAGTGAATTCAAATCTTAGTTATTGCTTGTGTATGTGAGGAAGTGGCAACATTTGGAGATGTTTTTTAAGGTGTTGTCACGTGTTACCCCAAGACATCAGACACGTGGGGTTGTGGAAAATTATGTTATTCTCAGCAGTTATAGAAAGTTGGGGGGTTAGAGATTTAGGAAGAAGGGGTAAAATTAAGGATCTCAGATTTGGAGAGATATAGCTTGAGGTAATGACAGGAAATTCAGGATGAAATGTTAGAAAGAGGTAGCAAAAAGGAACGTTTTAACAAAAAGGGAATTAGGGAAACACATAAAACACAATATTACAAAAGCACATGCCTTGTGTTTTGTTCTTTGTTCACTCCTTGTTCAATTCTTGTTTAATTCTTTTTGCCTAATACATATTGCCTCACTTTAGAAATGCAAGAAAATAATGTTATGATAGTGCTAACTGCACTTGCAATGTTAACCCCTTGCAATGCATTCCCTAATCTAGTGTTACATTTATATGACAGAGCAGTCAGCTGGGTCCACTAAACTAGTAAATTATAGGATCATATACAGTCAAAAAGACAAATTGGTGAAGTTTAATTCAAACATTCTCCAGCTAGGAGAAAAATTGTAGTTCAGTCTTCACAAAGGCGAAACTCACTGAATTTTCAAAACAAAAAAAAAAGGGCGGAACTCTCCAGCACTGTGAGATCTCTCACATTTATGAATGTGAAGCAGAGACAAGCTCAGTGCAATATAGCACTGCATGATATGAGAGTTTTGTTACACTTCCACTTTTATACTTTCTGCATTGTATTTTATATTACTATACATTTCCGATTGGGTCCTGTAAATGTAAATGTAACATTGTTAAAATTTGCTCTATCTTAAAGTACCACTCAATGCAGTAGAATTACATAATTAAGAAGTGCATTATAAAAAGATAAATTGGCACCTACTCTTAATTTCAAATAAGCAGAATTTTTTTTTCTGATAAATTTATTTTTTCTCCCATTTTCTAGCTTCCTGTATCATGTGACTGATATCAGCCAATCACATAAAAGTATACGTATATCCTGTGAGCTTGTGCACATACTCAGTAGGATCTTGTTCCTCAGAAAGTTTGAATATAAAAAGACTGCAAAATTTGATAAAAGAAATAAATTGGAAAGAGTGTTACAACTGCATGCTCTTTCTGAATCATAAACGTTTATTTTGACTTGAGTGTCCCTTTAATCATAAAAAAAAATAAAATTGGGTTTATGTCTCTTTAATTAAAAAAATGCCTGTAATGTTTGTACAAGATAAAGATGTATTTTAAAGTGGAATTCCACTTCTCTGACTCTTATTTACACTATCCTTGACAAAATGTTCAATTCATCTCAAACATTTACAAGCGAGCCAAAGCTAATCACACAATAAATGTGTCCACTTAAGCATTTGATCTATCCTTTCCTTATAAATTATTTATAGCATTATTAGCAAATTCTTGTGTTCACGTTTCTTGCATAAGACAGACCTAGAAGACCTGAGGCAATAATCAGTAGACTAAAATGACATTCAACAGTGTTTCAAAGGTCAAGTGTGGGATGTAAAAGATAATGCAAAAGGTTACTCCATCCATAGTAACATAAAAAATGACAGTTTGGGATTGTGAGGAGCACAAGAAATTCCTATAATTGATTATTTTACTCCTAACAACTATTAAGATTAAGTTGCACTATGAATTTAAAAACATGCTTGGTATCTCATCATGAAAATCAAATTCTTTACACAAAAGCAATGCATATTGTATTATTGGAGCTTTCACAAACTGTGATACAGATAAAAACAATGAAGACTCCAGTATTTGTACTATAAGCTTTATGAAGAGATTCTTAGGAGTACACACACAGGGCTCGATGATATAATCTTCGCCAGCTCAAACCTACTTTTCTCGCAGACTCTCACAGGGCTGTCCCGGTGCAATGATCTAAAAAGGGCGTAATCCCTGCGAGTGGCGAGATGGCTCCTATTAAAAGTAATAAAGCTTGCTGGTGAGGGAAACTTCGCTCCTTAGTGCAAAGTTAGCAGGGAGCAGGGGGAGCACTTTAAAATTAAAATCCTACAGTCAATATAACTCACATTATGCTGCTTTCTGCGTATAGCATCTTACATTTGCCTATATTTTAGTATGCATTTGTTTTTCTTTTGGGGTTATAAGTGTGCGTATTGTTTTGAGAAAAGCTTGCCACCTTTAAGTTGGCAAGAAAAAACTGTGAGATCTGCAGTGCGAAAATCTTTATAGAATTACGCTGGGATTAGAGAGACATTTTCATATACGCCCATGGAACGCCCATGTTCAGCCCATTTTACGAAAAAACAACAATTATGCTTTGCATTTTGTTAACATACGATTTTTGGTGAAGAATTTTGTTACGGTTTTTGATGCACCTTAACAATACAATTTTTCCCTGCTTATTTTTGTGTGAATGGTTCAAATATTTGTTTTGTATGATGTTTAAAATTTAAATTTTGTTGTGCACATTTCATATGAAAATGCAGTATACGCCCCTTAGCCCCTAAGGTATACGCCCCTCAGGGTAAAAAGTGGCTTTAGATCTTTCCACCAGGGGAATAGAAGGACTGGCGAGCATTCTTTAATAATCTCGCCAGCCCAGAGAGCTTTCAATCATCGAGCCCACAGTCACACACACAGAAGAGTATAGAACAAGCTCAAGCAATGTGTATATCTGCAAAGGCAACAATATAATCACAGGAACTCAAATCCTTGGGCCCTAACAATTTTTGAAAGTAAATATCTGGAGGAATATCAGTTGATTCCAAACTTGGGCTTAGATCTTACACTAGTTGTTACATTGGAGTAGATAAGCAAAAAAGTTGTGACAACAGCTCCATTTAGTTACCAGATAATACTGCTGTTTGGTGACAGGCTGACTAGGATTTCCTAGTCCAATTCACTGCAAAACTGGTATCTATAGAGTCCATTAAAAATAAAGGCAACCTCTTTAAAATGAGTAAATCTAACTGTGAACCACCAGTGCAAGTTAACCCTAACAGCATTGGGGAATAATTCATATGGGGGTTGCATGATAGGGGTTCACACTGCAAGTGTGAACCCCTATCATGCAATCCCCATATTGCCTTAATTTAACAGAAAGCCATCTGAAGCTTCCTAAATACAATTAATCCTAACTAAAACTAACCCCATAAAATAAAACTTCAACCTAAAATCACCACCATAAAATGTACCTCCTTATAACTTAAATAAAGCTTCAAACTCCAAACTAAAATTAACCATCTAAAATGGGTTATCCCTCCCTAGTTAAAACCCCTAATCTAAAATGACCCCCTTGCTTTAGCCACAATAAAACACCCCAAATCTGTTACCCTCCAACCACAAACAACCTCTCATACCCTCTTTAAATGTTATGAATGTAAACCAATTGTTTGCAAACTTTTACAATGTATATGACACTAATGTATATGACACTAATTCTTTATGCCCGTGGTTGAGAATCATTGGTTAATCACTTGACTGCTTGAAAACCCCACTCTGGTCTGTTTTGAGTAGCATATCTTGGCTATTTGTGCATGTTTATGTCAATTGTAAAAGGGATAGAATGGTCAGAATTGGAATGTGCATAAATGCATTTCAATTTGAAATATAAGTATTTTTGCAAAAATGCTTCTAGTAAAAGTTATTACTGTTTCTGCAGCATATGCACATATCCTGTGAGGGTCTCTGCACCATTATTTAAGCACAGAGAGATGACGATACGATGGTTTGTATTACTTTTGTGAAGACATAATTTGTGTCAGAGAAGCCACCACTGACTCTTTGAGACATTGTGGTGTTTGAATACTGGTGAACAGGATATGTGCATATGCTGCAGAAATTAATTTATTTCATGGTATTGAGAGTCCACGGTCCATAACTCCTGGGAATTACGTTGCCTTGCCACTAGGAGGGCGCGAAGATTCCCAAACCCCAAGAGCTCTATAAACCCCTCCCACCGTACTGGAAACTAGTCTGACATATAGCCAAGTCAATAAGGTAGGAAAAGAAATAAGAGCAAATAAATAGGAGCAGGGAAAAAAGATGTGCAAAAAAATAAATAAACCATCCCCAGAAACATAACAGGGTGGTGTCTTGTGGACTCTCACAACCATGAAATAAATGAATTTATCAGGTGAGCATAAATTATGTTTTCTTTCATACAGGTGGTGAGAGTCCACGGTCCATTACTTCTGGGAACTAATACCCAAGCTGTGGAGTCCACGAGTAATGAGAAATAAGGTCAGGATAAAAAGAACATCTTTTTTTTACAGTGAAACTGATCCACAACCCAAATAGACCCCAAAGAATAAACAGGGTAGATATGCAACTAAAATTACCAATAAGCGAAAATAAAGTTAGACCTGAGACAACTGCCTGAAGGACTTTTCTACAAAAAAGACAGGCCCAGAAAAACAAAATCATCAGAATAGAAAAATTAAGAAAATGAATGCAAAAAAGGCCAAGCAGCTGCCTTGCAAACTTGGTCAACAGAAGCCTCATACTTAAAAAATCAGGAAGTGGCAACTGATATGGAACAATGAACAGTAACCCGTTTAGGTGGAGGCTGCCCCACCCGCAAATAAGCCTTTAATGATCAAAAGATCCAATCAAGAGGCTAAAGAAACGGCAGTAGCTTTCTGCCTATTAAAGTTCTATAAATGTAAACATGTGTTAAGAAAGGATTAATATTTTAATGTTTTTATGCTGATTGGATGCCTTTAAAATGAGGGATAAAAGATTGTTCAGGCAGTAAACAAGTGTGGAGGTCCTGCATGAAATGTGTCTGCGTGCTGCAGTCTTCCTCCCTTTCTATTAAATGTGGATCTTTTTGATTTTATGAAGCACACAAACAAACTGTATTGTTTTTTATCAGCAATGGTCTTATAACTCATTAATGTATACCAGTGAAAAGGTGTGCCAAGAACATTTTCTATTTTTGATGACTGAGAAAATTAGCTTCCCAGATGTTCGCTCCTGGAATATGAACTGCAGAAATCAGACAAAAATTGGCTTCTGCCCCGAAAGCAATTCGAGACACTTCCCTCATGTCTAAGGAACTGCAAGTTCGCCCTTGATGATAGATCAATGCCACTGTTGTGACATTATCTGACTGAAAATGGAGATGAAACTCCCTTTTCAACTGAGGCCAACCCTGAAAAGTCTCTGAAAATTGCACAGAGTTCTAGAACATTTATTGGCAACGTTGCCTCCCAACGAAACTAAACTCGCTGAGTCCTCTAGACCCAGAGACAAACCCCAACCTGAAGACTTAAATCTGTAGATATCACAGCCCAGATAGGATGAGCAAGAAGAAGAAGCACCCTGCATAATAAGCTGATGGTTCAGCCATCAAGACAGGGGCTGACTTGTTCTGCAATCTAGATAAATCTTTAGAAATAGGTGAGTATGATCCTAGCATCATTTCTGAAGCACCAAAAGCTGTGATGCCTCATGTAAAAATAAGCAAACAGAATAATATCTGATGTAACAATCATGAAGCCTTTCACCTCTATACAAAGAGCAACTGCAAAACAGACACTTTTTAGAAAATAGATCTAAAAACAACACCGCAATACACTGAGATATGATCACAGACAAACCTTTAAGAATATTCTGGGAGCTTTGGCCAGACCAAATGGTAGAGCAAAAAAACTGAAATAGCTTGTCTAGTAAAGCAAAACTTAGAAACTGATAATATTCCCTGAGAATAGGGACGTAAAGGTAAGGATCCTTTCAATCTATTGTAGACGAATAGTCTTCATTTGAAAGTAGGAACTCTTGAAAAACTAGTTCAGAGCTTTTTGAACCAGAACTGGTCTAAAAATTCCTTCATTCTTTGGAACAATGAAGAGATTAAAAAAAACATATCCCTTGTTCCAGCAAAGGAACAGGAACAATCATTCCCATAGAATCTAGATCTGAAACTGAAAAAAGGCTTAAAGGGACTTTGTACACTAGATTTTTTTTTGGATAAATAATTTGTAGGAGATTCTAAGTAAGTTTTTAAAAGGTTTTATACTGGATTTTTATATCAGTATCTGTGCATATTCTTCTTTTTAGTAGTGTCTCTTGCATGCAGTTATAGGAAAATTGGTTTATACTGTCCGTTTAAGCCTTCACAGGATTTATCAGAACATAGGACAGAATAAACCTTCTTATAGTAGGCCATGTCCTGAAACGTATTCAGTAACCCTGAGAAATTTAAAACCCAGAGATCCTAAAAAAGCACAGACTTGGAATGAGGGAGTATATTTTTGGACTGCTTAGACATGTAATAATTTGAATTTGTCTTACAAATTCTGACAAAAGAAACAAAAATGATGGAAGCTAGTTTTACCCTTGGACTTCCTGTCCTGAGGAAGAAAAGCTTCCTTACCTCCAGTCATAGTACAGATAACAGAATTCAAACTAGAAGCAAACAGCATCTTTCCCAAAAAAGAGAGAGATAAAAACCCTGTATTTAGAAACCATATCAGCAGACCAATGGATCCATTTATTAATGTGTGAGTGGACATGATACGATGTAGCATATCATGTCCGCCACACATTGATAAATGCCGACAGCATACACTGTTGGCATTTATCATTGCACCAGCAGTTGTTGTGAACTGCTGGTGCAATGCCGCTCCCTGCAGATTTGCGGCCAATCGGCTGCTAGCAGGGGGTGTCAATCAACCCAATCGTACTTGATCGGGTTGATTTCTGTCCGCCGCCTCAGAGCAGACGGACAATTTATGGAGCAACGATCATTAGACTACTGCTTCATAACTTCTGTTTCCGGCGAGCCTGATAAATTGACCGGAGCTTGATAAATTGACCCCAAGACTCTTTCTATAAAGCCATACTGTAAAGTACTACGAAAGACATAGTTTAGAATTAATCTAAATAATGTCACAAACAGCATCACAAATGAAAGCATTAGCATATTAAAGCAATTCCAAAAGGATAAAAAAAAATCTTTACAAGCAGAATCAACAGAAAATTTCTCAGAAAGACTATTTAACCAAATAGAAGAAGCAGCAGTCACACAAGCAAACAAAACTGCTGGTATAAAAAGAAAACCTGCTTGCTGGAAAAAAAAAATCCTATGGAAGAAATTTAACTTATCTAAAGGTTCTTAAAAGAACAACTTCCAAAGGAATAGTAGTACTGTAAGCAAAGGTAGAAAAAACTCCATCCACTTTAGGAACAGTTTCCCAAAGTTCAATATTAAAAACCGGTAAAGGATACCTGGCTTAGACCATTCTCTAGAGACCATCTCAGACAATACCAGGGACAGGGAAAACCTCAGATTTAACCATAGGTTTATACACTAAGGGAGCCTTCAGGCTTGCCGGAAATAGAAGTTATAGAGCAGCGGTCTAAAGACCGCTGCTCCATAACTTGTCCACCTGCTCTGAGGCGGCGGACAGAAATCAATCTGATCGAATACGATCAGGTTGATTGACACCCCCTGCTAGCGGCCAATTGGCCACAAATCTGCAGGGGGCGGTATTGCACAAGCAGTTCTGGTAAACTACGTGTGCAGTGAAAAATGCTGTGTATGCAGTTGGCATTTTTCGATGTGCAGCGGACATGATACGCTATATCGTAATAAATATGCCACTAAGTCTGAATGAATAACAGACATATCCTCAGTTATCTTAGGATATTAACCCATAAAGGGCTAGATTACAACTTGAGAACAAAATATCTCTCTTCCGAAATAGTTATTTGCACTCAACTTAGTAATACCAGCTTACACAAATATGTGCTGGTATTACAAGTGAGGTACAATGCGAACGTGACCCCCCCTTTAGGATTGAATGGAAACATTGCACACATGAGACCACGCTTCCACAGGATCTAATGGGAGCCTTGTTCTTATGCCTTGAGAAACGGCATGAGAACTAGCGCAGCGAAGGGGGTAAATAGCACAGCAATGGGCAGCAAATATAAATATATATGCATTTGAATATATACATATAGCAACCTTCTAATTTACTCCAATTATCAATTCTTCTCCATTCCCTTGGTCTCTTTATAAAGCAGGAATGTAAGCTTAGAAGCTGGCGCATTTTTGGTTCAGAACCCTAGATAGCACTTGCTGATTGGTGGCTACATTTAGCTAACAATCAGCAAGCGCAACCCAGGTGCTGAACCAAAAATGGGCCGGCTTCTAAGCTTACATTCCTGCTTTTCAAATAAAGATACCAAGGGAATAGAGAAGAATTGATAATTGGAGTAAATTAGAAGGTTACTTAAAACTGCATGCTCTATCTGAATCATGAAAGAAAAATTGTGTTTTGTATCCTTTTAAGCCACAACCCATTTAAAAAGTGTCCAGGAATCCTCTGGGCAAAAGGTGGCAACCCTGGTTCTAGGTCTTCTGAGTTTCATGATTCTGCTGAGTCAACAGAGGGAGAGGTTTTATCTGATGATCAGGGGTCTTCCTCTGATCATGAATCAGTCATCCTCTTTTTTTGTTTTAAATTGAACATATTCACTTTTAACTATAGATTTTGCTTACTTTGGGATAGATTACAAGCAGAGCGCTAGTTTGGCAAACTCACCTATTCCTGCTTTTTAAACAAAGATACCAACATAAAGAAGAAAACTTGATAATAGGAGTAAATTAGAAAGTTGCTTAAAATTGCAAATCAGCCATAGGATGAGAACTTCTGAAATCCTATTTGCTGTTCAAATCAGCCTATAGGATTTCAGTAGCTCTCAAACTATTTTTTAATTGGTAGTATTTTTTTATTTTATTAGAATAGTTATGTTAGGTTAATTTATAATTTAATGTTAGGTTTATTTTTATTTCACAGGTAAGTTTTTATTTATTTAAATATAGTTATATTGTAATTTTAATATAACGTTAGTGGGTGTTAGGTTTAGGGGTTAATAGTTTAATTTAGTGTTTTGCGATGTGGGGGGGGGCGGTGGTTTATGGGTTAATAGGTTTATTTAGTGGGGGCGATGTGGGAGGCCGGAGGTTTAGGGGTAAAAAACCTTACCTTAGTGGCGGCGATGTGGGAGGCTGGAGGTTTAGGGGTTAATAACTCTATTATAGTGGTGGCGATGTCGGGGAGCGGTGGATTACGGGTTAATATATTTTACTAGTGTTGGCAATGTGGATGGGGGCGGCAGATTAGGGGTTATTATGTTTATTTAATAGTCGCAATGTGGGTGGGCAGCAGATTAGGGGTTAATAAATTTTAAATAGTGTTTGTGATGCAGCTGAGCGGCAGTTTAGGGGTTAATAGGTAGTTTATGGTTGTTAGTGTACTTTGTAACATTTTAGTTATGAGTTTTCTGAAACATTTTTGTTTCGCAAAAACCATAACTACTGCTCTCAGATGGCGTTATGGATCGTGTCGGTATAGGCTGTAATGCAAGCTTTTTAGCCTGAACGCACAACCTGTAATGCCGGCGCTATGAAAATCCCACACAAAAACATAATTTTTTTGAGTGCGTTATGGACGTTGCGTTACAGGCTAAAATGCTTGCGGTATAGCTATACCGCCGTGACTCGTAATATGCGTTCCTCGCCATTACGCTGGAATAGCCATTTGTTCAGCGTTAAAAGCCGTATCGCAACACTTGTAATCTAGCCGATAATGTGCTATAATTATTTATTGTTTGCTTTTCCTGTAATTTCAATCTGAATATCTTGCTACATAGTGATTGCTTAATATGAACTATCTGTAACTAGCCAAAACATCATAAAGATCACTTGAAGGGATCAAGTGTTTTTTTTGTGGACTATGCTCAGTGTTTGAATGCTGTTGTACAGGGCACTCACAGCATACATGCATATGCTCCTGAATTTTGGTAATGTGATTATGTAGCAAAAATGCTTCTATTTAAAATTTAAATCCACCCATGCATTCCGGTATTTTGACCTTTCTATCCCTTTAAGAGGCTTTTTAACTGGTGTGTCCATGGAATGCAACACAATGCAATATTTGCTAATAAAATTACAGTTTTTGATGCTTTAAAACATGTTTTTATAGGTAGATCTTTTGCAATGTAGTGATTAATTTGTAATAGATAAATAAAGAATAATATCTCTTTAATATGTTGGTTGTTTCTGTTAATATAAAAACCACGCAAAATACCATTTCAAGGACTTTGTTACTGGCCTGCTTGCTAATAAAAAATGAATAAAAAATAAAACTGTTTTGGGGGGCGGAGCGTAGCCGTGCAGGAACATGGCTGCACTTTAGAATTGCTCTGTGGCATATCTCTTACCCTCATCTCCACTACGATGTAAATTGCGGGCAAACACACCCTAGACTCCTAAGATGACCGGCTGACCACCCGCCACTCTCAGAAAAAGCTGACAGCTCACGCCACTAGACCCAGAGACGCCGCGCTCTCGGAGCGGCCTGCCACACTGTGTGAGCGCAACAGAAAGACTCAGCTGGAACTTGCTGCAAGATCGCGGCGCCACCGTTGTACACTGCAAGACCGGAGAAACCGGGCGACCGGACCCCAGAGGTGGGACGCAGTGGTGAGTCGGGAGGGGTTCCCGGAAACTACTGGGCTGCTGGATAGAGGCTCCTTGTGCCGCCATTGTGGCCTCCCATGTGGCATACGCAGCATTAAACCAAACTGAACAGAGGCGCAGCATTTGTGTCAATGATTGACTGACCTCAGGGGAGAATCCTGTCACATAAGAGGGGGGGGGGAAATAAGTCCTACTTAGAGTATATAACACACAACAGAACCTGCAAAGAATTGGTCTGGAAACCTTTAAACAACCCACGCAGGGCCTGATCTGATTACCTTGAGCTGCACATCAGCAGACCTGCTCAAAACTTAACTATATAACACAAAGAGTCATAGTCCCTCAACAAACCACGCACTTATAACCTCTAGTGCCTCTATAATCTTACAAGCTTTTACCAGACCCATCGCTTTACAATACAAAAAGCATAAAGGCCGCACCCTGGCAACCATAAAGAGACTTTAACCTTTCTGAACGTGCGAGAACCTGCACAACATATACCCAATGGCAACTAGGCAGAAACCCAGACCGGACAAAAAAGCAGCAGTTAGCACAAATGCCACCATGAACTCTTTTTTTCAAAAGCAGGATAGTGAAATAGCTGACACTGCAAACGAACCATTGCCAGAAGGGCTGCACATGCAGGAACACCCTGATCTCCTATATACACAGCAATTTAAACAGATCCAGACAACTATGTCCCAATTGCCATCCAAGTCAGACCTGGCGGACTTGAAATCTTTTATCAAGACAGAAATGTCCTCTCTAAAGAAAAATATTAATGAACTGGGATCAAGGATAGAATGCCTAGAGGAAGGACAAGACACTCTGAACACCATGGTATCAGACTCTAACCATCAGATGATACGACAAGAAACCATAATACAATCGCTCCAACTTAAAATTGAAGACCTGGATAATAGGAGCCGAAGGAGTAACTTAAGAATAAGGGGAGTCCCTGAAGAAGCAACCCAAGACTCATTGATATCTTATCTACTCCAACTATTTGAATATATCATCCCATCTCTAAAACTCATGGAGGCCTCAATGGAGCGAGCCCACAGAGCACTGAGGCCTATCCCAATGCCTCCCAAGCCACCCAGAGACATTATTATTAAATTTACAAACTATCTCGACAAGGAAGCAATATGGAAGCAAGTCAGACTACAACAAGAGATTAGTTTTCAGACCTATAGCATTCAAATCTATCCTGACCTCTCACCCACCACAATTGAAAAATGCAGAGAAATACGTTTTATCACACAAGTCTTACAAGAAAGGAAAGTGAGATACCGCTGGGGCTTCCCCTTCAGCCTCATAGTGCAACATGATGGCAAGACCCATATCTATAAGGAACCAGATGACCTAGAATTGTTCTCAAGAGGACTCAACATTTCTTTTCCAAAAACAATGCCAGGACCAATGGAGAGGAACACCTCTAGAGAAGACAACGCGCCCAAACCCCAAAGATCAGAGTGGACACTTGTCAAAAAAAGGAAAAAATTGGACGCTCCATTACCCTGACCTGACATTTAAGTACCCAATCACAAGATGAACTAACATAATACATCTATAGGACGATACAAGAAAAGGGGAAAAAAAAGAACCTGTGTCCTTAAAACTTATCCGACACAATGTGCTTGGTTCGTTAGCTCATATGCTGGCGACATACCACCTATGAACAGAATTGGTGACCCGGCACCCTTGCTGAATCGCATCTATGCTGGACGTGGAAAAAAAAGAACTCTCGCTCTTAGAATCTGATAAGTATAAATAAATGTTTAGATAACTGTTATATGAAACATTAGTCAAATTATTAGCAAAACACATTAATGCTTGGCTTATTGGGACATGGACCACCATGATATAGTCATTATTTCATTGTTTAGTTTTAACCACTTCATTACTATGTGACTGCAGCAGACCCAGTGACCTGTTTCCGCCCCTCGGCACGCTCGCACACTTCATAACATTGTTGTGTGAGAAATGAGCTACCGTTTAGGATAGCTCTGAGGCGAGCAGTGCCGAGGGGGTGGAAGAAGATAAACTTGTTGTGTTGTTGTATGAGTGTTGCTAGGCTACATTTGCCCAGGATGCCTATCGCCCTTCCCCCCCCTCTACTTCTAACAAAACCCCAACCTCACATGACAGGCTATAGAAGTCATATCATCTCAACACTCCCCCCCTCCACACCATGACCTCCCCTTGCGCACGACAAGATCGACAGGAGCTAAATAAATCTCTAGAAGCCATCAGGCTACCTTATGCCCCACTAACGGACCCATAATGGACTAGCTTGAAACCAGCAAACAACTAACCCCTGACATTACACTGACGGGTAGGCCCCTACCCCTACAAACCTAAGTGGAATAGGTCCAGAATTCAATAACGACTTTTATGCCCCTATACTACCAATACAGGAGTATGAGTGGTAAAAGAGATATGCTCCCCCCCCCCTTTGTTGTTGTAAGCAGATATTAAATGCCTGCAACCTTTCACCCATTGGTTATTGTTAAATCTGTTATAATGTTTTACATGTTCAATATTGTTACAAACATACAATGTGATACTAAGATGGTGTTAAATAGGATTGTTCCCGGTCCGGCCTGCGCCCCAATTCACACTCACAATGACACCCCCGCTGGGGAGTCACCACACATGCGATATAGCACACACATCCAACATAAAGATAATGGTTAATCACAAAACACACTCCCAGACCAGCAACAAAATCAATATCTACTCCGTTAACTCAAAAGGACTAAATATACCTAACAAAAGAACGATGGCCTCAAAAGACTTCCACAGACACAAATCAGACATGGTGTTTCTGCAGGAGACCCACTTCCGCAAAGGAAGAGAACCTAACACATTCACACGCACATATGGTAGTTGCTATTGGGCCTCACACCACCAACACAAAAAAAACGGAGTTGGGATCCTATTTAGAAAGTCAATCCCCTTCGCTGCCCTACAAACTATCAGAGACAGAGAGGGGAGATACCTAATCTTAATAGGACTCCTCTATGGGAAACCAGTAACCCTGGTGTCGCTATATGCCCCGAACACAGCACAACACTCCTTTGTGAAGAAATTATCTAACCTAATCCTTGAACACCAAAAAGGTGTACTTATTATGTGTGGAGACCTCAATACAGCACTAGAGCCAGAACTAGACTGCTCTTCTCGGTACTCCTCCACCCCGATATCACGACTCACAAAAATCAAATCTTCTCTTAAAAATATCGTGGTGAAGGACGTATGGAGAACCCTGCACCCCCAGACGAGAGTCTATACTTTTTATTCCTACCCCCACAAGATATACACGCGCATAGATTATGTGTTTGCTGACATTGGAGGCCTTTCTTTGTTTACCTCTGCAAAGATCACCCCCATTACGTGGTCTGACCACGCCTCCATACTTTGTTCACTGACATGGCCCTCGAAACCTATAAAGGATTACATTTGGAGGCTAGACGAACAACTCTTGACAAATCCAGAAACGGCCCCTAGAATACTGACAGTACTAACAGAATACTTTGAACACAACGTACAGCCTGACACTGAAACAAACATACTGTGGGAAGCCCACAAAAGCGTTGTGAGAGGACAACTGATTGCCATCAAAGCACAACAAAACAAAGCCAAAAGTGCACTGACTACTTCACTAATCTCAAACATACAGAGACTAGAAACCCAACATAAAATTTCACCATCAGACAAAAACCTACTCAACGAAATTACATTACTAAAACAAACCCTAGTTTCGCATCTGGACAAAACGCATAAAAGACAGGCCTTGCACCTACAACAAAAACATTATGAGGGCAGAAACAAGTCAGGCAGACTTCTAGCTAGATACCTCAAACAGAAAGCACACCAAAAATACATCATGAGTATTAGGAACTGTAGAGGCCAAACTCAGTCCTCCACTAAAGATATAGCACACACCTTTAGATCCTTCTTTCAAAAATTATATAACATCCGTAGTTCAAACTTGAATACCCCACACCAAGCAGCAATCAGAGCACAATTAATAAGGGAATACCTAGAGAAACTTAATTTGCCATGTATATCTGAAGAGCAAAAAGAACAACTAGAAAACCCTATCTCTTTATCTGAACTAAAGCTAGCACTTAAAAATTTACCTACCGGAAAGGCACCGGGACCCGACGGCTATACCCATAAATACTACACCACATTTCAAGACATCTTAAACCCACATATGCTGCGTTATTGCCAATCCATTGATGAAACCGAATGTTTCCCTGCCAGAGCACTGGAAGCCCACATAATACTAATCCCCA
Organism: Bombina bombina; assembly: GCF_027579735.1. NCBI lineage: Eukaryota > Metazoa > Chordata > Amphibia > Anura > Bombinatoridae > Bombina > Bombina bombina. Next base: position 1,070,791,183 of record NC_069501.1, on the reverse strand, counting down.
AACCCAACAAACCACAAGATGTACCAAACAATTATCGCTCCATATCGTTATTAAATACTGACATTAAAATTTACGCAAGAATCTTAGCCCACAGATTAAACAGGATCCTCCCGGACATAATTCATCTCGACCAAGTGGGTTTCATACCTGGCAGGGAGGCGAAAGACAACACGGTCAGGGCCTTAAACCTAATACACTATGCCAAACTTGAAAACATACCATTAGTCCTCCTGTCCACGGACGCTGAAAAGGCCTTTGACCGTGTTGCCTGGGACTATATGCGGGCCACACTAGTTCACATGGGCCTAGGGACAAAAATCCTTACCAGGATTTTTTCACTATACTCTCACCCCACAGCGAGAATACTGGTAAATGGTGCTCTCTCCCCCCCTTTTGTTATATCTAATGGAACCCGTCAGGGATGCCCATTGTCCCCACTCCTCTTTGCATGTGTCATCGAAACAATAGCATGGAAAATTAGGCAGAACCCCCAAATAACCGGCCTCACAATTGGTAATCAGAGATACGTCCTATCACTATTTGCTGATGACATTCTCTTCACATTAACCAAACCAGAGATCTCAATCCCTCACTTACTAGAAGAATTCAATAATTACCAAGCTCTCTCCAATTTTGTCATCAACATGTCCAAATCCGAAATATTAAATATAAATCTGACTGGCCCATCACTACTTGCCACACGTCAGGTAATCCCATTTACTTGGTGCCCCTTTTCACTGAAATACTTAGGAGTGCACCTCACCCCTTCACTCAACGACATATACCAAACAAACTATATACCCATCAAAAACACAATCATACGCGATCTTTCGTCAAGGGGATCCAAAAAATTGTCATGGCTGGGACGTATAGACACCATTAAAATGAACATCTTCCCATGCATACTATATCTCCTACAAACCTTACCAATCCCCCTCCCTAAAACATTCATTCCCTCTATGCAAAAGGCATTTAGTGACTTCATCTGGCGCAGGAGACCACCCAGAATAAATAGACACATAATGCAACTATCCAAAGCACAGGGGGGGTTGGGGGTACCGAATCTCTTAGCCTATCGCCAGGCCATCTTTTTACAGAGGCTAATAGATTGGAACATCCATTACAACCATAAATGATGGGTTGTATTGGAACACTCTATAATGGGAAAACCACACCTTGGGAGGGTATGCTGGGGTAACTCGGGCTTACTTAAATCCTCCAGGACTGATAACCCCATGATTCAAGAAACTTACCGGAACTGGGAATTCATTATCAATACAACACATAATATCTTCTCAATCCCCTCGCCCCTGACATCCCTAATTGAAAATGGAGACTTCACAGTAAGACCCTTCCACACACATATGACAGTGGACACACCTAATAGGGATTTTACAATAAACATGCTAACTAAGGACGAAACCCTGCTATCTCAAGTAGACCTAATCTCGCAAGGACACGAATGCTTTACTAACTGGTTCACCTATAGACAAACGACCCACTTTATCACCAAACACCCAGGGTATGGCAACATGGTTAGACCTCTGACCAACTTCGAATCCCTATGCGTCCAAACTCCCCCACTAAGACACACTTTATCCACAATCTATAAAATCCTCACACACACTCCACCAGGTTATATACCCCCATACCTAGAGAGCTGGGAAAGAGACCTAGGGGTTATAATTCTACCTCACGTAAGTAAAATAATGTTTCAAACCATAATAAAATCCTCAATCTCATCATCTATTTTAGAGGTTAATCTTAAACTACTTCACAGATGGTATCACACCCCGAAAAAACTACACCGCTTATTCCACATGCAAAGCAACAAATGTTGGCGCTGCGGCCACGTAAACAGCGACACAGCACACATGTGGTGGTGGTTCAATAGTGTCCAAAATTTTTGGAGGGAAGTGATATCAGAAGTGGAATCCATCCTGGATTTAACACTTCCACTCGATCCACTGATTTGGCTTTTACACAAACCCCCCCCCCCCATCTATAAAATACAAACCGTACCTGCACCTGCTCAATATTTTGACTAACAGTGCAAAAATCTTAATAGCTAAGAACTGGAGAGGTAAAGAAGTACCTATAGGTATGTGGAGACAAAAAGTAACAGACACCATTGAACTAGAAGAGTATTACTACCTCAAACAAGATAAAATAGATTACTTCGTATAATTCTCGCAACTTTGGTCCAACTACACCCAACATAAATAAACAAATAGATTCACCCACAACACAAACCTCAACCATGGCCCCCATTTTTATAAACAAACAGGATGATGACGATTGGGGCGCCGGCGGACTGGGAAGTATAATCTCTTTGTTAACCTCTTAAGCATATACACCATCTAAAGTTAACTAATTGAAAGTTTAATGAAAACATAATGCTCGATACATTCACATTGTTATCCATAAATTTAACAGCTGTTGTTGTAATCTGTACGGTGGGAGCTGCGTCTCCCAGCTAATGTATTTAACTGATTTATTTGCAATAAAGCTGTTTAAAAAAAAAAATAAAAAAAAAAAACTGTTTTTAAAAATGATTATTTTGTATGCTAAGCATTTGCAATACAGTGCTTAATGCCTAATGTATATATTCAAAATGACTGTCTTTTTAAGTGACAGATAGATATTATGCAGTCATCTTCAGTAATTGCTTGTGAAGATATAATCTAGATTTTATTAAAGACACAAAGACGAGTATTTTGCATACTTTCTTTTACTACTCAGAATGCAGCACTTCAAAAAAATAACAAAGCATCATCAGATACAATAATAATGAAACAGCACAGAAATAAAAGAATAACAATAAGTAGCTAAGGTGTGAACTAACTTATAACGGAAGGAAAAAAGTGACCAATCAGAATAGGAATAGTGTCCATAAACAAATACGCAGCCAAACCTCCTCTTTCCTGTTTGATGCTCACGATGGAGGAATTTGAGAGAACAATAAAAAGTCCAAACAGTCCCAAAATACATAACAATAAACATTTGAAGAAAAAACTGAAGACTTAACTTGGAAACATCTTGGAAGTGAAGATCTTGCTTGCAGAATGGAACCTTGACCAAGATCTACCAGAAGGAAGACGATCCTCTTGTGTTGAAGGTAAGAATCCGGAGAGAAGAAGAGGATTTTGTTCAGTTGGAAATTGTCAAAACAAAATTCATTTAAATATGTAACCATTAAAGGGTGGCAAAAAACATATGAGGTGGGAAAATACTTGTCTCTGTGTCTTTAATAATATCTAGATTATACCTTCACAAGCTAGGATAATAAGAATTTTATTACAAGACCAGAGACAACTGTTTTGCAAGTTTAAAGCAATTAAGAAAATAAATTAAGCGAAGCATGTTGAATGGGTCTGAAATAAAACTGCTTAAAAATAGAAACTGATGACCAATCGGCATCATACAGAATTTGGTGAAGAGGAGCAGATTTTAAAAATGCTTTTGAAGCTGCAGAACCTCTGACTGAATGAGTAGATTGAAATGTCAATCCTAGCTTCTTTCATGACCCATTTAACCCACCTGGCAATGGAGGTTGAAGTGATAGGAGCATGAGGAGGAATAAAAGAAATAAGAAGTTGGTTATCAGATGGTTTTCTGAAAGACAAGGTTTTGGATTCATAAACTTTTAAACATTCAAACACACCTAAAAAAAGGTTTGGAAGAAAGGTAGGGCTAAAAAATAGAAGCAGAAAGAGTCTTAGTTCTATGCGACAGAAAAAAGGTAACTCCTCCAGGAGAGAAATGTTTAGAATTCCAGTCAAAGGCTTTAACATTAGCAACTCTACGAAAAGATATTAAACAGAGAAGAGTAGCAAGTTTTGCAGAAAGTTGCTTTAGGGACAGAGAAACATTATTAGGCCAAGATTTAAAAAAGGGAAAAAATCAGATCCAGATCCCAGAAAAATGAATGTTTAGGGACCGGAGGGCGGTTTAACCTAATAGCTTTAAGCATTCTACAAACTAAAGGATGTTTGCCAACAGAAAGATTATTATAATTAAGTTATGTCTAGCAGAAATGGCAGAACGATGAACATTAATAGATCTATAAGCTAGACCTTAACCAAAAGATAGGAAAGATAATTAATAATATCACTTAGATCTGAAGAAAAGGGATCCAAGTCTTTCTGCAAGCACCAGCTAGTTCATTTAGACCAGGCGGCAAAGTAGCATCTACGAGTACCTGGGGTCCAAGACTCTTGCATGAGGAATTTAGCTCCATCAGAAAGGCCTCAGAGAGTCCAGGGTCCCCTGAGATCGTCCATGCCACTAGATGGAGAGGGCCTTGAATTATGGAAGTTGCCATATGGATCTGTGAGAAGATGAGGAAGAAGAGGAAACAGAATTGGAACATTGATGGACATCTCCAAAAGGGAGGGATACCACATCAGAGTTGGCCATAGGGGGGTCACTATCGTTAAAGATAGAAGATCCCTGTGAACAGATGAAATTGTCCTCGGGATCATCAAGAAAGGAGGAAATGCATATATTCCCTGAAGTGGCCACGGATGAAGGAAAGCATCTATAGCCGGAGCATTTGGATCTGGACGCCAGCTGGACGCCAGCTGAAATAAGGTTGACAAAATGAACCGCTGAGAGATTGAAGGGAGAGGAAAAGGCTCCTGTCTAATTTCCAGTCCCTGGAATCTGTCAAATATCGAGACCCCCAATCTGCTGCAGAATTGGATTGTCCTGGAATATATTCTGCCTTGATCGAGATATTCCTGTCCAAACAAAGATGAATAAAATCTTTGGTGATATTGGACAGATCTCTGGATTTGGTGCCTCCCAAACGATTGAGATATTGCACTGCAAAAATATTGTCCATACGCAGGAGAATAGAAACTGGAGAAAAAAGTTTGATAAAACTCTTGCCAGCCAATAACTCTAAACAATTGATATGAAAATGTTTCTCTTCCAGAGTCCAATTGCCACCTGTAATGAAGGGGCCACAATGCGCTCCCTAGCCTGAACGACTGGCGTCGGATTCTATGACAAAATCTTGAGTCTTGCCGAATATGGCTCTCCCATTCCAAGCCTCTAGATGGAAAAGCCACCAAGAAAGTTCCTATTTGGCTTCCGGAGATAAAGAAATCAGATGAGAATAAGAAAAACCTTTCCTCAAATTAAGAATCTTCAGTCTCTGGAGCTCGCGATAATGTAGAGGGGCAGGGAATATAGCCTGAATAGGAGATGATAGTAAACCTACTATTCTGGCTATAGTCCTGATAGGAACAGAATCTTTGGATAAAGTTTTGGAAATTTCTTTATTGATATTCTTCACTTTGTCTGAAGGAAGACTCAAGGTATAGAGAACAGTATCTATCTGAAAACCCAAGAAAATCAAAGATCAGGTTGGAAAAAGGACCGATTTCTGTACATTCCCAATAAAACCTTGTGAATCTAATAAGGTTATGGTGGTAAACAAATGATTCTGAAGGTAGAGAAAATTCTGGTCCATAATTAGAATGTCGTCCAAATAAATTATAAGACAAACACCCCGAAGTCTTAACCAAGCCACCACCGGTTTGAGTAATTTGGTGAATATCCAAGGGGCAGAGGACAGGTCGAAAGGGAGGCAAGTGAAATTCCAAAATTGATCCTCCCAACGGAACATCAGAAACTTCCAATGGTCTTGGGCAATGGGCACAGTTAAATAAGCGTCTGTGAGATCTAGACGAACCAACCAATCGTTTTCTCTTAAACACTCTCTCAACAGATGAATACCTTCCATTTTGAAATGGTGGTAAACAACATAAGCATTTAGGGATTTTAGATTTATAACTGGTCTGAATTAGTTGTTTATCTTTTTTACCAGAAATAAGTTGCTTAAATAAATATTGTGAGGCTGAAGTACGGGGAGAATTGCTTGTTTGGAAAAAGGGTTGAAATTTCATTTTGGACCAGAATTTTGTCTTCTTGGGAAAACTGAATAAGATGAGGAAGCTTTATTTGTACTGGAAAGGAAATCAATTCTATGTGAATGCCTGTTACTGCCTGGAGTACCCAAGGGTCTGAAGTAATTGAAGACCAATTTTGAGCGAATAAAGCGAGTCTGCTGCCAATTCTGTGTGGGAAAGAAAGAATAGGGGAAGGAAAGAAGGTATTTACCTGGAACAGGTCATGAGCTTGCTTGGCTCCTGAAACCTCTTTAATTCCATGGTCTGGCTCGTGATGGAAAAAAGGAAAAGTTTGAGGGTTCTTTAAAATTTCTTTGGAACTGGTATTGGTTTTGATTTTGGGATTGGTAATATTAAGACCTTGATACGAAAGGCTGATGGCCGGGAAAGCGGCCTCTACCTTTTCCGGCCCTGTCAGAGAAATTATGGTAAGGATAAAAAAAATTCTTAACAGAAGTTTTAACTTTGTTTAAATTAGAGAAAGTATTCACATACTGATTCAAATCTTTAGATACGAGTCGCAAAAAAGAAGACCGTTAATATCAGAAGCAAGGTCATTAGAGACAAAATCTGAAATTTTAGGATCAATCTTACGTAAAATATTACGATGCCTTTCTAAAGACATCGCAGTATTGGTGTTCATTACAAAGCAAAGAATTCTTTGTACCCATTCTCGAACAATAAAGGGGTCTAAAAGAGCATTCTCTGCAACAGCTTGTTTGGACATTTTAAAATGTTTGGTGATAGGGCCCACAGAATCTAATAATTTATCCTGACAGATTTTCCATGATCTGTCTATGCCTTTTTTAATTTTATAACCTGGAGCACCAATAAATTTCAAAATGTTGGGATCTACTTCAGGTGTGACAGAAGCATTTTTTGAAAGTAAAGGACAGGGACACTCAGCGCTCATGTTATTGCGAGTCTGTTTTTTAAGAGGTTTTTTAAGCTGAAAATCAATAAATTTGGCAATATCAATGGATGGGCACCATTCTGCAGACCTAGGGTGATGTATCTCGTCAGGATTGAACCTGGGATTACCCAAACAATCAACACATTCAATTTCTTCCTCATTATCTTTAGTCTTTTTAGACAATTTCTTATGTTTTTTTGCCACAGGAGAATCATCTGAATCATCAGAATTATAATTAAATGAATCTGAATTAATGTCTGTATATTCGTCCTCATCAGAACTATTAGAATCTGATGAAGATTGAGGTTTAAGTATAGAAATAATTTTAGATTTAGAAATCTTTTTAGAATCTCTCATTTGGGTACACTTAGGATGCAGGGTTCTTTTGACTGCAGTTTTAGTTCTTTTGCTGTGAGGAACTGAGGTGTCAGTCAGAAACTGACGAGATTTAGACACAAGTCTTTTGCTATTTTTAACTTTCTTTTAATAGGTTTTTTAGGACCTTGAGATTGCCCTTCTATCAGCGATGACATTTTATTATATAATTTATTCATGTAAGAGTCAATCGTATTCTGCACAGTATGAGCATTTAAAGGTGCAGAAGATTCTGCAGCTTAAGACATTTTAACACAACAATTTAAACTAACTAAATAAATTAATACACTAAAAATAGAAATATATATGACAAACTAAACTAAGCTCACAGGCAAAGTGTGTAAACTTATTCAAAAAAGAACCTAAATTTCACTGACAGTAAAATTGTATATATTGAAAAAAAAATGTGGAAACTGAAGTGAAATTTAATAACTATTCCACAAGATGGCAGTCCCAGATAAAGAAAACAAATTCACTATTACGTTAATGAATTTCCAACAACAGCGTATTGAAAGTGTTGCTAGTTTCAGTGAGGGAGGAGTTGAGGCGATGCAACATCAGACTACATTGAAAGGAGATGTCGGCAGAGAGAGGGCAGGAAAACACTTTTGAGTGACAGCCCACAAAATGGCGGCCTACAGCGCATGCCGTAATGCACTGGCAGAGCAACAGAAAACTACAGAGAAGAGCTCTCAATGAAAAACGGAACAAAAGAACAACCATAAGAAGACGGAATAACGTTAGACAAAGGTAAACACCCACATGAAAGTCATAGAAATGAAAAGTGGGGGGAAGGAAAATAAATGAAATAGAAAAAGGAAAAATATTTTAAGGAAATAAAACTGACAGATAAGAGAATAAGAAATTAACAAATAATAATCATTAAACACAAACAATAATAAAATATAAGCAATATAACGAGATAAAAAACAAATTAAACACACAATAAAATTTCTATAGAAACTTTTCTCACAACTTATCTTAGAGATGAGCAGCAAAAGAAAGAGGAAGTTTGGGTGTGTATTGGTCAGTTTATGGACACTATTCCTATCTTGATTGGTCACTTTTTTCCTGGTGTTATGTTAGCTCATACCTTAGCTACTTATTGTTATTCTTTTATTTCTGTGCTATTTCATTATTATTGTATCTGATGATGCTTTGTTATTTCTTTGAAGTGCTGCATTCTGAGTAGTAAAAGAAAGTATGCAAAATAGCAGTCTCTGGTCTTGTAATAAAATCAAAATGCAGTCACGTACTTAGCCTTGTTTCTTTTGCTTTCTTGAAGAACTGTTAAAATTCTTGCCTTTGGTGTGCCTATTTCTAAGAGTTTTCTATTTATTTTTCATATGTTAATCCAGATTACCCTGTTCAAGGGGTTTAAATGACGGCACTTCTAATGGATTGGAATGGTTTAAAAAAAGAAGAAAAAATTCACAAAGGAATTCTGATAGATTGTAAAGGAAACCATATAATGTTATCTTAAGAAACTAATAAAGATTGTGTAGTAACTTGAAGACCACAGACTGCTGCTTTAGATTATGAAACAAATAATACAATGGAACATCTTAAAATGATTTAATATATCCCTGTAGCTTCAATGTAGCTTGCTAAAAGGGAACTATACATTTTTATTGTACTGAATGATTTGACTTATGTGAAAAACAATACAAAACAATACACAAGAGCAGATTTTAGAAGCTGAAAAGCAAGCTAACGCTGACTCAGCAGGCAGACCATTATAAGCAAAGAATATCTTGCCCTGACGGGAGCTATTGGCGAAGATGACTGCCCTAAGATTCCTTAACGTTATTAGTTCAGCTGAGATTTCAGATGACAGAGTTCTAGAGAGGGTGAAAAAATGTGTGTAATTTAGAAAGCTTATCCATTATATCATTATTATAGGCATTATTACCTAGATAAAAGTCTGGAGATCTTGTTTTTCAGTTGTCATTTCCTTTACAAACTCATTTTTGGCTCCTGTAGTTTATGTTCACACTATAGTCACTGTTGTATTAACCCTTTGAGTGCTAAGCACTTTCCCACTTGGGTGCAAGATTTGTTATGGGTTTTTTATTTTTTTAACATTTTTTTATTTATTTTTTCAGACCCCCAAGACTTACACTGTTGGAAAGGTTAGGCGATTACCTTTCCAATGGTGGGTCTTGGGGATCTGCAGCATGCCCCCTGCTCCTATACTTAACATTTTTAAGTATAAATAAAGTTGTGCAGTGATGTCATCACATTATTGCGCGTGACTTCACCACGCAAAACGGGAAGCCCCGGCGATGCCTGTCACTCTACAGGCACGATTGCCGGGGTAGGAGTGGGTGGGAACCCCTAGATCTCCCTCAAGGTGGGAGAGTGCTAGTGACGGCTCTGAGCCGTCATTAGCACCAGAGTGGGAAACTCTGTGACGGCTCAGAGCCGTCATTAGCACTCAAAGGGTTAAAGGGATATTGCACTGCAAAATTTTCTACTCTTTAATATGTTCCCAATTACCTGCAGGAATATTTTCAAAATATCTGCTTTAGCCTGTTATAACCTAAATTGAAAATAGGAATACTGCAGTGTCTGCAGAAAAAGCTATGATAAGAGGCAACAGCAGACATCACCATCCCAGTGGGAGAGTTTTTTCAGTGCTTAGAATACAATGAACTCATATCATTAACATGCCTGAGTACTTTGTCTTTGTAATGTTTTCCCAATTACTTGTTATACAAGCCACACTAAAAGTATTAACTGTAAAAATAATACCTACTCAATGTCACAATGGGGAGGGCTGTGGGCATGAAGGGCTTAACAGCAATAAGATATAATGTTCCCTAAAACCTTTACCTAGAACCTTAAAGGGACACCAAATTAACCCCCAAATCCTGTCCACACCACCACAGTATAACAAGTCACTGCCACCACCAATTGAATAAAGGGGTGTTTTGGAAACCCAAACAACTCACACAATTAGATAACGTGCCTTTAACATTTTATCTTCAGAGTGTGAATTCAGATATTAGAGCCCAAAGACAGAATTAGATTTTCTATGTGTTTAATAACAAAAATATCAACACAGGTTACACAGTGCCAAATTATAAAATTCAAAATAGCATACAGGTGCAAAGATTTAGTTCTTTAAAATAAAATAGGACATAACATAATAATACACACTGTTGAAAATAATAAGCAATATCTGTAACTGTTTTTTCTTCAGTGCTCTGTGAGGTCTGAATGTGTTAATTTCTATGCAGGCATTGTTAGTCAGGAGAGGCCAGTCTTGCTTAAGGGGCAGCTAGTGTATGTCTGTTATTCCTCCTAAATATAATCCTTTCCTATCCTTGTATCTGATTATTTAATTCCCTTGTTGTCCTGGTAGGCCAAACATATGTGAGTATACGGATGGATGTATACCATAAATTAGTAAGCTTGTAGAATGATATGCCTTTACACAGCTCTCTTTGTTAACATAAGAGCAGACATTAGTTCATCCCTGACCTTTGCCCTTTTTTGATATACGGTCAGACAGTTAAACCAGCTACTTTGAGGGATAGAACTTAGTGAATGGAATTGTGTCTGAACTGTATTTTTTACTTATGTTATAACCATATTTTGTAAAAAACCCTTGCATTTTAGCTAGCCAATCATAAACTGTATTAGCCTAGATATGGAGTTCAGAAAATGCCCTGCCTCCTGTGTATAAATGTTTGGGAAGGGGACTGACCCCCCCCAGAGAAAACTTTGTATTCATTCTCTCCTCACTGCAGTGTGATATTTCAATAAACGAACCCTCTTTAACCTGTCGTGGTCTGAAGAGTTATTCAGTCCAGGGTGAATATCACCAACACATGGCGTCACGAACAGGATAGCACAATCTCAGACACCAGTCCAAGTGGCAAAGACTTTCTGCTCCAGGGGCACTCAAGACCGGTCTGAATGGTAAGAGCATTTTTGTTTGTTTTTAGTGTAACAGTAATTGAGTGTCTCTGGGTAAGGGGTCAGAGCTGTTTGGCGTTTTGGGTGACGCTATCCTAAGAGGCTCCATTTATTGATTCATTAATGTTGTGTATTGTATTGTGTAAATTGTTTTTTGTAAAAGTAAAAAACTTGTGACCTAGGAGGGTGTCTATTAAAAGGCAACTGGGATTAGGAGACTGGGTTTACAGTTCTAGCCGCCCCAACCTGACTGCAAGTCCCACCGGACGTTAACCAGTCAGTGTTTGAATGCAAGGGGAACTGTGACAAACCTATATCCGAAACTGTGACCTGGCAGACACCCTAAGAGGAAACATAGTTATCTGATTATTTGTTTAGGAAAACCTCCTGTATAAGCCCTGATTAGACAGCTTTATTTCATGTATGAGCACTGATAGTATTCCCAGTGAAGAAAATATTGTTAGTCTTAGTGAAGGGGCTATCCTGGGTAGACGTAAGACTGCAGCGGTCATTTAAGGGCAGACATGTGGTGTAGTGTTGCCAGGTTGGGGTGAATGTTCCCCTGATACAATACAATTCTCTTTTGTTCTGTTTCGTTGGTTTTTGTTGTTTTAGTTTGTTAAAATTTGTGTTAATCGTAAGTAAAAACCCTGTTACATTTATAAAAAAAAAAAAAAAAAATAGTTAAAAGTAAAAAGTCAATTTAAAATGGGACATAGTTCCTCTAGAGGGTGTTCCAATAATCCTAAATGGCTAAAAGGTTCCCCAGCAGAATATATGAATCAACACCATGGCCCTTTTTGTAATAAGTATCATAATAAATGGTCCCAACTAACTCAAAACAAAGGGTCCAATACATGGCCAGCGGGAACCTAGATAAAATAAATACCCTAAGTAATGTTTTAACAGAGGTTTCAAAAAAGAACAACCCTACATCAGAAGAGTGGAAAGCATATTTTAAATGGGATACTGAGGCAGTAAAAAGACAGCGTGAGTCGTTAAAGGCTTCGCTAGAGGATAATTATCAAAAAGAAATTTAAAAATTAGAATTAAATCTCCCAGTAAGGGAAGAAAAAGAGCAAAAAAATAAGAAAAAGAGTGCAAGAGGTAAAAGTATAAAATGTTTCAAATGTGGAAACGTGGGACACATAAGAAAAGATTGTTGGTCACTCACTCTAGCAGCACAAAAACACAGACACAAGAGCTGCATGTAAGAGGGAGGGGTATAGGAATACTGATAGGACTGGTAAATGTATGTGTTAGAAAAGTTTGTGTCTGAATGATTAAAAGATTAAGTAATAACTTAAAACTTATATTCCTTAAGTGACATTTTAAGTAGGGTAAATCATGTTTTAGTGTTTGTTATCAGGGAGTACCCATGGACAAAGTAATTGTATTTTATACAATTTTGTGAAAATGGGCATAATTGAGAGGAAATGTATTCCTTTGTCAGAATGTAATGCTCATGAAAATGTGTATAAATATTGAAGAGGTGCTGGAGGTATGTAAGGAGATATTAGACGTTTGTATGGTAGGGTTTTTCCACCTTAGGAGTGAATATTTAAGTTTTAATTAGTGGTTGATTGTCAGTGTTCAATGTGTCTCTGCTGTATGATTTTGTCAGAGCAATAGTGCACAATGTGTAGTTAAAGGGACAGTCTGCACCAAAATTTTTCTTATTTAAAAAGATGGATAATCCCTTTATTACCCATACCCTATTTTTGCATAACCAACACAGTTATATTAATATACTTTTTACCTCTGTGATTACCTTGTATCTAAGCCTTTGCAGACAGCCTCCTTATTTAAGTGCCTTTGACAGACATGCAGTGTAGTCAATCAGTGAAGACTCCTAAATAACTTCACGGGAGTGAGCACAATGTTATCTATATGATACATGTGAACTAACACAGTCTAACTGTGAAACACTTTCAAAATGCTCTGAGCTAGGAGGCGGTTTTCAACTGTATAGAAATCAGTTTGAGCCTAGCTAGGTTTAGCTTTTCAAAAATACCACCAAGGGAACAAAGCAAATTTGATGATAAAAGTAAATTCGAAAGTTGTTTAAAATTGCATGCACTATCTGAATCATGAAAGTTTAGTTTTGACTTTACTGTCCCTTTAAAGGTAAATGTAGTATTTTGAACTTTTGTGTGTATAAGGTTTATTGTATTCCCCACTGAAATTACACAAAATTATTGATGGTAAAGTATATGCTGTAAATGTTCTTATATATACATATTGTCTTGTATTGATTTGCAGAACTGGCCAGCTGCAATAAATATGCAAAGACAATATTTAGTTCAAATAATATTTAGTGGATGAATACAATTAAACCAGGTATAATATTAAGATGTTTGTATATGGTTGTTTAACTTCTTTTACTTAATTTTTCAAGTTGAATAAAATGTTTTAACTATAGAAAAAATGTGATACAGATAAGACTTTGAGCAGTCAGACAGTAAAAACATAGGAGCTACACCGGTGTTATAAGAAAAAAGGAGGGGGAGAGGGGACTGTTTAAGAAGAATGCAGACTCTGTCAGTTCTTGTTAGACAAAGCACATATCCCCTTGTTAATATAGTTAAAAGCTGTAATGATTACTTTAGTTGGGAATAAGGGTATATCATACCACATATTAGAACCTTTGAGTGTAACTGTAGGTCCTGAAACAGAATGACATGTTCCAAAACTGGTCAATAATGTATTTAGGAAAGACGTACTGTGTAAACTAGGGAAAGTTTTCCTTAAGAAAGTGTATAGCTGCCATGGAGTAATAATTGCAGAATCTATGTGTTAAAGATTTGTGACAAATAAAATAGTCAGGGGGAAAGTTTATTGAAATTAAAGGGACTGTGTATTTGACATTTTTATTGTTTAAAAAATAAAATAATAGATTGTCCCTTTGCTACCCATTCCCCAGTTTTACATGATCAACACGGTTTTTGTTGATAAACTTTTCTTTTTTACCGCTGTGATTACTTAGTATCCAGATCTCTGTAGACTACCCACTTATCTCAGTGCTTTTTTATAAACTTGCAATTTGACCAATTAGTGCTGACTCTTGCGTCAGTGAATGCTGTATAGGTAGCACAGTTTAACTAGCAGTGCATTAGCCTTTCACAGCCAGACAGTGAAATAAGAAGCGGCCTACAAGTTCTTAGAAATCAGCGCCTATGAGCCTGCCTAGTTTTAGCCTTTAACAGGGAATGTCAAGCGAACCAAGCAAATTTGATGATAAAATTAAATTTTAAAGTTGTTTGGAATAACATGCCCTATCTAAATCATTAAAGTTCAATTTTACTGATCCTTTAAAAAGAAACATAAATTACCCTGTATTCTACAATACCCCCTGTGTAAAATGCTGGTGACTATTAGTTTAACATTGCTTAGAAACAGGCTGTAAATATAATATCTGTGATGTTGATTTTAGAGACTATGACATACAACTAACATCAATGCTTAAGTCTTTTCATATCCAGGTACATGCTGCACAGTTACAGAATGATAATCGTTTAGTGCATGCCATCTCACCTGGTGATCTTATAATGGTTAAGTCTTTTCATATCCAGGTACTTGCTGCACAGTTAAAGAATGATAATCGTTTAGTGCATGCCATCTCACCTGGTGATCTTATAATGGTTGAAAGTTTTTTCAGAAAAATACCTATAGAGCCAAAGTAGAAGGGGCCTGTCTGTGTATTATTTATCACAAATACAGCCACTGAAGTCACAGAAGTTAAATAATGGATCTCACTACAAATTGGTATACTACAGACTGATCCTGTCACTGGCAAGGAAATCCATAAAGACTGAGCCTTTGGGAAGTATCATTCTCTGATAGTGCTTGATTATTTCCCGAATGTTTAAAGCTAATGAACTCATTTTTTATTTTTCATTATAATTTCTGTATGCTGCATTTACACCCTAGTGATGTTTTTACTGGTGTGTAAAGGAATTCTCTGTTGTATAATGCTTTTAGTAATCACTCAAATGTTAGCAATTACTTTTTGTATGATTTATTTATTCTATTACTGTGTAATTGTTATATGTATATCAAACTCACCATGTATCCTTTTGTATTTTGGGTATTCTCATTGTTCCCAGTTATGTCTGCCATACCACCCCATGGGAACAAGACAATGCATTTATTGTTACTGCCACACTGATGGTACAGGTGCCTGTTGGATCTGTGGTTTTATACCACATAGCCATGAGTTTGGTACCTCTGTATTAATGTTCTTTTAGTTAAAATACTATTAAATTAGGCATTTCAACAATGTATAGAATGTTACACTAATGACAATGAAACATTACTATACATTCATTTTTATTTTGCTTTAATTTTTTGTAAAGTACATATAAAAAGTGTACTTGTTAAAATTTCTCCCAGCGATGATTGGGTTAATTATTTTAGCTAATGTATCTGGGAGGTTTTGTATATTGCTCCTTCCCCACATTCTCTATTTGTTCTTGTTTTTGTTTATTTTCAGATGGATTATTAGTTTTGCATTCATTTCAATAGCAGTGAGCATTCAAGGTAGTTAGGTGTTAATATAATTGTGCTTAAATACGTATATACGTATGTTTAGCTATTAGATATAGATTACAAAGCAATATAATGTATGTATGTATGTGGCAACCCCAGTCTCTTAAAGGGACAGTATACAAAAAAATTGTATTTATATTAATCTATTTTAGACTT
Organism: Bombina bombina; assembly: GCF_027579735.1. Classification (NCBI taxonomy): domain Eukaryota; kingdom Metazoa; phylum Chordata; class Amphibia; order Anura; family Bombinatoridae; genus Bombina; species Bombina bombina. The sequence goes on along the minus strand of NC_069501.1, from coordinate 1,070,775,349 downwards.
GTTATACCAGCTGCAGAGTATAAAATGTATGTTGTGTATATGAAGTAGCTGGTTTTGTGCTTTTAAACCACAGCCTATTACAATGTGTTGAGCTTCAGGTAATGCCATATCTCATTATGTTTGTTTACACACACTTGCTTCCTTATCTTTTAATTATGTGGAAAACCAAAGCTCAATACTTAGATAGAACAAATGGAAAGATTATAATTTTATTACTTAACTATCCTGCATGATATTAAGTTTAGTGTTTTGGATTTTGATTTGACTTTTGGCCTGTCAGGATACCTGGGTAAATTGGGGGTACAGATACTGCAAGGTTTGCTAATCTTTGTTGTACTAATTGTTTTTCTTTCTCTTGTAGTAATCTGTCTCAAATTAATGCTACACAAGCTCTGTAACCTCGTCAGCCCAGCAACCAGCAGACTGATGCCCTCCTGTGAAGCTCTAGCCTTGCGTGTGCCCCATTGCCATGACCACGGCAACCCTGCACTGCAGTTTGAGATGGAATTCACCCGACTAAATCATATTGCTGTTTGATGCTATTGTCAGAGTTTAACAGCATCAGAGGAGGGACTGTTGAAAATAATAAGCAATATCTGTAACTGTTTTTTCTTCAGTGCTTTGTGAGGTCTGAATGGGTTAATTTCTATGCAGGCATTGTTAGCCAGGACAAGCCAGTCTTGCTTAAGGGGCAGCTAGTGTATGTCTGTTATTCCTCCTAAATCTAATCCTTTCCTATCCTTGTATCTGATTATTTAATTCCCTTGTTGTCCTGGTAGGCCAAACATATGTGAGTATACGGATGGATGGATGTATACCATAAATTAGTAAGCTTGTAGAATGATATGCTTTTACACAGCTCTCTTTGTTAACATAAGAGCAGACATTAGTTCATCCCTGACTTTGCCCTTTTTTGATATATGGTCAGACAGTTAAACCAGCTACTTTGAGGGTTAGAACTTAGTGAATGGAATTGTGTCTAAACTGTATTTTTTACTTATGTTATAACCATATTTGGTAAAAACCCTTGCATTTTAGCTAGCCAATCATAAACTGTATTAGCCTAGATATGGAGTTCAGAAAATGCCCTGCCTCCTGTGTATAAATGTTTGGGAAGGGGACTGACCCCCCCAGAGAAAACTTTGTATTCATTCTCTCCTCACTGCAGTGTTATATTTCAATAAACGAACCCCCTTTAACCTTTCATTGTCTGAAGAGTTAATCAGTCCAGGGTGAATATCACCAACAACACTACGTAAACTTATTACTAGTGAAGCACCGAAATGGAAATTCTGGACCAAAACCGAATCCGAAAATCCGGGATGCATTTGGCCGAAAACCGAAACTGATACTGAAAATTTATTTTTTCAAATTATTTTTTTTTAGTTTTTTTTTTTTTTGCATAATTAGAGCCAATTAAAAAAGCCCACATTTTTATTGAAAGCAACACACTAAAATTGGACAAAAATATCTTAAAACAATAATATGCTACACAAAAATTTTAACAAGAAAAAAAAAAACAGGCAAAAAAATAATGCAATTTTGGTCAAAATATTTCTGCGACCAAAATTTTGGTGCATCCCTACTTATTATTCTTCATTTAGTTCTACGTAACAGAATCATATTTAACTTTTTTTTTTTTTACCAATTATCCAACTAAAGTATAGTCATAGAAAACTCATTATATGCAGAACAGTAAGTCAAGTAATAAACTTAAACAGCAGCTCTAGGCTAGCATCAAATTTGAAACATGCTACACAATAATTTTACCAAAAATAACAGGCAAAAAACCGAAAAACGAAATAGCCAAAAATGTAATTTTCAGCCGAAACTTTCTGCGGCCGAAATTTCGGTGCATCCCTACTTATTACCAAACTCCTTTAGATATGTGGAGAACCTCCTTCCATGATGTTAGCTGCTTGTGTTCCAGGGTAGTTCTAACTAAAGTTTCTCTGTAATATCAGGGTATATCCCAGTTTCCTTTGTCTTGTCAAGAACCCCCGCCCTTGTCATAATTTACAAGCAGTCCACTATACCAAGCCAGCCTTTAGGTCACAGTATCGGGAGGTACCACCCCCAAGAGGAGGGGGCCTCAAAACCACTGCATTCCTACACACCGATGTTACACAAAGAACATTTCACATCAAAGGGAGGGAGGGTCTCGAAACTACAGCATTCCTGAACAAACAGATCTTACACAAAGAACATTTCAGATTAACCTGGCAATGCTAAAATCACAATACCACCTCTGCTGGGTAGTCAATCCAGGTATCAACTAATCCACGAGTGTATCATGCATTGCACTGACACTCTGAGATGGTGTTGTGTTTAAATACTGGTGCACAGGCCCTCACAGTATATGTGCATATGCCACAGAAAAACAGTAATACATTTAATTAGAAGCATTTTTGCTAATTGAAATATATTGCAAAAATGCTTCTTTTTCAAATTGAAATAGATCTATGCACATTTTCTTTTTTCTATCCATTTAAGATTCTACCTGCTGATAATGTTACATATGTATTGTTATAGAGTATAATAGTCTAGTTCAATACCACTTAGGATCAAGAATGAGAAAGAACCATTGAAGTTAATTTGTAGTGAGGCTAATAGGTTACAAAGCAAATAAGTGAGAGAATTAACATCTAACAAATAACTGTAGCAGAGATACAATTGCAATAACTCCCCAGAGCTTATCTAGATATACTGAAAATGAAAAAAAAATCAATTTATAACTACAGAAGCCAAGTTCTAAACAGCTCTATTTGACCTAGATTTCATCACACTGAATATTTCCGTTTAGAAATGGTGAAAATTAATGTTTGGAAGTTTGTTTATTTTTAACAAATCAGTCTATCTTATTATTAATTTAAAAAAGACTTTAAAAAAGAGCAAATCCAGAAGGAGCTATGATCTCAAATTGGGTACCAAGGGTACTAGGTTTAGAAGGATAGAATAGACTTCCAGTAAAGGTAGTAATGACAAATACTATAAAGTAGTACAAGAATCTTTCGGACACACACAATTTTATACTATGGTGTCCATTTGACAACCCCTGGGCGGACACAGGTGGACATCTTCACCCCTGTCTGCCCAGCTTGTGCAATGCTGACCCCTACATGTGTGCAAGCAGGGTCTGTTAATTACTCACGTGGGAGAAGTCCAGGGGGGATTGATTAATGCCACTAACTATCAGCTGCAAGCTTGCATATGCAAACCTACAGCCGAAAGAGCTTGAAATCTGTGTTTGCAGCTTCTTAAATGGAGCCCTTTGAATTAATTCAGCTTGCACTTTTGATTCCTGTCTGTCTCCAAAATCTATGTCTCTATATTAAAAGGCCATTCCAGTGGGGGGGAGGGGACATATTCTCTTTCAATACAGCATGTAATTTTATTACTATTGACCATGCAAATCTAAGGGCCAAATAACAAGTGGCATACTAAATTTTGTGCTAATTGCACTCAAAGTAAAGGCTGCATTAGTGCATGTATTATAAGTTGAAAGTAAAAAAGACTGAGGCACGCTACTTTCAGGAATTTGGATATTGCAACTGCCCTAACGCATTCTCCCCATAGACTTCTATGGGACACATAGTAAAAAGGTAGTACAGGTTGAAAAAGGACATAAGTCCATCGAGTTCAATTTATACAAATCTTAAAATCTTGCTATTCCCTGCTTTTCTGTCATTTTACACCAAGTCTCTGTGTATATATATATATATATATATATATATATATATATATATATATATATATATATATTGAGCAATTGAATTTAGGCTGTTAAAATTAAGTCCTGCATTTTTTGTAATGATTTTTCCCAATGTCTCAATTCTAATGTCTAGTTAATTGCCATGTAATGCTCACTCCTTATCAAAACTTGCTATAACTCTAAAATGTATAGTTTTCTTATGTCACAGTTTTAACCCCTCCAAATTTTATTGTCTGTTTACTTAACTCATCTCACCCTGACCAGACTCTAACATTCCAATTGGCCTTACCAACTGTCTTTGATTAGCAATTAAGTAAATTTAGTGGACTCAGCTGACTGCCCTACCTGTATATATTTCAGACTAGTTCGGGGATGTGCACTGCACAGGGGTGCACTGCTTACAGGGCTGTGTACTTTTTAACAATAGCATATGTTCACATTTTCAAAGTGAACATTTTATAAGTGAGGCAATCATTTTTAAGAATTATACAAGAATTAAGTGAACATTTTATAAGTGAGGCAATCATTTTTAAGAATTATACAAGAATTAAGTGAACATTTTATAAGTGAGGCAATCATTTTTAAGAATTATACAAGAATTGAACAAGGATTGAGCAAGAGGCAAGACACAAGGCAAGTACTCCTGTAATACTATGTTTTATGTATCTCATTGTATCCTTTTGCAAGTGCTGCTGTAACACTGTGTCTTATGTGTTTACTTGGTTCCCACTTTCAGAATAATGCTCAATATCTTCATACTCCTTTTTGCTACCTCTTGTCTCTATAACAAACTACATCACTCACTTACTCCTTCTCCCTCTCCACCTGCACTGTTCATTAGCCCATCTCTCTTATACTCACCTTACGTTTGTACTCATGAACTCTACCTATTCCTAAATACTCTCTCTCCCCCCCTGCACTTCAGCCAAACAACAGTCTCATTACTGCAAATCTGCTTCTCATCTCATGTCACTCTCCCTCTTGCTCATACTAGCTGCTGGCGACATCTCCCCTAATCCTGGTCCCTCACAACCTCCTAACCTTTCACATCCTTGTGTGCCTTTCAATAGACTTCATAAACTAAACTCTGGTAACCTTAATCGCATTCCTCTTACATCTAAAAACCCCTCCCCCTTCACTTGTGCACTCTGGAACTTTCACTCTGTTTGCAACAAGCTCACTTCTATCCATGATCTCTTTATCTCCCACTCTCTTAACCTTCCGGCTCTTACAGAAACCTGGCTCTCTGCTTCAGACACAGCATCCACTGCTGCACTGTCACATGGGGGTCTCCATTTCAGCCACACTCCTAGGTCTGGCAATAGACAAGGAGGTGGTGTCAGTATTTTACTTTCCTCTCGCTGCACCTTCCAACAAATACAGCCCTTTTCTTCACTCACATTTTCTTTATTTGAAGCACACATGATTCGGTTATTCTCTCCCCTCTCTATACGTGTTGCAGTCATATACCGCCCCCCTGGCTCCCCAACTCAATTTTTAGATCACTTTGCTGCCTTGCTTCCTTATTTCCTTTCCTCAGACACCCCTGCCCTCATTCTTGGCGACTTTAACATCCCTCTTGACAATCCCAATGCCTCCTCTGCAATACAACTTCTTCAACTGAATTCCTCTTTTGGCCTGTCACAATGGACTGACTCTCCCACTCACAAAGATGGTCATTCCCTTGATCTGATTTTCACCTATCGATGCACTCTTTCACATTTAAAAAACTCCCCTTTTCCTCTATCTGACCATCATCTCCTAACTTGCAACATCACTTCCCTACCTACAACTCCCCCTCCCTCTACCCCTCAAACCAAACTTCACAGAAGCACTAAGTCACTAGATCTGCATCAGCTCGCTAGCTCTCTCAAACCTCTCCTCTTATCCATCACCTCCTTTTCCTGCCCTGACCAATCTATCTGAAAGTATAATTCCACCCTTACATCGGTCATTGACACTCTGGCCCCTCCAACCTTAGCTCAGAAACCACACTCTCATCCTCAGCCCTGGCATACTCCTCTGACATGATACCTACGCAGATGCTCCCGTACTGCTGAGCGACATTGGAGGAAATCTCGGAGTTCAGCTGACTTTCTTCACTACAAGTTCATCCTGAACTCCTACTATTCTGCCCTTAAGCTTTATAAGCAACAATATTTTTCTAATCTCATCTCTACTCTTTCCTCTAACCCTAAACGTCTGTTCAACACGTTCAACACTCTTCTCCACCCACCCCCACCTCCTAACACAACCTCTCTTTCAGCTCAAGATTTTGCAAGCCACTTCAACAAAAAAATTGACTCCATCAGAAGTGAAATCAGCTCTCAACATACTTCCAATCTCCCACCCCCTCAAAAGCTCATGATCACCCAAAAACCAAATATCCAAAAATGCAGCTCTTTTGCCCCTGTTAATGAGGATGAAGTTTCTGCCCTTATACTGTCCTCCCACCTCACTACCTGTCCCCTCGACCCCATCCCCTCACAGCTACTCCCCTCCCTCTCTTCTACCCTCACCCCCATACTCACACACATTTTCAACCTCTCCCTCAGCACTGGTATATTTCCCTCATCTCTAAAACATGCACTGGTCACACCTATCCTCAAAAAACCTTCCCTTGATCCAACCTCCCCTTCCAATTACCCTATTTCCCTACTCCCTCTTGCCTCAAAGCTCCTCGAAAAGCTAGTTTACGCACGTCTATACCATTTCCTTACACTAAACTCTCTTCTTGACCCACTGCAATCTGGATTTTGTTCCCATCACTCTACAGAGACAGCAATTGTCAAGGTTACCAATGACCTACTTACAGCAAAATCCAAAGGCCACTTCTCTCTGCTTATCCTCCTTGACCTGTCTGCAGCCTTTGACACTGTTAACCACCCTCTTCTGCTCCAAACCCTCCAATCCTTCGGCATCTGTGACACAGCTCTCTCGTGGTTCTCTTCCTATCTGACTAACAGTACATTTAGTGTAGCCTTCTCCGGAGCATCCTCTGCCCCGTTACCACTTTCTGTTGGGGTACCTCAAGGCTCTGTCCTTGGTCCCCTTCTCTTCTCAATCTACAAGTCGTCACTAGGTTCCTTAATAAAGTCCCATGGTTTCAATACCATTTGTATGCCGATGACACCCAAATCTACCTCTCTGCACCAGACCTACCTCCTTCCTTACTAACCTGTGTCACTAACTGTCTTTCTCACATCTCATCTTGGATGTCCTCTCACTACCTTAAGCTAAATCTCTCAAAAACTGAACTCCTTATTTTTCCCCCTTCTTCCAATGTCCCTACCCCCAAAATTTCTATAACTGTTGATAATTCCATCATTACCCCTACCCCACTCGCCCGATGTCTTGGTGTCACACTTGACTCAGATCTTTCCTTCACTCCTCACATCCAGTCCTTGGCTAAAGCCTGCCGCTTCCACCTTAAAAACATTGCTAAAATTAGACATTTCCTTACACAAGATACAAACAAGATTTTAATCCACTCTCTGATCCTTTACCGCCTCGACTACTGAAATTCCATCATCTCTGGTCTACCTAGCTGCCGCATAGCTCCTTTACAATCCATTATGAATGCCTCTGCCAGGCTCATCTTCCTTACTCGTCGCTCTTCGTCTGCTGCACCTCTCTGCCAATCCCTTCACTGGCTTCCTCTTGCCTCTAGGATTAAACATAAAATCCTCACCCTGACATATAAAGCTCTCAACTGCACTGCTCCCCCCTACATCTCAGAACTTGTCTCTAGATACTCCCGTCCCCTTCGATCAGCTCAGGATCTCCTCCTCTCCTCCTCTCTTGTTACTTCCTCACATTCACGTTTACATGACTTCCCCAGACTGGCCCCCATCTTGTGGTATTCCCTGCCTCGCTCCATAAGACTCTCCCCTAGTTTTAACAGCTTCAAGCACTCCCTAAAAACTCTACTATTCAGGGATGCATACAACCAACAATAACCTTTCCTAACGCCATTGCTTTCCCCTTGAACCCCTTAGATTGTAAGCCTATGGGCCCAGCTGTTTACAGATCACTTCATAAGAGCCGACAGTGAAACTCTCGGTAGGGCCCTCTACCCACTTGACCCCTACAAAAGCTATCCTGTACACCGACTATGTTTACAGCGCTGCGGAATCTGTTGGCGCTCTTCAAATACCTGATAATAATATTAATAGTATACTCACAAAAAAGCTCCAGTTGAGCATAAATAAATCCCATTAAAAAATGTATATAAAGGTGACCCATTAAACACAAGCAATCATACACTTGAATTCTGTTTCAAGCCAGAAATGTATCTAAACCATTTTTAAATGTATCTAAGATATTAGCATTTACTACCTCCTCAGGTAATGAGTTCCACAATTGTATTGCTCTTACAGTGAAGAAACGTTTATGTTACAGGAGATTAAGGGAGATATTTATCAAAGCATCAACTATGTTGCATTCGCGGGCGTCAATACGCTTGCAAAACATTGCGGCCGCGGATCTGAATACGATCTCCTTATTTATCAAAAAAGTCATCAAAAACATGCACGTCAAGTACGGTGTGAAGAGCATCGGACTGGTGTTAACTAACAGTCATCAATGTCGCGGCTATTTGGGTTTTTCCCAACTTTATTTATACCATTTCATTACTGTCCACGAACAAGCACATTTCTCTTTAGCACATTATTGTATATAGTGTAAATGTATTCTTTTTCTGAGCAGGACTAATTGCGAATATAGCAAGTAGCGACATATTTGGTGCAAAGTGGAAAGTGAATTATTAGAATTCTTTTTAATATTGGACATACATATTTTAATATGTATATACACGCACATATATATATATATATATATATATATATATATATATATATATATATATATATATATAGAAAATGTAGAAATGACTGCAGCACTCCTGATATAATTAAATAATTTTAATAACAAGCAGTGAACATACAGGCGACGTTTCGGGCGTGTGCCCTTTCTCAAGCCAAGTGATTAGTACATAATCCAAACCAACCTTTTAAAGGTAGTGCATAAAGTGAAGAACAGGTGCAATATATCACACATTACAATTACCAAGTTTCTTAAAGAGACAGTCAAACAATGCAAGAATTGCAAATTTCAATATGTGTTTCTTAAATTTTTTCAATGATAATTACGTGACATATATTTTTTTTATGGTAACCATTACATTTCACAAAAATAAGAAAACATTTTATTCATGAATTATGTGTTAAATATTTGTTAGTGCATATTAATAAAATGAGTTTATTTTTTTGAACATAATTTACTTGAATAAAAAAAGAAGAAAAAAACTAACAAATAAAATCTAATCTTTCAGAACATGATTATAATGCTGATGGATATAATAAGGGGAAAAAAATATTTTTATAACAGTTAAAGCTACACATGGCTGAATATGGGACAAATATCATACAATAACCATATTGGTATTGTCAGTTGCAATACTATAAATTCAATATATTAAATTCAGCATGGTTCCTTCTCTTGTTGTCCATTGATCTCTATGTAAATCTTGATCTAAAATATTTTAGGAGAAAAAAAAGTTTACAGTTGATTATCAGAAATCATTGATTAGAGGAACAAAAACAAGTTATAATCTTTGTTCAACCCCTTAGGGTGCATACTTTCCAATTTATTGATCCATATAACCTCTCGCTGTTGTAATATCCTAATTCTATCCTGTCCCCTTCTTTGTATGGGGATATGTTCCAAAATCTGGAACCTCAATTGATTAACATTATGATTTTTATCTTTGAAATGTGCTGAAACTGGAAGGTCAGTAACACCCTTTCGTATGGTATATTTATGTTGTGTGAGTCTGTCTTTCATCTTTTGGGTGGTCTCTCCAATATATATAAGACCACACGGACATTTTAATAGGTATATAACATACTCAGATTGACAGGTGTATAACCCATTGATTTTATATCTTTTCCCTGTTTGTGGATGAACCACTTCATTACCTCTTATTACACTGCTACAATGAGAGCAGTTATAGCAGGGAAAGGTACCATTTCTGCTAGATGTTAACATTTTTATTTTACTGCTCCCTATGTCAGTTTTAACCAAATAATCCTGTAAATTTTTTGGTCTTTTGTAAGATAGCAACGGAAGAGACTGAAATTCTTTTATCTCATGATAATTATTTTTAAGAATGTGCCAATGTTTTTTGACTATTCCTGATATTTGTTTGCTGTTCACATTGTATGTGCTAACAAAAGGAATTCTATCACTTTGCAAATTTGTTGATTTTTTCTGTAATAATTGATTCCGTGACAAGGTCAATCAATTATTACAGAAAAAATAAAAAAATTGATAGAATTCCTTTTGTTAGCACATACAATGTGAACAGCAAACAAATATCAGGAATAGTCAAAAAACATTGGCACATTCTTAAAAATAATTATCATGAGATAAAAGAATTTCAGTCTCTTCCGTTGCTATCTTACAAAAGACCAAAAAATGTACAGGATTATTTGGTTAAAACTGACATAGGGAGCAGTAAAATAAAAATGTTAACATCTAGCAGAAATGGTACCTTTCCCTGCTATAACTGCTCTCATTGTAGCAGTGTAATAAGAAGTAATGAAGTGGTTCATCCACAAACAGGGAAAAGATATAAAATCAATGGGTTATACACCTGTCAATCTGAGTATGTTATATACCTATTAAAATGTCCGTGTGGTCTTATATATATTGGAGAGACCACCCAAAAGATGAAAGACAGACACACAACATAAATATACCATACGAAAGGGTGTTACTGACCTTCCAGTTTCAGCACATTTCAAAGATAAAAATCATAATGTTAATCAATTGAGGTTCCAGATTTTGGAACATATCCCCATACAAAGAAGGGGACAGGATAGAATTAGGATATTACAACAGCGAGAGGTTATATGGATCAATAAATTGGAAAGTATGCACCCTAAGGGGTTGAACAAAGATTATAACTTGTTTTTGTTCCTCTAATCAATGATTTCTGATAATCAACTGTAAACTTTTTTTTCTCCTAAAATATTTTAGATCAAGATTTACATAGAGATCAATGGACAACAAGAGAAGGAACCATGCTGAATTTAATATATTGAATTTGTAGTATTGCAACTGACAATATCAATATGGTTATTGTATGATATTTGTCCCATATTCAGCCATGTGTAGCTTTAACTGTTATAAAAATAAAAAAAATTCCCCTTATTATATCCATCAGCATTGGAATCATGTTCTCAAAGATTAGATTTTATTTGTTAGTTTTTTTCTTCTTTTTTTATTCAAGTAAATTATGTTCAAAAAAATAAACTCATTTTATTAATATGCACTAACAAATCTTTAACACATAATTCATGAATAAAATGTTTTCTTATTTTTGTGAAATGTAATGGTTACCATAAAAAAAATATATGTCACGTAATTATCATTGAAAAAATTAAAGAAACACATATTGAAATTTGCAATTCTTGCATTGTTTGACTGTCTCTTTAAGAAACTTGGTAATTGTAATGTGTGATATATTGCACCTGTTCTTCACTTTATGCACTACCTTTAAAAGGTTGGTTTGGATTATGTACTAATCACTTGGCTTGTGAAAGGGAACACGCCCGAAACGTCGCCTGTATGTTCACTGCTTGTTATTAAAATTATTTAATTATATCAGGAGTGCTGCAGTCATTTCTACATTTTCTATCAATATCTGTTTGAGGTGAGACAGAGACTGCTTGCACCCATTAACACAAGTGAATTGGTGCTGGACTTTCTACTATTTATATATATATATATATATATATATATATATATATATATATATATATATATATAAAATATCCAGCACAAAAAAGGCACTCACTGGTTAGGTAAAACATAACATTTAATAAGTTACATTAAAAAGCATGACGTTTCGGAGGCATTTCGCCCCCTTTATCAAATGCACGATACAGCTTGAAAAAGTTACAAAAGGGGGCGAAATGCCTCCGAAACGTCATGCTTTTTAATGTAACTTATTAAATGTTATGTTTTACCTAACCAGTGAGTGCCTTTTTTGTGCTGGATATTTTTGATATTTTCTGAAGTGCACCCTGGGAGCTGCTATTATTTATGGAGTGCCTTTTCTTCTGATCTCGGTTTATATATATATATATATATATATACACATGTGTGTGTTATGTCAAAAATCTTTTGCAAACATATTTACATGTCCTTAAGTTCCGTTTTTTTGTTCTAAACAATGTTGTCTGTCATATCTCTGTCTTTATTTATACCACTATATGTATATATTGTAAATATATTATTATTCTGAGCAGGAAAAATTGCAAATATAACATGTAATCAGAGTATCATATGTATTTATTTGCAATCTATCTATATTTTAAAGGGATAGGAAAGTAAAAAAAAGTTGCACTAGTGGGAGCTAGCTGCTAATTGGTGCCTGCACACATTTATCTCTTGTGATTGGCTAAATAGATGTGTTAAGCAAGCTGCCAGTAGTGCAATGCAGTTCCTTCAGCAAAGGATAACAAGAGAATGAAGCAAATTGGAAAGTTGTTTAAAATTATATGTTCTATCCAAATCATGAAAGAATATGTTGGGGGTTTCCTGTCCCTTTAAGAGCTGGGCCAGGTTTCTCTCTGCACCTGTCTAACCCCTCCTGATTGCAATCTATTTTTTTAAAAAAACATCCCTTTACAGGTGTTATACAATTGGCTGGCATATAAGATGACATTTCTTACTGAAAAAGAAATTCAAGAGAAGGAAGAAATACACTGAAAATAGCATGCCAGTAAAGAGGTGATTTTCATTTCTGCTGTATCTTGTCAGTATATTTATGAAAATCTTAGTAGTGCTATCCAAATAATATATCAGCTTATGGCAGGGTTATAACCAATAGAAATAATAATTTTCCTTAAAAATATAAACCCTTAATCAACATGCACCTACTAGACCATACAATTAATATAAATATCTGAATTCTTTTATTTAGTTAATATCCATGAACATTTTTGAAATATATTTGCAATAAAAGGAAATGAAATAATATTATATGCGCTTGAAAACTATTTAAATATGCTATGCAAAGTTCATACACGCTTATCTTTAAAACCAACCTTATTTACAAATCTTTTAACATCCAAGCAATACAATTTTAAACTGTGCTCTTAAGTAATAGGATAATATATATATATATGTGACTGCCAATTTAAAATACAATGTACACTTCTGAATTATTATTATATATTTGCATAGATGAAACAATTTAGTAGCAAAAAATTGTTTAACCATACACAGGCTGAATACTAGTAAAAATGCAGACTGTTCTCTAAATCCATTAAATACAAGTTGACTATGCCCTCACCAATTCCCTTTTTGTTTCAAGTTTTTAAAAATTAGAACAATATATACTTCCCCAATTTTGAACCAATTCGTAGCGGTCTTTAGGTCATCTCATTCGAAGGAAGGTTTTTGCACAAATCAGGGTTAAGTTTTGAGCTCCTTGCTGAAGTGAAATTTTCCCAGGTATATCGCAGCCAAAATCAGATCACTCGTTTCAGCAAGTTACAGACAACTGTCCTTTGTGCATTCACTACTCCCATTATATATAATCATTGATAACCTGTTTCGTTCACGCCCTTTCAGTACTCAGTTGCCAGACTTTTTGTCTCATACTCACCACATGGGGTCCCCTGCCCCTAAGTGCAAATGCTGAAACTCTCATAAAACATGTTACTTTTGAGATCCTATTACACCTTTTCAGTTTGAAAGACAAATGGTATCCTGATTCCAGGTATCAGAATGTTGTCATTTAACATTGGTTCCCAGGCAATCATACAGATGGTTCCTGAAACTGTATTAATTTTCAATTCCTTGCTAAATTATACAATTGCATAATTTAGCATATTGAGTGTGTGAGATCTCCCAGAAACAATCCTTTGTTCTCATTTTAGCCAGGAATGTCTCCTGTGCAATTGAAGAAGTGGGGGAGAACTAAACCTGTCTGAAGTCAGTTCTTCTGAATGCAATGAGTTATTTTTTTTACTGATCAGTGAAATATCTGATCAAAGATACAGATTTATTAATCTTGAAATATATGATTAAAATATATATTTATTAACCTCACATATACCTTGACATAAATCCCCCTTCCAACTTCAAATAGATGTAGGACACATGTATTTGAATTGGATCAAAGTCAGTGGTACTCAGTGAGGATATTGGCCGTATACATCATAGGCAGTCCTTTAAGTAGAAAGTCTGTCATTTTGAACCTTCATGTTCATCGGTTGGGCATCTTTAAACTACAGTATGTCTTTAGTTCATTTGGGGATATGACACTTCATTCTCCCTCTATGACTTGTAGTTGGGATCTGGGATGACATGCCCGCAATTGATTGATATGGACCCATTTATCTATGAAACTTTCATTTTTGGGGATCCTTATTTTATAGGCCACTGGAGATATTTTGTCAGTAATGACGAAAGGACCTTTCCATGAGGGAAGAAATTTCTTCTCCCTAACCTGATCTCTTCCAAAGTTATAAAGATAAACTTTATCATTTATTTCATATTCCTTTTTGGACGTTTTGAGATCATAATAGGTTTTGGTGGCAGTTGCGGCTCTTTCTAAATTCCTTTGAGCAAATGCAAAGGCATATTGCAGGTGCTTTCTTAGGTTTTCCACATATTGATGTGTATTGGCAGAGTTTATCAAGTTTTTGTCTGATGTATGGTACAGCAGATGCTGAGGCAGAACCATTCTTCTACCAGTCATTAGTTCAAAAGGTGACATCTTGGTAGCACTACTTGGAGTTGCTCTTAAGGCCATTAAGACTAGAGGTAGTTTTACATCCCAGTCTTTACCCGTTTCACTCACAAACTTTTTGATGATTTTAACAATGGACTGGTTGTAATGCTCTACACCACCACTTGAGGCTGCTCTATAAGCAATATGGAGCTTTCTTTTAACCCCTAGTATTTTCCACATTTTGGTCATCACTTCGCTAGTGAAGTGGGTCCCCCGATCTGACTCGATTCTTTGGGGCAAACCAAATCTGGAAAATACATGGTTGATGAGCAATGCTGCACATGTTTCAGCATTATTGTTAGGTGCACTAATGCACTCTACCCATTTAGTGAACAGGCATGTCACTGTTAACATGTACTTGTTACCTCTTGATGACCTTGTTACCGGACCAATAAAATCAATTTGTATATCTGACCATGGCATTACCATCCTCCTTTTCTGCAATGGCGCTCTATGCGTTGGTGCAGTGGGTTGAAACTGTGGGCAGATTAAACACCCTTGACAGTAGGTTTGAACATCTTTCAACATGTGTGGCCAAAAAGCGTAATCACGTAATATTTCATACGTGAGTTTGGCACCACGATGACCAGATGTGGGAGCATCATGGGCATGTTGAAGCATTAGACCTCTGAACTTAGTGGGTACTACCCACTGCTGGATGCCAGTTTTGGAGGTTCTAATTAACAAACCATCCTGTAACTTGAATTGTGTTTTAGATTTTATTAAGATTCTAAGATCTTCTTTGCCAATATAATCATCTTTTGAGATGGGGTTGCTTTCAGGATCTTCTATGTGTTTATAGAAGGTGCCTACAAAGGGGTCTTCTTTTTGACTAGTGATCAGGTCCTCACTAGGAGAATCCTGACTCCATTGTACCAAGTTAGGCTCACTCTGTTGTTTTGCCTGGTTTCTGGTAATGGCTTCTACCTGAATTGCACCCATTAAGTGGTCAATATTAAGGAGTTCTCCAGTTATGGCTCCTTGTTTGGCTAATGAATCCGCAAGGTCATTGCCTTCCTTATCCGGACCTAGAACTCTGGAATGACCCTTGGTCTTTTTCCAGTGTATGGTTAAATCATTGGATACCACCAGATTATCAATCTCGCAGAACAATTTGCCATGCTTGACTGGTTTGTTATTGCTTTTCTGCATGCCATTTCTTTTCCAAGTTGGCAGGTATTCAACAAAACTGTCACGCACATAATTTGAGTCAGTTATGATCACAAATTCATGAATACCATGTTCAATAGCCATTTCAATGGTTTTGAAAACAGCAGTTAGTTCTGCAACTTGACTGGATCTTGGTCCAATGTTGAAACCTATAGATATATTTGGGAATCCATTTGCCCCAGTTATACCAATGCCAGCGACTAATCTGCGCTCATTATCAATAGTGGCATGGTAAGAACAACCATCAACATACACCCAAGGTAATGTTTGGCAATTTTCTTCATTGTACATTTTATATGGGGAAAGCAATTGTTCTTCCAGAAAATCATCTTCTGATAATTCTTCCCCAGGATCTCTAGCAGTACAGTCGTGGAGCTCAGCAAGCCCTTGTGCAACTGGATTCTTTTTATTCTGCTTGTAGCGAATTTCTAAGGGCCAGCCTTGCAAGGAAAGAGTCCACGCTGTTATGCGGCTATTAGACAAATTCCCATCTCTTATTCTCTCACTTTGCAAATATAGCAAAGGCTGGTGGGCCGTTTCTACGATAGTTTTCTCTCCCTGTATATAGCTGCAGAAATTTTGTAGAGCCCATACAGTAGATAAGAGGGCTTTTTCGCAATCGCTAAATTTTATTTCTACTGGGGATAGATTTGGGGGATAGATTTTTGCTCGCATAAGCAATGGCTTTGTTCAAATTATCATGCTTTCGGTATAAAACAGCACTCATGCTTATATCTGTGTAACCTGTCTCTAAGAAGAAAGGTTTACCACCTTCAGGGTACGCTAAGCAAGGTGCTTGAGTGAGTTTTCTCTTCAGCTCTCTGATGGCTGTCTCTTGAGACTCACTCCAGTGCCATTTCACATCTTTCTTTAGAAGAAGTAGTAGTGGTTTCACTAATTCTGCATAATTATCAATGAATTTGCGAGAATAATTTGTCATACCCAGGAATGATCTCAATTCCTTTAAGTTAGTTCGGTTTTTAGAATTCACTATAGTTTCCACCTTTTTCTTCTGGGGATTTAATCCTTCAGAGGTAACTTCATGTCCCAAGAAGTTTACATGAGTGCAGCACCATTGAGCTTTTTGTAGGGATAATTTGACACCTGCCCTTTTAAGTTGGCTGAGGACGTGTTTAAGCTCTGCGATGTGTTTTTCAAAGTCTGTGCTTTTGATTAAAACATCATCAATATAAGATAAGGTCCCCCTTTCCAGTGCATCAGGCATAGCCTTATGCATGAATACAGCAAATTCATGTCCAGAATTTATGTATCCAAAAGGAAGTCTTTGAAATGCATATTGGACCTTTTGGAAGGAGAATGCTAGCTTATATTGGTCCTGTTCCTGTACCTTTATGGTCCAGTATCCATGTGCACAATCAATGGCAGTGAATATTTTGGATCCCTGCATTTGTGCTAGGCACTGGTCAATGTATGGTACAGGCCAGCCAGACATGTATACTCGTTTGTTTAGCTGTCTTAAGTCAGCACACAAACGCCATTGTCCATTGGGCTTAAGGACACCTAGAATAGGATTATTATTAGAGCTGTGCACCTGTCTGATAATACCTCTTTCTTCCAAATTCCTTATGATCTCTGCAAGAGAATCATATGAGGCTAAGGGAAGTCTGTATTGTTTGACAAATACAGGTGGTGCATCGGGATCTGTTTGTATCCTTGCAATGTGCAAGTCTATAGTACCACAGTCATAAGAATCCTTAGCAAAAATATCCTTGTACTCCATCAGGAGTTCTCGCAGCTGTTGGCGTTCATCATCGCTGGAACAGCCATTAGCTAAGGATATTTGCTCTTCGACTATTTGCTGAAATCCTGGAAAGATTTCAGGCTGTCCTATTTCATAGGCTTCTTCCAATCTAGAGGTGAGATCCCCTTGATTATAATTTACATTGCTCCCATGACTCTGGGTATGGGGGTAATCTTGCTGTTTGATTGGCTGATCAAATACTAGAGAGGCTTCTTCAATTTTACAGATGCCTTCCTCTGAGCTGAAGGGATAAATAGACTGAACATTAAATAGACCCTCTGGCATAGATGCAAAGGATTGTTCTATTAATTGTTCTTCAGTTAAGTATCCTTCAGGTATTAGCCCAATTACATTATTCTGGAATCCAAAAGTGTAATAACTTGATTCCAGTGCATATCCTATGGTAGCTCCCTTGGATAATGTTATATCCTGTGGGGTCATGTTATGCACAATAATATGTATTGGAACAGTTCCAATATTCACCATAGGAGTGTAGGTTACTGTGACACCCAGATTTTGTATTCTATGGGAGAGGCAAATCAGTGTTTCAGAAGCTTTTAATTTCTGACCTCTCTTTACCTGTAAGGGTAAAAGAAATTTATCAGCCCCAGCAGGAATTATAACATCACTAGATACCTGCATATTCACAGCATATGGTAATTGCTGATTTGATTTCAGGGTTGCATTTTCATCCTGAAATACTTCAGGGTCCCCCTTTAACCTGCTCCAAAGGCAAGAATTAATCAAATCTATTTGTATGGCATATCTATGTAAGATATCATTGCCAATGTATATTTGATTATGGGGAGTATTTAAAACTAAAAACAGGTGCTTCACTGACTTATTACCAATAGAGATAGATAATAAGCACTTGGCTGTGATGTTATAGCTTTCAGACCTGTCATCCAGGCCGTTGACACAGTGGTCTTGGGGAGAAAGATATTTAATCACTTTAGGTTCAGCTATTTGCACTAATAAACCTTCGCTTATATAGCTAGCTTCCTGTTTTAAGTTTATTTTAGCATACTTGGTTTTACCAAGGTCATGCACTTGTATAGGGATAGATCCTCTTTAACTCTCTCAATCCCTGTGAGGTATTGAGCGTGGCCTCCCCCCTCAGGGATTTTATGATCCCCCTTGTGGAGTGATATGGTTAATACATCGCCATCTAGGGAAATATTCGCTATCTTTCCAGGCGAAATTTTAAAAGTTTTACCATCAGAGCCACTAAAAGGAGTCTGATCATCTATTTGTAGAATAGTAATTTCAGGTACAGAGTTATTCCTGAAATGAATCTCCACAGCATCTGGTTTCTCTTCCACCACGTGACAGCTATGTCGGGCTCGAGATATACCAGATTTTTCATAATTGATAGGTCTCTTAACTTGTGACCAAATTACATTATTTATGCAATCAATTATGGTGCTTAATCGCTTCAGGAGATCACTACCAATAATTAAACGATCAGTGGGCAGATCCACTATAATGACAGGGTGTCTTATGACCCTGTTCCTCAATTTAAATTTTAACCAGGCAGTACCGTAAACTTTTAGGGAGTCACCCCCAACATCTATTAGAGAACCGTCAAATTCTCTTATTTTAGGTTTGTGGGGTGTTAGCTCATTTAGCTGTGTGTAGTACTTGTGGGATAAGATAGTTGCCTGTGACCCAGTGTCAATTTATCCCCTGATAGGGTTGGAGACTGAATCTTCCAGCTCAACTAATACATAATATCTTCCTGCAGTTTCTACCATTTCACACATAAAGTTGGCGTTATCATACATTTGTGGGCTTCGCCACGTGTTACCTGAGTTTGCCATGCTTTCCGATGCAGAAGAAGCTTCATACCTACCGGTCTCCTCTATGACAGGACCAGCTGGATTCTTGCGTACTGCATCTGTGGAAACAAGGTTAAGAGAGTGCTGCAAAGGAAGAGGTTTGTTAGTTTTTCCCGGATGAGGTTGCCTGTCATCACAGCTAAATTGTCCGTTTCCGGTCTGTGGGGAGAGAACATGATTAGCATCATTGATATTTATTACTACATTTTGTATATCTCTCCCCTCCCCTTTAGGTGATACTGCAGTATTTATGACTGTGCCTGTGGTCCACTGCTGACCACTGGCTGTACCCCTAAAAAAGTATTGTTCGGTTGCTGAGCCGTAGGTTTTTGACTCATATTAGCGATTTGTTCGCTCAACCGATTTAACTGGGTAAACAGCATATCTACCTGATTGTACAAGTTACCTCTACCCCTGGGCCTATCTCCTGGTGCCCCATAATAATGATTCCTGGACCATTGGGTTCCCTCAGAATCAGGGCCGCTATTTTTATTCTGGCGTGGTTGCCCCTGGGGTTCAGCTTGTTCAGCATTAGTACTTTGGGGAGCATTATATACCTGGGGTGTCTGGTTACCCTGAGAATATCTTTGCCGTCTATTGTATCTACCCTTGTGCGGATACCAATTATTTGGTGAGTATTCTCTTTGTGAGTAATTATTCACCTGATTATGTCCCCCACTTTGGTTATAGTCTCCCTACGCCTCAACCTGTGTAGGGGAGGGGGCAGAGTTAAACCTCTGTGGAGATGGCCTGTTTTGACTGGCCACCTCTGCATAAGTTCTCTTTTTAGACTCCAAATTGAGGGGGCTAGGTGACACCCTAGTTTCTGCCACAATTTTGGGTTTTGACTCCTTTTTAACCCCTGTTCACTGGACTGCTGAATAGAGTATAACTTTGTACTCTCTTTGATCAGCCATTCCAATGAGCAGTCCTCATCAAAATCTCTAGCTAAGTTGATTTTGATGGGTGTAGGCAGTGCTTCAAAAAATAAATTTACAAATTCTGAGCCATCAAATTTGGGATTATCTTCAGCCATACTGTACGCATTTTTCAATACAGAAAGGAATTCGATTGGACTCTGATTCACACGACACTTTAAACCATATACCGCTATTTTCGCGGCAGTTTTAGTGCGATATTGCCCGAATTCTTTTCTGCATTGTCGTTTTACCCCATTCCAGGAATGAATATTCATATCCTTTAGTGAAGCAAAGAATTTGTGATGTTTACTGTCAAATACCCAAGGCAGAAATTAAATTTTCAATTTCTCACTTGTAACATTCATTATAGCTAACGCATTTTCAAAAGCTTCTAAATGATCAATCACAGATGTTGTTCCCTTATTGGAGAATATAGGTACTGTGCGTTGTACGAAGGTGATTATTTTATGGGAATCATAGACTTTATCAGACTTACTTTGGGCTTCTCTGTTAGAGTTTCCCCTCCCCTGCGCCAGCTGCGCTACAGCAGTCCTCTGGATTTATATCATGAGGTGACTGCCTATTTGGGAAATCTATTTCTGACCCATTAGGGGTCATTTGTCTATATTGTTCTATATATTTTTGTACCTCGTCCCTGACGCGTTCGCTAAAGGAGTTAGCATTATCTGTATTATTCTCACTGTTAACATAAGGGTTTTCATTATGGCGATATGACCTTTTTAAATCGCTTTGTCACATCCTTATGGGTAATGATGGGTTAATCCTTTCAGCCTCAGTCTCATTCTGCAACACCTTTATTAGGCACACCTCTGTTTAATAACATTGCTTGGTATTGAATGTCCTAACTACAGAGATACTAGCCTCTCCGATAACTACGGTTACTTTTGTCCTAACATATGCTTTAAGTCTCTTGCTGAGACTTTCTCTGACCTTCCGCATCAGAACTTCTTACTTTCAGCAAGTACCGCTGTACCGGATCCTTCTGTCACCTCTCCCAGCACGGGTTGTTTCAACTCCAGATTCTACACGCTCAGCTGTTTGGCGGGTGACGTCACCGACGGCCGCATCAGATTCATCCGCAACCCCACGCTGCAAACATCTCTCCGGCTGCTCTCTGCTACTTTACACCGCTCTGCTCTGTAACTGTAACATCGCTCGCAGCCACAGGCAACTCTGGTACAACTACTACAATTGGTAACGATCTTTGACTTTTTATTTGTCACATGTTATTTCAGTAGTATCGCTCACCTTACTTATCAGTACCTACCTTGCTCAGCATATCTGTGTGATCACTTACCATACATCCATTCTATCCACCATGTTGTCTTGCTAGTTTTAGTGTCATCCAGATATTGACACTGAGCTAGTAAATAACTATATTAACATCCTAAGTACTTTATACAGGTGTCAGAACCTACTTGTATATATTTATGCTTGGGATTACACACCTAAATTTAAACAATTTATGATATGAACTGTTACATTACTGAGTCCTATTTCTACTATGTCTAAAAGTAACTTAGTAAATCTACTTATAATAGTAATAACGAGACTTTGTATGTCTGGGTTGTTACAGGAATACCAAGCCCAAAAAAGATATATAGGTGTAATGAATCCTGCAGAGCTCTCTAATTATGTGGTCACTCTAGGCCAAAAGGTGGATCAATTAAATTTAGGCCTAAGAGATTTACAAATAGAAAACCAAACCTTGAAAAATATAATTAAAGAAGGGATTACCCCAGCACCTCATCACACTGACACTCCACCAGAGCCCCCTGTTAGTCCACCTGATAAGTTTAGTGGTGACAGGAAGCAATTTAGACAGTTCATTAATGCTTGCACTTTATTCTTTACCTTAAAACCAAAAACCTTTGCAACTGACAAAATCAAGGTTTTAACAATGATTTCCTATTTAAGGGGTGAACCCAGGGTTTGGGCAGATTCACTTTACGAACAAAATAGTCCTATGCTAAATTCATTTGATGACTTCCTCAGTTCCTTATCTTCCTTATATGAGGACCCCCATAGACAAAGCACTGCAGAGCACAAACTCAGGAATCTGAAGCAAAATAAAAGAGCTGTGGAAGATTACATTTCTGAGTTTAAAATCTGGCAATTAGATTCAGGCTGGAATCAAGTTTCGCTAAAAAGTCAGTTCAGACTAGGACTCTCAGAACAAATTAAAGATGAATTTGCAAGATTAGACTTACCAGATAATTTGGAAGGTTTAATGCAACTAAGCATAAAGATTGATCACAGAATTAGAGAGAGAAAACAGGAAAAAGTTTCTCATGACACCAATATTAAATACCATGATCCCCGAAGTTCTTTGCAACTAAAGGGTATAGAGGAGCCAATGGATATCGGTGCCATCAAGGGACCTCTCACTTTAGAGGAGAAAAACAGAAGAAGACTTAACCATCTATGCCTATATTGTGCTTCAAAGGAACATGATGTTTCCACTTGCCCAGTACTTAAAAGAACTAAAAAGGGTAAGAACTCTGATACATTGCTAACTTTGAAAATTACCAACTCCCAGGTAACAAACTGTACTATTCCAATCTCTTTGCAGTGGGACCACCGCCGCCTCAGCTCTGAAGCTGTCATTGACTCTGGCGCATATTCCAGTTATATTGATTATGCACTCGTCAAGTTTAATAAAATACCTCTTGTTAAGAAGCAAAAACCTGTTCTGGTGCGCCTTATTGACGGTAAACAACTTGAGTCAGGGCCTATAACACACCAGACAGTTCCCATACTGGTAACAACACATAATAACCACCGCGAGTACATAACTTTTGATGTACTTACTTCACCCATCTATTCTTTAATACTTGGGTTAAAATGGCTTAGGTTACACCAACCCACGATAATATGGGATTCCAACACTGTGCATTTTAACTCCCCATATTGTCAATCTACATGTACACCAAATACACAAATACTGTCAGTCACAGAGGTTCAAATACCACAACAATACAAAGAATTTGAGCAAGTTTTCTGTAAAAGAGAGGCCGAAACTCTCCCTCCACATAGGCCATATGATTGCCCAATAGATTTAATCCCGGGATCAGACATTCCCTATGGCCACATTTTTCCATTATCTGAAAATGAGTTATCTCATTTAAAAACATATATAAACGAAAACTTACGGAAAGGGTTTATAAGACCTTCCACCTCTCCAGCAGGAGCAGGTATCTTTTTTGTTAAAAACAAAGATCATTCCCTGCGTCCCATTGTAGACTATAGGGAATTAAATAAAAGAACTGTTAAAAACCGTTACCCCCTTCCTTTGATTCCGGAGTTAATAGAACATCTTAGGGGAGCATCTATTTTTACAAAGCTTGACTTAAGGGGTGCATATAATCTGATAAGAATTAGACCAGGTGATGAATGGCTTACGGCGTTCAGAACCCGTTATGGATTATACGAATACACCGTAATGCCTTTCGGGCTCTGTAACGCCCCTGCCACCTTTCAAAGGTTCATAAATGATATTTTCAGAGATCTACTTGATATGTCAATGGTGATTTACCTAGACGACATATTAATTTATTCATCTAACATCGATGAACACATTAAGTTAGTCAGAACTGTACTATCTAGGCTACAGGCACATCACTTGTACGTGAAACTAGAGAAGTGTATCTTCCATTCTCAGGAGATTACATTTCTGGGATACCACATTACACCACAGGGTATCTCCATGGAAACCGACAAGGTTTCAACTATACTTAACTGGCCAATCCCAAAAACGAAGAAAGACGTTCAGAAGTTTTTAGGTTTTTCTAATTTCTACCGAAAATTTATAAGGAATTTTGCTAGCATAACTAAACCCCTAACAGAACTAACAAAGAACCAAACTCCATTCATATGGTCACAAAACACAAACAAAGTTTTCCAGTATTTGAAAACATGTTTCACTACAGCACCCATACTTTCTTTTCCTAAATCAAACCTCCAATATATTTTAGAGGTTGACGCCTCCCACTACGCTATTGGCGCCATCCTATCCCAACGCCCCTCACCTCAAGAACCCATACACCCTATTGCATTCTATTCTAGAGTTCTAACAGCTTCAGAATTAAATTATCATATTGGAGAGAAGGAGCTACTTGCCATGAAAGCTGCTCTAGAGCATTGGAGGCATCTCCTAGAGGGTACCGAAAAACCTATCCAAATTTATACAGATCATAGAAACCTCCAATACCTCAAAACCCATAGGACATTGACTTCTAGACAAGTCAGATGGAGTCTCTTCTTTTCAAGGTTCACATATAACATAACTTATAGACCCGCATCAAAAAATAAAAAAGCTGACATTCTTTCAAGACTACCAGAATTACCTACTGTACAACCACCATATGGAACTATCATTCCAGATCACTGCTTTCAAGAATCACTTGGATTACTATTTAATGAAGGATTTTCCTTCCAAGAACATCAGCAAACTGATATTACACTGCCTCAACACTTGCTAAAAAGAGGTAGTGACGGGTTATACCATAAAGACAAAAAAGTATATGTACCTCCTTCTCTAAGAAACTCTATACTTAAAGCCATGCATGATTCAACCTTAACAGGACACCCAGGGGTACAAAGGACCTTAGAACTTACTAAGAGATCTTACTGGTGGCCACATATGTCCACAGATATACAGAAATACATTCAGTCTTGTGACATCTGCACTACCTGCAAGATTGAAAAACACAAGCCGGTTGGATATCTACTCTCCTTACCCATACCTGAAAAACCTTGGACTCATATAGCTGCTGACTTTATAGTCGAGCTACCAAAATCCAGCAATAACACCACCATCATGGTGGTTGTTGATTTGTTCACGAAGATGGCACACTTCATTCCGTTTCACAAACTGCCTACCTCTATGGAATCCGCATCCCTACTTATTGATAATGTCATAAAACTACATGGGCTGCCTCTGTCAATCACCACAGACAGAGGAACGCAATTTACTTCTAGAATGTGGAGAGAACTCTGTAAGGCTCTTTCCATTGAACAACGTTTAAGTACCGCATACCATCCCCAGACTAACGGTCAAACGGAGCGAACGAATCAGTGGTTGGAGGAATATCTTAGATGTTTTGCCACGCAAAATCAAGATAACTGGTCATCACTACTTCCTTTGGCAGAGTTTGCCCATAACAACGCTCATCATTCCACTATCAAGACCACTCCGTTCTTCGCCAACTATGGATTTCATCCACTGTTCCATATCAACCCTCAATATGACAGTCAGTGCCCAGTAGTTAATGACACCACTAACAGTATCGCTGAAACCTTTTCTATTCTTGCCGACAATATCAAAACTGCTCAGGATAGACAGAAAGTTTACTATAATCTTAGGAGAAGACCAGCACCTGAATATATGATTGGAGATCTGGTGTGGCTATCAACGAGGAACCTTCGTCTCAGTACACCCACAAGGAAATTGAATAGGTTCTTTATTGGACCCTTCCCAATAAAAAGGATGATAAACTCCAATGCAGTCACTCTGCAACTTCCCGATGACTATAGGATACACCCCACCTTTCACGTTAACCTGCTAAAGCCGTACAAAGAATTAAGAAATCCGTCTACAAGTTCTACTACTCAGGTCCCTATTATTCCAGATTGTGAATTTGAGGTAGAGAAGATATTAGACTCAAGAAGAGTCTCTGGCCGCTTGCAGTACTTAATACGTTGGAAAGGGTATTCATCTGAAGATGATTCCTGGGAGCCTTCCGTTAACCTGTCCGCCCCAAGACTCATTTCTATCTTCCATCGGCGTAACCCGGACAGGCCACATCCTTGAACCCCAGAGTGGTTCATTTTGGGGGACCCCTCTGTCACATCCTTATGGGTAATGATGGGTTAATCCTTTCAGCCTCAGTCTCATTCTGCAACACCTTTATTAGGCACACCTCTGTTTAATAACATTGCTTGGTATTGAATGTCCTAACTACAGAGATACTAGCCTCTCCGATAACTACGGTTACTTTTGTCCTAACATATGCTTTAAGTCTCTTGCTGAGACTTTCTCTGACCTTCCGCATCAGAACTTCTTACTTTCAGCAAGTACCGCTGTACCGGATCCTTCTGTCACCTCTCCCAGCACGGGTTGTTTCAACTCCAGATTCTACACGCTCAGCTGTTTGGCGGGTGACGTCACCGACGGCCGCATCAGATTCATCCGCAACCCCACGCTGCAAACATCTCTCCGGCTGCTCTCTGCTACTTTACACCGCTCTGCTCTGTAACTGTAACATCGCTCGCAGCCACAGGCAACTCTGGTACAACTACTACAATTGGTAACGATCTTTGACTTTTTATTTGTCACATGTTATTTCAGTAGTATCGCTCACCTTACTTATCAGTACCTACCTTGCTCAGCATATCTGTGTGATCACTTACCATACATCCATTCTATCCACCATGTTGTCTTGCTAGTTTTAGTGTCATCCAGATATTGACACTGAGCTAGTAAATAACTATATTAACATCCTAAGTACTTTATACAGGTGTCAGAACCTACTTGTATATATTTATGCTTGGGATTACACACCTAAATTTAAACAATTTATGATATGAACTGTTACATTACTGAGTCCTATTTCTACTATGTCTAAAAGTAACTTAGTAAATCTACTTATAATAGTAATAACGAGACTTTGTATGTCTGGGTTGTTACACGCTTAATTCTCTCTGGCTTTGCACAAGCTATTTATTTAAATCTTGTATCTGTGCGAGTAAGTCGATGTTATGTTTATCTAAGGTGGCTAGGTTTTGGGCAAATTCATCCATTTTATTTTTGGCTATTTTTAAATCCTCTTCGCATTTGCGTGAGGAACGAATACTGTTTTCTAGCTCCTGTATTTGCAATCGTTTGTCTGTGACACAAAACGACATTTCATCAATCATGCATATTAAGAGGGGCCAAGATTTTAGTATTAGTTCCTCTCGCTTTTTGGGAGTTTTGCATTGATTAATCATTAATAATTCCTGGAAGAATTCATTCTCTTCATTCCACATATTATTATTAATGGTAATATTTTTAGCTCTAGTTTCAAGTATATCCACAAAATCATTTAATTTACCCGCAATATTTAACTTCCCTTTAATGTAACTTAAGATATCTTTTTTAAGGACCTGACCTTTAGTAATGGGTATTGTAATGGGACCAATTTCAACGCTATGTATAGAATTAAATGAGTCACTTCTGGCTACAGACATTATTGTATTGGTTTAGTATTCAGTTAAATTAAAATGCTAATACAATTTTTGCCAATAAAAAGAGAGAAGAAAAAAATGTATAATTTAAAAAAAAAATATTATTAATTTTGAAATATGAAAAATTAATATTTCGAAATATGAAAAATTAATATTTTTGATTAACTTTGAAAATATGAAAAATTAATATTTTTGATTAATTTTTAAATATGAAAAATTTATATTTTTATTAATTTTTAAAAAATAATCTTTAATAATATTTCAAGATATTAATATCAATCTCGAAATATGAAAATCAATATTTCAACCTTTCAAAAATTATATCTTCAAAATATTAATATCGAAATATGAATTTTTTTATTTATTTTTTCTCTTTTATAATAATTTCTATTTACTACAAATATATTATATCAAATATGATGAATATTATTAAATCTCAGAACAGTGCCTCCAATTATTATGTCAGTATATTTATGAAAATCTTAGTAGTGCTATCCAAATAATATATCAGCTTATGGCAGGGTTATAACCAATACAAATAATAATTTTCCTTAAAAATAGAAACCCTTAATCAACATGCACCTACTAGACCATACAATTAATATAAATATCTGAATTCTTTTATTTAGTTAATATCCATGAACATTTTTTAAATATATTTGCAATAAAAAGAAATGAAATAATATTATATGCGCTTGAAAACTATTTAAATATGCTATGCAAAGTTCATACACGCTTATCTTTAAAACCAACCTTATTTACAAATCTTTTAACATCCAAGCAATACAATTTTAAACTGTGCTCTTAAGTAATAGGATAATATATATATATATATATATATATATATATATATATATATATATATATATATGTGACTGCCAATTTAAAATACAATGTACACTTCTGAATTATTATTATATATTTGCATAGATGAAACAATTTAGTAGCAAAAAATTGTTTAACCATACACAGGCTGAATACTAGTAAAAATGCAGACTGTTCTCTAAATCCATTAAATACAAGTTGACTATGCCCTCACCAATTCCCTTTTTGTTTCAAGTTTTTAAAAATTAGAACAATATATACTTCCCCAATTTTGAACCAATTCGTAGCGGTCTTTAGGTCATCTCATTCGAAGGAAGGTTTTTGCACAAATCAGGGTTAAGTTTTGAGCTCCTTGCTGAAGTGAAATTTTCCCAGGTATATCGCAGCCAAAATCAGATCACTCGTTTCAGCAAGTTACAGACAACTGTCCTTTGTGCATTCACTACTCCCATTATATATAATCATTGATAACCTGTTTCGTTCACGCCCTTTCAGTACTCATTTGCCAGACTTTTTGTCTCATACTCACCACATGGTGCCCTGCCCCTAAGTGCAAACGCTGAAACTCTCATAAAACATGTTACTTTTGAGATCCTATTACACCTTTTCAGTTTGAAAGACAAATGGTATCCTGATTCCAGGTATCAGAATGCTGTCATTTAACATTGGTTCCCAGGCAATCATACAGATGGTTCCTAAAACTGTGTTAATTTTCAATTCCTTGCTAAATTATACAATTGCATAATTTAGCATATTGAGTGTGTGAGATCTCCCAGAAACAATCCTTTGTTCTCATTTTAGCCAGGAATGTCTCCTGTGCAATTGAAGAATTGGGGGAGAACTAAACCTGTCTGAAGTCAGTTCTTCTGAATGCAATGAGTTATTTTTTTTACTGATCAGTGAAATATCTGATCAAAGATACAGATTTATTAATCTTGAAATATATGATTAAAATATATATTTATTAACCTCACATATACCTTGACAATCTGATTCATGACAGTTTAAAGTTAGGTGGGCTATCCCTTTGAGCTATCAGCTTAAGATTCTATTGAATCAAACATCAATTCAAATTTTAAAATCCTTGTCTAAAATATTACACTGTGTGCCCTAATGTCAGCATCAATGTTTATCTTTAATACTAATTTCACATATACATACTTTCAAAGTATAATACACAATGTAACAATTGGCACTTACAAGTTCTGATGAGTGATCAATGACACAAGTATTGAGCAATTTGATTAGTTAGTGATAGTTTATAATGTGCATTTGAATCAGATTGGCTAATGGTTATTTAGGAGTTTGGGTCATAATTGATGCGAAAAGTGTTGCGTCAAATATGGCGCGAAGTGGAGAGTGGGACTTGTATTACATGGCTTTAACATGGTGCACATAGAAACATAGAAACATAGATATTGACGGCAGATAAGAGCCATAGGCCCAGCAAGTCTGCCCGACCTTACCTAACAGTATAAACTTATCTAGTTCGTAGGATAGCCCTATGCTTGTCCCATGCATTTTTAAAGTCCCCCACAGTGTTTGTTGCTACTACCTCTTGAGGAAGTCTATTCCATAAATCAATCACTCTTTCTGTAAAGAAGTGCTTCCTCAAATTACTCCTGAATCTACTACCCTTTAGCTTGAGCTCATGACCCCTTGTTCTTGAATTTTCCATTTTATGTAAAATACCCACAGCCTCAGTTTTACTAAACCCTTTAATGTACTTGAAAGTTGCTATCATATCACCTCTTTCCCTTCTCTCCTCTAAGCTATACATATTTAGGTCATTGAGCCTATCCTGGTAAGTTTTATTTTTTAGACCATGTACCATTTTGGTAGCCCTCCTTTGCACAGATTCAAGTTTGTTAATATCCTTCTGAAGATATGGCCTCCAGAACTGCACACAATACTCAAGATGAGGCCTAACTAATGATCTATAAAGTGGCATAAGAACCTTACTATTTCTGCTGCAAATACCTCTACCAATACATCCAAGCATTCTGCTAGCCTTACTTGCTGCATTACTACATTGTTTACTAAGTTTTAAATCATCTGAAATAATAATTCCCAAGTCCTGTTCCTCGTCTGTAACCATCAGTAAAGTGTCATTGAGTCTGTAATTAACATTTGGATTTTTCTTCCCTAAATGCATTATTTTACACTTTGCTGTGTTAAACTTTAGATCCCAGTCGTTTGTCCAATCCTCCAATTGTTGTATATCACTTCTCATTTTGTCTACCCCCCCTGGAGCATCCACTCTGTTGCAAATTTTTGTATCATCTGCAAAGAGACATACTTTCCCCTGTAGCCCTTTGCTGATATCGCAGAAAAATATGTTAAACAAAACAGGCCCCAGAACTGACCCCTGAGGAACACCACTAGTAACAGCCCCCTCTGCTGAATGAACTCCATTTACTAAGACACTTTGTTTTCTGTCCTTAAGCCAGCATTCCACCCAGTTCACAATTTTTGAATCTAGACCAAGGAGATATAGTTTGTGAATAAGTTTATTGTGTGGGACGGTGTCAAATGCTTTGCTGAAATCTAGATATGCTACATCAACTGCTCCTCCCTTGTCTAATACTTTTGTTACATAATCAAAGAAGTCAATTAGATTAGTCTGACATGATCTCCCTGAAGTAAAACCATGCTGATTTTGGTCCTCTAAATTGTTTGTCTTTATGTAAGTCATAATTCTTTCTTTTAAGAGGCTTTCCATTAATTTCCCTACTACTGAAGTTAAACTAACTGGCCTGTAGTTGCCAGATTCTTCTCTACTGCCCTTTTTATGAAGAGGTATTACATTTGCTATTCTCCAATCATCTGGGACAGCTCCTGTTAATAGTGACTGATTAAACAGATCAGTTAATGGGACAGTTAGCACTGATCGAAGTTCTTTTAAAACCCTTGGATGAATATTATCAGGACCCACTGCCTTTGTAACATTTATTTTTGATAATGCTAACAAAACCTCATCCTCTGTAAAAAGATTACTGTTAAGCTTGTTTCTATTTTGCGTAGCATCCCTTAATGTAGACATTGTATCTTCACAATCTTTAGTGAAAACAGAACAGAAGTAATCATTGAGACAGTCTGCAATCTGCTTATCTCCTTCTATTATTCTACCATCAACTGATTTCAATTTTACTATTCCTACCTTATTTTTTCTTCTTTCACTGATATATCTAAAGAATGTTTTGTCCCCATGTTTTACTGACTGTGCTATCTTCTCTTCTGCATGAGCTTTAACCTTCCTAATTAACTGCTTAGTCTTTTTTTGTTGGAGTCTCCATATTTTCATATCATCATCTGCTTGTGTGTGTCTGTAATTTTTATAAGCTATCTTTTTTGTCTTTACAGCATTTGCTACTTCTTTGGAAAACCAAATTGGTTTCCGCTTTCTTTTACTTTTACAGACATGTCTAATACAGTGTGCGGTTGCATCTAAAATGGCACCTTTCACAAATTCCCACTGTTCTTGAACCCCTGTAATAAGAGTTTTCCCCTTTAAATAGTTTTTTAGGTATTCTCCCATTAATGAAAAATCTGCCGTCCTAAAGTCTAAAACTTTTGTTTTAGTCTGGGTGGACAGTTCCTGAACATGAATACTAAACCAAACAGATTGATGATCACTGGATCCTAAGTTCTCACCTACAGACACATCTGAAACTGTATCACTGTTTGTAAGTATTAGATCTAATATAGCTTCCTTACGAGTTGGTTCCTTGACTAATTGTTCAAGTGATTCCCCTAGCAGAGATTCAAGAATATACCTGCTTCTAGCCGATCTAGCAGAAGGAATCTTCCAGTCTATATCTGGAAAATTAAAGTCCCCCAGTACTATAACCTTACCCTTCATGGTCATTTTGGTTATTTCATCTAATAACAGATTGTCCAGTTTTTCATCCTGCAATGGAGGCCTATATACAACCCCTATTCTAAAAACATTTTTATCTCCAATTTCCAAAGTCATCCAAATACTTTCCACCTCATCATTTGTTCCTACAATTTCAGTAACCTTTATATTTTCATTTACATACAAAGCAACTCCTCCACCTTTCTTTCCTACTCTGTTCTTTTTAAATAACCTGTATCCAGGTATGACTATGTCCCAGTCATGCAAATCATTGTACCATGTTTCTGTTATAGCTACTAAATCCAAGTTGTCCCTAGTCATTATTGAAATGAGTTCAGGTAATTTATTTCCTAAGCTGCGAGCATTTGTGCTCATGGCACAAAGAATTTTTCTACTAGAATTTCTAGAATTGTTACTTGGACTAATAGTTTTGGCATGCTGTGGGGGGCAGGTGGATATATTAATGCTACCCCCCTTTATTAGTTTAAATGATTTCTAATAAAGTATTTGAACTCCTCTCCCAGATACTCTGTTCCTTTAGCATCCAAATGCAAGCCATCTCTCCTAAATAACCTAGTATCTTTCCAAACAGAGCTATAATGGCCAATAAAACCAAATCCTCGTTCCCTGCACCACTTATCTAACCAAGAATTAAATGGTGTTATCCGCTCCATCTTTCCTGCTACACAGGTAAAATAGCAGAAAATGATAGAGTTGATGCCACAGTCTCTAAATGATTACCTAGGTCACAAAACTCTTTCTGAACAGCAGCAACATGATTACTAGCCAGATCATTTGTTCCTAAATGAACAATCACATCTAACTCACTTCCCTTTCCTGCTGCCTTAACAATTCTCAAAATACGATTCTTATCCCTGTGAGCAGTAGCTCCTGGAAGACATCTAACCTCCCTTGTTTCTCCTTTACTTTCACCTAAATACACATTCCTCAAAATAGAGTCACCCACTAACAGTCTTTTTCTCAAAAACACATCTGCAGTTCTTTCCTGTGTTATGTTACCTGGAGAATCAGGTGCCAATAGATTTAAATTACCTGTTACAGCTTCAGAGGGCTCAGAAACAGCAATCTCCTCATCACAAGTGTATTCGGCAAGAGCAGCATAGGAGTTTTTCAATGGCAGAGGTTGTGGGCAATGCTTCTGGTCTACTGTTCTAATTCTTCCAGAGCCTACAGTGATCCATCTGCCTCTCCTTGCTGATCTCTGGGGTAGAGGGGCTTCTTTCTGAGGCAGCTTTGTAGAGGTAACAGGTATGTTACTTACCTTAGATTGACGTTTAGCTATTTCCTCCCTTAACAGGGAAAACTGCTTACAAACAGGACAGCCCCTAAATCTCCAAAAAGTAGAACGATTAAAAAGTGCAAAACACCCATTGCACTGTATCTGAGACATTTTAAACTATGCAACACTTTAACAATAAGAAAAATATAAGTATTATTTACTACTGAATAAGCCTGATTAACCCTGAATAACTCCTGAAATAACTCAAATATCCTTATGTATTTGATCCTTTTTTAGTTTGATCCCTAAACTAAACTAAAGAGCAAAACAGATCTCTTTAAATACCCTCAGAAAGATAGGGTGGGGTCCCTCCTAATTGCTCACCTATGCAAACAATCTAATTGTTATCTAATTGCAATACTAAAAACCAGAATACAAAAGAATGTAAATTAACTCAAACCTTTAACTATTCAATTTCTGTAGTGAAACTAATTCACAGTTCAGGTCTACCACCTTTCTGAAATAACTCAAATATCCTTATGTATTTGATCCTTTTTTAGTTTGATCCCTTTGCTAAGAAGCAGAGCTAAAACATAGATTTTTCCAACAAATAAAAAGGAAGTTAGCTATATTATGTTGTGTATTTAATTAATTTTTTTCTCTATATCTATTAGTGTGACAAGTTTGGAGCAAAACTTTGCACCAAATATGTAGAAATAATATTGTCCCCTTGATTTGTAATGAGATACAAAGTTGTAGCATAATCCATAAGTAGTAATGTATTTTTCATTTGTATCCCTATATCTACTGCACCAAATGTATAGCAATAATAATGTTTGATTTAGAAAGGGTATACAATTTTAATAAAGTTTCTAATTTACTTTTATTATGTAATATACTTCATTCTCTTGCAGCATCAAACATAAGCTTTCTGTGTTTTCAGGCTCCCATTGAGTTCTATGGCATCCGTGACCTGAAGGGTGGCGGATTGAAAACCAGGTATGCTGAGTCGGAAAGGACGCGAGCGTAACTATAGAAATTTTGATAGCTTCGTGAGAGCTTCAAATAGTGTCGAATGGGAAGGCAAATGAACACGATTCCGCTCGAATTCCACAGGCTTTCAACTCGCATCGATGTGCGTCGAATTGGGATCGCGTTATCGTATATTATGTCACAAATTTCAACATTTCTTGACGGTTTGATAACTACCGTTATCCTAGTCTGCAATGTCTTTTTTTAAAATTGGCCCCTAGAACTGCACCCTAGAACTGCACTCCATACTCTAGGTGTGGCAGGAGCGTATTACCGCCTAGGCAGACAAGGCACAGGCCTAGGGTGGCAGTTTGGGAGGGGCAACAATTTTTCGCACTCTACAGTCAGAGAAACTGAATAAATCAACTTGAAACAAAAAAATAAATAAATAAACATTTTGCTATATATTTTTATTATTATGTGTGCCATGCCACTGTGTTTACCAGTTAGGGGCATTATCTGATTCACTATAAATCGGCCGCACTGCCTATTGAGCAGGAGACATACTGTCTCTACTTACTCACCGTTGCTGTATGCAGGAGAGACTGTTTCTACTTACTCACCGTTGCTGTATGCAGGAGAGACAGGTGCTGCTGGCTGCCTACTATGGATCCTGAACAGGGGCCTCCAAGATCTGTGCTGTCTAGTAGGAAGTGACTGAGTGAGAACAAGACACTGTGACCTCCTGCTCCCTCATCACTTCCTCCCAGCTTCCTATGAAGCTGCACGCGCGGGAAGAGGGCTAGGAGGGAGGCAGCAGCAGGCACACAGCGAGGTTAGGCTGGTGAGAAAAAAACATGTTTTTTTTAAATAACATGTCAGGAGAATTCCAAGTAAACAACGGTTCTGAGGATCTGTCTCATTCTGCTCTTAGCCTTCCCCAGGGAATAAATCAAATGTTTATATTGGAGGTCGTTAGCTTGCTCCTACACTTGTGCTGTGACGGATCTATCTCTGCCTGTTATGCTTGCATGCAAGGATAAACATATTATCATTACTTTATTGCCCACCTAAGTCAGAGCAGTTATAAAGTTTTTGTGTGTGTGTAAATATGTGTATGTGTGTGTGTAAATGTGTGAATGTATATTTGTGTGTGTGTGTAAATGTATGTTTGTGTGTGCGTGTAAATATGTGTATGTGTGTTTGTGTGTAAATGTATGTTTGTGTGTGTGTGTAAATATGTGTGTGTGTGTAAATGTGTGAATGTATGTTTGTGTGTGTGTAAATATGTGTATGTGTGTGTGTAAATATGTGTATTGTGTAAATGTGTGAATGTATGTTTGTGTGTGTGTATTAATGTGTGAATGTATGTTTGTGTGTGTGTAAATATGTGTATGTGTGTGTAAATGTGTGAATGTATGTTTGTGTGTGTGTAAATATGTGTGTGTGTGTAAATTTGTGAATGTATGTTTGTGTGTGTGTGTAAATATGTGTGTGTGTAAATGTATGTTTGTGTAAATGTATGTTTGTGTGCGTGTAAATATGTGTATGTGTGTTTGTGTATAAATATGTTAATGTGTGTTTGTGTGTAAATGTATGTTTGTGTGTGTGTAAATATGTGTATGTGTGTGTGTAAATATGTGTGTAAATGTGTGAATGTATGTTTGTGTGTGTGTGTGTGTGTGTGTAAATATGTGTATGTGTGTGTGTAAATGTGTGTGTGTGTGTGTGTAAATGTGTAAATATGTGTGTGTGTGTGTGTGTAAATATGTGTGTGTGTAAATGTGTGAATGTATGTTTGTGTGTGTGTGTAAATATGTGTGTGTGTGTGTGTGTGTGTAAATGTGTGAATGTATGTTTGTGTGTGTGTAAATATGTGTATGTGTGCTTATTAATGTGTGAATGTATGTTTGTGTGTGTGTGTAAATATGTGTATATGTGTTTGTGTGTAAATGTGTGAATGTATGTTTGTGTGTGTAAATATGTGTATGTGTGTGTGTAAATATGTGTATGTGTGTGTATTAATGTGTGAATGTATGTTTGTGTGTGTGTGTTTGTGTGTAAATGTATGTTTGTGTGTGTGTAAATATGTGTGTGTGTAAATGTGTGAATGTATGTTTGTGTGTGTGCGTGTGTATAAATATGTGTGTGTGTAAATGTATGTTTGTGTGCGTGTAAATATGTGTATATGTGTTTGTGTGTAAATATGTGTATGTGTGTTTGTGTGTAAATGTGTGAATGTATGTTTGTGTGTGTGTAAATATGTGTATGTGTAAATGTGTGAATGTATGTTTGTGTGTGTGTAAATATGTGTATGTTTGTGTATTAATGTGTGAATGTATGTTTGTGTGTGTGTGTAAATATGTGTATGTGTGTTTGTGTGTCAATGTGTGAATGTATGTTTGTGTGTGTGTAAATATGTGTGTGTGTGTAAATGTGTGAATGTATGTTTGTGTGTGTGTATAAATATGTGTGTGTAAATGTATGTTTGTGTATGTGTAAATATGTGTATGTGTGTTTGTGTGTAAATATGTGTATGTGTTTTTGTGTGTAAATATGTGTATGTGTGTGTGTAAATGTATGTCTGTGTGTGTGTGTTAATGTGTGAAGGTATGTTTGTGTGTGTGTAAATATGTGTATGTGTGTGTGTTAATGTGTGAATGTATGTTTGTGTGTGTGTAAATATGTGTTTTTGTGTAAATGTATGTTTGTGTGTGTGTAAACATGTATATGTATGTTTGTGTGTGTTTACATATGTGAATGTGTGTGTAAATGTATGTTTGTGTGTGTGTGCAAATGTGTGAATGAATGTTTGTGTGTGTGTAAATACTGAATGTGTGTGTAATGTGTGTATCTGTGTAAATGTGTGAATGTATGTTTGTGTGTGTGTAAATATGTGTGTAAATCAGCCAATCAGATTTTTCCTACCTTAATTCCGATTGGCTGATAGAATCCTATCAGCCAATCAGAATTCGAGGGATGCCATCTTGGATGACATCACTTAAAGGAACCTTCATTCGTCAGGAGTCGCCGGAAGTAGAGGATGGATCCGCGTCGGCTGCTTCAAGATGGTCCCGCTCCGCGCCGGATGGATGAAGATAGAAGACGCCGCCTGGATGAACATGTATACCGGTCCGGATGTCCTCTTCCTGCCAGATAGGATGAAGACTTCAGACCCTCTTCTGGACCTCTTCTTGCCGGATAGGATGAAGACTTCGGACCCTCTTCTGGACGGATCGGTGATACCCGGCGTGGTGAAGATAAGGTAGGGAGATCTTCAGGGGCTTAGTGTTAGGTTTATTAAGGGGTGTTTGGGTTAGATTAGGGGTATGTGGGTGGTGGGTTGTAATGTTGGGGGGTATTGTATGTTTTTTTTACATGCAAAAGAGCTGTTTACTTTGGGGCATGCCCCGCAAAAGGCCCTTTTAAGGGCTGGTAAGGTAAAATAGCTGTTAACTTTTTATTTTAGAATAGGGTAGGGCATTTTTTTATTTTGGGGGGCTTTGTTATTTTTTTAGAAGGCTTAGAGTAGGTATAATTAGTTTAAAATTCTTGTAATCTTTTTTTATTTTTTGTAATTTAGTGTTTGTTTGTTTTTGTAATTTAGTTTAGTTGATTTAATTGTAGAAAATTGTAGATAGTTTAGTTAATTAATTTATTGATAGTGTAGTGTTAGGTTTAATTGTAACTTAGGTTAGGATTTATTTTACAGGTAATTTTGTACTTATTTTAACTAGGTAGCTATTAAATAGTTATTAACTATTTAATAGCTATTGTACCGAGTTAAAATAAATACAAAGTTGCCTGTAAAATAAATATAAATGCTAAAATAGCTACAATATAATTATTCGTTATATTGTAGCTATATTAGGGTTTATTTTACAGGTAAATATTTAGCTTTAAATAGGATTAATTTATTTAATAAGATTTCTTTTATTTCGTTAGATTTAAATTATATTTAACTGAGGGGGGTGTTAGTGTTAGGGTTAGACTTAGCTTTAGGGGTTAATACATTTATTAGAGTAGCGGCGAGGTCCGGTCGGCAGATTAGGGGTTAATACTTGAAGTTAGGTGTCAGCGATGTTAGGGAGGGCAGATTAGGGGTTAATACTATTTATTATAGGGTTTTTGAGGCGGGAGTGAGGCGGTTTAGGGGTTAATACATTTATTATAGTGGCGGCGAGGTCCGGTCGGCAGATTAGGGGTTAATAAGTGTAGTTAGGTAGCGGTGACGTTGGGGGGGCAGATTAGGGGTTAATAAATATAATATAGGGGTTGGCGATGTTAGGGGCAGCAGATTAGGGGTTCATAGGGATAATGTAGGTTGCGGCGGTGTCCGGAGCAGCAGATTAGGGGTTAATAATAAAATGCAGGGGTCAGCGATAGCGGGGGCAGCAGATTAGGGGTTAATAAGTATAAGGTTAGGAGTGTTTAGACTCGGGCTTCATGTTAGGGTGTTAGGTGCAGACTTAGGAAGTGTTTCCCCATAGGAAACAATGGGGCTGCGTTAGGAGCTGAACGCTGCTTTTTTGCAGGTGTTGGGTTTTTTTTCAGCTCAAACCGTCCCATTGTTTCCTATGGGGATATCGTGCATGAGCATGTTTTTGAAGCTGGCCACGTCCGTAAGCAACGCTGGTATTTAGAGTTGAAGTGGCGGTAAATTATGCTCTACGCTCCCTTTTTGGTGCCTAACGCAGCCCTTCAGAGAACTCTAAATACCAGCGTTGTTTAAAAGGTGCGGGGGGAAAAAAACACTCGTAGCTAACGCACCCCTTCTAACGCAAAACTCTAAATCTAGGTGTTAGTGTTTAACTCCATCAGGATGGCCACATCCATCCAAGTTCGGATGCTAAACAAAAAAGGAAGCACATTATCGTCACTGCCATCATGTGCTTCAAAAACTGCACTGATTGGTTCCTGGGGGACTGCTTGGGTTAGCATGTTATTTTGCCAACAAAATATTTAAGGTTATCTTGCATTATT
Source organism: Bombina bombina (assembly GCF_027579735.1). Classification (NCBI taxonomy): domain Eukaryota; kingdom Metazoa; phylum Chordata; class Amphibia; order Anura; family Bombinatoridae; genus Bombina; species Bombina bombina. The sequence continues at coordinate 1,070,736,010 of NC_069501.1, read as the reverse complement.
CCGAGCAATCAATATATAGCACATAGCAGGATTAGAAAAGGAGCATAAAAAACATATTTGTTTTCTTTGTGCAAAGCAAAGCTTTTTTACTATGTATAATTAAAGCTTTAATGAGGAATTACATTCTGACTTGTATTTCCCTACATATATGGTAAAAGCATGGTAAAATGTTGCATCTATGCAATAAATGCTAGGGACATTAAACATAGTTAAAGGGACAGTAAACATAATATAAAATGTTTACTGATAAAAAGTAAAAAAAAAAAAATTACTTTGCTATATGCTTTCAAGTTATGGGCTTTCCAGTTCTGAAAATTGGAATTGCATCCTGCAGAATCCACAAGCCTAACCATGACACATATCTGACTATAGATGACATCAGCTAACAAAATTGTAGTCCTAAGCTTTGTCTACTTAATTAATGAAACGATTTTGGCTGCTCCAAAAAAGGCTTGTGGTGGGTGGAGTTTATTTATAATAAAACAACTGGTGCAAGGTTTTTATATATTCAAAAATTGTCCACACTTACCTAGTACATTAGTTTATTGCAAGACTACAGACAAATCCTGTATTTACAATTAGTTACTGTCCCTTTAAGTAAAACTTAAAATTCCACCCAAATCAGCATTGTTGTGTATATACAGCTCTGGAAAAAATTAAGAGACCACTGCAAAATGATCAGTTTTTCTGATTTTACTATTTATAGGTATGTGTTTGAGTAAAATGTTTGTTTTATTATATAAACTACTGTACTGACAACATAAGCAAACAAGTACTGTAGTGACAACTTGTGTCACTATAGTACTAAAAAGAGGCGCCTAGGAGTGACAAACAATAACTGGTGATAGAATCTGATATATATGTCAATAATTAGCTAAAGACAGTAATATACACAGTATGATAACTATGATATACAAACAATCAGTCCAGTATGGAATGGCATAGGAAGGGAAAGTCCTTGATGTCCGTAGCGTAAGGTTCCAGAAGTGAAAAATCCGGATGGAAGGGCCGCTCCTCTAGGGTGTCACGCCACGACACAAGTGAAAAGGATCTAGACAAATCAGAATAGAGGGCGCCACATAGTGCAGATCAGAAGGTAAATAATATAACATGCAAAGAGGACATAAGAATCCTACTCACAATAAGTAAAGCACAGATGTGCAAAACCAGCAATCCGGAACCACTCGTCGTCCGGTAGACCGATAGATGTTTATCACAAGGGTAGATCCTCGTCTCACCAGGGAGAGTCCAGGGATACTCAGGGATGTTTGAACAGAAGTCAGTCCACAATAAAGGAATCCAGCAATGACCAGTCTCACGCCTCAGGCAGCTGGAAGGGAGACTAGAGCAACTCCAAAAAAAAAGGGAGGTCAACGGTTCAAAAGATAAAGATAAAGATAAAATGATAAAAACAAAAGCAACGCGTTTCTCAGTGTAACACACTGTTTCATACAGCCTGATGAAACAGTGTGTTACACTGAGAAACGCGTTGCTTTTGTTTTTATCATTTTAAATAAATTTTAAGATTTAACCATCTCCTCACTTGCTGCCGACCTCTTTATCTTTTGAACCGTTGACCTCCCTTTTTTTTTTGGAGTTGCTCTAGTCTCCCTTCCAGCTGCCTGAGGCGTGAGACTGGTCATTGCTGGATTCCTTTATTGTGGACTGACTTCTGTTCAAACATCCCTGAGTATCCCTGGACTCTCCCTGGTGAGACGAGGATCTACCCTTGTGATAAACATCTATCGGTCTACCGGACGACGAGTGGTTCCGGATTGCTGGTTTTGCACATCTGTGCTTTACTTATTGTGAGTAGGATTCTTATGTCCTCTTTGCATGTTATATTATTTACCTTCTGATCTGCACTATGTGGCGCCCTCTATTCTGATTTGTCTAGGTACTGACAACATGTGTTGCATGGAGCATTGTCCTGCTGGAAAAAATACTTCTCAGAGTTGGGGGACACTGTCAAAACAGAAGGAAGCAAGGATAACCTTGTACATGGCTTGGTTCATGTGTCCTTCACAAAGATAAATCTGCCTGATTCCAGCCTTGCTGAAGCATCCCACAGATAATCATCAATACTCCACAATACTGTTGGGAGAGGGTCAGACACAGAGCTCCTTGGCTGTGCCATTCTGTAAGGAGGGTAGACTTGTGTCTCCTTTCTCTTTGTGTTATACTGCAAGGAGATAAACAGACTAATGGATCTGTGTAACACTGTTTCTCTCTTTATATAGCTTTCACTCTCTACAGGTCTGTAGCTTTGTAGTCCCCAATGTCTGCTGCTGGACCTTGTTCCTATAAACCGCCGTCTTTGAAATTTTAAGGATGGAAGAAACCTGACAATCAGTGTATCTCTCTGGCAGTAAAGCCAGAATTAAGCCCTTCTTTTTCTCACTCAAAACATTTCTTTTCAACTCTTTTGGCATGGTACTATTGAGATACTACTAGCACTGTTTTTATAATCCAGCCTAATTCAAGAGGCTAGTGATGGCCACAGCAGTGGTATATATAATATAATAAATGTCAGTAGTTTATAGAATAAAACAAAAATTTTCATTTTACTCAAATACATACCAATAAATAGTAAAACCAGAGAAACTTTTACAGTGGTCTTTTTTTTCCAGAGCTGTATATACACTGGCATTCAAAAAATTATGGTCACTTAGACATTTCAATATTTTCCATGAAAGCATACATTAAATTAGTTAGAATAGAAAATATAGTCATTGACAAGGTTAGAAAAAATAAATTTGACTCATCCCCCTCCCTCATCCTCCGCTTCCCCCTCCCCCCTTTTATAACCCCCCTCTCCACCAATGATGAAACCCACCCCCTCCCCCACCCAAGAAACTCAGACTGTGAAGGATACAAGTTAAATTTACTTTGTATTGCATTGTTTAAAATTATCAGTTCAGAATTTATTGTTCAAATACCAAAATTAAATAAAATGTTAAAACTATTGCAAAACAGATGCAAAATACATTGGCCTTGATTAACAGTTTGGAGACAACTTCTGTCTCTGGTCATATGAGGACATTGATGCATCCCGGATGGCTCCCATAGTATCATGGACTCTTGAAACCCTATTCAATACCAGGGACTCATAGGTACTCTCCCCTCTGATACTTACACTGTACTTGTCCTTAGATATGAGTGACTCTTGGCATTTGCACTAATATATTTAGATTTCAATAAAGATTTGCAAATCAAAAAAAAAAAAAATTTGAAGTGAAATAATAATTGTGTCCTTCAAACTTTGCTTTCATCAAAGAATCCTCCATTTGCAGCAATTATAGCCTTGCAGACCTTTAGTATTCTAGTTGTCAATTTTTTAAGTAATCTGAAGAGATTTCACCCCATGCTTCCCGAAGTACCTCCCACAAGTTGGATTGGCTCTATGGGAACTTCTTACGTACCATATGGTCAAGTTGCTCCCACAACAGGGCTGAGAACTGGTGACTGTGCTGGCCACTCCATTAAAGACAGAATATCAGCTGACTGCTTCTTCCCTAAATAGTTCTTCTATAGTTTGGAGCTGTGCTTTAGGTTATTGTCCTACTGTAGGAGGAAACTGGTTCCAATCAAGCGCCATCCACAGGGTATGGCATGGTGTTGCAAATTGGAGTGATAGCCTTCCTTCTTCAATGTCCCTTTTAACCTATATAAATCTCCCAGTTTACCACCAACAAATCACCCACAGACCATATCATTGCCTCCACCATGTTTGACAAATGGCATCAAGCATTAATCTAGCATATTTTCATTTGGTCTGCATCTTACAAATGCTCTTATTTGTGATCCGAACACCTCAAACTTAGATTCGTTTGTCCATAACACTTTTTTCCAATCTTCCTCTGTCCAGTGTCTGTGTTCTTTTGTCAATCTTAATATTTTCTTTTTATTGGCCAGTCTGGGATATGACTTTTTCCTTGCAACTCTGCCTAGATGGACAGCATTCCGGAGTTCACTGTTGACTTTGAGACTGGTGTTTGTAAGAACTATTTAATGAAGCTGCCAGTTGACAACCTGTGGGGCATTTGTTTCTCAAACTAGACACTCTAATGTATTTTTCCACTTGCTCAGTTGTGCACAGGGATCACCTACTCTTCTTATACTGTACTGGTAATATCGGGCAGACTTGCTGGGCCTATGGCTCTTATCTGCCATCAATATCTATGTTTCTAGGTTTCTATTCTGATTAGAGTCAGTTTGCGCTGTTGTATGAAGGGAGTAGTACACAGTGTTCTATGAGATCTTCAGTTTCTTGGCAATTTCTCGCATGGAATAGCCTTAATTTCTCAGAACAAGAATAGACTGAAGAGTTTCAGAAGAAAGTTCTTGTTTTTGGCCATCTAGAGCATGTAATCGAACCCACAATTGCTGATGCTCCAGATACTCAACTAGGCTAATGAAGGCTAGATTTATTGCTTCTTTAATCAGCCCAACAGTTTTCAGCTGTGCTAACATAATTGCAAAAGGGTTTTCTAATGATCAATTAGCCTTTTTATATTCATAAACTTGAATTAGCAAACACAATGTGCAATTATAACACAGGACAGATGGTTGCTGATAATGGACCTCTTTACGCCTATGTAGATATTCCATTACAAATCAGCCATTTCCAGCTACAATAGTCATTAACAACATTAACAATGTCTACACTGTATTTCTGATCAATTTGATGTTATTTTAATGACTTAAAAAAATGTTTTTCTTTTGTGTGTGTGTGCAATTAAATATGCAACTGCAAAGTGACGCAAACCTGCACGCTGGATAGAACTGAAGATATTGACTGCACAAACTTTACATTCTTATAATAGCCTTATACATAGCCAACTACTAAATTCTATGCTGAATGTTTATGTTGACCTTTTGCTCAGAACTGTTGACTTTTCCAATCAGATGCAATATTTGCCTTTTAAAACAGTTTTAAATCTAAAATAAAAAGACTTTTTGTCTTCACTTTTTTCTTTCCATTACCTAATCAGACAATTTCACCATTGTGCAGCTACTAAAAAAGAAAAATATCCTTTAAACTACATATACTATGGCAGAGAAATGAAAAGGTTTTTCTTTATTTATTTCACAGTCATCAAAAAAATAACTGATTGATTCATTGTTTCTGTGAAGAGAGAGCATACAAAATATGTTAATAGATTAATTAGAAGTGCTAAAAATGTTTTTAAAAGAATAAGAAAAAATCTGAAAAGAATTTCCCAATCCATTAAAAATCAACAGCATTTTTTCAGTGTTAAAGGGATACTAAACCCAATTTTTTTCTTTCATGATTCAGATAGGACATGCAATTTTAAGCAGCTTTCTAATTTACTCCTATTATCAATTTTTCTTCGTTCTATTGCTATCTTTGTTTAAAAAAGAAGGCATCTAAGCTATCTGAATCATGAAAGAAAAAAATTTGGTTTAGAGTTCCTTTTAAAGTTGTCATGCATAATTCAACTATATTTGAAAGAAGCAGAGCTATTTTCTCTGTGCGCTTTTCTTGCTATCCGGATTATCCCTTTAAATTTATCAATCAGATACACTAATACAAATCCATTTTAACAATTCAACATGGACACATATTAATTGCATTCAGGGAAGAAAAATGCAAATATATGTAAAAACTTTAAGAATCTTTTTTTAAACATCAGTTATGCCAATAGCGCAAGTAAAGCCACTATAAAAAGAATTAATGAAGTGGGTGTCAGTAGATACGCAATGACGGATAACTTAGCATTATAGTGGAGAAAGATTCAACAGTAGTTAGAAGGACTCATCTTCCTGATAAGCATGGTCCAGTAAGAGAGGGGTGTGAGACCACAACTTATAACAGTGCTTGGCCCAGTAGGTGGTGGTGAGAGGGGTGGATGACCACAAACGTGCAATCCATTCTGGGGTAGAACCCATACAGGCAAAAGAACCTCCAAAAGCCCAAAGGTACCTTAAAAGGACAGTAAACACCTTCGTCTAGATTTAGAGTTCTGTGTTAGCCGTCAAAACCAGCGTTAGGGGGTCCTAATTCTGGTTTTGGCCTACTGCTGGTATTTAGAGTCTTGTAGGTAAGGGTCTAACGCTCACTTTCAAGCCGCAACTTTTCCATACCGCAGATCCCCTTACGTCAATTGCGTAACCTATCTTTTCTATGGGATCTTTCTAACGCCGGTATTTAGAGTCTTGGCTGAAGTGAGTGTTAGAACTCTAACGACAAGACTCCAGCCACAGAAAAAAGTCAGGAGTTAAGAGCTTTATGGGCTAACGCCGGTTCATAAAGCTCTTAACTACTGTGCTCTAAAGTACACTAACACCCATGAACTACCTATGTACCCCTAAACCGAGACCCCCCCCACCACACTCCCGCCTCAAAAACCCTATAATAAATAGTATTAACCCCTAATCTGCCCTCCCTAACATCTCTGACACCTAACTTCAAGTATTAACCCCTAATTTGTCGACCGGACCTCGCCGCTACTATAATAAATGTATTAACCCCTAAAGCTAAGTCTAACCCTAACCCTATCACCCCCCTAAGTTAAATATAATTTTAATCTAACGAAATAAAATAAATCTTATTAAATAAATTAATCCTATTTAAAGCTAAATACTTATCTGTAAAATAAACCCTAATATAGCTACAATATAAACAATAATTATATTGTAGCTATTTTAGGATTTATTTTTATTTACAGGCAACTTTGTATTTATTTTAACCAGGTACAATAGCTGTTAAATAGTTAATAACTTTTTAATAGCTACCTAGTTAAAATAATTACAAAATTACCTGTAAAATAAATCCTAACCTAAGTTACAATTAAACCTAACACTACACTATCAATAAATAAATTAAATAAACTACCTACAATTATCTACAATTAAATCAACTAAACTAAATTACAAAGAAAACCAAACACTAAATTACAAAAAAAAACACTAAATTACAAAAAATAAAAAAAGATTACAAGAATTTTAAACTAATTACACCTACTCTAAGCCCCCTAAAAAAATAACAAAGCCCCCCAAAATAAAAAAGGGCCCTACCCTAATCTAAAATAAAAAGTTTACAGCTCTTTTACCTTACCAGCCCTTAAAAGGGCCTTTTGCTGGTGTCATGATCCGGTGTACATGCGCTCAGGACACAGACCCTCGGGGCAGTGGTAGGGATTTGAAGACACCGACCCCTGACCCGGGGAAGTGTATCCTGGACGTGGATAGATGATATTCTGTGATTCATAGTTGCTAGAAGTTATTGTAGAATAAATGGAGAGTGCAACATTTGTATACAATATATTCTGAGTTCACTGTGACTTATAGTTAGTTAATAGAAGTAACTGCAGGATTCAATGAGAGAAAAATATAGCAAAATGGAATGTTCAGGCTTCAGAGTAAACTGGTAAAAGATTGACACTTAGATGCAAACTAAGGATTGTTGCAGGTTCACAGTACATAATATTATATAAAGCTGTATGTCAGTGTTAAAGCACAGCTGCACAGGTACTTGACAAGCTGCAAGTTTAGGCATTAATTACTGTTTGTGCATTTAGATGCAAACTTGGTTTGTTGCAGGTTCACAGTACATATTATTATAAAGAGCTGTATGTCAGTAATTAGCAGAGCAGCACAGGTGAAAGTTAAGTTTAAGGCATCAATTACTATTTGAACATATATTGGAGAATCACAGGAAAGCTTTTAATTGAACACATAGATGCAGAGTTCAGAATATGTTACCATATTTGCAACAGGATATTTCAGCAATGACAACTTGTAGCAGAGAAATAGTTATAAAGTTCTGAGTAGGATGCTGTTGTAATTAGAGAGTGATGATAACCAAAAGTATGCTTGATTTATAATAAAGTTCTGAATTTGTTAAGTAGCAGTGTCCAGGAAACAGAAAATGGAATTATTTGGATACTTGCAATTTGATGATTTTAGGCATTGGAATAGAAAATGCTGTAGGTTGAAATAGTTGGTAAATTCATACAGGAAACAGTCACAGACCTCTGTTGTTCAGGATCACAACTTCAATGTTAATGCAAGGCACATTAGACCTGAGAAGGCTTAAAAAGAGGCTGAGGTAATCAGGTGCATGAATGATTAATCAGGCAGGCAGGCAGGCAAGCTGAATGTGAATACTGCCCAAATGCAGCAGTCAGAGAAGGATTTCTTAAAGGGATAGTGATATTAGGCTGAGATATGTTACAGATTCCCCTCCTTAAAGGCGACCTCCGGGCGCCCAATACAATCCAAAAGGAGAGAGAACAAAATTGATATGGAGAATCGGTAGTAGGTGTATGGAGGTAGTGAGTCCAATCGGAAATCAAGAAAGGAGGGTTGGAGATCTCTTGAAAAAGTTGAATGACGAAGTAAAGGCCATGTAATTCAGGTAACAAAATATCTTGACAATGATGAGAGCAAAACTTGAAGTCAACTTTTTTGTAGTCATCGTGAGAATGCATGAACGTAACATACAATGAGCTTCCTAACACAGAATCATCCTGAGGGTAGACAGGTGGATGTTCTTCATGATAGATGACCATGTACATAGCCAATGAAAAGGCAGCCAGTCCTAGAGATATGAATAGGCTTTCCTCAGCTTCAGAAATAGAGATGCAGCATTCTGGATTGATAACCAGATTAACCACCTTTGGGTCAGAGATTTGAGTATCCTCAGAATTAACCTCTTGGCTGAGGATTAGATATACTCCAAAAGAAAAAGCTATAGCCACTTCTAACGCAATAGCAGGGCTTTCTTCAAAATAGGAGATAGGAGTGTAGAGTTCAAGATTTGTCCAGTTCTTGCCATCTTCTAATTCAAAATGAAATGTCTCCTTACTGGATTCAGAATCAAAAGTGTTCTCACTAAGAATAGGTATATGAATGTCCACACCAGGGCAAGGTTCAGGAATACCCACATCTGGGCAAGGTTCAGTCATATCCTCAGTAGGATCAGGTGAAGGAATGCCCATGCCAGGGCAATGTTCAGAAGTACCCACATCTGGGCAAGGTTCAGGAATATCCTCAGTAGGATCGGGTGAAGGAATGCCCATGCCAGGGCAAGGTTCAACTATAGAGAAAGAAAAAGAACCCACTTTAGAGCCAGGAACCATACTCTCTTCTGAGCAGAGGGCAAGGCTTTCTTCAGGGTTCATAAACGAAGAATTAACAAGACCCACTTTAGAGCCAAGAACCATACTCGCTTCTGAGTAGAGGGCATGGCTATCTTCAGGATCAAGTATTATTACACCCATTTCTGGGTTAAACAAACGAATACCCATACCAGGGTCAAAAACAGGAGAGTCCACCTTGATGTCAGGTTTAGTAGTATAATCATGGGAAACAGGAACAGGAATGGGCACAGGGGAATCTTCTTGAAGAACTTTTGTACAAGTTTCAGGTTCAAGAATGTCCACTTGCGAACTTGGTTCAAAGTTGTCCTCACAGGATTGAGTATCAGGAATTCCTGTACAGGAAACTGATGTAGTAGAAAATGTAGGTTGATGCAAAGTATCTCCCAAGGGAAACAATTTCTTAGATGCAATAACAGAAGAATTTTGAGAAGGTGAAGTGTACTGAAATATGCCACACTCAGGTAGATGCGGAGGAATTGTGACACAAGATTCTGACTGAGAAGTTATCTGGAGTTCAGCAGGCATGCTTATTGGAGTTTGAATATCAGAGCTAAATTCTCCAGGGATTATCTCTGGTAAACTGAAAGGTTGTATATCTGGAACAGAATTATCTTTTGCTTCTAGCACAGGGTTTACAGGTATTGAGGCAGCATGAGAGGGATGCAAGAAATCAATAGTTGGAAACAGTTTTTGTAGTTGTTGTAGAGTCTGAGAAGAGATACCATTAGATGCTTTAAGAAGAGACTGATAGTGACTATAGACATCATCCAGCTCGGTGTTGACAGTGTCAGGAGGCAAGAGAGGGTCTGGTACAACAGAATCTAAAACAGGGGAATCAGGCTGAGTTTCCTCTTTGCACTTCTGATTTTCTGTGGGCAGAAGGATTTTCTTCTTCTTCTTTTTCTTAGAGAGCTTAGATTTCTTCCCAGTATGAGGCTTCTTAGGTTGCTGCCATTGTGGCTTGTAGTAAGGTTGAGAACAGAAATCCTCTTCATCACTGGATGTATAATTCTGATGTGATAAATCAGCATAGTAGTTGAGGGGACCTTTACTCCTAACAGCAGTCTGTAAACCAGATGTCCTTTCTTCCAGCTCTGAATCTGTCCAATCTAACGAATCCATGGTAATATCAGAAATAGATCAATATTTCCATGAGAGGTTTCTTGATGGGAGCTGTCTGTATCATCCATGTTGTAAATATAACAACCAAGGATGTCATTATAGCAAATAGGTTGAGGTCTTGTCTGAGTTTGTGGCGAATTAAAGTTGCGCTCATACCAGTCTAATGCCAATTCAGCTGGATCTGTGAAGTCATCCTCCTTGTTGACATATACAGACTCAGAATCAGTATCATCAGGATAGGAATCACAAACAGGAGGAGTAGATGGTATTCTGGAACAGTAGTCCTGTCTCTTTAAATCTTTAAAGGTCTGAATTTTTTCTGCTGAATCTATGAATGCATCCTCTTCAGTTACATAGTCAGACTCAGAATCAGTTTCACCAAAATGGAAATCACGAACATGAGGAACAGATGAAATTCTAGAATAGTGGTTCTGTCTCTTTAAATCTTTGAAAGCCTGAATTTTTTCTGCTGAAGCTATGGTTAAATCCTCTTCATTTTCATAGTCAGATTCAGGATCAGTTTCACCAAAATGGTAAGCACGAAATTGAGGAACAGATGACATTTTAGAAAAGTGGTTCTGTCTCTTTAAATCTTTGAAAATCTGAATTTTTTCTGCTGAAGCTATGGTTAAATCCTCTTCATTTTCATAGTCAGATTCAGGATCAGTTTCACCAAAATGGTAACCACGAACTTGAGTAGAGGATTGTCTAGAATGGGAGTACTGTGTCTTTAAATTTTTTAAAGTTTGAAAATCTTCTGTTTTTCCTTTAGGGATTGCTTGGGTCTGAGTTACGTTGTAATTTTTTATTTTCCTATGAGGGTCGGTGCATCCACTACCACTGCGGATCCCTTTTTTAGGCATTAACATTCTGTCATGATCCGGTGTACATGCGCTCAGGACACAGACCCTCGGGGCAGTGGTAGGGATTTGAAGACACCGATCCCTGACCCGGGGAAGAGTATCCTGGACGTGGATAGAGGATATTCTGTGATTCATAGTTGCTAGAAGTTATTGTAGAATAAATGGAGAGTGCAACATTTGTATACAATATATTCTGAGTCCACTGTGACTTATAGTTAGTTAATAGAAGTAACTGCAGGATTCAATGAGAGAAAAATATAGCAAAATGGAATGTTCAGGCTTCAGAGTAAACTGGTAAAAGATTGACACTTAGATGCAAACTAAGGATTGTTGCAGGTTCACGGTACATAATATTATATAAAGCTGTATGTCAGAGTTAAAGCACAGCTGCACAGGTACTTGACAAGCTGCAAGTTTAGGCATTAATTACTGTTTGTGCATTTAGATGCAAACTTGGTTTGTTGCAGGTTCACAGTACATATTATTATAAAGAGCTGTATGTCAGTAATTAGCAGAGCAGCACAGGTGAAAGTTAAGTTTAAGGCATCAATTACTGTTTGAACATATATTGGAGAATCACAGGAAAGCTTTTAATTGAACACATAGATGCAGAGTTCAGAATATGTTACCATATTTGCAACAGGATATTTCAGCAATGACAACTTGTAGCAGAGAAATAGTTATAAAGTTCTGAGTAGGATGCTGTTGTATTTAGAGAGTGATGATAACCAAAAGTATGCTTGATTTATAATAAAGTTCTGAATTTGTTAAGTAGCAGTGTCCAGGAAACAGAAAATGGAATTATTTGGATACTTGCAATTTGATGATTTTAGGCATTGGAATAGAAAATGCTGTAGGTTGAAATAGTTGGTAAATTCATACAGGAAACAGTCACAGACCTCTGTTGTTCAGGATCACAACTTCAATGTTAATGCAAGGCACATTAGACCTGAGAAGGCTTAAAAAGAGGCTGAGGTAATCAGGTGCATGAATGATTAATCAGGCAGGCAGGCAAGCTGAATGTGAATACTACCCAAATGCAGCAGTCAGAGAAGGATTTCTTAAAGGGATAGTGACATTAGGCTGAGATATGTTACAGCTGGGCATGCCCCAAAGAAAACAGCTCTTTTGCCTATAAAAAAAACATACAATACCCCCCCAACATTACAACCCACCACCCACATACCCCTAATCTAACCCAAACCCCCCTTAAAAAACCTAACACTAAGCCCCTGAAGATCTCCCTACCTTGTCTTCACCATGTCGGGTATCACCGATCCGTCCAGAAGAGGCTCCGCAGTCTTCATCCTATCCGGCAAGAAGAGGTCCAGAAGAGGCTCCGAAGTCTTCATCCTATCCGGCAAGAAGAGGAGATCCGGACCGGCAAACATCTTCATCCAAGCGGCATCTTGTATCTTCATCCATCCGACGAGGAGCGGCTCCATCTTCAAGACCTCCGGCGCGGAACATCCTCTTCTCCCGACGACTAGATGATGAATGAAGGTTCCTTTAAGGGATGTCATCCAAGATGTCGTCCCTCGAATTCCGATTGGCTGATAGGAATTAAGGTAGGAAAAATCTGATTGGCTGATTGAATCAGCCAATCAGATTCAAGTTCAATCCGATTGGTTGATCCAATCAGCCAATCAGATTGAGCTCGCATTCTATTGGCTGTTCCGATCAGCCAATAGAATGCGAGCTCAATCTGATTGGCTGATCCAATCAGCCAATCGGATTGAACTTGAATCTGATTGGCTGATTCAATCAACCAATCAGATTTTTCCTACCTTAATTCCAATTGGCTGATAGAATCCTATCAGCCAATCGGAATTCGAGGGACGCCATCTTGGATGACGTCCCTTAAAGGAACCTTCATTCGTCGTCGGGAGAAGAGGATGTTCCGCGCCGGAGGTCTTGAAGATGGAGCCGCTCCTCGTCGGATGGATGAAGATAGAAGATGCCACTTGGATGAAGATGTTTGCCGGTCCGGATCTCCTCTTCTTGCCGGATAGGATGAAGACTTCGGAGCCTCTTCTGGACCTCTTCTTGCCGGATAGGATGAAGACTTCGGAGCCTCTTCTGGACGGATCGGTGATACCCGGCGTGGTGAAGACAAGGTAGGAAGATCTTCAGGGGCTTTATGTTAGGTTTTTTAAGGAGGGTTTGGGTTAGATTAGGAGTATGTGGGTGGTGGGTTGTAATGTTGGGGGGGTATTGTATGTTTTTTTACAGGCAAAAGAGCTGTTTTCTTTGGGGCATGCCCCGCAAAAGGCCCTTTTAAGGGCTGGTAAGGTAAAAGAGCTGTAAACTTTATATTTTAGATTAGGGTAGGGCATTTTTTTATTTTGGGGGGTTTTGTTATTTTTTTAGGGGGCTTAGAGTAGGTGTAATTAGTTTAAAATTCTTGTAATCTTTTTTTTATTTTTTGTAATTTAGTGTTTGTTTGTTTTTTGTAATTTAGTTTAGTTGATTTAATTGTAGATAATTGTAGGTAATTGTAGGTAGTTTATTTATTTATTGATAGTGTAGTGTTAGGTTTAATTGTAACTTAGGTTAGAATTTATTTTACAGGTAATTTTGTAATTATTTTAACTAGGTAGCTATTAAATAGTTATTAACTATTTAATAGCTATTGTACCTGGCTAAAATAAATACAAAGTTGCCTGCAAAATAAATATAAATCCTAAAATAGCTACGATATAATTATTAGTTATATTGTAGCTATATTGTGGTTTATTTTACAGGTAAGTATTTAGCTTTAAATAGGAATAATTTATTTAATAAGATTTATTTTATTTCGTTAGATTTAAATTTTATTTAACTTAGGGGGGTGTTAGGGTTAGGGTTAGACTTAGCTTTAGGGGTTAATACATTTATTATAGTAGCGGCGAGGTCTGGTTGGCAGATTAGGGGTTAATAATTGTAGGTAGGTGGTGGCGACATTGGGGGGGCAGATTAGGGGTTAATACTATTTATTATAGTGTTTGCGAGGCGGGATTGCGGCGGTTTAGGGGTTAAAACATTTATTATAGTAGCGGTGAGGTCCGTCCGGCAGATTAGGGGTTAATAAGTGTAGGTAAGGTAGCGACGACGTTGTGGGGGGCAGATTAGGGGGTAATAAATATAATATAGGGGTTGGCAGTGTTAGGGGCTGCAGATTAGGGGTACATAGGGATAACGTAGGTTGCGGCGGTGTACGGAGCGGCAGATTAGGGGTTAAAAATAATATGCAGGGGTCAGCGATAGCAGGGGCGGCAGATTAGGGGTTAATAAGTGTAAGGTTAGGGGTGTTTAGACTCGGGGTACATGTTAGGGTGTTAGGTGCAGACTTAGGAAGTGTTTCCCCATACGAAACAATGAGGTTGCGTTAGGAGCTGAACGCTGCTTTTTTGCAGGTGTTAGGGGTTTTTTTCAGCTCAAACTGCCCCATTGTTTCCTATGAGGGAATCGTGCACAAGCATGTTTTTGAAGCTGGCCGCGTCCGTAAGCAGCGCTGGTATTGAGAGTTGCAGTGGCGGTAAATATGCCTGTACTCTCCCTTTTTGGAGCCTAACGCAGCCCTTCAGAGAACTCTAAATACCAGCGTTGTTTAAAAGGTGCGGGGAAAAAAAAACATGCGTAGCTAACGCACCCCTTCTAACGGAAAACTCTAAATCTAGGCGCTTGTAATTACAAGATATGCTATAAAATAACATATCGGCCAAGTAAATAAAGATAGAGGATTTATATTGTGTATATTTAAAAAAAAAATATTTGATTGATTTTAACAAAATAGATAAATAAATAAAAATCCTTTTGCTTTTTTTAGCACACTCTTTTTTTGGCTAAATTGGAGTAAAGTGAGGTTGGGAGACGTCCTTTTAAGAGTTCCTTAAGGTTTTAAGGGTTTTTTCTGTGTAAATCTATGTCCGTGTCATGCTCTTCAGAGCGGGTTCAGGGATTTGGAGCTCTTTTGTAGAGGTGGCAGATTTAGTCCTATCATGTACACTAAAATGGGCCAGTGGAATAGGATTATTTGAGGAACTACATAGAGGGGGATAGTTTTCCCTTTTTTCTTTTCTTTCCCCCCTTTTCTCCTGTTTTTAATAAATACACTTTTTAACTTAAATATGGCAGACTCTTTGAATTTCCTTTTGTGGAATTTTGGAGGGATAACCTCCCCTATTAAACGTAAATCTATTTTGAAACAATTGAGTGTATATAAACCTCACATTGCATTTCTTCAGGAAATGCATCCCACGGCTAAGGAGGTGGCGAAACTTAGAAGTGGGTAGGACATGTGGTGGGCACCCCTTGTAAAAAGAGAAAGAAAGGAGTGGTAATACTGTTCCATAAAAATCTATTTTTTAAGATTTTAAACCAAGAAATGGATCCAGATAAGAGATGCATCCTAGTTGAGATAGAGGCCCAGGGTCTACGATATATGCTTTGCAACATTTATGGACCCAATGTAATAGACTGTAAATGTTGGGATGACATGAAAGTAAGATTATATAATTATTCAGGAAAGAACTTAATAGTTGCCGGCGATTTCAATATGGCTATGCATCCCCTGCTGGATAGAGTATGAATAGGACAGCAATCTGTTAGCACCAAAGAATCCAGAATGCTTAGGGATTTTTACAAGGATCTGAAATTAAAAGATATCTGGCGTATCCAAAACTCGGATGGCCGGGCATATACCTGTGAGTCTAAAGCATATAGGTCATTGTCGAGAAGGTAATAGATTTTTCTTCCCTAAATATCTCATCAATAATATGGCTTTTAAAAACTGGCTAATAAGAAAGTGGAAGGATTATGCCTCCTTTAATGGAAACTATGTTGATAAGATAGAAGTATACTGGTAGGCTGCCTAAACAGTATTGAGCGGAGAAATTTGAGCCCACCTATGTTACTTGAAGAGAAAGTCTAAGGCTCGAGAAATACCGTTAGCTAATCAAGTTAGAAATAAATATAATCAATATGTACAGGTGCCTAACTTCAAAAATATACTTAAAGCAAACTTGAAAGAGAGTTATTTATAAAACAACAAAAAAACAGTCCAGGCAGATCTAAGAGATTGTGCTATCTTTGGTAGCAACTACAGTAGGTCAGCTAAATATCTGGCTAAATAAATAAAAAAAATAAAAAACTATCACCTAGATTACGAGTTTTGAACCCTGAGTCTAAACACCCCTAATCTTACACTTATTAACCCCTAATCTGTTGCCCCCGACATCGCCGCAACCTACATTATACTTATGAACCCCTAATCTGATGCCCCCAACATCGCCGACACCTACATACTATTTATTAATCCTTAATCTGCCTTTCCCAATGTCGCCGCAACCTACCTACGCTTCTTAACCCCTAATCTGCCGCCCCCAACCTCGCAGCCACTATAATAAACATATTAACCCCTAAACCGCATCACTCCCGCAACCCAAACATTAGTTAAATATTATTAACCCCTAATATGTTGTCCCTAACATCGCCGCCACCTACCTACACTTATTAACCCTTAATACCCCAACGTCGCCACCAGTATAATAAACATGTTAACCCCTAAACCTAAGTCTAACCCCCCCTAACTTAAATATACTTTAAATAAATCTAAATAAAATTACTATAATCAACTAAATAATTCCTATTTAAAACAAAATACCTGTAAAATAAACCCTAAGCTAGCTACAATATACAGTGGGGAAAAAAAGTATTTAGTCAACCACCAATTGTGCAAGTTCTCCCACTTAAGAAGATGAGAGAGGCCTGTAATTTTCATCATAGGTATACCTGCATGCAGATCTCCTTAAGAGCAGTGATGTTTTGGGGCTGTCGCTGGGCAACACAGACTTTCAACTCCCTCCAAAGGTTTTCTATGGGGTTGAGATCTGGAGACTGGCTAGGCCACTCCAGGACCTTGAAATGCTTCTTACGAAGCCACTCCTTCATTGCCCGGGCGGTGTGTTTGGGATCATTGTCATGCTGAAAGACCCAGCCACATTTCATCTTCAATGCCCTTGCTGATGGAAGGAGATTTTTACTCAAAATCTCCCGATACATGGACCCATTCATTCTTTCATGTACACGGATCAGTCGTCCTGTTCCCTTTGTAGAGAAACAGCCCCAAAGCATGATGTGGCCACCCCCATGCTTCACAGTAGGTATGGTGTTCTCTCTCCTCCAAACATGACAAGTTGTGTTTCTACCAAACAGTTCTACGTTGGTTTCATCTGACTATATGACATTCTCCCAATCCGCTTCTGGATCATCCAAATGCTCTCTAGCATACTTCAGATGGGCCCGGACATGTACTGGCTTAAGCAGGGGGACACGTCTGGCACTGCAGGATCTGAGTTCTTGGCAGCGCAGTGTGTTACTGATGGCAGCCTTTGTTACGTTGGTCAAGCTCTCTGCAGGTCATTCACTAGGTCCCCCCGTGTGGTTCTGGGATGTTTGCTCACCATTCTTGTGATCATTTTGACCCCACGGGGTGAGATCTTGCGTGGAGCCCCAGATCGAGGGAGATTATCAGTGGTCTTGTATGTCTTCCATTTTCTAATTATTTCTCCCACTGTTGATTTCTTCACACCAAGCTGCTTGCCTATTGCAGATTCAGTCTTCCCAGCCTGGTGCAGGTCTACAATTTTGTTTCTGGTGTCCTTCGATAGCTCTTTTATCTTCACCATTTGGAGTGTGACTGTTTGAGGTTGTGGACAGGTGTCTTTTATACTGATAACAAGTTCAAACAGGTGCCATTAATACAGGTAATGAGTGGAGGACAGAGGAGCCTCTTAAAGAAGAAGATACAGGTATGTGAGAGCCAGAAATCTTGCTTGTTTGTAGGTGACAAAATACTTATTTTCCACCATAATTTGCAAATATTTTTTTTCCAAATCAGACAATGGGATTGTCTGGATTTGTTTCCACATTTTGTCTCTAATAGTTGAGGTATACCTATGATGAAAATTACAGGCCTCTCTCATCTTCTTAATTGGGAGAACTTGCACAATTGGTGGCTGACTAAATACTTTTTTTCCCCACTGTAACTAATAGTTACATTGTATCTAGCTTATGGTTTATTTTTATTTTACAGGCTAGTTATTATTTATTTTAATTAGGTAGAATAGTTACTAAATAGTTATTAAATATTTAATAAACTACCTAGCTTAAATAAATACAAAAGTACCTGTAAAATAAAACCTAACCTAAGTTACACTAACACCTAACACTACACTATAATTAAATTAATACCCTAAATGAAATACAATTAAATACAATTAAATAAAATTAGCTAAAGTACAAAAAAACATTAAATTACAGAAAATAATAAACAAATTACAAGATTTTTAAACTAATTACACCTAATCTAATCCCCCTAACAAAATAAAATAGCCCCCCAAAATAAAAAAGCCCTACCCTACACTAAATTACAAATAGCCCTTAAAAGGGCCTTTTGCAGGGCTTTGCCCCAAAGTAATCAGCTCTTTTACCTGTAAAAATAATTACAAATCCCCCCCCAACATTAAAACTCACCACCCACACAACCAACCCTACTCTAAAACCCACCCAATACCCCCTTAAAAAACCTAACACTAACCCCTTGAAAATCACCTTCCCGGGAGAAGTCTTCATACAACCGGGCCGAAGTCCTCAACGAATCCGGCAGAAGTGGTCCTCCAGACGGGCAGAAGTGGTCCTCCAGATGGGCAGAAGTCTTCATCCAGACGGCATATTCTATCTTCATCCATCCGGCGCAGAGCGGGTCCATCTTCAAGACATCCGAAGCGGAGCATCCTCTTCTTTCCACGGCGACTGAAGAATGAAGGTTCCTTTAAGTGACGATATCCAATAATCGTAATTAAGGTAGAAAAAATCCTATTGGCTGATGTAATCAGCCAATAGGATTGAGCTGGCATTCTATTGGCTGATTGGAACAGCCAATAGAATGCCAGCTCAATCCTATTGGCTGATTGGATCAGCCAATAGGATTTTTTCTACCTTAATTACGATTGGCTGATAGAATTCTATTAGCCAATCGGAATTGAAGGGATGCCATCTTGGATGAGGTCATTTAACGGTACCTTTATTCTTCAGTCGCCGTGGAAAGATGAGGATGCTCCGCGTCGGATGTCTTGAAGACGGACCCGCTCTGCGCCGGATGGATGAAGATAGATGATGCCATCTGGATGAAGACTTCGGCCCGTCTGGAGGACCACTTCTGCCGGATTTGTTGAGGACTTCGGCCTGGTTGGATGAAGACTTCTCCCGGTAAGGTGATCTTCAAGGGTGGGTTTTAATGTTGGGGGGGATTTGTAATTTTTTTTTACAGGTAAAAGAGCTGATTACTATGGGGCAATTCCCTGCAAAAGGCCCTTTTAAGGGCTATTTGTAATTTAGTGTAGGGTAGGGCTTTTTTTATTTTGGGGGGCTTTTTTATTTTGTTAGCGGGATTAGATTAGGTGTAATTAGTTTAAAAATATTTTAATTTGTTTATTATTTTCTGTAATTTAGTGGGGGTTTTTTGTACTTTAGCTAATTTTATTTCATTGTATTTAATTGTATTTAATTTAGGGAATTAATTTAATTATAGTGTAGTGTTAGGTGTTAGTGTAACTTAGGTTAGGTTTTATTTTACAGGTACTTTTGTATTTATTTTAGCTAGGTAGTTTATTAAATAGTTAATAACTATTTAGTAACTATTCTACCTAGTTAAAATAAATACAATAACTTGCCTGTAAAATAAAAATAAACCCTAAGCTAGATACAATGTAACTATTAGTTATATTGTAGCTAGTGTAGGATTTATTTTACAGGTAAGTATTTAGTTTTAAATAGGAATAATTTAGTTAATTTTAGTAATTTTACTTAGATTTATTTAAATTATATTTAAGTTAGGGGGTGTTAGGGTTAGGGTTAGATTTAGGGGTTAATAACTTTAGTATAGTGGTGGCGACGTTGGGGGTGGCAGATTAGGGGTTAATCAATGTAGGTAGGTGTCGGCGATGTTAGGGACGGCAGATTAGGGGTTAATAATATTTAACTAATGTTTGCGAGGCGGCAGTGTGGTGGTTTAGGGGTTAATATATTTATTATAGTGGCGGCGATGTCCGGTTCAGCAGATTAGGGGTTAAAAAATTTATTTTAGTGTTTGGGATGTAAGAGGGCCTCGGTTTAGGGGTTAATATGTAGTTTATGGGTGTTAGTGTACTTTTTAGCACTTTAGTTAAGAGTTTTATGCTACAGCGTTGTAGTGTAGTGTAAGGCAGTGATTTTTAACCTTTTTTTTGCCGTGGCACACTTTTTTACATTAAAAAATCCTGTGGCACACCACCATCCCAAAATTTAAAAAAAATCACACATTGTAGCCTAATACAGCATATATATATATATACACATACACACAAACACACACATACTGTATGTATTGTGCTGTTATGCCATGCCTCCTACAAACTACCCCTGCACTGGGAGTAAAAAACAAGCAAAGTTTAAAAAATATGTCACACTGTTGTCAGTCTGCCATGGCACACCTGAGGATCTCTCACGGCACACTAGTGTGCCACGGCACACTGGTTGAAAAACACTGGTGTAGGGTGTGCCGCTCACTTTTTGACAGACTCGCAATACCGGCGCTATGCAAGTCCCATTGAAAAAAGAGGATACGCAATTTACGTAAGTGGATTTGCGATATTTCCAAGTCTGGCCAAAAAAGTGAGCGTACACCTGTACCTGTAAGACTCGTAATACCAGTGGGCGTTAAAAAGCAGCGTTGGGACCGGACAATGCTGCTTTTTAAGCCTAACGCAAGACTCATAATCTAGCCGTATATTAGCAAGTAGAGTGGGTGGCAAGAGGCTGACCTCTAGCTTAGAAATTAGAAAAGCTTTTTTAGAGTATTTCAGGAGAATCTATGGAAAGAGCCAGGTCAACTTAGGAAATAAAGCAGCACTATGGGAAAAAATATCACTAACTAAGGAGGAACTGACCTATCTGAACCAAAATATTACACATGAATAAATTCTAGAAGCAATTAAGAAAGCAAAAGGGAACAAATCACCTGGGCCTGATCGACTGCCTGTAGAATTTTATAAAAGACCAGATCATAGTGGTATTGAATAGACTATTTAATGATTACTATAGGAATAATACAATTAACTCAATATATTTTGCTTCTTCAATAGTTACACTTATTCCAAAAAAAGTTAAGGATCCAGAAAATTTAGGGTTGTATAGGCCAATCTCGCTATTGAATTCCGACTAAGAACTATTTAATTAAGCTGCCAGTTGACAATCTGTGAGGCATTTGTTTCTCAAACTAGACACTCTATTGTATGCTCAGTTATGCACAGGGGCCTCCTACTCCTCTTTCTATTCTGATTAGAGCCAGTTTGCGCTGTTGTATGAAGGGAGTAGTACACAGCGTTCTAGGAAATCTTCAGTTTCTTGGCAATTTCTTGCATGGAATAGCCTTCAATTCTCAGAACAAGAATAGACTGATGAGTTTCAGAAAGTTCTGAAACAAGATGGCCAAAAACAAAGTTCTTGTTTTTGGCCATCTTGAGCATGTAATCGAACCCACAATTGCTGATGCTCCAGATACTCAAATAGGCTAATGAAGGCTAGTTTTTTTGCTTCTTTAATTAGCACAACACTTTTCAGCTGTGCTAACATAATTGCAAAAGGGTTTCTAATGATCAATTAGCCTTTTTAAATCATAAACTTGAATTAGCAAACATAAAGTGCCATTAGAACACAGTACAGATGGTTGCTGATAATGGACCTCTTTATGCCTATGTAGATATTCCATTACAAATCAGCCATTCCAGCTACAATAGTCATTAACAACATTAACAATGTCTACACTGTATTTCTAATCAATTTGATGTTATTTTAACGGATAAAAAAAAGTTTTTATTTTGTGTGTGTGTGTGTGTGCAATTAAATATGCAACTGCAAAGTGACGCAGACCTGCAAGCTGGAGAGAACTGAAAATATTGACTGTACAAACTTTACATTCTTAAAATAGCCTTATACATAGCCAACTACTAAATTCTATGCTGAATGTTTATGTTGACCTTTTGCTCAGAACTGTTGACTTTTCCAATCAGATGCAATATTTGCCTTTTAAAACGGTTTTAAATCTAAAATAAAAAGACTTTTTGTCTTCACTTTTTTCTTTCCATTACCTAATTAGACAATTTCACCATTGTGCAGCTACTAAAAAGAAAAATATCCTTTAAACTACATATACTATGGCAGAGAAATGAAAAGGTTTTTCTTTATTTATTTCACCGTCATCAAAAAAATAACTGATTGATTAATTGTTTCTGTGAAGAGAGAGCATGCAAAATATGTTAATAGATTAATTAGAAGTGTTAAAAATGTTTTTTTTTTTTTGTTTTTTTTTTAAATAATTTTTTATTGAGGCATTGAAAATTAACAACATAAAGAATATATCCAGTCACAGAACAGTAGATACAGAAAAAAAACTTATACATTTCACATATGAAGAGTAAACAAGAGTTAATTAAGACATTGGTGTGCTAGAATAGTATTTGTTATCACAGCGTCCCATCCATAGTAGTGCCATACATGTATGGAAGTTGGGATCAGTGGCATGAGATAAATAGCTAGGTCAGAAACAGAAAAATAAGGGTGAACATAAGTTATAATACTACTATTGTGATCTCTGATATGAAATGTAAAACTATAAATAAAAAAAACATGTGTGACTGGAACATATATAGATGCCTCATTTTTTTTTTTTTTTGTAACTGAAAACTAATGGTCCCCACTCTGCAATAAAGGCGTTCTAGAGATTAAATAAGAGTAAGAGGTAGGGAGTTGGCTGTTGTCAGGCCTCCCATAGGCCTGTATATAAGGGGGGGGGGAAGCAGCGGACCAAAGCCGCTTATAATAAAGGGGAGATGGGAGGGCGGAGCCGATCAATATGTTATAAAGGTGTAGGCTAGAGGGCTATTTAATTATATGAGGTGGGGGACTAAAAGAAGGAGGATGAAAATACTCATGGCAGATAAATTATAGAGAAGTGGTATGCATACTATAGAATATGTGTAATTCAAAGTTACTAACTAAGCTAATGTTAAAATAAAAGAATATGGTTTCACTAGGAGCTGAGGTCAGCACATTTTGAGACCCTGACATATGGACAAAAATCAAGCTTATTAAACTATATAGTAACAGGTGATGAGCATAAAAATAAAAACAAGGGTATATATACTAGCTAAAGAGAGTAGGGTGTTGCACCTCCAATAAGGTAAATACTAGTTTCAGGAGCTTAAATATTAGTATGGTACCTAGGTAAATTGTATGCAGGGACCAAAAATGCGTATCAGAGTAGAATAGTGTGAAGAATATGTAGGGGAGATGTTAGTCGGAGGACAATCTTCCTGGGGCTATATACGTTATAGAGGTGTAGGCTAAAGGGCTATTTAATTATATGAGGAGGGGGACTCAAAGAAGGAGGATGAAAATACTCATTGCATATAAAAGTGGAATAGTGTGAAGAATATGCGGGGGAGATGTTAGTCGGAGGACAATCTTCCTGGAGCTATACTTCCACTAGCCTAAGGCCATAGCAATGGCATATAATGTGATAAGATAGCTAGCTAACAGACAAACTCAATATGTAACAATAAATAAGGAGGATTGTGAGCTGGTTTATCATGACATAACTATGAGGCCCAAATAACAAAATTTAAATATTCAAGTTATGTGAACTTCAAAAACATAAAACAATAAGAATGAATAAGCTTGCATATGATAAGTAATTAGGTGGGATAGATGTTTGTATCTATATTGCTAGTACAGGCAAGTATCTTACCTAGGCATAATAGTCTGGATTATAAAGTAGTAGAGTTTGTACTGTACCGTAGAGCTAGTTCTGCTGAGGATATTATAAAACAGTAGATCCCCACTAACAATAGCCAATGAGAGAAACAAGCATAAACATTATATTACCCCATCAAACCTTCCTGCAGAGCCCAGTAAAGCAAGGGTTCATCTTAGAATAAGATATAATGTTAACTGGGTCTATCTCCAACATAGAGGAAAAAAAACGAAGAAAAAAAAAAAAAAAACAAGCCCAGCCAGAGTATAATAAACAAAACCACATCATCCTCAAACATCAATTAGAGATGAATAAATATTAATAACTGAGGTGATTATCTAAGGACTCTACATGGAGATCCCACAGCTAGTACAGGGTGAGACTTTCTGAAGTTGCATAAAAAAAAATTAGACAGATAGACTGCCATACTCAATATTTGCCATCTGATATAAAAATGTATAATAGTGGGCTATTCTATAATCCCAAATACTAAGCTGAAACTATAGGGTTTAAGCATTTAAATTCTACCCTATGTTAGGTGAGTAAAGCATAAATAAAAAAAAACAACAATATTCTCAATATACATTCCTGAACTATAATATTTAAGTAAACAGTGGAGACTTTAGAGATCTATAAACGCCAAGAGGTCCTCAGTCTCAAATATAACATGTAGGGCAGTAAAAACAGTAGGCCATAAAGTCTCTCAGTTCAATACAAAATAGATGGACAACGTAAGCTTACAGTTCAAATATGTAAAAAATGTAACTAAAGAAATAAAATGGAACTGAGAATTTGGGCGGTATATTAACACAGTTAACATTTATGTGGCAAGATTAGGAGTTTAGAACAAGGCAGTTTGTAAATCTTGGGTAGCGGGGAGTATAATGTTCAGAATGGTGAAAGCTTCTCAGGGAGATCTCAAAGGTTAAGACACCAGGTAGAGCCGAGTGTATGCAGTTAGTGTCCCTATTTCATACCAAAGTGTAGAGCCAGCAGATCATCAGTGCGATGTGGGGAGCTGCATGAGACACTGGGACATTACCCAATTCCCCTTCTACAATCGGTGCTGTAGACATTAAATGTACCCCATGCTGGGAAAGAAGTAACAACCGCCTCTGTAGTAAGATTAAGAGCTCCGGGTGGAAGAGGCAACACGTTAACATTGAGACAGGAGGCACTAAGTGTCATCAGAAGCGCTGCCACTTTCCACTTAGCGGGACGTAAGTTGGGAGCCGCCAGCAGGTCCGAGTTGGCTGTCAGATCCTTAGTTTCGATTTGGATCCTCTTGCCCCGTGGGCCGGCCGCATCCCCTGGGGCCCGAGCGGTTAGAGCATTCATAGGATCTGCAAGTTGAAATGGCTCCGGTGTTTGCGCTGCAGGGGCCGTTTCTTTCTCCTGCTTCCGAACAGCCGGTCTCATCTCAGTAATTTTGTTGTGCGCGATTGGTACAGGGTTAGTGCGTCTGGTCTCCTGTTTTGGTAGATAAGCTAAGAGCATTAGTATGTCTTCAGTCATACTCTGAAAATGCTCATCCAACAGTCGATGAATGTGTTGCTCCCAAGCCTCCAGAGCCTCCATGTTGGCCGAGTCAGGGAAGGGTATATGATATGCGGCAGCTCCACGTGGTATGTCTAAAGAGGAAATATTAATGAAATATCCTCAGAACGGTCCTCTTCTCTGCACCTGTAACTCGAACTGGCCAGTATTTGTGTTTTAAGAGATAATAATAAAAGTTCAGGCTTATTAAATATAAATTATTCACTATATTAATAGAAAAAAGCCCGGGGCTGTACAGGAACACGTCTGGCTGTGTTGGTAGTTGGCTCCGCCCCCCCTAAAAATGTTTTAAAAAGAATAAAAAAAAAAATCTGAATTTCTTTCATGATTCAGATAGAGTATGAAATTTTAAGCAACTTTCTAATTTACTCCTATTATCAATTTTTCTTCTTTCTATTGCTATCTTTATTTGAAAAAGAAGGCATCTAAGCTAAGGAGACCATTTTTGGTTCAGTCGCTGGACAGCACTTGTTTATTGGTGGGTGAATTTATCCACCAACAAAAATGAGCCGGCATCTAAACTTAAATTCTTGCTTTTCAAATAAAGATAGAAAAAAAATTGATAATAGGAGTAAATTAGAAAGTTGCTTAAAATTGCATGCTCTATCTGAATAATAAAAGGAAAAAATTGGGTTCAGTGTCCCTTTAAAGTTGTCATGCATAATTCAACTATATTTGAAAGAAGACCTATTTTCTCTGTGCGCTTTTCTTGCTATCCGGATTATCACTTTAAATTTAACAATCAAATACAATAATACAAATCCATTTTAACAATTCAACATGGACACATATTAATTGCATTTGGGGGAAAAAAATACAAATATATGTAAAAACTTTAAGAAATTTTTTTAAACATCAGTTATGCCAATAGTGCAAGTAAAGCCACTATAAAAAGAATCAATGAAGTGGGTGTCAGTAGATACGCAATGACAGATAACTTAGCATAATAGTGGAGAAAGATACAACAGTAGTTAGAAGGACTCATCCTCCTGATAAGCATGGTCCAGTAAGAGAGGGGTGTGAGACCACAACTTATAACAGTGCTTGGCCCAGTAGGTGGTGGTGAGAGGGGTGGATGACTAAAAACGTGCAATCCATTTTGGGGTAGAACCCATACAGGCAAAAGAACCTCCAAAAGCCAGAAGGCACCTTAAAAGGACAGTAAACACCTTGTAATTACAAGACATTTTATAGAATAACATATCAGCCAAGTAAATAATGATAGAGGATTTATATTGTGTATATTTGTAATTGTTTTATTTGATTGATTTTAACAAAATAGATAAATAAATAAATAAATTTAAAAAAATTGCTTTTTTTTTTAGCACAATCTTTTTTTTGGCTAAATTGGAGTAAAGTGAGGTTGGGAAACATCCTTTTAAGAGTTCCTTAAGGTATTAAGGTTTTTTTTCTGTGTAAATCTACGTTCGTGTCATGCTCATCAGAGTGGGTTCAGGAGTTTGGAGCTGGATGTCTTGAAGATAGAGCTGCTCTGCGCCGGAAGGATGAAGATAGAAGATGACATCTGGATGAAGACTTTTGCCCGTCTGGATGATGACTTCTTGCCGCTTGGATGAAGACTTCTCCCGGCTTCGTTGAGGACTTCTTGCCGCATGGATGAGGACTTCGCCAGCTGGTTCAGGATGGATGTCCGGTCTTCCAAAACTGTAAGTGGATCTTCGGGGATTAGTGTTAGGTTTTATTAAGGGTTTATTGGGTGGGTTTTATTTTTAGCTTAGGGTTTGGGCAATGTAAAAGAGCTGAATGCCATTTTAAGGGCAATGCCCATCCAAATGCCCTTTTCAGGGCAATGGGGAGCTTAGGTTTATAGATAGAATTTTATTTGATATTTTGTGTGGGTAGTGGGTTTTACTGTTGGGGGGGATGTTTGTATTTTTATTTGCCAGGTAAAAGAGCTTATATCTTTGGAGCAATGCCCCGCAAAAGGCCCTTTTAAGGGCTATTGGCAGTTTAGTTAGGGGTTTTATTATTTTTCTTTTTATTTATTTTGATAGGGCTATTAGATTAGGAGTAATTAGTTTAAATATTTGATCATTTCTTTTTTATTTTGTGTAATTTAGTGTTTATTTTTTTTGTAATTTAGTTAATTGTATTTGATTAATGTAATTTATTTTATTTTAGTGCAATGTTAGGTTTTACTGTAAGACAGGTTAGGATTTATTTCACAGGTAAATTTGTATTTATTTTAACTAGGTAGTTAGTAAATAGTTTATAACTATTTAATAACTAATCTACCTAGTTAAAATAAATACAAACTTACTTGTGAAATAAAAATAAAACCTAAGATAGCTACAATGTAACTATTAGTTATATTGTAGCTAGCTTAGGTTTTATTTTACAGGTAAGTATTAGTTTTAAATAGGAATAATTTACGGCTAGATTACGAGTTTGCGGTATGAGTGAAAAAAACAGCGTTAAGGCTCTTTTTCACTAATGCTGGTATTACGAGTTTTGCAGGTTTAGCTGCACTAAAAAAAGAAAAAATCTTGCTTGCAAGAAAGTAGGAAATTTAAAACCCTTAGCGCTGCAACAAGTACAGCTAAAATTGGTGATTAGATATAATTAGTGATGTCGCGAACCTAAAATTTTGCGTTCGCGAATGGTGAACACAAACTTCCGCAAAAGTTCGCGAACCGGGCAAACCGGGCGAACCGCCATAGACTTCAATAGGCAGGCATATTTTAAAATCCACAGGGACTCTTTCTGGCCACAAAAGTGATGGAAAAGTTGTTTCAAGGGGACTAAAACCTGGACTGTGGTATGCCGGAGGGGGATCCATGGCAAACTCCCATGGAAAATTACATAGTTGATGCAGAGTCTGGTTTTAATCCATAAAGGGCATAAATCACCTAACATTCCTAAATTGTTTGGAATAACGTGCTTTAAAATATCAGGTATGATGTTGTATCGATCAGGTAGTGTAAGGTTTTTTTTTTTTTAAATGTACACTACTGTTTTAGCAGATATGAGTTGCACTGGTGTGACACTGTGCCCTGGCAGGACCTGGAACGCACACGTGTGAGGGAAACTGACTGCTATTATTTCACAGTAAAAAAAGGTTTTGTTTTTTTTAAATGTATGTACACTACTGTTTTAGTAGATATGACTTGCACTGGTGTGACACTGTGCCCTGGCAGGACCTGGAGCGCACACGTGTGAGGGAAACTGACTGCTATTATTTCACAATAAAAAAAGTTTTTGTTTTTTTTAAATGTACACTACTGTTACACCAGATATGACTTGCACTGGTGTCACACTGTGCCCTGGCAGGACCTGAAACGTGTGAAGGAAACTGACTGCTATTATTTCAAATTAAAAAAAGGTTGTTGTTTTTTTTTTTTAGGCAGGTCCCGCTGCCCCGGCCGCTGGCAGCCAGACCCCCATATAGTGAAATTAGTAATAAGACCTATGTTAAACAAAGAGAAAAACATGGTAATGCAAAGGCAAAATTATGTGTTAGCAATTTTCTCATATCGCAGTGAATATAAACATTCCCCAGTAAGCAGTCACAACAGTTGTAACATGGATTAAAGTACTTCAGGTTAACTCATGCAGCAGAGATATCATAATTCCAATAACTGTCTATAAGAGCTGCCTGTGACATGTAGAATCAGTAACAAATTGTTTATATACAGGCTCACAAACTGCCCTATGCTGAGACAAACCATCTAGTTGCTAACTGGAGCAATAAAAGCCATTGTCACAGATAGAAAGTCTTTAGAAATATGTACATAAAAAACTGGAGGTCCGTAGCTCTAGTGGATCACTGCTAAAACATCAGTGCAAACATTAACTGGTTGTAGTACATATGCAAGCAATGGAGAGTAATGTGATATAAATCTGCAGCATGGGTAACAACGTATGTGTGCTCATACATAGTCTAGGGTTGACGACTTAGGTGTATCACATATAGAAACTCCGTGTGAGAGAAAGGACATGAATATATAATGTATCAACCTTTGTGAGAAATGACACTGTCTATAACAGAAAACTAACAAGCACTTGCGTGGAAAAGGTATACCATCAGTCACTGTCATAAAATCCTGTTTCCGCGATATAAAATAAAATATATGGATCCCAAGTTAGAGTTGTAGCAGCAGTCTGTGTTAACACTCTTGGCAAAGGTATACTTGTGAGTGATATGTGGGCTTCACAGGGTACTCGCAGGATAGCCAGGTTATTCAAGGGACAACAGACATCCGTTAGATCAAGATCATTAAACTCTTAACTATATACACATTATTATGGGAAGCGGCTGACAGTTAGCAAGTGCTAATCTCTACAACTAAGGTAAAGTAAAACAATACAAGCCACAACCGCAAAATTTTGGCAGAGACTCAGTTTAAGCATTTAAAAGCATACTGACATCAAGGAGTTCAGACCTGTCTATCCCACACCAGTTTTAAGTTGATGCGGGGAGTTTCCCCGATTTCCACCACAATGATGCAAAGCAACTGAGGTTGTGAGAGAATTAATGGGGTTGCCGCTTTTGCCAGAAGAGCTCCTGAAGAAACACAGTAGGAAGGGAACTGTGATCAGTTCCATTGTACTGCGCAGCCCAGCTGCGAGACTGTGAGAGCTGTTCCATATGCTTGTCTTTTCGCAGGGCATCATCACACACTCCCCACTTCGTGCAAACTCTATCTGTATCTGAGGGTGACTCTTTTCCTTAACCAGCAAGAGCGTCTGGTCCACTACATGGGCGCTGGAGATCGCCAACCCCGTAATATCACTCGCGCTGGAAAGGGGAGATATGCTCACCGCTTTGTGCTGTGAAGGACTGTCAGCCAGCTCATCTGCTGAAGGTGCTGTATATACTGCCACATTGCTCTGTAGATCATATAGAGAGGATGGTGGATGCCAGGGCCCCAAAGCATCGCACCCCCCACAGGCAGCTGGGGATGTGTGGTAATAGGTATTAGATCCTGCACAATCTGCGTCATCCGAGTGAACTGCCATGCTAAGTGCACGGTCAAAAGCGACTTGGTAGCTGTCTAGAAGCTTGCTCAGCTCGCCGATTATGTATGCCATTAATGCAATATTGTAGTCTCACAGTAGTTGTCGTCTCATAAAGCAGCAAAGTTACGGCTATCCAAACCGTGTCCTCCAGTCACCCACCGCGTGGTCAGGAAAATGGCCGCTGTTTAACAGTCTGTTTGGCAAATCAAGCTAACAGACCAAGTTATCTTCCAGGAATTGTTACCCTCCTTGATGCCGATTCTTTACACCTTCTATGTTAAGAGTTCCAGTTTTTAATAAGGTACATGAACCAAAGCGGTCACTAAATTTATATTTTAAGTATAGAATAGCCGGAGCTGCTGAGATGTGCGACCGCTCTGTTCCAAAGCTGGCTCCGCCCCCCTATTTAGATTTATTTTAATTACATTAAAGTTAGTGGGTGTTAGGATTAGGTTTGGGGGTTAATAACTTTAGTATAGTGGCGGCGGTGTTGGGGGCAGCAGATTAGGGGTTAGTAAGTGTAGGTAAGTGGCGGCGACGTTAGGGGCGGCAGATTAGGGGTTAATAAGTGTAATGTAGGTGGCGGCGGTGTCGGGGGCGGCAGATTAGGGTTAATAAGTGTAGATTGGTGGCAGCGATGTCGGGGGGCAGATTAGGGGTGTTTAGACTCGGGGTTTATGTTAGGGTGTTAGGTGTAAACATTAATTTTGTTTTCCCATAGGAATCAATGGGGCTGCGTTACGGAGCTTTACGCTCCTTTATTGCAGGTGTTAGGCTTTTTTTTAGCCGGCTCTCCCCATTGATGTCTATGGGGAAATCATGCACAAGCACGTAAAACTAGCTCACCGCAGCTCACAGCAGCGCTGGTATTGGAGTGCGGTATGGAGCTCAGTTTTGCTTTACGATCACTTATTGCCTGCTAATGCCGGGTTTTTGTAAACCTGTAATAGCAGCGCTATAGGGAGGTGAGCGGTGACAATAACTTGCAAGTTAGTACCGAGCAGCTGTTACCGCAAAACTCGTAATCTAGCCGTTTGGTATTAATTGTAATTTTTATTTGGAATTATTTTAATTATGTTAAAGTTAGTGGGTGTTAGGGTTAGGGTTACGTTAGGGTTAGACTTAGGGTTAGGTTTAGGGGTTAATAACTTTAGTATAGTGGCGGCGACATTGGGAGCAGCAGATTAGGGGTTAATAAGTGTAGTTAGGTTGCAGCGATTTTGGGGGCAGCAGATTAGGGTTTAATAACAGTAATGTAGGTTGCAGCGATGTTGGGGGCAGCAGATTAGGGGTTAATAACAGTAATGTAGGTTGCAGTGATGATGGGGGCAGCAGATTAGGGTTTAATAAGTGTAGTTAGGTGGCAGCGATTTTGGGGGCAATAGATTAGGGGTTAATAACAGTAATGTAGGTTGCAGCGATGTTGGGGCTAGCAGATTAGGGGTGTTTAGACTCGGGTTTATGTTAGGGTGTTAGGTTTAAACATAAAAATTAAAAAATTCCCCATAGACATCAATGGGGCAGCGTTACGGAGCTTTACGCTCCGTGATTGCAGGTGTTAGGCTTTTTTTTAGCCGGCTCTCCCCATTGTTGTCTATGGGGAAATTGTGCACGAGCACTTAACAGCAGCTCAAAGCAGCGCTGATATTTGTGTGCGGTATGGAGCTCAACGCTGCCATATCACCCGCAAACGCTTTTTTAAAACTCGTAATACCAGCGTTATAGTGAGGGAAATACCGACGAAAATGCTGCGGTCATTAATTTCCCTATATCGCTCAAAACTCGTAATCTGGCTGTTTGGTAGCAACTACGGTAGGTCAGCTAAATATCTGGCTAAATTAATAAAAAAAATATATATAAACCTATATTAGCAATTAGAGTGGGTGGCAAGAGGCTGACCTCTATCTTAGAAATTAGAAAAGCTTTTTTAGAGTATTTCAGGAAAATCTATGGAAAGAGCCAGGTCAACTTAGGGAATAAAGCAGCACTATGGGAAAAAATATCACTAACTAAGGAGGAACTGTCCTATCTGAACCAAAATACTACACATGAATAAATTCTAGAAGCAATTAAGAAAGCAAAAGGGAACAAAGCACCTGGGCCTGATCAACTGCCTGTAGAATTTTATAAAATTTTGCAAGACCAGATCATAGTGGTATTGAATAGACTATTTAATGATTACTATAAGAATAATAAAATGAACTCAATATATTTTGCATCTTCAATAGTTACACTTATTCCAAAAAAAGATAAGGATCCAGAAAATTTGGGGTTGTATAGGCCAATCTCGCTATTGAATTCCAACTACAGAATTTTGACATCTATTGTAGCAGAAAGGTTAAAAAAAGTGATGGATAAGTTGATACAAAAAGACCAAGTAGGCTTTATTACAGGCAGAAACTCGGTTAGGAACTTTCATAGGGTACTACTTGTTATTAACTATTATTCGAATAAGCTTCAGTCTAAGAGAAAAGCCAGCTCACAAAATGATCTTGCTATTCTCATTCTTGATGCCGAGAAGGTGTTTTATTCAATTATCTGGGATCATTTCTTTTCTTCGTTATATAATTTTGTACTAACAGGGTCCTTTTTGAGCTTTGTCCAATTGCTTTATAAGAAACCATTATCATCAATCTTAATCAATGATGAATTGACCCAGAGCTTTGTTCTGCATAAAGGAACAAGACAAAGTTGCCCGCTATCCCCCTTGTTATTCAATCTAGCAATTGAACCCCTATCGATATGTCTTAGACAAGAACTAGAGGGTATTATAGTAGGAGACCAGAAAATTGTTCTCCCGCTTTTTACAGATGATCTTTTTTTAAGTACAACACAAGAGAGTATACCTAAAGTTCTTGAAAGTATCAATGAATTTGGATCTTTCTCAGGCTATAAAGTTAATTCAGACACGTCTGAAATTCTGTGGATCTGTCAGGGTAAGGATAGCATGACCAGGTGCCCATTTAAAACAGTTAAGCATATTAAAGAGACAGTCAAGTCCAAAAAAACTTTCATGTTTCAAATAGGGCATGTCATTTTTAACAACTTTCCAATTTACTTTCTTTTAAAAAATATTTTTATTGAGGATAAAATGATATACAAATATAAAGTACAAACAATGCGTCAGATATTTGCATCATAACTGATCTTGGGATGTACTTAGAAAATAATAGTCCTTGCTATTTTTTTCCTCTAAACGATATAGGTCACTCTTGGACCTTAGAAGCTAGAGTAATCTGCAGATAGAGGTTAACTTAAAATAAAAAACAAACAAAAAGAATTGCATCCTAGAAGGGGATAATAACATATTGTTTAAAGAAAAAGGATGCATGAGCCACAATTGAACATACATATCATCTTGAGCAGTATTAAAGTGAAGGTAAACTTTGATGAATGAAAGCCCATTTTTAAAAAAATACTATTAAAAATAGGGGCACTTTCATTCATCAAAGTTTACAAAGCAGTGGTTTTGATTAAAAACTTACCTTTTTTTTCTTTTCACAACCAGAGCAGCTTCCCCATCCTGGAAATCCTCTCTTCACACGTCAACAAAGACTAATCCGGCTTCCTCCAATCACAACATGGCCTCAGGCAAAGACTACCCTGGGGGAAAAGCCATGATTGGAGGAAGCCGGATATATTACACATAAGGATAAACATTTCATCCCCTCCAGGTTTCCATAGCTCCGGCTGTAAGCCGCGGAGGACCAAGATGTTAAACATACATTTCTATCAAGATGGTCATGCAAAAATTATTATAGCTTGTCAGTTTTAAAAGATCAAATGCCACACTATGATCGCTCTGTTTGCATTCTAGTCACACAGCTAATAGATATACTTGTTCATGATATAACAGAGTAAGAGCATAAATGTGAGGGACTTTAAACTATACAGGGAGTGCAGAATTATTAGGCAAATGAGTATTTTGACCACATCATCCTCTTTATGCATGTTGTCTTACTCCAAGCTGTATAGGCTCGAAAGCCTACTACCAATTAAGCATATTAGGTGATGTGCATCTCTGTAATGAGAAGGGGTGTGGTCTAATGACATCAACACCCTATATCAGGTGTGCATAATTATTAGGCAACTTCCTTTCATTTGGCAAAATGGGTCAAAATAAGGACTTGACAGGCTCAGAAAAGTAAAAAATAGTGAGATATCCTGCAGAGGGATGCAGCACTCTTAAAATTGCAAAGCTTCTGAAGCGTTATCATCGAACAATCAAGCGTTTCATTCAAAATAGTCAACAGGGTCGCAAGAAGCGTGTGGAGAAACCAAGGCGCAAAATAACTGCCCATGAACTGAGAAAAGTCAAGCGTGCAGCTGCCAAGATGCCACTTGCCACCAGTTTGGCCATATTTCAGAGCTGCAACATCACTGGAGTGCCCAAAAGCACAAGGTGTGCAATACTCAGAGACATGGCCAAGGTAAGAAAGGCTGAAAGACGACCACCACTGAACAAGACACACAAGCTGAAACGTCAAGACTGGGCCAAGAAATATCTCAAGACTGATTTTTCTAAGGTTTTATGGACTGATGAAATGAGAGTGAGTCTTGATGGGCCAGATGGATGGGCCCGTGGCTGGATTGGTAAAGGGCAGAGAGCTCCAGTCCGACTCAGACGCCAGCAAGGTGGAGGTGGAGTACTGGTTTGGGCTGGTATCATCAAAGATGAGCTTGTGGGGCCTTTTCGGGTTGAGGATGGAGTCAAGCTCAACTCCCAGTCCTACTGCCAGTTTCTGGAAGACACCTTCTTCAAGCAGTGGTACAGGAAGAAGTCTGCATCCTTCAAGAAAAACATGATTTTCATGCAGGACAATGCTCCATCACACGCGTCCAAGTACTCCACAGCGTGGCTGGCAAGAAAGGGTATAAAAGAAGAAAATCTAATGACATGGCCTCCTTGTTCACCTGATCTGAACCCCATTGAGAACCTGTGGTCCATCATCAAATGTGAGATTTACAAGGAGGGAAAACAGTACACCTCTCTGAACAGTTTCTGGGAGGCTGTGGTTGCTGCTGCACGCAATGTTGATCGTGAACAGATCAAAACACTGACAGAATCCATGGATGGCAGGCTTTTGAGTGTCCTTGCAAAGAAAGGTGGCTATATTGGTCACTAATTTGTTTTTGTTTTGTTTTTTAATGTCAGAAATGTATATTTGTGAATGTTGAGATGTTATATTGGTTTCACTGGTAAAAATAAATAATTGAAATGGGTATATATTTGTTTTTTGTTAAGTTGCCTAATAATTATGCACAGTAATAGTCACCTGCACACACAGATATCCCCCTAAAATAGCTAAAACTAAAAACAAACTAAAAACTACTTCCAAAAATATTCAGCTTTGATATTATTGAGTTTTTTGGGTTCATTGAGAACATGGTTGTTGTTCAATAATAAAATTAATCCTCAAAAATACAACTTGCCTAATAATTCTGTACTCCCTGTACACAGTGATGTGCAATCAAACTTCACAATAAAGGTTTAACAGTCCATTAGTGCTATGTTGGGATTATAAATAATATGTTGTCCCCTCAGTTTTGTCTTCATGTAAAACACAGTCCCAAGGCCCAGTTGGAGGTCGCCGTGTATGCGACAGTGGAAATTTCTATCAGCAAGCA
Source organism: Bombina bombina (assembly GCF_027579735.1). NCBI lineage: Eukaryota > Metazoa > Chordata > Amphibia > Anura > Bombinatoridae > Bombina > Bombina bombina. The sequence goes on along the minus strand of NC_069501.1, from coordinate 1,070,699,900 downwards.
TAAGTCATTTTATAATAGAAATAAATGTATCATTGTGCCATTAGAACAGTGTAGACCACTACTAACTTCAGCATATATTAAGTGAGGTATAACTAAAGGTATGAATAAAGGACTTTTTCCTGTAGGAAAAAGTAAACTAGCAAATTTACCGAATGTGCTTACTCCCCTGTAACAGAAAAGCAGCCGCTGTCAGTGAAAGGCATCTTCGGGCTACCCATCTCCCATCTCCGGAATATGTTCATCGCTGTGAGTGCAAAAATTGACCTCATCTAGGGTAATTGAGTAAGTTTGTCGCTGAGTCTTGCTTGGGAGCTTAAACGGGTGATAAGCAGACAGTGTGACAAGTTCCCTCAACATTTCATATGATAGCTGTGTCGGCGGTTCTATGAAGTTGTGAAGAGACATCTCTGTTTTGTTATGTCTTGCCTTCTGCCCTGCCACTTGTTGTGCCACACTTTTCGTAACTATCCAGGGCCCCAGAGTCTCTGATGAAGGTAATATCTGATTAAGAATCTGTTCCACTTGGGTTTTGCTGATTTTTATATGCCTGGCAGGTTAACTTGTCATATAGTGCTTTGTCGATCAGCTTTTGCATAAGGTGCTCAAGTTTACTTAGGTACTCATCAGCTTGTTGTGTTTGATATTCTCCCACCACGACCCCCATGCTGGAAATCTTCTGAGTATGAGAGTTCAGGGAAGATGCTTGAAAATGAATCCCTTTATGTAGGTAAATGTCTTGTTATGATTGGTAAATAGGTTTAATATCCAATTGCGGCTAGAAACCTCGGTAATACTGAGGGGAAAGCGATGCGTGTTGCGAGCTGCCGCTCCAGGCCCTCTTTGTCCGATCCTGAGAACCAATGTCAAGGAAACAGCTACTAGCAAAGTGAGTACCCTATTTAGAGCTATTTAGTATGGGATATGTGAGATATTATTATGAAGCTGTGAAATTATGCCTATTATCGGCGGATATAAAGCAAATCAATTGGAGCTTCTTGATGTGCGACCGTTTAGGATCGCTGCTCGGAGACGCCCCCTCCAATTTACTTTTATCACCAATTTTACTTTGTTCTCTTGGTATTCTTAGTTGAAAGCTAAACCTAGGAAGGCTCATATGATAATTTCTAAGCCCTTGAAGGCCACCTCTAATCACATGCTTTTTTATTTGTTTTTCACAACAGGGGAGAGCTAGTTCATGTAAACCATATAGATAACATTGTGATCACGCCCGTGGATTGTGGCAGACACTGCATTAATTGGCTAAAATGAAAGTCAATAGATAATAAATAAAATGTCATGTGATCAGGGGGCTGTCAGAAGATGCTTAGATACAAGTAAATCACAGAGGTAAAAAGTATATTAATATAACTGTGTTGGTTATGAAAAACTGGGGAATTGGTAATAAAGGGATTATCTATCTTTTAAAACAACAAACATTCTGATGTTGACTGTACCTTTAAGTATCTGGGAATTATTTTAGCCTCTAATCCTGACAAATGGTATGAGCTTAACTTCCCTAACCTCCTGGCTAAAATTCAAAGCAAACTTCAAAGGTGGAATCCTGTCAGGGTTTTACCATTCTGTACCTTTAACTTCTAATTACCATACTGCTATTTAAGGCTCCACCTAGTGTTGAACGTTGCTTGGTAATTTGTTCAGTCACTCACTGTTCCTGAACGCTACACACCCAGCTATTCCCTCCTGTCTAAGTTGGGATTTCCTTCTACTGATACTAAATTCCAGTTTCTCAAGACTTGTGGAATTGCAGCACCTCACCTCTGATACTGTCTCTCTCACTGCTGCTTGCATCCTGTACACTCGCATGCTGTTCCGTTGGCGTGTGATGTCACGCCCGACTCACTGAATCTCAGCACACGCTGTCTGCGTTGCCTCTTCGGTAATACCGCTCTGCTCCACGCTGAGGATACTAATTGGGAAGCCGGTTTGTATATTCTACCATCAGGATTTACCGGTCTGTATTACCAATGTACAAATAAGGATATCTTGCCTCTCATGTCATTTGTTTCTGCTTTGCCTCAAGTAATCAAGTTTACCTGCCATACCAAGCTATTAACCAGCTTATTTCATGTACTAACTTTGATATCATTTCTTCCGTTTGTGGTTCATTACATTTACTTGCATAGTGACTTCTGCAAATCTAACATTATGCTTCAAGGTACTGCTCCCTCTAGCATTAACCACTGATGTACTTTATGTGCTTAAACTGACTTTAACTCAGCAACTACTTATTACTGCATATCTTATATCCGGCTGTAAATGACCTGTGAACCTACCTTGCACAACTATAACTAAAGAGTGTGTGTGTGTGTGCAAGCTATGTAAATATTTTATTTGTCTGTGATGCGAGTCTGCAACTAACTTGGAATGTGAATAAGTTTTTGATTCTCTCTAAACTTTGGAATTGGAGTTATCCTACATTACATATATACTATATTGTGGTTTAGCTCATTCCATTTCTCATGTATACCATCTTCACACTGTATCCTACAGTAGTGACCCTCAGATCTATGAGCATAACAGGGTTCCACAAGTTAGATCTTAGTGAACCCGAGGTAAGGTGTGAGACTGAGTGGTCCTGCAAGAACAAGGGTACTAGTTCATACTTAAACATAACATATTACCAAGCCTTATAAAAAATAACTAGTACCTTGTTAAATGGATATAACAGAGCTTTACAATAGGGTTGGCTCCCTAGCTCAAAGTATGGATCACATGATACAGGGACTAAGGGAGATACAATTGGAGAACCAGAACATCAGAAAATTCATTAATGACCATCTTGCCAGTAAGCCTCCCGTAGCTGAAACCTCAGCTGAACCTGTAATTAGCCCTCCTGAAAAATTCTCTGGGGAGAGAGCTTTGTTTAGGGATTTCAAGAACTCTTGTACACTGATGTTTACTTTGAAACCTAAATCATACCCAACAGATAGGGTCAGGGTATTAACAGTTATCTCATTCTTACGTGGTGAGGCCAGGTCTTGGGCTAATGCCTTTTATGAGAATGATGATCCCATCTTAAATTCTCTTGATGCATTCTTTACTGCTATGTCTCTGCTTTATGAGGATCACAATAAACAGAACACAGCAGAAACAGCTATCAGGTCCTTACGTCAAGGGAAAAGAGTCGTGGAAGAATATATCACGGATTTCAAACGTTGGGCACCGGACACTCAGTGGAACACTCCAGCTTTAAGGAATCAATACCGGTTAGGTCTCAGTGAAGCAATAAAAGATGAGCTTGCACGTGGTATCATTCCTGATGATTTAGAAGCTCTCATGACACTCAGCATAGGTATAGACCGAAGGTTAAGGGAAAGAAAATCTGAAAGATCCTTTACTGATGCAAGCTACAGAAGAATATCCACTTATCATGCTACACCTTCAACCTTACCAACAAGGTCTTCTGATGAACCTATGGATGTAGCAGTGATTCGTGGTCCTCTAAAACCCGAAGAAAAAGCTAGGCGCAAATTACTGAACCTTTGTCTATACTGGGCTGATAAAGATCATACTGTTAAGGATTGTCCATTACTTCTTCGCCAAAAGAAGGGTAAGACACCTCCTAGTTATCATATAATCAATATGGTACATGATTTCAATTCTCATTTGTCCCTTCCTCTTTCCCTACAGTGGCATCATCGGAAGATAGACGTATAGGCCGTAGTTGACTCTGGCGCATCTGGGAATTTTGTAGATATTTCGTTTGTTGTTAAAAATAAGATCCCACTAATTAAAAAGAGTGTTTCACTTGCTATACGTTTGGTTGATGGCTCTCTATTCAGTTCAGGTCCCATAACACATCACACCATTCCCATTACTGTGATAACAAAGTCTGCTCATATTGAGCAGTTGTCTTTCAATGTACTTCCCACTTCAGTTTATCCTATGATACTTGGCTTAAACTGGTTAATAAGACATAACCCCACTATCTCTTGGTGTGAAGGTTCTGTGATCTTTGATTCTGCATTTTGTAAACATTCATGTTTTACTAAACACTCTTTATACCATTTATCTGTCCATAGCCTACCTGATTGTTATAAAGAATTTAGTGACGTTTTTGATAAGGTTGAGGCAGACACACTACCACCACACAGGTCTTATGATTGTCCTATAGATCTCATACCAGACAGTACCATACCTATTGGTCATATATATCCGCTTTCAGAGCCAGAATTAGCTCATTTGAAAGACTATCTGGATGATAACTTGAAAAAGGGCTTCATTAGACCCTCCACATCCTCCGTTGGAGCATCTATGTTTTTTGTTAAGCATAAGGATGGTAGCCTTCTTCCAATCATTGACTATAGGCAACTTAACAAATGTACAAAGAAAAACAGATACCCCATGCCTCTCATTCCTGAACTAATTGAACGGTTACGTGGTGCTGTTATTTATACGAAACTGGATCTTAGAGGTGCCTACAATTTGATTAGGATGAGAGCAGGGGATGAGTGGTTAACAGCCTTCCGTACACGTTACGGCCTTTATGAATACACTGTGATACCGTTTGGCTTATGCAACGCTCCGGCGAAATTTCAGTGTTTCATAAATGATGTGTTTCATGATCTCTTAGATGTTTGTATTGTCATCTATCTGGACGACATTCTTATATTCTCAGAGTCATACGAAAAACATGTGTCTCATGTGAAGCAGGTTTTATTACGATTAAGAGTCCACCGTCTTTTCGCTAAGCTTGAAAAGTGTATATTCAACACAGATACGATTTCCTTTTTAGGATACAACATATCACCTTTAGGTATCTCCATGGAATCTAACAAGGTGGACACTGTAACCAATTGGCCTGTTCCCCGTAATAAGAAAGAAATCCAGAGATTTTTAGGGTTTGCAAACTTTTATCGCAAATTCATTAAAGGGTTTTCACATATTGTTCAACCACTGACTTACTTAACACGTAAACATATAAAATTTGTTTGGAATCAGTCAGCAGAAGATTCTTTTATTAGCCTTAAACAGAAATTTATTACAGCTCCGATTCTACAGTTCCCAGATCCCAGTTGTCAATATACCCTGGAGGTTGATGCTTCCGAGTATGCTCTTGGGGCAATCCTTTCTCAAAGAAAGTCTCCTACGGAACCTCTTCACCCAATATCTTACTACTCCAGAGTAATGACCTCTGCAGAAATGAATTATGGTATTGGTGATAAGGAGCTTCTTGCTATCAAATCCGCTCTAGAGTTCTGGAGACATCTTCTGGAAGATACACAACACCCTATTCTGATATACACTGACCATCGGAATCTTGAATTTTTGAGATCCAACAAAACCTTGACTTCACGTCAAGTCAGGTGGAGTCTTTTCTTTTCACGATTTGATTATATCATAACATTTAGACCCGGCTCCAAAAATCTCAAGGCAGACTCTCTTTCTCGAAAGGATCCGAAACCTTTGCATATAGAAACACCAGAATCTATCATACCCTCAGATAGAATAATCTGTTTGACTACAGGCTTCAAAACCACCTTAAAACAACATCTGTCACAGGACTCTTCTTTACAGCAACTGGGTTTAAGCAAACATCCGGATGGTTTGTACTATCATGAGAGTCTACTGTATATACCTGAAGTTCTCAGAGAAGAGATTGTTGGTTATGCTCATGACTCACTCCTAGCAGGTCATCCTGGGGTCCATAAGACTTTGCATTTATTGAAGAGAGATTATTGGTGGCCCAAAATGGTGGACACAGTCACTCGATACGTACAAAGCTGTCCCACATGTACCACCAAGAAACACCCACATAATCGCCCTTATGTATACCTGCTTTTGCTTCCAATCCCAGACAGACCTTGGACAGATATCGCCATGGATTACATAGTGGATTTACCAACTTCATCAAATTACAACACCATATTAGTAGTGGTTGATTTGTTTTCTAAAATGGCTCATTTCATCCCCCACAGGGGTCTTCCAATGGCTTCAGAAACTGCCTCTTTATTCCTAAACAACATAGTGAAACTTCATGGATTGCCCAAATCTGTCACTACAGATAGGGGGTCACAATTCACATCTAGGTTTTGGACCCAGCTATGTCGTACCCTCAATATCTGTAGAAGACTTAGCTCAGCCTATCATCCCCAGACGAATGGGCAGACGGAGAGAACTAATCAGTCACTTGAGCAGTATCTCCGCTGCTACTGTACCTTGGAACAAGATAATTGGCACTCACTTCTGGCCACTGCCGAATTTGCCCATAACAACTCACTACACTCCTCTACGAGAACCACACCATTTTACGTCAACTATGGGTTTCATCCAACATACCATCCTACCTGTACTTCTGATTCTACATTACCAATGGTAAACGATACAGTCAATTCAATTGCTAATGGTTTTGCCTCTTTAAAAACAGTTCTACAGGAGGCACAAACCACCCAGAAACATCATTATGATTTACGCAGATCTAAACCTCCGGATTATGCTGTTGGCGACAAGGTCTGGCTTAGTACAAAAAACCTACGTTTGAAGATCCCTAGTAAAAAATTAGGTGCTTTATATTTGGGACCATATGAGATTATTAAAGTAATCAATCCTAATGCTGTGACTCTTCAATTACCACCTACTCTGAAGATACATCCAACGTTCCATGTGTCCTTGTTAAAGCCCTACTCCTTGGTCAGGGGTAACCTACAGGGTTCTTCTGTTGTTCCTCAAGTGAATGATGATGTCGAATATGAAATTGATTCTATCTTGGACTCCAGATACCTTCATGATCAGCTCCAGTACTTGGTAAGATGGAAGGGCTATGCTCCTGAGGAGGATTCGTGGGAGCCGTCCTCTAACTTCTCCGCCCCCCAACTTCTCTCTTTGTACCACCGGAGGAATCCTGACCGTCCTGGTCCTTGATCGGCGGAGCGGCTCCTTGAGGGGGGAGTTCTGTCAGGGTTTTACCATTCTGTACCTTTAACTTCTAATTACTATACTGCTATTTAAGGCTCCACCTAGTGTTGAACGTTGCTTGGTAATTTGTTCAGTCACTCACTGTTCCTGAACGCTACACACCCAGCTATTCCCTCCTGTCTAAGTTGGGATTTCCTTCTACTGATACTAATTTCCAGTTTCTCAAGACTTGTGGAATTGCAGCACCTCACCTCTGATACTGTCTCTCTCGCTGCTGCTTGCATCCTGTACACTCGCATGCTGTTCCGTTGGCGTGTGACGTCACGCCCGACTTGTCTCTGTGTGAAACCGCAGCTGCCACACACACTCACTGAATCTCAGCACACGCTGTCTGCGTTGCCTCTTCGGTAATACCGCTCTGCTCCACGCTGAGGATACTAATTGGGAAGCCGGTTTGTATATTCTACCATCAGGATTTACCGGTCTGTATTACCAATGTACAAATAAGGATATCTTGCCTCTCATGTCATTTGTTTCTGCTTTGCCTCAAGTAATCAAGTTTACCTGCCATACCAAGCTATTAACCAGCTTATTTCATGTACTAACTTTGATATCATTTCTTCCGTTTGTGGTTCATTACATTTACTTGCATAGTGACTTCTGCAAATCTAACATTATGCTTCAAGGTACTGCTCCCTCTAGCATTAACCACTGATGTACTTTATGTGCTTAAACTGACTTTAACTCAGCAACTACTTATTACTGCATATCTTATATCCGGCTGTAAATGACCTGTGAACCTACCTTGCACAACTATAACTAAAGAGTGTGTGTGTGTGTGCAAGCTATGTAAATATTTTATATGTCTGTGATGCGAGTCTGCAACTAACTTGGAATGTGAATAAGTTTTTGATTCTCTCTAAACTTTGGAATTGGTGTTATCCTACATTACATATATACTATATTGTGGTTTAGCTCATTCCATTTCTCATGTATACCATCTTCACACTGTATCCTACAGTAGTGACCCTCAGATCTATGAGCATAACAGGGTTCCACAAGTTAGATCTTAGTGAACCCGAGGTAAGGTGTGAGACTGAGTGGTCCTGCATAAAAACAAGGGTACTAGTTCATACTTAAACATAACAAATCCATTACCAATGTCACTATCCGCCCGGATTATGATGGTGAAAACCTTAGTCATCCCGCAGCTTCTCTATTTATTACAAAATCTACCACTATTCTTGAAACAAAAAGATATTGCTAATTTCAATAGAGCTTGCTCAAAATTTATATGGCAAGGTAGGAAACCAAGTCAATAAGCTGTCCAATAGAAGGAACCTAGGTGGACTGGGTTTTCCTCAGATCGGGCATTATAACCTGTCCAGTATACTAAAATATGCTTTTGATTTATTGACGGAAAAAGAAAATGTCACTTTACTTAAAGGAGAAAAGATGGCCTAACAGGCACATATCCATGTGGCACCTGTAAATTCTGTATTTACATGACCAATGTCAAGGAGATACCCATATTTCCTGAGAGAATGAAGAAAATAAATGGATTATTTAACTGCAAAACTCACAACATAATCTATTGCTTAGAATGTAGTTGTAATAAAAAGTACGTTGGAATGTCAACTAGAGAATTTAGGAAGAGACTAGGCGAACATCTGGGGAACATAAGAAATGCCAAAAAAGACCTGGAAAAGGGCAAAAAACTGACGTTGGTTGCCAAACATTTTTTTGACCATCACAACAGTAAACCAGAACTTAAGTTCTGGGTACTACAGAAACGTAGCTTAGGTATTAGGGGTGGCAATATTGAGAACATTCTTTTGAAGGCAGAATACAGATGGATTTTCTGGCTACAGAGTATGACCCCCCAAGAACTAAATTAAATGATTATGTACAGTGCATTCCTCAGTAATTAATACTTCAAAACATCCTTCACTATAGATGGTATAGAACTTCAGTAGTGTTTAACAATTGTCCATCATCCATGTCAATAGGCTGCCCTCATTAAATAGGTGCATACACATGCGTATTAAGATATGACCAAACATACAATAGATATATAAAATGAGGGTGTGTGTGTGGATTGACCTGCTTTCTCTTCTACAATATGATCCCATCAATGTCATATACCTTGGTCGTCCATCATTCTTTACGAGTTTTATTTAATTTTTTATCAAATATTGTAATAACAAATCCAACATATGTAGTACACACGTTTTAGTAGTCAACTAGAACTTTATTATTCGTTCTGATAGAGATAATAACCTCTAACGTACCTCTCTGTAACTGAATTGGAGGATGACATTATTTCTGGTGTCACTATCTAGAATTAAGGGGTGTTAATCTATAAACCCTATTTTACTAACATATGAGGGAATGACTAGTTTGTGATGTGGACTACTATATTATCTCTCACTATATTCGGTAAAACTATATTAGCACGGATAAGTTACTTATTTTCCTATGAAATGTAGACTAATCTGGGGAACATGTGATTCACTGACCCCATTTCCCCTACAATCTTAAATTATTATTCTCTTGATATGGAAAGACTTTAATGGTAGTACATCCACCCGTGCAATCTGAATACTTTGAATCAGAAGTGAGACCGTTAACTCACTGAGAGAACAAACTACACGTTTACTTCACTGTATCAATACAATCTGACAACGGTCATGGTTTTCTTTTGACAGCTCTGGTTGGAACACATGCTAAATTTGTAGAGTAATGCTATTGGACTGATTGGCACACACACCCCGCCCCTCCACCTCTCATTGGTCTGGTATAATAATGACGAAAATCTGTCATCTAAACAATAGTACTGTTACAGCGTTGCTGATTGGTTGACGCTAACATGGACAAATGTGATCGACCACATGATTGTTCGATGATCCTTTTATATAGCTTGTGTGGCAATAGGTTCGGGCGCCTCTGAAAAAGCAGTTGCGAAACGCGCATCAGGCACTGCTCCTCTCTGTCAGCCAGATTCCTCTGGCTTAATTTTGACCTTTAGGGCAATTTTTACTATAAACTGCGTATTTAATTGTAATTTTAGCTTTTACTAATGGCTTATTAGCACTTGTTGCACCAAATTATCTTTTTAGCTTAAAACTTTGGCTTTAACCATTTAGGTACTGGTATTTGATACGCTTGATTCGCTACGCTATACATGATTAGTTGAACACTAGCTATGGTATTTTATGTATAATTTTACACCTACAAACTTGGTACAATACCCAATCCATACTTATATGCTTATAGGATTTTTAAGGAATTGCACAATTGTGCAGATTGCACTAGATAACACTCCGTCCTTATGTACGTTTGATATGGTTCATAATGCCTCTGCTTAAAGCCTGAGGGAATACAACTATTGCGTAGATAGATGTACTATAGACTGCGTATTTAAGTGTAATTTAACTTATCCTAATACCTTATTAGCACTCGTTGCACCCCATTATCTTTTAAGCTTAAAACCCTGGCTTTAACCTTTGATGCACTGGTATTTGATACGCTATATGGGTCACGCTATAGATAACTATTTAAACACTGGCTACGGTATTCCATGTATATCTTTATACCTATCTAACTTGGTTAAATACTAAATCCATACTTATACGCTTATAGGATTTTTAAGGAGTTACATCATTGTGCAGGCTGCACTGGATAACATTCCTTCTATATATAGTATATGCTTGATATGGCTTACAACGCCCCTGTTTTAAGCCTGAGGGAATTCAACTAGTGCGCAGACAGATGATAGACACCTAATAATTAACTAGCTAGGGGGACTGGCAAATAGTACAGATTGATCACTGTGCCGCATTCAGAGAGGAGTTTGTGTGTCATCTGTTATTATGACACGGTTTTAAATTTTGTAGTGGATTATTCCACCTGTTTTTACATGAGTCACATAAAAGTTAAGTTTTAATCACTACATACCACACAATCACACATTGTTTTGTTTATCTCCCCACAAGTGTGCCATATTATGCCCTCTTCTTTCTGTCCTTTTTCTTTATAAACGTGATATACACGAGCATAAGGCACTACCTACTCTAATACTTAGGCTTATACTGGGTAGGTCATAGGAGATAATCATACCCCCCCCCCCCTCTTTTCCCTAGAGGCTTTAGGGATATTTTGTTGCAATTTACTTAAAGGACCAGTCAACACAGTAGATTTGCATAATCAACATATGCAAGATAACAAGACAATGCAATAGCACTTAGAGGCCCATTTATCAAGCTCCGAAAGGAGCTTGAGGGCCCGTGTTTCTGGTGAGTCTTCAGACTCACCAGAAACAGCAGTTATGAAGCAGTGGTCTAAAGACCGCTGCTCCATAACCCTGTCCGCCTGCTCTGATTAGGCGGACAGAGAACGCCACAATTCAACCCGGGTTGATTGACACCTCCCTGCTGGCGGCCGCGAGTCTGCAGGGGCCGGCGTTGCACCAGCAGCTCACAAGAGCTGCTGGTGCAATGCTGAATACAGAGAGTGTATTGCTCTCCACATTCAGCGATGTCTGTCGGACCTCATCCGCACTGTCGGATCAGGTCCGACAGACATTTGATAAATAGGCCTCTTAGTCTGAACTTCAAATGAGTAGTAGATTATTTTCTGACAATTTTAAAAGTTATGTCTATTTCCACTCCCCCTGTACCATGTGACAACCATCAGCCAATCACAAATGCATACACGTACCATGTGACAGCCATCGGCCAATCACAAATGCAAATACGTATATGCTGTGAATTCTTGCACATGCTCAGTAGGAGCTGTTGACTCAAAAAGTTTAATTATAAAAAGACTGTGCACATTTTGTTAATGGAAGTAAATTGGAAAATTGCAAGCTCTATCTGAATAATGAAAGTTTAATTTTGACTTGAGTGTCCCTTTAAGATGGAATCTAGCTTGATTGCTCCTTTCTCTCTGCAAGCCATCCTACATTGCCCTCTATCTAAACTCCTGAGTATAGTCTATAATATGCTGGTCTTAAAAAATATTATAATAGCCTGGCAGAAATTAAGTTTAGAATGTAAATGTAACTTTCAGGTCTCTAATTATCTCCCTATATTAAAGGGATAGTAAACCCTAGCATTTTCTTTTATGATTTAGATAGAACATACAATTTTAAACAACTTTCCAATTTAATTATATTATCAACGTTTCTTCATTCTCTTGTTATCCATTGCTGAAGGGACAGCATTGCTCTACTGACAGGAAGCTTAAAATATCTTTTTAGCCAATCACAAGAGACAAATGTGTGCAGGCACCAATTAGCAGCAGCTCTAACTAGTGTATGATATGTGCATATTAATTTGTTAACAAGGGATACTAAGAGAACGAAGCACATTTGAAAATAGAAGTGAATTTAAAAGTGTCATAAACTGACATGTTCTATCTAAATCTTGCCAGTTTAATTTTGACTTTCCTATACCTTTAAGTTGCCCGAATTTTCTACCTGGTTTGTATAAGGGCAAATTTAATGATTGGGCACAGAAAGGGCTTAAGTGCTTTGTTCAAATGGTAGATAGAGATATGAATACTGTCAAAACATTTGACAAACTCAAAACAGATTTCAAAATAGGTTTTTTGCTTATCTACAGAGCAGGCATTTTTTTAACAAATTGATTCAAGAACACGGTGGCTGTTGGGATTTAGAGGGAATTGAATTGGGGATTAAACAATATCAAACTGGCAACTATGCCATTTCTAATTTGTGTAATCTTTTGAAGAGCAATCAAGAACAGGTACATCTTGAGAGGTTATTTCATAAATGGCAGATAATCTTTCCAGAATTGAGAGAAGATATTGAACAAAGTCTTAAAGTTGTTTATAACGTGTCTCCAATGCATGGAGGGAAACTCACTTTAAGATAAAAAATATAATCTACCTAACCCCTTCTAGGATATCTAGGTGGGCCTCAGGTGTAACCGGAAGATGCGTTAAGGGCGACGAGGAGCTAGCACATTTATACCACTGTTTTTGGGACTGTCCAAATGTAATACTTTTGGTCCAAAATCAACCAGTGGCTTAATAACTTTATGGAGAATAATATGTGGCTGGAAGCTAAACATATCTATTTTATGTTTAAAAAGACTCTGCGAGATTACGAGTCTTGCGTTAGCCTTAAAAAGCAGCGTTGAGGGGTCCCAACGCTGCTTTTTAACGCCCGCTGGTATTACGAGTCAGACAGGAAAGGGTCTACCGCTCACTTTTTTTCCGCGATTTTAGCTTACCGCAAATCCCCTTACGTCAATTGCGTATCCTATCTTTTTAATGGGATTTGCATAACGCCGGTATTACGATCGCCTGAAAAAGTGAGTGGTAGACCCACTCCTGTTCAGACTCCTACCGCATTTAAAAGTCAGTAGTTAGGAGTTTTATGGGCTAACGCCATAACATAAAATTCTTAACTAAAGTGCTAAAAGTACACTAACACCCATAAACTACCTATTAACCCCTAAACTGAGCCCCCCCCCACATCGGAAACACTTAACTAAAATGTTTAACCCCTAATCTGCCGACCGGACATCACCGCCACTTTAATAAATATATTAACCCCTAAACTGCCGCACTCCCACCTCGCAAACACTAATTAAATTTTATTAACCCCTAATCTGCCGTCCCTAACATCGCCGACACCTACCTACATTTATTAACCCCTAATCTGCCGACCCCAACGTCGCCGCTACTATATTAAATTTATTAACCCCTAAACCTAAGTCTAACCCTAAGTCTAACCCCCCCTAACTTAAATATAATTTAAATTAAACTAAATAAATGTAACATAATTAAATAAATTAATCCTATTTAAAACGAAATACTTACCGATAAAATAAACCCTAAGCTAGCTACAATATAACTAATAGTTACATTGTAGCTAGCTTAGGATTTAGATTTATTTTTCAGGCAACATTGTATTTATTTTAACTAGGTAGAATAGTTATTAAATAGTTATTAACTATTTAATAACTACCTAGCTAAAATAAGTACAAAAGTACCTGTAAAATAAACCTTAACCTAAGTTACAATTACACCTAACACTACACTATCATTAAACTAATTACCTAAACTACCTACAATTAATTACAATTAAATTAAATAAACTAAATTACGAAGAAAAAACCCCCCACTAAATTATAGAGAAAAAAAAGAATTACAAGAATTTTAAACTAATTACACCCAATCTAATCCCCCTAATAAAATAAAAAAGCCCCCCAAAATAATAAAATTCCCTACCCTTTACTAAATTACAAATAGCCCTTAAAAGGGCCTTTTGCGGGGCATTGTCCCAAAGTAATCAGCTCTTTCACCTGTAAAAAAAAATACAATACCCCCCAACATTAAAACCCACCACCCACACACCCAACCCTACTCTAAAACCCACCCAATCCCCCCTTAAAAAAACCTAACACTACCCCCTTGAAGATCACCCTACCTTGAGCCGTCTTCACCCAGCCGGGCACAAGTGGTCCTCCAGAGGGTCCGAAGTCTTCATCCTATCCGGCCAGAAGAGGATATCCAGACCAGCAGAAGGCTTCATCCAGACGGCATCTTCTATCTTCATCCTTCCAGAGCGGAGCGGGTCCATCTTCAAGACATCCGACGCGGAGCATCCTCTTCATCCGATGGCCGACGACTGAATGACTGGTCCTTTAAATGACATCATCCAAGATGGTGTTCCTTGAATTTACGATTGGCTTATAGAATCCTATCAGCCAATCGGAATTAAGGTAGGAAAAATCCTATTGGCTGATGCAATCAGCCAATAGGATTGAAGTTCAATCCGATTGGCTGATCCAATCAGTCAATAGGATTGAGCTCACATTCTATTGGCTGTTCCAGTCAGCCAATAGAATGCAAGGTCAATCCTATTGGCTGATCCAATCAGCCAATCGGATTGAACTTCAATCTGATTGGCTGATTAAATCAACCAATCGGATTTTTCCTACCTTAATTCCGATTGGCTGATAGAATCCTAACAGCCAATCGGAATTCGAGGGACGCCATCTTGGATGACGTCATTTAAAGGACCAGCCATTCGTCGGGTAGTCGTCGGCCGAGAAGGATGTTCCGCGCCGGAGGTCTTCAAGATGGAGCCGCTCATCACCGGAAGGATGAAGATAGAAGATGCCACTTGGATGAAGACTTCTGCCGGATGGAGGACCTCTTCTGCCCCGATCGGATGAAGACTTCTGCCGGTCTGGATGTCCTCTTCTGCCCCATCGGATGACCAGTGGTGCCCGGCTGGGTGAAGACGGCTCAAGGTAGAGTGATCTTCAATGGGGTAGTGTTAGGTTTATTTTACAGGTAAAAGAGCTGATTACTTTGGGGTAATGCCCCGCAAAAGGCCCTTTTAAGGGCTGGTAAAAGAGCTTATTACTTTGGGGCAATGCCCCGCAAAAGGCCCTTATAAGGGCTATTTGTAATTTAGTTTAGGATAGGGAATTTTATTATTTTGGGGGGCTTTTTTATTTTATTAGGGGGCTTAGATTAGGCGTAATTAGATTAAACTTCTTGTAATATTTTTTTATTTTTTGTAATTTAGTGTTTGTTTTTTTGTAATATAGTTTAGTTTATTTAATTGTATTTTATTTTAGATAATTGTAGTTAATTTATTTAATTAATTTATTGATAGTGTAGTGTAAGGTGTATTTGTAACTTAGGTTAGGATTTATTTTACAGGTAATTTTGTAATTATTTTAACTAGGTAGCTATTAAATAGTTATTAACTATTTAATAGCTATTGTACCTAGTTAAAATAAATACAAAGTTACCTGTAAAATAAATATAAACCCTAAAATAGCTACAATGTAATTATTAATAATATTGTAGCTATCTTAGGGTTTTTTTATAGGTAAGTATTTAGTTTTAAATAGAAATAAATGAGTTAATAATAGTAATAATATTTATATTTATTTAAATAATAATTAAGTTAGGGGGGTGTTAGGGTTAGACTTAGGTTTAGGGGGTAATACATTTAATGTAGGTGGCGGCGGTGTAGGGGGGTCAGATTAGAGGGTTACTATATTTAATGTAGGTGGTGGCGGTGTAGGGGGGTCAGATTAAAGGGTTACTATATTTAATGTAGGTGGCGGCGGAGTAGGGGGTTCAGATTAGAGGGTTACTATATTTAATGTAGGTGGCGGTGGTGTAGGAGGGTCAGATAAGAGGGTTACAATATTTAATGTAGGTGGCGGCGGTGTAGGGGGGTCAGATTAGGGGTTAATATATTTAATGTAGGTGGCGGCGGTGTAGGGGGGTCAGATTAGAGGTAATACATTTAATGTAGGTGGCAGCGGTGTAGGGGGTCAGATTAGGGGTTAATAAATTTAATGTAGATGGCGGCGGGGTCCGGGAGCGGCGGTTTAGGGGTTAAACACTTTATTTAGGTGCGGAGGAGTCCGGGAGCGGCGGTTTAGGGGTTAATACTAGGATAGGTTTTTTGCGGTGTGGGCTATAGCGGTTTAGGGGTTAATACTAGGATAGGCCTATTGCGGTGTGGGCTATGGCGGTTTAGGGGTTAATAATTAGGCTTATTGAGTTGTGGGGGGTTGTCGGTCTAGGGGTTAATACATTTATTATTAGGAGTGAGAGGGGGGATTGCGGATATAGGTGTATACGTGTCAGGCTGATTTTTGTGAGGCAGGTTAGACAGTTACGGGAGATTTTATATTTTAGTTAGTTTTTTTAGGCGCAGGCAGTTTCTAAAGTGTCGTAAGTCACTGGCGACTCCAGAAATTTGTAGTTACGTTCATTTCTGGACATCGCTAGTTTGTCCAACTTACGGCACTTTAGCCACTGCCGGCGGGATATATGTAATAACCCGATGTGCAAGGTGAAAGTACGGGCAGCGCGGGTTACCTCACTTGCGCCAAAAACTACGCCGTATATCGGATCGTGCCCCAGCTCTTTTACCTGTAAAAAAAATACAAACAACCCCCCAACAGTAAAACCCACCACCCACACAACCAACCCCCCAAATAAAATCCCAACTAAAAAACCTAAGCTCCTCATTGCCCTGAAAAGGGCATTTGGTTGGGCATTGCCCTTAAAGGGGCATTTAGCTCTTTTTCAAGTGCCAAAACCCTAATCTAAAAATAAAACCCACCCAATAAACCCTTAAAAAAAAACTAACACTAACCCCGAAGATCCACTTACAATTTTGAAGACCGGACATCCATCCTCAATGAAGCCGGGAGAAGTCTTCATCCAAGCAGCAACAAAGCCGGGAGAAGTCTTCATCCAAGCCGGCAGAAGTGGTCCTCCAGACGGGCAGAAGTCTTCATCCAGACAGCATCTTTTATCTTCATCCATCCGGCGAAGAGTGGCTCCATCTTCAAGACATCCGGCACGGATCATCCTCTTCAATCGACGTCTTCTTGCAGAATGAAGGTTCCTTTAAATGACGTCATCCAAGATGGCGTCCCTTGAATTCCGATTAGCTGATAGAATTCTATCAGCCAATCAGAATTAAAGGTGAAAAAATCCTATTGGCTGATGCAATCAGCCAATAGGATTGAGCTTCAATCCTTTTGGCTGATCCAATCAGCCAATAGGATTGAGCTTGCATTCTATTGACTGTTCCAATCCACTGTAAGTGGATCTTAGGGGGTTAGTGTTAGGTTTTTTTAAGGGTTTATTGGGTGGGTTTTATTTTTAGATTAGGGTTTGGGCACTTGAAAAGGAGCTAAATGCCATTTTAAGGGCAATGCCCATCCAAATGCCCTTTTCAGGGCAATGGGGAGCTTAGGTTTTTTTAGTTAGGATTTTATTTGGGGGGTTGGTTGTGTGGGTGGTGGGTTTTACTGTTGGGGGGGTTGTTTGTATTTTTTTTACAGGTAAAGAGCTGATTTCTGTGGGGCAATGCCCCGCAAAAGGCCCTTTTAAGGGCTATTGGTAGTTTAGTTTAGGCTAGGGGTTTTTTTTATTTGGAGGGGGGCTTTTTTATTTTGATAGGGCTATTAGATTAGGTGTAATTAGTTTAAATATCTGATAATTTCTTTTTTTTATTTTGTGCAATTTAGTGTTTTGTTTTTTTTGTAATTTAGGTATTTGTATTTAATTTATGTAATTTATTTAATTGTAGTGTAAGGTTAGATGTTAGTGTAAGAAAGGTAAATTTGTATTTATTTTAGCTAGGTAGTTAGTAAATAGTTAATAACTATTTAGTAACTATTCTACCTAGTTAAAATAAATAAAAACTTAGCTGTGAAATAAAAATAAAACCTAAGCTAGATACAATGGGCGCGATTCGATATACGGCGCAGGTTTCGGTGTGTGGGAACCTGCGCCGCCCGTAATTTCACCTCGCACATCGGGGTATTACATATACCCCGCTGGCAGTTCCTAAAGTGCCGTAAGTCTGATAAACTAGCGATGTCCAGAAATGAGCGTAACTACAAATTTTTGGAGTCGCTAGTTACTTACGGCACTTTAGAAACTGCCGGCGCCTAAGAAAAGTAAAGGAAATATCAAATCTCCCGTAAAAGTCTAACCTGCCTCCCAAAAATAGCCCGACACATAAAACCCCTATGTCCGCAATCCCCCCTCTCACTACTAATAATACATTTATTAACCCCTAGACCGACAACCCCCCACAATGCAATAAGCCTAATTATTAACCCCTAAACCGCCATAGCCCACACTGCAATTAACCTATTCTAGTATTAACCCCTAAACCGCCATAGCCCATATAGCCTATTAAATGTATTAACCCCTAATTTGCACCGCCAACGTCGCTGCCACTATAAATAAATCTAAATAATATTACTATGAACTAAATTATTCCTATTTAAAACTAAATACTTACCTATAAAATAAACCCTAAGATAGCTACAATATAATTAATAATTACATTGTAGCTATTTTAGGATTTATTTTTATTTTACAGGCAACTTTGTATACAATAGCTATTAAATAGTTAATAACTATTTAATAGCTACCTAGTTAAAATAATTACAAATTTACCTGTAAAATAAACCCTAACCTAAGTTACAATTACACCTAACACTACACTATCATTAAATTAATTAAATTAATTAACTACAATTAGCTAAAATTAAATACAATTAAATAAAATAAACTATAGTACAAAAAAAACCCCGCTAAATTGCAGAAAATAAAAAAAAACTAAATATATACTAAATTACAAATAGCCCTTAACAGGGCTTTTTGCGGGGCATTGCCCCAAAGTAATCAGCTCTTTTACCTTACCTGTAAAAAAAGAAATATAACCCCCCCAACATTAAAACCCACCACCCACACCCAACCTTACTCTAAAACCCACCCAATCCCCCCTTAAAAAAACCTAACACTACCCCATTGAAGATCACCCTACCTTGAGCCGTCTTCACCCAGCCGGGCAGAAGTCTTCATCCGATCCGGGCACAAGTGCTCCTCCAGCCGGGCAGAAGTCTTCATCCGATCCGGGCAGAAGAGGTCCTCCATCCGGGCAGAAGTCTTCATCCAAGTGGCATCTTCTATCTTCTTCCATCCGACGAGGAGCGGCACCATCTTGAAGACATCCGACGCGGAGCATCCTTCCTGGCCGACGGACTAACGACGAATGAAGGTTCCTTTAAATGACATCATCCAAGATGACGTCCCTTGAATTCCGATTGGCTGATAGGATTCTATCAGCCAATAGGAATTAAGGTAGGATTGCATCAGCCAATCGGATTTTTCCTACCTTAATTCCGATTGGCTGATAGAATCCTATCAGCCAATTGGAATTCAAGGGACGCCATCTTGGATGACGTCATTTAAAGGAACCTTCATTCGTTGTTAGTCCGTTGGCCAGGAAGGATGCTCAGCGTCGGATGTCTTCAAGATGGTGCCGCTGCTCGTCGGATGGAAGAAGATAGAAGATGCCGCTTGGATGAAGACTTCTGCCCGGATGGAGGACCTCTTTTGCCCGGATCGGATGAAGACTTCTGCCCGGCTGGAGGACCACTTCTGCCCGGATCGGATGAAGACTTCTGCCCAGCTGGGTGAAGACGGCTCAAGGTAGGGTGATCTTCAATGGGGTAGTGTCAGGTTTTTTTAAGGGGGATTGGGTGGGTTTTAGAGTAAGGTTGGGTGTGGGTGGTGGGTTTTAATGTTTGGGGGGTTGTATTTCTTTTTTTACAGGTAAAAGAGCTGACTACTTTGGGGCAATGCCACGCAAAAAAAAGCCCTTTTAAGGGCTATTTGTAATTTAGTATAGGGTAGGGCATTTTATTATTTTGGGTTTTTTTTTTATTTTATTAGGGGTCTTAGATTAGGTGTAATTAGTTTAAACTTCTTGTAATTTTTTTTATTTTCTGTAATTTAGTGGGGGGTTTCACTATAGTTTATTTTATTTAATTGTATTTAATTTTAGCTAATTGTAGTTAATTTATTTAATTAATTTAATGATAGTGTAGTGATAGGTGTAACTGTAACTTAGGTTAGGGTTTATTTTACAGGTAAATTTGTAATTATTTTAACTAGGTAGCTATTAAATAGTTATTAACTATTTAATAGCTATTGTACCTAGTTAAAATAAATACAAAGTTGCCTGTAAAATAAAAATAAATCCTAAATAGCTACAATGTAATTATTAATTATATTGTAGCTATCTTAGGGTTTATTTTATAGGTAAGTATTTAGTTTTAAATAGGAATGATTTAGTTCATAATAGTAATATTATTTAGATTTATTAAAATAATATTTAAGTTAGGGGGGTGTTAGGGTTAGGGTTAGACTTAGGTTTAGGGGTTAATAACTTTATTATAGTGGCGGCGACATTGGAGGCGGCAGATTAGGGGTTAATACATTTAATAGGCTATGTGGGCTATGGCGGTTTAGGGGTTAATACTAGAATAGGTTTATTGCGGTGTGGGCTATGGCGGTTTAGGGATTAATACAGTTTATTAGTTATTGCGGTGGGGGATTGCGATTGACAGGTAGATAGACATTGCGCATGTGTTAGGTGCTTTTTATCACGAGGTGAAAATGGAGTAAGATTTCTCCATTTTCGCCACATAAGGCCTTGCGCTGGATATTGGATACCGATTTACGACGCGGTCCCATGTTAGCTTATGGGAGTAAAAATTGCGAGCGACGGGTGAAATATACGTACCGTATTTATATGCGGCGCTGTATATAGGATACCAAAAACGCGCAAAAACCGGCATCGCCGGCTTTTGCGGGTTACGCTCTATATGTAATGGAGGCCAATGTAACTATTAGTTATATTGTAGCTAGCTTAGGGTTTATTTTACATGTAAGTATTTAGTTTTGAATAGGAATTATTTAGGTAATGATAGTAGGTTTTATTTAGATTTATTTTAATTATATTTAAGTTAGAGGGTGTTAGGGTTAGACTTAGGTTTAGGGGTTAATAAATTTAGTATAGTGGTGGCGACGTTGGGGCGGCAGATTAGGGGTTAATAATATTTAACTAGTGTTTGTGATGCAGGAGTGCGGCGGTTTAGGGGTTAATATGTTTATTATAGTGGCGGCGATGTCCGGAGCGGCAGATTAGGGGTTAATAAGTATAATGTAGGTGTCGGCGGCGGCAGATTAGGGGTTAAAAAGTGTAAGATTAGGGGTGTTTAGACTTGGGGTTCATGTTAGGGTGTTAGGTGTAAACATAAATTTTGTTTCCCCATAGGAATCAATGAGGCTGCGTTACGGAGCTTTACATTGCTTTTTTGCAGGTGTTAGGCTTTTTTTAAGCCGGCTCTCCCCATTGATGTCTATAGGGAAATCGTGCATGAGCACGTAAAACCAGCTCACCACAGCTTTCAGCAGCGCTGGTATTGGAGTGCGGTATGGAGCTCAATTTTGCTCTACGCTCACTTTTTGCCTGATAACGCCGGGATTTTGTAAACCTGTAATACCAGCGCTGTAGGGAAGTGAGCGGTGACAATAACGTGCAAGTTAGCACCGCACCGCTCATAACGCAAAACTCGTAATTTAGCCGATTGTTATATTTTATAAACTAATTTAATTTAAATTCTGAGAAAAATGTTGGGGGAAGGAGTATCTCAATAATCCCCATAAGAAAAATGGTGCATCATGCAATTTGCAGACTCAGTGCAAAATATTGCTGGTCTTCGAGATTTTCCAGGCCTGCTTTTTATTCCCAGTCCAGCCCTGAGAGAAACCGATCTAAAAGAGACTCAAGACTAATTAATATTAACTCAAACTTATAACTGGGACTCACATGCTTGATATGTAGGAATTCAGCCCCCGAAAGAACACTTAGATGCAATACAAAGTACGTTATATTTAATGTATTAAAACATAAGGAAATCTTAATGTCAATATTTCTAGCTTGTACCTCTGGAATAAAGAGTAAACAAAGGAAGGTAAAGATGTGCAGTTATTTGTTTACTCATTTTACCAGTATATCTGATACTAGATGAGGCCATTGAGTCACATATGAGACACATGTTAAGACTTTTTAACAATTGCTAAAGATAATTTGCTATAAGATAATTTTTTTCTCTTAACAGCAGCTTTACAATTTTAGAACCTATGTTTGACACCTTTCGTAGATCTTTTCTTTGAGCTGCCACTACATACATCAACATCTATCTGAGCCCTTTATGCCTTTTTCTTGACCCTGCTATTTCTCATTCTGCTGCAGCTAATATCATTTTCTTTGTACAATTTTTTTTTGTCTTACATTACCTGCATTTCATTCTCTTCTCCTCGCTTCACTAGCCTACCCATATCTCTCTGTGGTCACTACTACAGGGGTCTCAATTGAGACCAGATCTACAACTATAGGGGGCCCATCTAGCCCTGTAATCACTAGTGGCATCACTTACAGGGAATCACTATGTGGAAAACCAAGCATATCCTCTGGTACGTACTAACCAATGGGAAAGCATGATTCACAGATACATAGAAGCAGCTCCTCTTGCACTTTTGTGGCTACCAGTTCAACTTCTGCTGATTACAAACAGCCAGAAAGGGCACTGATACAATGGGGACCATGCCACTGCCGTTGCCCTGTCTACATCCCTGTCTCTATTCTTATTCTCTCTCAACACTGATACCAATTTCTCCTTAAAGGGACATAATACTTCTATGCTAAATCACTTGAAAGTGATGCAGTATAACTGTAAAAAGCTAACAAGAAAATATCACCTGAACATCTCTATGTAAAAAAATATTTTACCTCAAATTTTCTTCAGCTTACAAGAGTAACAACAACAAAAAAAACAATAGCCAATCAGCATCAGCAGTGCTGAGGTAATGCATTGCTTTGCTGTGACATCATTATATTTCTCTGAAATCTTGTGAGATTTCATAGTAAACTTCTTTAAACTAAATAGGGAAATAACATGACTGTGCTTGTACATGCCAGATGAACTCTCCCTTGCTAGTCCTGGGACTAGTATCCTGATTGGCTGCTTAAACTACCTTTACAATGGGTGTGAATACTTGCGGAATTTTGATATAAAATTTCTTCCTTTTCCCTGTATCGGGGTGATTTCAGTCCACCACCTAAAAGGTGGCGGAGAAGTTAAGGAGCAGCGGTCAGTTTCTGGCTGACCAGAACCGATCGGGATCGGAAACAGCAACCGCTGCTTGTTAAATCTACCCCTTAGTCTTTAGCTAAGTGTGATGTTGTATGAAGTGTTGTATTCTTATACATAGATCAAGTCTGCCTTTCACTCTCAGTAGAGCTGTAACTGTGCAGCTAAAATTAAGCTCATTAAAGGGACATTGAAGACAAAACTAAACTTTCATGATTTAGATAGAGATGTAATTTTAAGATGGTTACTCCTATCATGAAATTTGATTTGTTATCTTGGTATCCTTTGCTGAAAAGTCAGCTTCAGAGTGTCAATATATTGGGCAAATGACAAAAAACAAATGCTTGTAGCCACCAATCACTAGTTGGCTTCCAGTACTGTGTTGCTGCTTCTGGGGATATGCACATATGTGTTTTAAAAGGATACCAAGATAACAAATGTGGTTTCATAATAGAAACAAATTTAAAAGCGTTTTTAAATTGACATGCTCTATTTGAATCACACAAGTTAAATTTTAACTTTTATGTCCCTGTAAAATGACTTTATAAATGGTGCAACAATGATTTTTTACTGATGCCATCATTTCTCAAATGGCTGCTTACATCTTCCTTCAATGAAGGTTGGGAAAAGGCTGCAAAAATTCTATTAAAGGGACACTGAACCCAAAGTTTTACTCAGATTCAAGGTATAATAGCCTTATATGGTGCAGACCCTTATAATTAAATACTTTCTGAAAATACTTCAAGAAGAAGAGAAAATAGGACATAAAACCTGTTATGTAGTCCTATAAAAAGACAGGGAATACAGCACTCTTTTAAATGTAATCAATCACTTATTTATTTATTTACGTTAACACAGTTCTATACATCTGAACTGAAAAAATATAACCATGAGCAGGTGCATTAAAAAGGAACATCTTATCATATACAAAACTTAAATACACCCAGAGCAGTCATTCTACATACACAGAAAACTTCCTATGTACTTATCCCAGTAAAAAATCATCAAGCTGGGCAACAGCTATAAAAGCATGTTAAATGGCCATTAGAAGAATCGTGCTAGGGGCTTAGTATTCAGCGCTGATACTTAAAGCAAAACAAAATAAAAAGCATGCTTGTTGAGAAAAGATATATCTATAAGTCCAAGCCTTAAATAATAGCCAGTTCAAAGTTGTATGTAGAGCAAAAGGTCAGGTAATCCTCCAGATAGAAAACACACTGCGTCAGTGGTTATCGGTTAAGCACGTCAGAGGACAAGCAGTATTATCAGCAAGCCAGTCCAAAGCTAGTCAGCTGTGTGAATGTCACGCTTGTTTAAATGAAGGCAGTTCATGCATTACTAATACATTCACTGTGCGAGTGTCAAACTTCTTTTGAATAGGCAGTTCATGCAAAGCAAATTACGGCAATGGGGAACGTTACCTTCCTCAACTCGGCTTCATATATTAACCGCTTCATTCAAGAACGGGGCAGATACATCCTACCTGAAGCCTTCATTCCCTCCAATGCCAAAGCTCGATCCTCCTCCAAGTTTCTTAGTGGTATAGTTGTAGCACTGTAGCAGATACCGCCTCTGCCTCTCTTTTCTCGTGACATTTAGCATGCTTCTTTCAATCCGGAAAATCTGTAAGTATCTTCACTCCAAAGACCGCATCCAGGTTAGTCACTTTCAAACAAAACAGCCTACGTGCGTTTCACCCATAATCCTTTGCGACAAGGGCTTCATCAGGGCTGTCAATCTCACTGTAAATCTGTCTTTGAACAGGTTGTCTCCACCTCTTTTTCTTACATCATAATCCCTTATGGTGGAAAGATACTGTCTCCAATATTTACTCACTAGATACTTTAAAATAGAAACAAAAAAGGGTATTTTGTTTTATTAGCATTCATTCATAAACCACCATTCACACTGCAGTTACGCTATCTATTAGTTGATAACTATCTTTCACCCTTTTCCTCAAAAAGAATGTCTTTTCCTTAACGTTTTTGTTATTGGGCATATATAAGTATTTATTTTCTGGTTATTATTTTTATATAAATACACGCACCCATTATGAATACCTAGGCTCGCAGAAAGAGCCTCTTACTCATATATATTATTCATTCTTAAAGGGATACACCCGAAGACTGTTTCGATTTTAATTTTCAATGTTCATTTAGGTTTACCATTTTCTACCAACTATATTCAGACAGTATATATCATGCTGCATTTAGTCTAAAGCTCCATTATTCTCTCTTCTATCTATGCCGGTAGTCTTTTATTTGAGGGGACCCTTTATTAAGGTGTAGTTAGTTTATGGAAATACAATGGTATAATGCAAACTATGGGGGAATTCTCATTTATAAGAAGCTCGCAAGATATTACTTACTTAGAGAAAACTTGCAAATTCTAACTTCTCATTTAGCCCATTAGGGGACAGTATTATTAAGATATACATCCATTTAGTTTCTTTTTGTAACAGACACTTATCATTATCTCCTCCTCTTCCTGATGTAATGCCTCTATGAATACCCACAAATTTCAAACTTTCTGGATTTGATTCATGACATTCAAGAAAGTGTCTTGCCACACTTGTATCCTTCAGAGAGGTAATATCATCCCTATGTTCTCTTATGCGATCTTTTATCTGTCTTTTCGTTTTTCCAATGTAAAATTTTGGACAGGAACAATAGAGAAGATAGACCACTCCAAATTAGTAAAATGTTTGATCTGGTACTGTTTCTCCCCTGTACCGAAAGTTTTTGTCCTCACCATAAAGGGGCAGTAGACACATTTACCACATGGAGAGTTCCCTTTTACCTTGTGGGAACTTAACCAGTTTCCCATATGGGGAGATCTTACATAATTACTCATTTTTAATGCGTTCTTCAGGTTTTTTGCTCTTCTTGCTGTCATAAGAGGAGCACAACCTACTACTTCTTTCACCCCCTCATCCTGTAGTAAGTAATGCCAATTTTTTTTAAAAATTGATCTCATGGATTCCCACTGACAGTTAAATTTGCTAATATATCTTATCTATTGAGTCTCATTGTATGTGACCTTATTTTCTTTATACAGAAGTTTATCCCTTTGGGTATTCCTTGCTCTCTTTCGTGCTCTTTTTACAGATTTTTTTGAATAGCATCTCCTCAGAAACCTATTCTGCATCAGGTCAGCATGTTCTTCAAATTTCTAATCTACTGAGCAGTTCCTTCTGAGCCTTAGGAACTGTCCAGTAGGTACTCCTTTCTTTACACTTACTGGGTGTGCACTAGTGGCCTCAAGAATGCTATTTGTATATATATAATATTGTGTCATATTCTGGTATTACAAATATATTCCAATATGCTCATAGATATTAACTAATAAAAATAATTCAGATATTTATATTAATTGTTTCTAGTAGATGCATATTGATTGAGGGTTGATATTTTTAAAGGATAATTATTAAATACATTGTATTATAACCCTGCCATAGGCTGATATATTATTTGGAGAGCACTACTGAAGATTTTTATAAATATACTGACAGTGACATGTCCTTTACATATGACGGCAGAGTCACCAGAAATGGTCTTAGAAATGTATCAATGTAGTTTCCTATTTTTTCAGTGAGATGTATTTGATAGGCATGGGGACATTGTGGAAAAATACATCCACCTCTGGGTTTGCTATGTGGATGATATTCTGTTGCTGTGGGACGGCCTGGTGGACCTTTAAAAGATTTCATTTTGGAACTAAACAAAAATAACAGAAATATCTTCTTAACTTCTGAAATAAGTGAAAGTGAGCTTAATTTTTTGGACATTAAGATTAAAAAGCAAGGTAATGTACTAATTACTGAAAACTTTAGGAAAGATACAGCTACAAATAGCATTCTTGAGGCCACTAGTGCACACCCAGTAAGTGTAAAGAAAAGAGTACCTACTGGACAGTTCCTAAGGCTCAGAAGGAACTGCTCAGTAGATTAGAAATTTGAAGAACATGCTGACCTGATGCAGAATATTTTTCTGAGGAGAGGCTATTCAAAAAAATCTGTAAAAAGAGCACGAAAGAGAGCAAGGAATACCCAAAGGGATAAACTTCTGTATAAAGAAAATAAGGTCACATACAATGAGACTCAATAGATAGGATATATTAGCAAATTTAACTGTCAGTGGGAATCCATGAGATCAATTTTTTAAAAAAATTGGCATTACTTACTACAGGATGAGGGGGTGAAAGAAGTAGTAGGTTGTGCTACTCTTATGAAAGCAAGAATAGCAAAAAACCTGAAGAACGCATTAGTAATGAGTAATTATGTAAGATCTCCTCATATGGGAAACTGGTTAAGTTCCCACAAGGTAAAAGGGAACTCTCCATGTGGTAAATGTGTCTACTGCCCCTTCATGGTGAGGACAAAAACTTTCGGTACAGGGGAGAAAAAGTACCAGATCAAACATTTTACTAATTGTGATTCATTTGGGGTGGTCTATCTTCTCTATAGTTCCTGTCTAAAATTTTACATTGGAAAAACGAAAAGACAGATAAAAGATCGCATAAGAGAACATAGGGATGATATTACCTCTCTGAAGGATACAAGTGTGGCAAGAAACTTTCTTGAATGTCATGAATCAAATCCAGAAAGTTTGAAATTTGTGGGTATTGATAGAGGCATTACATCAGGAAGAGGAGGAGATAATGATAAGTGTCTGTTACAAAAAGAAACTAAATGGATGTATATCTTAAGAGCACTGTCCCCTAATGGGCTAAATGAGAAGTTAGAATTTGCAAGTTTTTTCTTAGTAAGTAATATCTTGCAAGCTTCTTATAAATGAGAATTCCCCCATAGTTTGCATTATCCCATTGTATTTCCATAAACTAACTACACCTTAATAAAGGGTCCCCTCAAATAAAAGACTACCGGCATAGATAGAAGCGAGAATAATGGAGCATTAGACTAAATGCAGCATGATATATACTGTCTGAATATAGTTGGTAGAAAATGGTAAACCTAAATGAACATTGAAAATTAAAATCGAAACAGTCTTCGGGTGTATCTCTTTAAGAATGAATAATATATATGAGTAAGAGGCTCTTTCTGTGAGCCTAGGTATTCATAATGGGTGCGTGTATATATATATATAAAAATAATAACCATTAAATAAATACTTATATATACCCAATAACAAAAACGTTAAGGAAAAGACATTCTTTTGAGGAAAAAGGTGAAAGATAGTTATCAACTAATAGATAGCGTAACTGCAGTGTGAATGGTGGTTTTTGAATGAATGCTAATAAAACAAAATACCCTTTTTTGTTTCTATTTTAAAGTATCTAGTGAGTAAATATTGGAGACAGTATCTTTCCACCATAAGGGATTATGATGTAAGAAAAAGAGGTGGAGACAACCTGTTAAAAGACAGACTCACAGTGAGATTGACAGCCCTGACGAAGCCCTTGTCGCAAAGGATTATGGGTGAAACGCGCGTAGGCTATATTGTTTGAAAGTGACTAACCTGGATGCGGTCTTTGGAGTAAACATACTTACAGGTTTTCCAGATTGAAAGAAGCACGCTGAATGTCACAAGAAAAGAGAGGCAGAGGCGGTATCTGCTACAGTGCTACTACTATACTACTAAGAAACTTGGAGGAGGATCGAGCTTTGACATTGGATGGAATGAAGGCTTCAGGTAGGATGTATCTGCCCCGTTCTTGAATGAAGCGGTTAATATATGAAGCCGAGTTGCGGAAGGTAACGTTCCCCATTGCCGTAATTTGCTTTGCATGAACTGCCTATTCAAAAGAAGTTTGACACTCACACAGTGAATGTATTAGTAATGCATGAACTGCCTTCATTTAAACAAGCGTGACATTCACACAGCTGACTAGCTTTGGACTGGCTTGCTGATAATACTGCTTGTCCTCTGACGTGCTTAACCGAAAACCACTGACGCAGTGTGTTCTCTATCTGGAGGATTACCTGACCTTTTGCTCTACATACAACTTTGAACTGGCTATTATTTAAGGCTTGGACTTATAGATATATCTTTTCTCAACAAGCATGCTTTTTATTTTGTTTTGCTTTAAGTATCAGCGCTGAATACTAAGCCCCTAACACGATTCTTCTAATGGCCATTGAACATGTTTTTTTAGCTGTTGCCCAGCTTGGTGATTTTTTACTGGGATGTGTATGTATGTAGAATGACTGCTCTGGGTGTATTTAAGTTTTGTATATGATAAGAAGTTCCTTTTTAATGCACCTGCTCATGCTTATATTTGTTCAGTTCAGATGTATAGAACTGTGTTAACGTAAATAAATAAATAAATAAGTGATTGCTTACATTTAAAAGAGTGCTGTATTCCCTGTCTTTTTATAGGACTACATAACAGGTTTTATGTCCTATTTTCTCTTCTTCTTGTAGTATTTTCAGATAATATTGTTTACAGGGAGTGCAGAATTATTAGACAAATGAGTATTTTGACCACATCATCCTCTTTATGCATGTTGTCTTACTCCAAGCTGTATAGGCTCAAAAGCCTACTACCAATTAAGCATATTAGGTGATGTGCATCTCTGTAATGAGAAGGGGTGTGGTCTAATGACATCAACACCCTATATCAGGTGTGCATAATTATTAGGCAACTTCCTTTCCTTTGGCAAAATGGGTCAAAAGAAGGACTTGACAGGCTCAGAAAAGTAAAAAATAGTGAGATATCTTGCAGAGGGATGCAGCACTCTTAAAATTGCAAAGCTTCTGAAGCGTGATCATCGAACAATCAAGCGTTTCATTCAAAATAGTCAACAGGGTCGCAAGAAGCATGTGGAAAAACCAAGGCGCAAAATAACTGCCCATGAACTGAGAAAAGTCAAGCGTGCAGCTGCCAAGATGCCACTTTCCACCAGTTTGGCCATATTTCAGAGCTGCAACATCACTGGAGTGCCCAAAAGCACAAGGTGTGCAATACTCAGAGACATGGCCAAGGTAAGAAAGGCTGAAAGACGACCACCACTGAACAAGACACACAAGCTGAAACGTCAAGACTGGGCCAAGAAATATCTCAAGACTGATTTTTCTAAGGTTATATGGACTGATGAAATGAGAGTGAGTCTTGATGGGCCAGATGGATGGGCCCGTGGCTGGATTGGTAAAGGGCAGAGAGCTCCAGTCCGACTCAGACGCCAGCAAGGTGGAGGTGGAGTACTGGTTTGGGCTGGTATCATCAAAGATGAGCTTGTGGGGCCTTTTCGGGTTGAGGATGGAGTCAAGCTCAACTCCCAGTCCTACTGCCAGTTTCTGGAAGACACCTTCTTCAAGCAGTGGTACAGGAAGAAGTCTGCATCCTTCAAGAAAAACATGATTTTCATGCAGGACAATGCTCCATCACACGCGTCCAAGTACTCCACAGCGTGGCTGGCAAGAAAGGGTATAAAAGAAGAAAATCTAATGACATGGCCTCCTTGTTCACCTGATCTGAACCCCATTGAGAACCTGTGGTCCATCATCAAATGTGAGATTTACAAGGAGGGAAAACAGTACACCTCTCTGAACAGTGTCTGGGAGGCTGTGGTTGCTGCTGCACGCAATGTTGATGGTGAACAGATCAAAACACTGACAGAATCCATGGATGGCAGGCTTTTGAGTGTCCTTGCAAAGAAAGGTGGCTATATTGGTCACTGATTTGTTTTTGTTTTGTTTTTGAATGTCAGAAATGTATATTTGTGAATGTTGAGATGTTATATTGGTTTCACTGGTAAAAATAAATAATTTAAATGGGTATATATTTGTTTTTTGTTAAGTTGCCTAATAATTATGCACAGTAATAGTCACCTGCACACACAGATATCCCCCTAAAATAGCTAAAACTAAAAACAAACTAAAAACTACTTCCAAAAATATTCAGCTTTGATATTAATGAGTTGTTTGGGTTCATTGAGAACATGGTTGTTGTTCAATAATAAAATTAATCCTCAAAAATACAACTTGCCTAATAATTCTGCACTCCCTGTATATGTTTAATGGTAAAAACCTAAAAAAATGGACACTAAAGGCAAAATTAAACTTAATTCGGATAGAGCATGCTTTTGTAAGAGACTTTCCTATTTACTTCCATAATTAAATTGTGCACAGTATTTTTATATGCACACTTTCTGAGGCACCTGCTTTTTCTGAGCATGTGCAAGAGTGTACAGAGTATACGTACATATGTGAGTCTGTGATTGGCTAACAGCTGTCACATGACAAAATAGGCCAGCAAATTGAAGGAAATGTTGATATTTGTCAGAAAAAAATCTACTGCTCATTTAAAATTAGGAGTAAGTGCTATTACATTCGCCTAGATTTAGAGTTCTGCGTTAGCCGTCCAAACCAGCGTTAGGGGGTCCTAACGCTGGTTTTGGCCGACCGCTGGAGTCTTGTAGGTAAGGGTCTAATGCTCACTTTCCAGCCGCGACTTTTCCATACCGCAGATCCCCTTACGTCAATTGCGTATCCTATCTTTTCAATGGGATCTTTCTAACGCCGGTATTTAGAGTCTTGGCTGAAATGAGCGTTAGAACTCTAACGACAAAACTCCAGCCGCAGAAAAAAGTCAGGAGTTAAGAGCTTTATGGGCTAACGCCGGTTCATAAAGCTCTTAACTACTGTGCTCTAAAGTACACTAACACCCATAAACTAGCTATGTACCCCTAAACCGAGGCAGGCCCCCCACATCGCCGCCACTCTATTAAAAATTTTTAACCCCTAATCTGCCGACCGCACACCACCGCAACCTACATTATCCCTATGTACCCCTAATCTGCTGCCCCTAACATCGCCGACACCTACATATTTATTAACCCCTAATCTGCCCCCCCAACGTTGACGCTACCTTACCTACACTTATTAACCCCGAATCTGTCGACCGGACCTCACCGCTACTATAATAAATGTATTAACCCCTAATCCGCCTCACTCCCGACTCAAAAACCCTATAATAAATAGTATTAACCCCTAATCTGACCTCCCTAACATCGCCGACACCTAACTTCAAGTATTAACCCCTAATCTGCCGACCGCACTTGGCCGCTACTCTAATGAATGTATTAACCCCTACAGCTAAGGCTAACCCTAACACTAACACCCCCCTAAGTTAAATATAATTTTAATCTAACAAAATAAAATAAATCTTATTAAATAAATTAATCCTATTTAAAGCTAAATACTTACCTGTAAAATAAACCCTAATATAGCTACAATATAATGAATAATTATTTTAGGATTTATATTTATTTTACCGGCAATTTTGTATTTATTTTAACTAGGTACAATAGCTATTAAATAGTTAATAACTATTTAATAGCTACATAGTTAAAATAATTACAAAATTACCTGTAAAATAAATCCTAACCTAAGTTACAATTAAACCTAACACTACACTATCAAAAATTAATTAACTAAACTACCTACAATTATCTACAATTAAATCAACTAAACAAAAAAAAAAAAACCACTAAATTACAAAAAATAAAAAAAGATTACAAGAATTTTAAACTAATTACACCTACTGTAAGCCCCCTAAAAAAATAACAAAGCCCCCCAAAATAAAAAAAATGCCCTACCCTATTCTATAATAATAAGTTAACAGCTCTTTTACCTTACCAGACCTTAAAAGGGCCTTTTGCGGGGCATGCCCCAAAGAAAACAGCTCTTTTGCATTTAAATAAACATACAATACCCCCCCCCCAACATTACAACCCACCACCCACATACCCCTAATCTAACCCAAACCCCCCTTAAAAAACCTAACACTAAGCCCCTGAAGATCTTCCTACCTTATCTTCACCACGCTGGGTATCACCGATCCGTCCAGAAGAGGGTCCGAAGTCTTCATCCTATCCGGCAAGAAGAGGTGAAGAAGAGGGTCCGAAGTCTTCATCCTATCCGGCAAGAAGAGGACATCCGGACCGGTAGACATGTTCATCCAGGCGGCGTCTTCTATCTTCTTCCATCCGGCGCGGAGCGGGACCATCTTGAAGCAGCCGACGCGGATCCATCCTCTTCTTCCGGCGACTCCCGGCGAATGAAGGTTCCTTTAAGTGACGTCATCCAAGATGGCGTCCCTCGAATTCCGATTGGCTGATAGGATTCTATCAGCCAATTGGAATTAAGGTAGGAAAAATCTGATTGACTGATTGAATCAGCCAATCAGATTCAAGTTCAATCGGATTGGCTGATCCAATCTGCCAATGAGATTGAGCTCGTATTCTATTGGCTGATCGGAACAGCCGATCAGCCAATTAACAGGGGTTAATACTATTTATTATAGGGTTTTTGAGGCGGGAGTGAGCAGCTTAGGGGTTTATTATAGTGGCGGCGAGGTCCGGTCGGCAGATTAGGGGTCAATAAGTGTAGTTAGGTAGCGGTGACGTTGGGGGGGCAGATTAGGGGTTAATAAATATAATATAGGGGTCGGAGATGTTAGGGGCAGCAGATTAGGGGTACATAGCTATAATGTAGGTTGCGGTGGTGTACAGAGCGGCAGATTAGGGGTTAATAATAAAATGCAGGGGTCAGCGATAGAGGGGGCGGCAGATTAGGGGTTAATAAGTGTAAGATTAGGGGTGTTTAGACTCGGGGTACATGTTAGGGTGTTAGGTGCAGACTTAGGAAGTGTTTCCCCATAGGAAAGAATGGGGCTGCGTTAGGAGCTGAACGCTGCTTTTTTGCAGGTGTTAGTTTTTTTTTCAGCTCAAACTGCCCCATTGTTTCCTATGGGGATATCGTGCACGAGCACGTTTTTTAAGCTGGCCGCGTCCGTAAGCAACGCTGGTATTGAGAGTTGCAGTGGCGGTAAATTATGCTCTATGCTCCCTTTTTGGAGCCTAACGCAGCCCTTCAGAGAACTCTAAATACCAGCGTTGTTTAAAAGGTGCGGGGGGAAAAAAACACGCGTAGCTAACGCACCCCTTCTAACGCAAAACTCTAAATCTAGGCGATTGTCTTTTTATTATGTACTTGTTGATTGTGCAATTCTACTGTATTTAATGATTTTTTAACAAAACCATACAGGTTTAAGGAAGTTTAGAATATGGTACAAAATAAAAGGAGGCTCAATAAAAAAAAATATTAAAAAAAATTATGTTATATTAGAGGGACACTGAGCAATCATATTTGAGTATGCTAGTCTGTATAAGAAGATTCAGAATGCTTTCAAGGGACATAAACATCAAAATTAAACTTTCATAATGCAAACAGAGGATGCAATGAAAAAACAAACAAAAAAAACATCCAATTTAACTCATGTTATCAAATTTACTTCATATATGGCAGCAGTGTTTGCAACAATGTATAACTTTGATACAAACATTGTTGAGCACTCAGCTACCATATATTGCTCATGTAATGTGCATACTCTTGAGCCTACCTAGGTATGCTCTTCAGCAAAGAATAACCAGACAGTAATATAATTAATTGTAAAGTACTAGTCCTAAAGCCCGTTCACACTGGCCATTTTTTGCAGCAGAGCGGTCCCACCCCTTGCGCTCTCTCCCTCCCCCTCTCTTTTGCTCTCTCTCTCTGCCCCCTCTCCTTTGCGCTCTCTCTCTCCCCCTCTCTTTTGCGCTCTCTCTCTCCCCCCTCTTTTTTGCGCTCTCTCTCCCCCTCTCTTTTGCGCTCTCTCCCCCCCTCTCTTTTGCTCTCTCCCCCTCTCTATTGCTCTCTCCCCCTCTCTATTGCTCTCTCTCCCCCTCTCTTTTGCTCTCTCTCCCCTCTCTTTTGCTCTCTCTCCCCTCTCTCCCCCTCTCTCCCCCCTCTCTCCCCCCCCTCTCTCTCTCTCCCCCCTCTCTGTCTCTCTCTCTCTCCCCTCTCTATCTCCCCCTTCTCTCTCTCCCCCTCTCTCTCTCCCCTCTCTCTCTCTCCCCTTTCTCTCTCTCCCCCCCCCCTCTCTCTCTCCCCCCTCTCTCTCTCTCCCCTCTCTCTCTCTCCCCTCTCTCTCTCTCCCCCCCTCTCTCTCTCCCCCCCTCTCTCTCCCCCCCCTCTCTCTCTCCCCCTTCTCTCTCTCCCCCCTCTCTCTCTCCCCCTCTCTCTCTCTCCCCCCTATCTCTCTCCCCTTTCTCTCTCTCCCCCCCCCTCTCTCCCCCCCCCCTCTCTCCCCCCCCCCCTCTCTCTCTCCCCCCTCTCTCTCTCTCCCCTCTCTCTCTCTCCCCTCTCTCTCTCTCCCCCCTCTCTCCCCCCCCCCCCTCTCTCCCCTCCTCTCTCTCTCTCCCCACTCTCTGCCCCTCTCCCCCTCTCTCTCTCTCCCCCCTCTCTCTCTCTCCCCCCTCTCTCCCCCCATCGCTCTTCCCATCTCTCTCCCCCCTCTCTCCCCCCTCTCTCTCCCCCCCTTTCTTCCCCCCTCTCTATCTCTCCCCCCCCTCTCTCTCTCCCCCCCTCTCTCTCCCCCCTCTCTTTTGCTCTCTCTCCCCCTTTTCTTTTGCTCTCTCTCTTCCCCTCTCTTTTGCTTTCTCTCTTCCCCCTCTCTATTGCTCTCTCCCCCCTCTCTTTTGCTCCCTCTCCCCTCTATTTTGCTCTCTCTCCCCTCTCTCTCTC
Organism: Bombina bombina; assembly: GCF_027579735.1. Lineage (NCBI taxonomy): Eukaryota > Metazoa > Chordata > Amphibia > Anura > Bombinatoridae > Bombina > Bombina bombina. Next base: position 1,070,663,959 of record NC_069501.1, on the reverse strand, counting down.
CCACCCCTCTCTCTCTCCCCTTCTCTCTCACTCTCTCTCTCTCTCTCTCCCCTCTCTCTCCCCCCTCTTCCCCTCTCTCTCCCACCTCTCTCTGTCTCCCCCCTTTCTCGCTCCCCTTCTCTCTCTCTCTCTCCCCCTCCTCTCTCTCCCCCCTCTCTTCTTTTGCTCTTTCTCCCCCTTTTCTTTTGCTTTCTCTCTTTCCCCCTCTTATTTTCTCTCTCCCCCTCTATTTTGCTCTCTCTCCCCCCTCTCTTGCTCTTTCCCCACTCTTATCCTATCTTTAGCTCTTTCCCATCTCGTTTGTTCACTCCCCCTCTTTCTATCTCTCCCCCCTCTCTATCTCTCTCCCTCTATCTCGCATGCGTGACCGGCCCCGCCCCCTTCATGCCGAGCCCCACCCCCTTCATGCCCCACCCCCGCTCACGCCCGGCCATGCCCACTTCTGCCCGCATCGCAGATCAGGTAGGGACTCTAAGGCCAGGTGTGTTTGTCCTCGTGCTGTCTCTACTGCTCATGACAGCTTCGGACAAACACACTTGGCCTTTTATATTATAGGATTGTGTGTAGTATAGTGCCCCCTGTTTACTTTGTGACTTATTATGGGGTTAATAGCAATAGGTCAGTAGAGAAGTGTGGGCAGCACCTCTAAACCTGCCGGCACGGAGAGAGAGAGCCAGTCCCTCATATACCAGAAACGAAAAAGTCCATCCGCAAAAAAAATAAAATTATTCTTTTATTTCTCCATAGGGGTCAAGGTGAAACAGAACTGCTCAAAAGTCCTTAATCATGTCTCTGAGACATATTTTTTGCAGTATAGGGCCCACCCCACTATTTCCCTCCTCCCTCCACTGCTGGACCGCTCACCCGCTTCTAGGTTTACCTCCCACACCTCCTGCCGGAACTAGCAGATGGTCGTTAGATGGTGACACACAAAGTGTCACTGCCTGTAACGATCAAGCATCTGCCTTCATATGGAAATGGAGCACTGATCGTTCTCCAGTTACATATATACAGGCAGATGCCTGGAGCTCAGGAACTCCTGCTCTCAGCTGTAATTTTACAGCCGAGACTCCTGAAGCTTTCCGCAGCTCGGACATATATATATGGCATGCGATACAATAGGAAAAGTACCGCATGACGCATATATACATCCATTTGGGTTAAGGGGATAATGTGTTGTGGGGGGTAAAGAAAAGGTTTAATGAGATGGGAAATCTCAGATATTTATTGTGTAATTGCAATCAGGTTTAATGTGGCGGAGAGTCAGTGATAATGATAAGTAATTTATATTTCTCCCAGCACTATGGGGTAGGACCAGGGGGGTTCAGGTAAATGTTTGGGTGGTTAAGTAGAGAAACAAGTAAGCCAGAGTCAGAGTCTAAGCTTACCTGAGTAAGATGTGGATGGTCCCTGAAATCTTTAAGAGAAACCGAACACAAATTGTGGAAAGAAAATAATGAGGGACAGTGGTATGATTAAGAGCACTAAATTAGAGGGACATTCTACTCCAAAATTGTTATTGTTTAAAAATATAGATAACACCTTTACTACCCATTCCCCGGCTTTGCACAACCAAAATTGTTATATTAATATACTTTATAACCTTTAAACCTCTAATGGCTCCATGTACTAAGCAGTCAGCGAGCTACACGCAAAAAAATTTGCGTCAAAACTCGCAAACTGATATATACAAAGCCGTCAACTATGTTCAAACCCACATTTTTTAAATTGCGAGTGTACTTATCCGCCAAACCTCGCTACCGCTCCATTTTTCACTGTAAATAGACAGATTTGACCACCAACTCACCATAAACTAATGTCCTAAAAAATCTATCCGCTCGCTACATTTTCCGCTCCCACCTCATTATTTTTTCCTCGCCACCTTTCAGGTGGCGGGCAAGTTACAAAACAATAGGTAAGTCAATGTAGATGCCAGTCTAGACATATATTTAAAGGAAGTAATATCAGCATTGTACTTACATTGTTGATTTCAGCAGCTATGGAGACACTTCTGTATTTGTTTCTTCTCCGTGTGATGCAAATCCAGTCTAGAAGACAGAATACTGGAAATGTCGCTAATCGATTAGTTAGAAGAAGGAGAGTTTGTGTCCCCCGTGTATTCCTTGCACGGGTTGGTTTGCCCGGCCTTTCTGACCGAGAGATCATACAAAGATTCCGGCTTGATCGTGAATCCATATTACACCTGTATCGAGAGATCGAAGATTATTTGGAGCCGATGGCGGCTCGTTCACGACCTATTCCGGGACTATTGAAACTATTAGCTGCATTGCATTTTATGGCAACAGGCTCTTCAGGCACTTTCTAGCATCATTATTGGAATAAGTCAATCAGTTTTTTAACATCACTTAACAAAAGTCATAGAGGCTATGATGATTATTTTTCCTTGCTATGTTTGCTTGCCATCTACCCCAGAAGAATGGCAATCTATAAAATCTAATTTCTATAAGATGGCTGGGATGCCCAATGTCCTAGGGGCCATCGACTGTACCCATGTTGCAGTAAGACCACTTTAAGCTTGTGAGGAGATCTATAGGAATAGAAAGCATTTCCATTCCTTGAATGTTCAGATGGTCTGTGACCCCAACATGAGGATAATCAGTGTCCGTTCAAACTACCCAGGCTCATGTCATGATTCTTACATCTTAGGGCAGACTGGCTTATACCGGAAGTTCGAGGACGGAGATATGCCCGAAGAATGGCTTCTGGGTAAGCATAACTGGCATAAATAAATTGCGCCAAATATGTCCACTGTAATTAAACTGTAATGTGTTGTATATTTTTAATTTGTATCGTATTAGCTATCAATCTTTCTGATTATTTTTAGATTAATATTTATATTTTTTAGATCCTATTAGGAGATGGAGGGTACTCATGTACAGAATGGCTGTTGACTCCATATAACAACCCACAAACCAGAAATCAAGTTTGTTTCAATGAAGCTCACCGATCTACCAGGGGGATAATTGAGAGGACTTTCAGTCTTTTGAAAATGCGATTTTGATGTCTTGATCGTTCTGGCAGCGCTATGCAATATGCACCTGAGAAAGTCACAAGAATTATATTGGTTTGCTGCATACTACACAATATAGCAATTAAAAGAGGCTGCCCATTAGAGGAAGAAAATACCATACATGCTGATTATTTTGCCGAAGAAATATGTATAGAACAACCTAATAGGCGTGGTATGGCCACAAGGGACATGGTTTCAGAACAATATTTTGATGATTAAATTTTATAACATATAAATTTCCTTTATTAAAGTTTCATCGACTGTTTATTATTTTTATTTAAAATATAATATGATGTAAAAGAACATCTAAAAGATAAACAATTATTATGTTTTTCATCAACAGACAATAAAAAAGGTAACAAATATTGGTATACAACAATAGTGATGTCGCGAACATAAAAATTTGGGTTCGCGAACGGCCAACGCAAACTTCCACAAATGTTCGTGAACGGGCGAACCGGGCGATCTGTGATAGACTTCAATAGGCAGGCGAATTTTAAAACCCACAGGGACTATTTCTGGCCACAATAGTGATGGAAAAGTTGTTTCAAGGGGACTAACACCTGGACTGTGGTATGCCGGAGGGGGATCCATGGCAAAACTCCCATGGAAAATTACATAGTTGATGCAGAGTCTGGTTTTAATCCATAAAGGGCATAAATCACCTAACATTCCTAAATTGTTTGGCATAACATGCTTTAAAACATCAGGTATGATCTTGTATCGATCAGGTAGTGTAAGGGTTACGCCCGCTTCACAGTGACAGACCAAACTCCCGCAGCGGGTACAACATCATCATCATCATCACACCGTACATCCATGTGTGTAATGCTGCCTGACTGAGACATATCCCTGTTATCTACATCCTCTGGCAATAATGGTTGCGCATCACTCATTTCTTCCAACTGATGTGTAAATAACTCGTCTGACAGATCAAGTGAAGCGGCTGTGGTGCTAGTGTTGGTGGTGGCAGCAGGCGGGTGAGTGGTTACTTGAGAGGTGCCCGAAGCTAAGCTGGAGGAGGATGGTGCGTCAAGGTTCCGAGCGGAAGCTATAGAAGATTGGGTGTCCTGTGTTAGCCAGTCAACTATGTCCTCAGAACTTTTCGAATTCAGGGTACGTGGCCTCTGAACACTGGGCATTATTCTAGGGCCAAAGGGAATCACAGCACCACGACCACGACGGCCCCTGCGGGGTGGCCTACCTCTGCCTGTCTTTTTTTTTTCGATTAGTGGTAATATGCGTGCAAGCTACTGTGACAACAGATATGAGTGGCACTGTGCACTGGCAGAAGTTGGCAGAGTAGACGCTGTAGGCCTGACGCACACGCTTGCAGACAACTAACTGCTATTCAATCTATTACAGTCAAAAAAAAAAAATTTTTTAATGTACACTACTGTTACTCCAGATATGAGTTGCACTGGTGTGACACTGTGCCCTGGCAGGCCCTGAAACGCACACGCGTGAAGGAAACTGACTGCTATTATTTCACAGTCAAATTTCTAGTTTTTTTTTAACCCCTTAAGGACCAAGGCCATTTTTCAATTTCTTTCCCTTAAGGACCAGGGCTATTTTTACATTTCTGCGGTGTTTGTGTTTAGCTGTAATTTTCCTCTTACTCATTTACTGTACCCACATATTATATACCGTTTTTCTCGCCACTAAATGGACTTTCTAAATATACCATTATTTTCATCATATCTTATAATTTATTATTAAAAATATTATAAAATATGAGGAAATAATGGAAAAAAAACACACTTTTTCTAACTTTGACCCCCAAAATCTGTTACACATCTACAACCACCAAAAAACAACCATACTAAATAGTTTCTAAATTTTGTCCTGAGTTTAGAAATACCCAATGTTAACATGTTCTTTGCTTTTTTTGCAAGTTATATGGAAAAAAATACAAGAAGCACTTTGCTATTTCAAAACCACTTTTTTTCAAAATGAGCGCTAGTTACATTGGAACCCTGATATCTGTCAGGAATACCTGAATATCCCTTGACATGTATATATTTTTTTTAGAAGACATCCCAAAGTATTGATCTAGGCCCATTTTGGTATATTTCATGCCACCATTTCACCGCCAAATGCGATCAAATAAAAAAAAATTGTTCACTTTTTCACAAACTTTAGGTTTCTCACAGAAATTATTTACAAACAACTTATGCAATTATGGCATAAATGGTTGTAAATGCTTCTCTGGGATCCCCTTTGTTCAGAAATAGCAGACTTATATGGCTTTGGCATTGCTTTTTGGTAATTAGAAGGCTGCTAAATGCCACTGCGCACCACACGTGTTTTATGCCCAGCAGTGAAGGGGTTAATTAGGGAGCATGTAGGGAGCTTGTAGGGTTAATTTTAGCTTAAGTGTAGTGTAGTAGACAACCCAAAGTATTGATCTAGGCCTATTTTGGTATATTTAATGATACCATTTCACCGCCAAATGCGATCAAATTTAAAAAAAACTTAAATTTTTTCGCAATTTTAGGTTTCTCACTGAAATTATTTACAAACAGCTTGTGCAATTATGGCACAAATGGTTGTAAATGCTTCTCTGGGATCTCCTTTGTTCAGAAATAGCAGACATATATGACTTTGGCGTTGCTTTCTGGTAATTAGAAGGCCGCTAAATGCTGCTGCGCATCACACGTGTATTATGGCTAGCAGTGAAGGGGTTAATTAGGTAGTTTGTAGGGAGCTTGCAGGGTTAATTTTAGCTTTAGTGTAGAGATCAGCCTCCCACCTGACACATCAGACCCCCTGATCCCTCCCAAACAGCTCCCTTCCCTCCCCCACCCCACAATTGTCCCCGCCATCTTAAGTACTGGCAGAAAGTCTGCCAGTACTAAAATAAAAGTTTATTTTTTAGCATATTTACATATGCTGTGGTGTAGCATCCCCCCTTAGCCCCCAACCTCCCTGATCCCCCCCAAAACAGCTCTCTAACCCTCCCCATCTGCCTTATTGGCGGCCATCTTGGGTACTGGCAGCTGTCTGCTATTATTTCACAGTCAAAAAAGTGTTTTGTTTTTTTAAATGTACACTACTGTTACACCAGATATGAGTGGTGGCACTGGGAAAGTGGGCACAGTATACGCTGTGAGCCTGACACACATGCTGGCAGGCAGGCAACTGCAATTAGATTACAAAGGAAAAAAAAAAAAGCAGACTGATGTTCTAGCCCTAAAAAGGGCTTTTTGGGGTGCTGTCCTTACAGCAGAGATCAGATGAGTCCTTCAGGACTGTAGTGGACACTGAATACACTAGCCTAGCTATCGATTTCCCTATTAAATCAGCAGCAGCTACACGGTCCCTCCTCTCACTAAGAATGCAGCTTCCGAATGAATCTAAAATGGATGCTGTCCAGGAGGCGGGAGGGTCTGGGAGGGAGGGTCTGCTGCTGATTGGCTGTAATGTGCCTGCTGACTGTGAGGTACAGGGTCAAAGTTTAATCAATGATGACGAATAGGGGGCGGACCGAACATCGCATATGTTCGCCCGCCGCGGCGAACGCGAACATGCTATGTTCACCGGGAACTATTCGCCAGCAAACTATTCGCGACATCACTATACAACAACTAAAACAAAACATTTCTAAATTAAATTTATACTTAAAGGTATTAAAAATCACTGTTGATAAACATCTAATTACATAAAGTTGTTGCTATTCAATTATAAATGGTTTGAAATAGTAATTATAAATCATGTTTATGATAAAAGTCATAAAAAAAATTAGTTGACAATATATTGTCTTTGTGACATCACACTACTGTCTATAGCTTCTATATATATTTTTTTACATAATGTTATTTGTTTTATTTAATCCCTCAAAAGCTGGTGCTAATCCATTTTGCTGTCTCATTGAATTGTAGACTTACAAATCGATAGTCTATTCAAAAGTAAAAGTTTCTGGATTCAGATAGGACTTGTAATTTAAAAACACTTTTCTAAAGACTTTAACAAGGTAATTGTCTTTGTTTTAATGTAATTTAAACTTTTAACAGCTCCGAGGTAGGGCCATATTAAAATTCCAAAATTCTTGAGGGCTAACTCTTATCATTTTTTTTTTTTTTTTATTAACTTAGCTTTCCCTACAATAGTTTTTGAAGTTCTGGTGGCTCATATAGATCAAACATTGTCATTGTACATATAATTTATGTAACATTAATCCAATTATCTTTTTGGAGGAAGCAAATAGTGACAATAGTTGTGTTCCAATTTTAAATTAAAGAAAACCAAAACATTTGTCACAAAATAATGCAATAAATATTGGTTTATGAAAATCTTCCAAAGAATACTAAAAAAATATATATATTTTAATTTTTTCAAAACGTACTCTAACCAAAAATAAATTATAATATATATACACATATGTAACACTGAAATAGATACTAAACAATATTTTATTTTTGAGTAACTTTAAACATAGAAGCAATTTATATAAAATTGATAATTTACTCCTATTAACAATAATTCTTAGTTCTATTGTTATTTTCATTTAAAAAACTGGATTGAACGATTAAGAGCATGACCGTTTTCGATTCAGCATCTAGGTACCACTTGCTTATTGTTTGCTAAATATACACACCAATAATTAAGCGCTATCCAGGGTGCTGAACCGAAGATCACCTGTCTAGTAATCTTTCATTCCGTTTTTTTTTTTTTTAATGAAGTTATAAATATAATAATTAGTATTTTACAATAGGAGTAAATTATATTTTTTTGTAAAATTTCATGATGTTTACACGAATCATTCATTAAAAAATTGACTTTATTAACCCTTTCAACATAAACAAAACTATGTTTTATTATTGAACATTCTATTAATAATTTTTGTTTACAAACATTAAAAAAAAAGATACATCGAAATATATATTTGAAACATTGGCATTCTTTAGTTGATAAATATCGCGATCATTGCGCTAATGATTGAATTAATGATTAATTACGTCATCGTCAAGCATGTCGCGTCCTAAACATTTTGGTGCTGGTGAATTAGTAATATTAGTTTATGCGATTGATAAATATTTTCCAAAACATATTGGGGGTGTAAGGGCAGTGAAACAGGAATGCTGTGACAAAATTATATACGAGATGCTTCGAAGAATGCATAGGATTTCCAAAATTCTAAAGAAGAAGACGACAATGTCTTCAAAAATATAGTGACTTGAAGAGAAGGAAACCTAAGTACTACAAATCTATTAGAAGATTGATAAGGACATGCAAGTTTACTCTATCTGTGTATATATATATATATATATATATCTATTAAGATTTGAATTTTTTATTTTTATTTCTTGTAATCGAAACATATAATGTAATTTGAACTGCGTATCATTGACGATTAATCTACAATCATATTTTTGGTTCTAATTGATCAGATTGTGATATTGAGGATTAGTAAAATCATTATGTTAGTAGTATCAAATTGTATAGATGGTTATAGTTGCATGCTCAATCGGAATCATTACATAATAAAATTTTGTTAGTGTCCCTTTCATGTATGTTTATAATGAACAGAATAAAAATAATTGACTGTCAGAGAACACTAAACATAAATTTATAGATCATAAGTATCTACTAATGTAAGCATGCTGAACATTGTTATTAGATTATTACAATTTTAGTTAGTCAGAAAAAAGGAACATGCTTAAAGGGACACAAAACATATTTTTTTTATTTCCTGATTCAGAAAGAGCATTCAATTTAAAGACACTTCGTAATTTACTCCTATTATCAATTTTTAATAGTTCTCTAGTTATCTTTATTTAAAAAGCATGAATGCATAGGAGAAGGCCCATTTTTGGTTGTGAACCTTTATTGCTTATTGATGGGTAAATGGAAGCCTCCAATAAGCAAGCACTATCCATGGGGCTAAGCCTAACAGTTAGCCTAAAAGTTAATAACTATTTAATAGCTATTGTACCTAGTTAAAATAAATACAAAGTTGCCTGTAAAATAAATATAAATCCTAAAATAGATACAATGTAATTATTATTTATATTGTAGCTATATTAGGGTTTATTTTATAGGTAAGTAATTAGTTTTTAATAGGATTAATTTATTTGATTTTAGTAATATGATTTTGTTTAATTTAAATTATATTTAACTTAGGGGGGTGTTAGCATTAGGTTTAGGGGTTAATAACTTTATTATAGTAGCGGCGATGTTGCAGGTGGGAGATTAGGGGTTAATAATTGTAGGTAGGTGGCAGCGATGTTAGGGAGGGCAGATTATGGGTTAATACTATTTATTATAGTGTTTGCAAGGCGGGAGTGCGGCGGTTTAGGGGTTAATACATTTATTATAGTAGCGGCGAGGTCCGGTCGGCAGATTAGGGGTTAATAAGTGTAGGTAAGGTAGCGGCGATGTTGGGGGGGCAGATTAGGGGTTAATAAATATAATATAGGTGTCGGCGATGTTAGGGGCAGCAGATTAGGGGTTTATAGGTATAATGTAGGTGGCGGCGGTGTCCGGTCGGCAGATTAGGGGTTAATATTTTTTATTATAGTGGCGGCGATGTGGGGGGGACTCGGTTTAGGGGTACATAGGTAGTTTATGGGTGTTAGTGTACTTTATAGCACAGTAGTTAAGAGCTTTATATTCACGCGTTAGCCCATAAAGCTCTTAACGACTGACTTTTTTTGGCGGTAGGAGTCTTGTCGGTAGAGGGTCTACCGCTCACTTCTTCCAAGACTCCAAATACCAGCGTTAGGCAGATCCCATAGAAAAGATAGGATATACGCAATTGGCATAAGGGGATCTGCGGTAGCCTGGAGTCACGGTGAGGAAGTGAGCGTTAGACCCTTTCCTGCCTGACTCTAAATACCAGCGGGTGATAAAAAGCAGTGTTAGGACCCCTTAACGCTGCTTTTGACAGCTAACGCCAAACTCTAAATTTAGGCGATAGACAGGTAATGGTTAGTTAACATATAATTTATATTTTTAAAATAGTTTTTGGCTTTATAGTTGTTTATGTTTATCTTTTTTTATTACTGTAACATAGATATTACCATGGAAGACCTAGAAAATATGGCTGAAATAGATGATTTTCAAACTCCCTGATAGTGTGCCATTAGGTGAAGGGTTGAGTTCAGATGATAGTCAGCCAAAAATTTAAGTTTTAAGAACAATGATGGAAGATAAAGGTATGTTTCATACTAATTACTCTTAAAACAAACCAATCTTTCTTGAAAATATTAAATATTGAATATTTTTAGGAGATGGGTCTGATGATAGCTTTAAAAGAGTGGACAATAGTGTAGAAGTCAATATAGTCGTCGATATAGATAATACACCAGCAGGAGGTAATCATTGTGAACAGATAACCATATTATAAATTGAAGTACTAACTGTTTTTTTTTTATTATTCTACAGATGTATCTTCAACATCAATTATTGAAACTGAAGACAAAAGCACTCAGAGTTGTCTTATAGATAATGTTAAACTCTAAAATCTCTAAAATTAGGGTAACTTTGGGAATGTTATTGGAGCAAGTAGACTTTCTGTACCGAAAATATGTTATTTGATTTGATCCTGTTATGTTGTTTATAAAAAAAAAATTGAATATAATTTTCCTAAGAAAGGCAAAAAAAATGCCAAATCCTTTTTTTTTTTTTTTGTGATCAATCAATAGTAATTGAAGATTTTGAGTTTTGTGAATAAAGGATATTTTTTTTTTAAATATTTTGTATTTATTTGCAAACAAAAATTAAACCAAACAAAAAATTAAAAATTAAAAATAAATAACAATTATAGAACAAATATATACGTATGAAAACAATAAACAGAAAATATAACCTTTGAAATGTTGGAGGTATAAATAAAAAATAAATTGTTCATTGTAGCCTTGGTCTTTTGGGGTCTGTTGTACCCTCTCTTTCACTTATAATAGATATTAGTAATTGGAGTGTCCTTTCAGTGAGGCTTATTGCCCATCTGCCTCTGCCACTGAAACATTTCTCTTTAGAGATTTAATTTTTGCCTTTTATTTTCCATTTTTCCTTTTCAATTTCAAAACTTTTTTCTGATATGGCTGCCCAACATTCAATATTAGTGGTCCTCTGTATATTGCCTGGCAAGTGACAACATTTCCGTTAAGCCAACATCGGCCAATAGTCCATCAGCTGGTGGATTTAAAATAGTTACATCCCCTGTTTCTTGTGGTGGTGGTGCCTGTGTTTCCACTTGTTCGTCCGGATTCTCAGGGGTATGTATTTCCAATTGTTGGGGATCTCCAAATTCATCTAGAAAATCTGGAGTCTCACTTCCATCCTGACGTCCTGTATTTTCTTCTGAATTTGGATTTTTCCCTCTTATTGGTATGAGATTTATGGTGATCTCCCTTGATGAGTTTTCTTCTTCTAGATCAAAAAAAAAAAAAAAAAAAAAAAAGACCATTAACAGACGGTTTCATAGATGGAATAGAAGGAGAGAGATTATAATACAGTCATACCAAAAAATTAACATTATATTATATATATCATTGATACATACCATCAAATAATGGCAATGAATGTCCGGTCAAACTATGGAACAAACGTCCCAAATCAGCTATAAACAAAAAAAAATAGATAATAAGAATTGAGTTAATTAGAATTATTGACATATTATAATGCGATTACATTCCCTTTAAATGTAATTTTAAAATTACATTTAATATCAATTAATTTTGAGATTAATGACAAGTAGTGATGTTGCGAATAGTTCGCCGGCGAATAGTTCCCAGCGAACATAGCGTATTTTCGATCCGTCCCCTATTCGTCATCATTGAGTAATACTTTGACCCTGTACCTCACAGTCAGCAGACACATTCCAGCCAATCAGCAGCAGACCCTCCCTCCCAGACCCTCCTACCTCTTGGACAGCATCCATTTTAGATTCATTCGGAAGCTGCATTCTTAGTGAGAGGAGGGACAGTGTAGCTGCTGCTGATTTAATAGGGAAATCGATAGCTAGACTAGTGTATTCAGTGTCCACTACAGTCCTGAGGGACTCATCTGATCTCTGCTGTAAGGACAGCACCCCAAAAAGCCCTTTTTAGGGCTAGAACATCAGTCTGCTTTTTTTTTTTTTTTTTCCTGTGTAATCTAATTGCAGTTGCCTGCCTGCCAGCGTGTGTGTCAGGCTCACAGCGTATACTGTGCCCACTTGCCCAGTGCCACCACTCATATCTGGTTTAACAGTAGTGTACATTTAAAAAAAAAAACACTTTTTTTGACTGTGTTAAATAATAGCAGTCAGTTTCCTTCACACGTGTGCGTTTCAGTGCCTGCCTGCCTGCCAGGGCACAGTATCACCCCAGTGCAACTCATATCTGGTGTAACAGTAGTGCAGATTAAAAAAAAACAACACTTTTTTGACTGTGTTAAATAATAGCAGTCAGTTTCCTTCACACGTGTGCATTTCAGTGCCTGCCTGCCTGCCTGCCAGGGCACAGTGTCACCCCAGTGCAACTCATATCTGGTGTAAAAGTAGTGTACATTTAAAAAAAAAAAACACTTTTTTGACTATGTTAAATAATAGCAGTCAGTTTCCTTCACACGTGTGCGTTTCAGTGCCTGCCTGCCTGCCTGCCTGCCTGCCTGCCAGGGCACAGTATCACCCCAGTGCAACTCATATCTGGTGTAACAGTAGTGTAGATTTAAAAAAAACAACACTTTTTTGACTGTGTTAAATAATAGCAGTCAGTTTCCTTCACACGTGTGCGTTTTAGGGCCTGCCTGCCAGGGCACAGTGTCACCCCAGTGCAACTCATATCTGGTGTAACAGTAGTGTAGATTTTAAAAAAAAAAAACACTTTTTTGACTGTGTTAAATAATAGCAGTCAGTTTCCTTCACACGTGTGCGTTTCAGTGCCTGCCAGGGCACAGTGTCACCCCAGTGCAACTCATATCTGGTGTAACAGTAGTGTAGATTTAAAAAAAACAACGCTTTTTTGACTGTGTTAAATAATAGCAGTCAGTTTCCTTCACACGTGTGCATTTCAGTGCCTGCCAGGGCACAGTGTCACCCCAGTGCAACTCATATCTGGTGTAACAGTAGTGTACATTTAAAAAAAACAACACTTTTTTGACTGTGTTAAATAATTGCAGTCAGTTTCCTTCACACGTGTGCGTTTCAGTGCCTGCCAGGGCACAGTGTCAAACCAGTGCAACTCATATCTGGTGTAACAGTAGTGTACATTTAAAAAAAAAATACAATTTTGACAGTAATAGATTGAATAGCAGTTAGTTGTCTGCAAGCGTGTGTGTCAGGCCTACAGCGTCTACTCTGCCAACTTCTGCCAGTGCACAGTGCCACTCATATCTGTTATCACAGTAGCTTGAACGCATAGTACCACTAATCGAAAAGAAAATGACAGGCAGAGGCAGGCCACCCCGCAGGAGCCATCATGTTCATGGTGCTGTGATTCCCTTTGGCCCTAGAATAATGCCCAGTGTTCAGAGGCCACGTACCCCAAACTCGAACAGTTCTGAGGACATAGTTGACTGGCCAACACAGGACACCCAATCTTCTACAGCTTCCGCTCAGAACCTTGATGCACCATCCTCCTCCAGCTTAGCTTCGGGCACCTCTCAAGTTACCACTCGCCCGCCTGCCGCCACCACCAACACTAGCACCACAGCCACTTCACTTGATCTGTCAGAGGAGTTATTTACACATCAGTTAGAAGAAATGAGTGATAGTGATGCGCAACCATTATTGCCAGAGGATGTAGATAACAGGGATATGTCTCAGTCAGGCAGCATTACACACATGGACGTACGGTGTGATGATGATGATGTTGTACCCGCTGCTGCTTCCTTTGTTGAGTTGTCAGATACAAGTGAAGCGGTTGATGATGACGATGCGTCCGTTGATGTCACGTGGCTGCCCTCTAGAAGAGAAGAAGAAGAGGGGGAAAGTTCAGATGGGGAGACAGAGAGGAGGAGGAGACGAGTTGGAAGGAGGGGGAGGTCGTCGCAAGGAGCTAGTGGCACAGTCAGACAGCATGCATCGGCACCCGGGGTCAGCCAGACAGCACGCCAATCAACGCATGCTGTTGCCACCACCAGAATGCCGTCATTGCAGAGCTCAGCAGTGTGGCATTTTTTTGTGTGTCTGCCTCTGACAACAGTGATGCCATTTGCAACCTGTGCCAAAAGAAACTGAGTCGTGGGAAGTCCAACACCCAGCTAGGTACAACTGCTTTGCGAAGGCACATGATCGCACACCACAAACGCCTATGGGATCAACACATGAGTACAAGCAGCACACAAACTCAAAGCCGCCATCCTCCTCCTGGTCCAGCATCTTCAGCCACGTCAACCACTGCTGTCCTCCTTGCCCCCTCTCAACCATCCGCCACTCTGTGTCTCACCTTGAGCAGTTCCTGCTCATCTGCCCACAGTCAGGTGTCTGTCAAGGACATGTTTGAGCGTAAGAAGCCAATGTCACAAAGTCACCCCCTTGTCCGGCATCTGACAGCTGGCTTGACTGAACTCTTAGCCCGCCAGCTTTTACCATACAAGCTGGTGGAGTCTGAGGTGTTCAAAAAATTTGTAGCTATTGGGACACCGCAGTGGAAGGTACCCGGACAAAATTTCTTTGCACAAAAGGCAATCCCCAACCTGTACTCGATTGTGCAAAAGGAAGTAATGGCATGTCTGGCACACAGTGTTGGGGCAAGGGTCCATCTGACCACTGATACCTGGTCTGAAAAGCATGGTCAGGGCAGGTATATCACCTACACTGCACATTGGGTAAACCTGCTGACGGCTGCCAAGCATGGAATGCGTGGCTCTGCAGAGGAGTTGGTGACACCGCCGCGACTTGCAGGCAGGCCTGCTGCCACCTCCTCTACTCCTCCTACTCCATCCTCTTCCATAACCTCCTCGGCTGAGTCCTCTTCTGCTGCTGCGTCTTGCTCCACATTAACGGCACCCCCCAGCTCCCCAGGTACTATTCCACATCCCGGATACGGCAGTGTCACGCCGTCTTGGGGTTGACTTGCCTGAAAGCAGAGAGTCACACCGGACCAGCACTCCTGTCCGCCCTGAACGCACAGGTGGATCAGTGGCTGACTCCGCCCCAACTGGAGATCGGCAAAGTGGTTAGTGACAACGGAAGAATTTTGGTGGCGGCATTGAATTTGGGCAAGTTGACACATCTGCCGTGCATGGCACATGTGTGTAATCTGATCGTACAACGCTTTGTGCATAAGTACCCAGGCTTACAGGACATCCTGAAGCAGGCCAGGAAGGTGTGTGGCCATTTCAGGCGTTCCTTTTCAGATATCCAGCGGCGAAACAACATGCCAGTGAGGCGCTTGATTTGCGACAGCCCGACACGTTTGAATTCAACACTCCTAATGTTCGACCGACTGCTCCAACATGAAAAAGCCGTTAACGAGTATTTGTATGACCGGGGTGCTAGGACAGCCTCTGCAGGGCTGGGAATTTTTTTGCCATGTTACTGGACGCTCATGCGCAATGCCTGTAGGCTCATGCGTCCTTTTGAGCAGGTGACAAACCTAGTCAGTCGCACCGAAGGCACCATCAGCGACATCATACCATTTGTTTTCTTCCTGGAGCGTGCCCTGCGAAGAGTGCTGGATCAGGCTGTAGATGAGCGTGAAGAGGAAGAGTTGTGGTCACCATCACCACCAGAAACGGCCTTATCAGCACCGCTTGCTGGACCTGCGGCAATGCTGGAAGAGGATTGTGAGGAAGAGGAGTCAGAGGAGGAATGTGGCTTTGAGGAGGAGGAGGAGGAAGACCAACCACAACAGGCATCCCAGGGTGCTTGTTGTCACCTATCTGGTACCCGTGGTGTTGTACGTGGCTGGGGGGAAGAACATACCTTCAGTGAGATCACTGAGGACGAGGAACGGGACATGAGTAGCTTGGCATACAACCTTGTGCAAATGGGGTCTTTCATTCTGTCGTTCCTGTTGAGGGACCCTCGTATAAAAAGGCTGAAGGAGAATGACCTGTACTGGGTGTCCACGCTACTAGACCCCCGGTATAAGCATAAAGTGCCTGAAATGTTACAGAATTACCGCAAGTCGGAAAGGATGCAGCAGTTCCAAAATAAATTAAAAAGTATGCTTTACACAGCGTATAAGGGTGATGTCACAGCACAACGGGAATCTAACAGGGAAAGAGGTGAAAGT
This sequence comes from Bombina bombina, assembly GCF_027579735.1. Classification (NCBI taxonomy): domain Eukaryota; kingdom Metazoa; phylum Chordata; class Amphibia; order Anura; family Bombinatoridae; genus Bombina; species Bombina bombina. Next base: position 1,070,647,762 of record NC_069501.1, on the reverse strand, counting down.
AATCCTCCTCCTCCCACAACCATGCCGGCAAGGACAGGACTCTTTACAGACATGTTGTTGATGGAGGACATGCAGAGCTTTTTAAGTCCTACGCATGGCCACAGCCCTTCTGGGTCCACCCTCAGAGAACGACTCAACCGACAGGTAGCAGACTACCTCGCCTTAACTGCAGATATCGACACTCTGAGGAGCGATGAACCCCTTGACTACTGGGTGTGCAGGCTTGACCTGTGGCCTGAGCTATCCCAATTTGCGATAGAACTTCTGGCCTGCCCCGCTTCAAGTGTCCTGTCAGAAAGGACCTTCAGTGCAGCAGGAGGTATTGTCACTGAGAAGAAAAGTCGCCTAGGTCAAAAAAGTCTAGATTACCTCACCTTTATTAAGATGAATGAGGGATGGATCCCGAAGGGACTGACAGTGGGCGATACATTCGACTAAAAAAGGCCTGATGAGATGAGCTGCCTTGGGCTAAAAATGGTCCACACGCTGCTGTATTTTATCTCTGAATGCCGGATTACTTGCGTGACTTATCCGCCACCAACTAGGGTTCAAGCCACAATGTTTTAGGGCACTTTCTGCCTGGGAAACAAACATCAATTTTTCTGGCCGCTGCTACAGCAGCGGCTGCAACAATACCTAATTTTTCAGGCATGTGTACATGCCTAATTTTTTGGGCCTCTGGTGCTGCACTTTGGCTTCAAAAACCAAACCAAAAAAAAGGCACATAACAGGGATTAAACTGATAGGAATAGTACTACTTAACACACCACTCCTATCTGGTGGCACATTAAATTGCATGTGCAGTGCCCCAAATTTGAAGTAGGAGGTCCGACCAAGCATCTTTTTCCATCTCCCGGTTCCTAAAATTGATGCCATATACACGTCCCCTGATAGGGGATGTAACAGGGATTAAAATGATAAGAATAGTACTACTCAACACACCACTCCTATCTGGTGGCACATTAGATTGCACGCGGAGTGCCCCAAATTTGAAGTAGGAAGACCGACCAAGCATCTTTCTCCATCTCCCGGTTCCTAAAACCGATGCCATATACATGTCCCCTGATAGGGGACGTAACAGGGATTAAACTGCTAGGAATAGTACTACTTAACTCACCTTATAATAATGCAGAGAGAGGCAATGCAGAGAGAGGAGTCTGAAGAAGAGGAGTCAGAGGAGGAAGGTGGCTTTGAGGAGGGGAAAGACCAAACACAGCAGGTGTCCCAGGGGGCTTGTTGTCACCTTTCAGAGACCCTTGGTGTTGTACGTGGCTGGGTGGAGGAAGAGACCTTCAATGACATCAGTGAGGACAAGGAACGGGACATAGGTAGCTTGGTATCCAACCATGTGCAAATGGGGAGTTTGCGGTTGTGCAAATGGACTGTTTGCAGTTGTTTGCAGTGCGTTAAACGGGGAGTTTGGTCTGTCACTGTGAAGTGGGCGTAACCCTTACACTACCTGATCGATACAACATCATACCTGATGCTTTAAAGCACGTTCTTCCAAACAATTTAGGAATGTTAGGTGATTTATGCCCTTTATGGATTAAAACCAGACTCTGCATCAACTATGTAATTTTCCATGGGAGTTTTGCTATGGATCCCCCTCCGGCATGCCACAGTCCAGGTGTTAGTCCCCTTGAAACAACTTCTCCATCACTATTGTGGCCAGAAAGAGTCCCTTTGGGTTTTAAAATTGGCCTGCCTATTGAAGTCTATGGCGGTTCGTCCGGTTCGCCCGTTCGCGAACTTTTGCGGAAGTTCGCGTTCGTCATTCGCGAACCCAAATTTTTATGTTTGCGACATCACTAATGACAAGATCAGATCATTGGTATATGTCCTTCACCTGCCAATCCATCTCTAAACTATATTGAACTTGAGTCTATGTAATGTCAATACTATCATTGTACAATTTTATTTTTTAGGAAAAATAAATTATTTTAAATCTAAATTGTTAGATGAAAGACATAACCCACACAAAAGAAAAATGATAGTGCTAATTTGTGATTTTTGTTAGAAAGAATCATTTACTTACCAGTTCCTCTTCCAACACCTGTATCTGGAGCGCTGGTCTTTACATTAAGGAGTGTATCCGCAGATGAAGAACTGTGTGTGACAGTAGATGTCGACCTTATAAATTGACCATGAGCTGCACTTGTAGATGGTCTAAAAACAGCTGCAGAAGATCTTGAAGAAATTGGCGATTCATTGGTACTCCTCCCTGGCTGTGGTTGTGGTGTCGGTGTAGCTTTAAAATAAAAAAAAACATAGAATATTTTTAGTAATTTTTTTTTTTTTTAATGTATAGTTCAATAAGAAAGCTAATACTGGTAATAATACTCTGATCACGCCAGTGGTTGCTGGCACAATCATTAAAGGGACATAAAAACAAACATTTTTCTTTCATGATTTAGAAAAAACATGCAATTTTAAAAACCTTTTTAATTTAATTCTATTATCTTTTTTTCTTCATTCCATTGATATACTTAGCTGAAAAGCATATATAGATAGGCTCAGTAAATGATCATTGGTTGATGCACATATATGGCTCCTGTGATTGCGTCACCCATGTGCATTGCTATTTCTAAAACAAAGGATATCTATAGAATGCAGAAAATTAGATATTAAAACTAATTTGGAATGCTGTTAAAAATTGTATTCTATACTCGAATCCTGCAAAATGAAAGTCAATAGATAATAAATAAAAAAGGCATGTGATCAGGGGGCGGTCAGAATATGCTGAAATAAACCCACATTTTTTCTTTCATGATTTACAGGGAGTGCAGAATTATTAGGCAAATGAGTATTTTGACCACATCATCCTCTTTATGCATGTTGTCTTACTCCAAGCTGTATAGGCTCGAAAGCCTACTACCAATTAAGCATATTAGGTGATGTGCATCTCTGTAATGAGAAGGGGTGTGGTCTAATGACATCAACACCCTATATCAGGTGTGCATAATTATTAGGCAACTTCCTTTCCTTTGGCAAAATGGGTCAAAAGAAGGACTTGACAGGCTCAGAAAAGTCAAAAATAGTGAGATATCTTGCAGAGGGATGCAGCACTCTTAAAATTGCAAAGCTTCTGAAGCGTGATCATCGAACAATCAAGCGTTTCATTCAAAATAGTCAACAGGGTCGCAAGAAGCGTGTGGAAAAACCAAGGCACAAAATAACTGCCCATGAACTGAGAAAAGTCAAGCGTGCAGCTGCCAAGATGCCACTTGCCACCAGTTTGGCCATATTTCAGAGCTGCAACATCACTGGAGTGCCCAAAAGCACAAGGTGTGCAATACTCAGAGACATGGCCAAGGTAAGAAAGGCTGAAAGACGACCACCACTGAATAAGACACACAAGCTGAAACGTCAAGACTGGGCCAAGAAATATCTCAAGACTGATTTTTCTAAGGTTTTATGGACTGATGAAATGAGAGTGAGTCTTGATGGGCCAGATGGATGGGCCCGTGGCTGGATTGGTAAAGGGCAGAGAGCTCCAGTCCGACTCAGACGCCAGCAAGGTGGAGGTGGAGTACTGGTTTGGGCTGGTATAATCAAAGATGAGCTTGTGGGGCCTTTTCGGGTTGAGGATGGAGTCAAGCTCAACTCCCAGTCCTACTGCCAGTTTCTGGAAGACACCTTCTTTAAGCAGTGGTACAGGAAGAAGTCTGCATCCTTCAAGAAAAACATGATTTTCATGCAGGACAATGCTCCATCACACGCGTCCAAGTACTCCACAGCGTGGCTGGCAAGAAAGGGTATAAAAGAAGAAAATCTAAGCTTTGATATTAATGAGTTTTTTGGGTTCATTGAGAACATGGTTGTTGTTCAATAATAAAATGAATCCTCAAAAATACAACTTGCCTAATAATTCTGCACTCCCTGTATGTAGAATATACCATTTTAAACAACTTTCAAATTTACTTCTATTATCAAATTTGCTTCATTCTCTTTGAATTATTTCTTGAAGGAGTTGCAATGCACTACTGGTTTTTAACTGAACATATGGGTAAGCCAATGACAATCGGTATATATATATATGCAGCCACCAATCAGCAGCTAGAACCTAGGTTCTTTGCTGCTCCTGAGCTTACCTAGATAAACCATTCAGCGAATGATAAGAAGAGAATGAAGCAAATTAAATAATAAAAGTAAATTTGAAAGTTGTTTAAAATTGCATGCTCTTTCTAAATCATGCAATATTTTTTTTTTTTGTTTCATGTCCCTTTAATATCATATTATTTACTTATATCGAACCATATTATAAAACAAAGCTGTTCACATGGCATTTAATTAGATAAAAATTACAATTAAATTGGGCCTATTCTTTAAATTTAATATAAATATTTGTATTACAAAGGCACGGCATGAGCACAATGTTATCTTTAGGCATCACATTAATAGTTTTCCCCTATTTTTATAAAAAACTAATAAAAAATAAGGTTTATAGGCGTCATAAAAAAGTTATTTTACTATTGAGTAAAAATGTAATGTTTAGCTTTTGAATACACTATTGTATGCATGAACAATACAGTCAGTGACTTCCGGCTGGGGGCGGAGTGAGCAGGTAGCAGACAGGTAGCTGCCGCTCGCTGCGTCTCTCCAAGTAAAGGAGGAAAGATACGCTCCAGCCTGCCGTAGGGTGCCTTGTCTCAGCAGTAAAACACTAAGACCGGCACAAGATATTAGCGATCACGGAGGAGAAGTCCACATTTGGCATAACAGTGCGCCTCTTACCAAAGTCCACCACCATGAAAACGCTGGAACCCCGATGGGTTGAGTGAATTACCTGAAACACTCTGCCTGTAGAAACTACAGATACCGGTGTCCGGCTGGAAAAAGGGAGACGCTGAAGAGAGATCCCTCGCGATTCAACACAGTGAGTGGAAGTTCCCCGGCAGCTGGACTGTCGGCGAAGGAGCGTGGTACCGCGGAAGAGTGGGTGTGTAGTGAGCACCCGCAGCAGGAGCCAATCCGGGTAAGAGCTGGTGACACACCTCCGCTGCGAGCGTGCTTTCCCGGACGCTGTGCTTACCCACCTGAAGTACCTGTCTGGAAAGGAAATATAGTGAGCGGTGGGTAGCTGCGGAGTCGAGAACGCGAACATTTGGATATACAAGTGCGGAAAGGGAGTCACTGATACTGGTCTTTCACTGAGTCACCACGGTGGCTGTTACCCCCCCCCCCCGGCAGCTGGAACGTCGGCATTGGGGCTGGATCGCTGTGAAAGGTGGATGTGGAACCCAAGCCGGTAAAGAACGCCCGCCGGTAAGATATGCAAATACTGCCTAAGGAGGAATTGTGCTAGAGAAAAGCAAGGCGAGGAACAAGAGTAACAGGTACGATTTAACCTGCTAGGAACTCCTGCCCCTCTCTTGTAATAAATAGTAGCAGATGCTACTTTTTTGTATAGCGACCTTAGAGAGGGTGTAGCTGAGACTGTTAATGGGCCTATGAGTTTACCTGTTTGGTAAGAACTGTTACTTGGAAGCATATGAAAGCTGCAAAAGGAGCTTCCCTGGGTCTATTTTAAGATTGTAGAGCTGTAGCCCGGGAATAAGCTATACTAGTATAAATAAACCTGTATCGAGTAACAGTTAACCCAGAACCGATTGTGAGTGGCAACAGTGGAGCTGGGAGAGAATAACCTGATCACCATACAGTGTCCTATAAGGATGGAAAGACAGTTACTAGGTATGATGTAAATACTCAGAAGCCGTAAAGAATCTATTGTAAAGAACTTCCCCTTGCAATATAGTAAGTGTGGTGGAGAGTGATAGCAGAAGCCTCCAGGCTGCGGCCTTAGGCCGGGTGAACACTTAAAAAGACATTTCTTTCTCGCAATTTTCCCCATAGGAGGGATTGAAGAATATTTGTGGGACTATATCTGAAACTGTTTTTTTTTTTTTTTTTCCTTTTTGTGTTTGCCTATTTAAAAAAAAAGGATATAAAAATCTCTGTAGATAAAGAGTCACATATATCTGGTAGCTAAGTGGAGATCAAGGTTGGGCATAAGTCCACAAGCTGTGGGTGAGAAGCTTTTTTGTAATACTGGTATTGCTGTAAAGTACAAATATTTTGAACTTGTTAGGTTGACATTGTTTAGATTGCACGTTTGATGTATAGGGTCTAAGCGAGACTAGCCCTTTTGTTGTTGTTTTTTTCTTTCTCTTTTTTTTTTTTTTTTTTTTATCACAGTACACCTTTTTTTTTTTTATCACAGTACACCTTTTTTTTTTTTTTTTTTTGGTTTAGCTACACTATTTTCAAAAGGTACACAAGAACCCCTTAGGGGCTTAACTAAACTGAGATATACTGTTTAAACTGTATATTTGGATTTTACACATACACGGAGGTGAATGGATAGATTTGTATCCTCTCAGAAAGGTATTTCACCAAAAATGCCACCTAAAGTGAAGGAGAAGAGAGGTAATACCAAGAATATTGATGTGTCGCTTGATACCTCACAAGAGGGGGGAATGCCTAACTTAACTACTAACAATATGTCAGAATTGGCGGCAGAGGTAGTCAAAATGATGACACCTCACCTTGAAACAATTAAGAAAGAAATTAAAGCAGAGATATCTAATTTAGCAGAGGAAGTGAGGCAATTTACAGTTAGAATGGACGAGGTGGAGTCAAGGGTGTCCGATATTGAGGACAAAGTAAATAATCATGAGTCAATTATCACGGTTCAGGGTAAGATCATCACCCAGTTGCAAGCCCGATTAGAGGATCTGGAGGACAGATCAAGGCGAAATAACTTGCGGGTGATTGGCCTCCCTGAATCTGTGGAATTTCAAGACTTAATACTTTTTGCCTCTGTTACTTTGCCACAGACGCTCCTGATTCCCCCTCCGCCCACTCCATTCCTAATTGAAAGAGCCCACAGGATAGGAAGCTTCAGAGAGAATAAAATATCGCCCAAACCTAGACCAGTCATTTTCAAATTCGTGAACTATCAAGATAAAATGCTATATTTGAAATATTATAGAAAACTTAATGCTCTAAATATCCATTCGCAGAAAATATTGATTTTTCAGGACTTCTCAGCGGAGACTACTGCTAAAAGAAGAGAAATGTCCCCTTTTTTTGATAGATTTTTAAAAGCTGATTGTAATGTCCGGCTGGTATACCCGGCAAAACTTTTAGTGACTAAAGCTGGTCATACGTATACATTAAATGACAGTAAGGACGCAATATCTCTGTGTAATGAGATGGGTGTATGATAGGTCTGCAACAGTAAAATAGAAAGTGTTGAAATTAGAGTTGATGATTAATAGAATTGTGGTGGTTTTTGTTTTTCTGTTTTTGTTTGTATTTGTGTGTTATTTTTATGCACAGGATCTATTTAATGGAATTGGCAAGAAATATTCCTCGTCTGCAGGGGATCTTTTTGTTTTGTTTTTTGACGTTTTTTTTTTTTTTTTTTTTTTTTCTCTTGCAGAGACTGGCAGATTTTTTTCTACCCCTGGTCTGCTCCTTCTTTACTCCTTTTACTCCGTCGCCCCCCAATTCCAATCTCTCTCTCATACCTATGTTTGAGAGACAGAAGCGGCTCCTCTTAAATAGTTAGGCTGGCAGCACTTAAATTAACATCATGGAATATTGGGGGAATAACTTCCCCAATAAAGAGGAAAGCAATCATTAAACATTTGGCAAAACAAAAACCTGATATTGCTTTCCTACAAGAGCCCCATTTAAAAGCAGCGGAGGTACCCAAACTGCGCTCTAAATGGGTTGGAGAAGTGATAGCTGCACCGTATAATGCCCGCAAAAGAGGGGTTGCAATTCTTTTTAATAATGCCTTTGAGTATAAAATTGAATCTACACATATTGATCAGGAAGGTCGATTTATAATTATTGAATTAACACATAAAAAGACACGTTACGTATTATGTAATATATATGGTCCGAATATAGTCGATAAAGAATTTTGGAATAGGATGGTACAACATTTGCAAAAATTGGTGGGCCAAAATCTTATAATAGCGGGGGATTTTAACTTAATATCAGACTCGATTTTGGATAGAGATAGTAATGCCCCCAGGGTTATACGTGATAGGAAAACACATATTTTACAGAAATTATGTACACAACTGGGGCTAATAGATATCTGGCGCCTACAGCACCCAGACCTGAGAGCCTTTACATGTCTATCAAAGGGCCAACAGTCCTTATCTCGGATAGATTTCTTTTTAGTTCCTATAGCCCTGAGTGGCCTGGAATGGAAAGACAAAAAATCATTTATGGTGGTTTTTCAGGTAGATCAGCAAAATTTTTGGCGAGGTTAACTAAGGATACTGGTAGGAATAATATTACGGCTATTAGAGCTAATAATGGAAGATTTACCAATAATCCGGACATATCTAAAATATTTTATGACTATTTTACCAAATTATATAGTGCTGAAGACCATGACATAGATAGTAGGAAAAGTTTTTGGGACAAGGTTAAGATTCCTAAAATCCCAGCGGAAATACTGGTAGAAATTAACAGTCCGATCAGGGAAGAAGAGATCAATCTGGCTATTAGGGTATCCAAAACCAACAAAGCAGATGGGCCAGATTGTTTGCCCATAGAATTTTACAGGATTCTCCAACATCAGATAGTTCCTACATTGGTAGAGTTATTCAATTATTATTTTTTTAATAACAATAAATGTTCTACAAATTTTGCTGCTGCGATAGTATCTTTAATTCCCCCAAAAAATAAAGATCCTGAACTTCTTGATTCATATAGGCCCATTTCCGTGTTAAATACGGATTATAAACTACTAGCAGCGATTCTGGCTAAGAGATTGAGCCCGCATTTAGGACTATTAATTCATGAGAACCAGGCAGGGTTTATGATCAGGAGAAACCCGGCTAAAAATATAAGAAAAATCATGACCCTGTTAGATCATTTCTGGAATAAATTTAGAACATCTAGGCACAGAGATATGGTTGATCTAGCTTTGCTAACGGTGGACGCCGAAAAAGCGTTCGACCGGATATCGTGGAAGCACTTATTCTTCTCATTAGAACAGTTTGGATTGACTGGGCAAGTGTATGAATTTATTCGTATAATATATTCAACACCCAATTCATCATTGCTCGTCAATGGTGGACTGACACAACGCTTAGAATTACACAGGGGCACACGGCAAGGATGCCCATTGTCCCCATTACTTTTTAACATATCGATAGAACCGTTAGCAATTTGGTTCCGTCAACGATTGGATGGAATACAGATAGGTGATCAGAATCTGAAAATATTAATGTATGCTGATGATATATTGCTATGTTTAAGTAACACTAAAAAGACTCTTCCTCTTGTGTTAGATATGTTTGAAACTTTCGGCGTAATTTCTGGTTATAAAATTAATATAGCAAAATCCGAACTTTTATGGATAAATAAAAGAGAGCAAGACAATAAATATCCCTTCAGAGAAACTTCTCAGATATCATACTTAGGTATTAAACTTAGTGTCAATCCAGAGGATTGGAATCAGTTGAATTTTGTTAAATGTTTTCAGGAATGTAACAAGAAAATGGAAGATTGGATGAATTTACCCATTTCATTAACAGCAAGAGTTATGCTTATAAAAACCATTATCTTTCCAAAACTGTTTTATCTTATCCAAAACATTCCAGCTCCCATACATAAGGCGGATATAATTAAAAATAATAAAGCCTGTCCTAAATTTATATGGAAAGGTGTAAAGGCGCGTATTTCAGTTGTCAGATTAATGAATAATAAAGAAGCAGCAGGTCTTAAACTCCCAAATATACAGCTATACAGTTTGGCGTCTAGAGTCAAAATTGCGGTAGACTGGTTAACGGATCAAGTGGCGGCGGTTGCTTGGGAGACCTCAGTGATAGCCCCTTTTAGTTTAGGCGCCAGCTTACATTGTCCAATTACTATGCTGCCTTCAACAATTTTTTCATTAATCACATTCAGAAACATAATTCTAGCATGGCAAAAACTCTGTGGGTCATTAGATCAGTCGCCCTATGTCTCCGGATATTTACCAATTGTTGGTAACCCGTCTTTCCCACCAGGGCTATCTGATAGAGTTTTTAGAGATTGGGCTTGTAAGGGGCTTGTCTACGTTAGACAAATAGTAGATGCGGACCTTAATCCGGTTTCATTTCAGGAGTTAAGTAACCAATATGGGCTTGTGAACAAAGACTTTTATGCTTATCTACAACTTAGGCATTTGATATCTGAATTAAAACAAAAATATGGGGTAGAATGGATATTGGGTGAGATACAAGCCAGGATCAATCTGTATCGTATAGGGTTCTATTCAATTGGCCCATTCTATTCGTTACTCAACCAAAAAGCCTCAGATGAACAAGTAGGGTATATAGTGGGAAGATGGAGTAAGATATTTCCAGAGATAGACAGTGCAGTTATAGAGAATTCTTTCAAAGTAATAGATAAAAGTTGGGTTGTGACCTCTTGGAGGGAATCGCAGATTAAATTATCATTAATGACCTATCTTACTCCGGAGAAATTATCCAGATGGTATAAGACTAGGAAATTATGCTCACGATGTAGTGCTTCTAATGCAGACTGATTACACTGTTTTTGGGCGTGCCCGAAGATCGGACAGTTTTGGGCAAAAACTTTTTATTGGATGAAAGTAATTTTGGAGTTGGATTACGAAATCCAACCGATGGAAATATTTTTTTTGGTGAAACCACAGAATGGTCAACAGAGTTCTAAATTAATTAACACGATTATTTTGGTCGGTCGCATATTAATTTTAAGATCTTGGAAGGCCAAGTCCGCACCTAGCCTGAAAGAATTAAAAAGAGCATTAGTCTCTCAATATACTTTTGAACAATATAATTTACAAAACCCAACGGATGAACGACTCGCAATATTTTTTAGACACTGGAGGTTGTTTATCCTATCGTGTCATCGTGCAGCGCAAGTTAACTTAGTAAAACCATTTAGGAAATCAGCATATGTACAGGCACAAGTATTGGCGGGACATTTTCCAAGGGCCTGGTTGGGGGGGGATGGAGAGGAGGAGGATATGAGGGAGTGAGATCAGAGGTCATGCCGAAATTTTCTGGGGTGGCTGAGGTTGCCTCACATCTCCCCCTTTTTTTTTTTTTTCCTTCCCCCCAAAAAGACGAGATGTGTTTCTAATTAACCCCAACTGTGGTAAAAAAAATCTTTTTTGGTGTAGATACAGTGTGTATGTAATGAGAATCTTGCTATTAGTATATGTAATCTTTGGGTATTTGAATTGGATGTCTATATAATGTGCATATTATCCTTTTTGTGTGTGCATGTAAATAATAATAAAAATATAAAAAAAAAACAATACAGTCAGTGGCGTATTTAGGTTTTGTGCTGCCCTAGGCAATCAAAATTCTGCTGTGTGCCTGCTGCTGCCTCTCTGCTAGCCCTCTTCCCGTGCAGTGCAGATACATAGGAAGCTGGGAGGAAGTGATGTGGGAGCCGGAGGTCAGTGTCATGTTCTCACTCAGTCACTTCCTAACAGCCAGCAGTTTTCCATAACAAGTTCAAAATGTATATTTTTTTTAAGTAATAATCTTCTATTTTATATTTTTGGAGCTCTAATTGTGCTGCTAACATTTGCCCATTGCACACAGCACTCCCATGTTTCATGAAACAAAATTGAGAATATACCATCCTGACATTTATATTTAACCCATCATAAGAACGCTCCTCTGGGCTCCCCTGATACCGCGATTCTCTGCTATAATGATGGCTCTCACTTCTATAAGGGTGAGAACTGAGTGACCTGCTATTTCTCGGGGCAGGGACATGGGCAGCAGCATCATATTGTCGTGGTGTAGAGTAGCTGGAGCTTTGGTTGTACTCATAGTATTGCTGAGAGGAGGCAGTGTAACTGAGCTGTGCCAACATTTGGTTGGGAGTGCTGTACTGAGACTGCTGCCAGAAGCTGTTCATCACTGCTTGTCTCTGAAGATTAGGATTATCAAGTGAGAAAAAGGACCACTGCAAGCTCTGGGTAGGGGAGTACTCATGAGATTTCACGTCAGCAGTGCACAGATCTCGGAAGCCCAGGATCCATAGTAGGCAGCCAGCAGCACTTGTCTCTCCTGCATACAGCGACTGTGAGTAAGTGGATACTTAGACCACAATTTATCAAGGTCTGTCGGACATGATCCAACAGTGCGGATAAGGTCCGACAGACCTCGCTGAATACGGCGAGCAATACGCTCACCGTATTAAGCATTGCACCAGCAGCTCACAAGAGCTGCTGGTGCAACGCCGCCCCCTGCAGACTCATAGCCAATAGGCCGCCAGCAGGGGGGTGTCAATCAAATAAATATAGAGATATATTAAGGTGCGCTAGGACAAATAGATATCAAACAACCCCTTAATAGACAATATCCTTACAATTGTCTAAAACTAGAATACATACAAGAAAAGGTTATAAGGGAGGCGCTAAAAGCCAAAGATATCAACACTAAAGGATTTTAACAGATCTGTTTTTAATAAAACACATATATGAAAAAACACCACATATAAAAGGGGACGTCTCCCCAAGATAAAAATTATATAATATAAATTGTATACTGCTAATGTTTAAATTTAAATATATAATTCCTGAACTGATTATACTATAATCAAGGATAAACACTTACACAATAAAGCATTCACAGGTCAAACATTTGTCTAAAAAATTCTAATAAACCAATTAGTATGTCAGAAACTTGTTGGTATATGTGACTATTCGTGACAGAGATAAAAACCAGGTCTCTATTCGTTAAAATTACATAAATAATGCCGAAATCGTAAGGATAAAAGTTAGTCTTATAGATGATAAGCCTTCAGTTAAATGGAGATATTTAACCACCAAGCTGCCAATCAGAAAGGGTTGAAATATACTTTTCCTTTTTTCTTTTAAAGGACTTGCTTTCCAAGAGAACTTACTACAAAATGATGTAATTTAGCAAACTTTTAGGCATGCAGATTACGTTACCCAAAACTTGTTTAGTGGGGTGAAGTTTTCTCCCTCGCTCGGTATTCTCCTCGAGCGGGTCCGACTGAAGGTTTGCGGCATCTGACGTTACCAAAAGAGGTTCCGGTTAGAGAAAAAGCGGGTTCCTATGCCTGCTTCCGACCACTGTAAACAAAGTCCTCGCAGATGAGCCCTGCACTTAGTGCTATGCACGCAGGGATAGAGATAGGTGGGCAGTGTGATGGGTATCCAACACCTCTTCTAGCCACAGGCCCCAAAGGTGTTATATATATAAATAGACAACCTGCTAATAGTATGGAGGGGACCTGAGCAAGGGTTAGTCAAACTTTTTGAAGAAATGAATAATAATGTGAATGGTCTTAAATTTGAATGTCATCATAGTAAAGAGAAAGTGGTGTTCCTGGATCTAGAAATTATGGTAGTTAATGAAAAATTGGAAACACAAACCCATTTCAAAGAGGTGGATTGCAATAATCTGCTACATGTGGATAGTTGCCACCTGAAGTTATGGAAAGATAATATACCTTTTGGTCAAAGCTTACGCATAAGAAAAAACTGCTCACGGGTTGAGGATTTTGAACGACAGGTAGCTACTTTGGCAGAGAAATTCACTATAAAAGGCTATAATGAGAAAAATATTACAGAGGCAATACAAAAAGCAAAAATGATAAATAGGGATTATCTTCTGAGTTATAAGACAAAGGAAAATATCAAAGAAGATAAAATTATAGTTCCCTTTGTAACTGATTATAATGCAGACCACCATTTGATCAAAAAAATTATAAAAAGAAACTGGCATCTATTGAAAGAAGATAATATTATAGGTGATCAGCTGGCAGATAAACCTACTTTTATTTTTAAGAGAGCAAAAAATCTTAAAACAACTCTGGCCCCTAGTGAAATACGACAAAAAACGACAAACACTAAACAACTAGATTTGGAAGGAAGGAGTGTAGCAGGTTTTTTTCCCTGCTACACATGTAAAGCATGCACACACAGCTCAAAAATAAAAAGTTTAAAAATTAATGAATCGGGTGGAGATATCACTATAAAAGGAATAATAAGATGCACTCACAAGAATATTATTTATGTATTAAAATGTACATGTAACTTATTCTATTTCGGAGAAACCAAGAGAAATCTCCGGGATAGAATAAGAGAACATCTTTTGTGTATAGAGAAAGAAAAAGAAGACACACACTTATATAAGCACTTTAAGGAAGTTCACCGGGGTAATACTAGGGATTTAAAATATTGGGGTATTCACAAGATTAAAAATCATTGGAGAGGTGGTAATATTGAAAAAACCCTCCTTATAAAGGAAGCAGAGTACATCTATAAGTATGACACCTTATATCCAAAAGGGCTAAATTCGGAATTGGACCTCTCCCCTTTTTTACTTGAATAAAAATGTCAGTGTTTTAATTATATTATAACACAAAATTATTTTATAATATATAATAATCACTATTTCACTATGCACTTTATCTTCAGCACTAGATTTTATAGCATTTAAATTGTTAGCACTTCTTGTATTATTATATATATTTAGGGTAGGTCATACGCCAATAATCTTATATTTTTGTATTTTTATATTTTAATTATGAGGATAACTGTAACCCAAGTCACTAATGGGTCAGCATAATATACATCTCTGTACAAAATGTATCAATATAACCACGTTTGTTATGGAGTTGCAGAAACATTAGTTCTTAAATATATAAAGTCTTGAAAATATTTTATTCATCCGTTTGAAATGTTTCTTATATAAATGGAATTTCTTTTTGGACAGTGAGATTGTTTATATCTAGATACCTCCGTTAAGGACATTGGAAGATTTGAATACCACCTTAAAATAAGCTGCCAACAAAGTTAACTACCACCTTAAGAGAGATTGCTAATTAAAACCACCACCAATAAGATTGAAGGATATCGCTTTAAATAAGGACACTCACACTTGCCACCACTATCTTGATAAAGCCCATAGGAGGGCAAAACGCGTCATTGTGTTGGCAGTGTAAACTTTGGCATTCATTGTATCAAGCTATCTACACTCCTTTGGATTTCTAATATATAACCCGGGTTATCAATATATTGGAACTCTTTTGTGTTTTTTTATATATATAACAACTTTGGGGCCTGTGGCTAGAAGAGGTGTTGGATACCCATCACACTGCCCACCTACCACATTGCCCACCTATCTCTATCCCTGCGTGCATAGCACTAAGTGCAGGGCTCATCTGCGAGGACTTTGTTTACAGGTGTCAATCAACCCGATCGTACTCGATCGGGTTGATTTCCGGCGATGTCTGCCGCCTGCTCAGAGCAGGCGGACAGGTTATGGAGCAGCGGTCTTTGTGACCGCTGCTTCATAACTGCTGTTTCTGGCGAACCTGCAGGCTCGCCAGAAACATGGGGCATCAAGCGCCATACGGAGCTTGCTAAATATGCCCCTCAGTCTCACAGTCGCTGTATGCAAGACAGTATGAGTATGTCTCCTAAGTCCTGCTGGTGCTCAATAAGCGTACAGTAGATATATATCAACATTTTTCTTATATTCCCGTTATAGTTTCATACAACAGATAATTATAGAAACCCGATTATTGTAGAATCACATTTTTACTTTTTTTTTATTATATATATATTTATTTAAAAAAATCATAGTAAATAAAAAAAATACTAATGCGTCATAATTTCTATGAATCAAAATAGTTGGGGGCCTATGTGCGACTTAACGTACGTAAGCAGCTAATTTCTTTAGTAAGACCAATAAAGTTATTTTTCATCCATAATATTGGAGACACAGAACTATCGTTATTTTACAAGCATTTGGCGTCAATTATTACGTTATACATTTACCTCTCAAATCACTGTCACAGTCGTCCGTTATGCCGGTGATGATCTCAGGCCCTAGACGCTGAACAAGCTTCTGCTTATAGTCATTTAAGTCGGCCACATATGCTGGTTCACCCCTGGTAGCACGTGCAGAATTTTTTTCTCTGGGAAATTTTGCTTTGACGAAACGTTTGATGTCGTTATAAAATTCTTTGAGCTGTTAGACATCCTTTTTTCCAGGACCCTGGGCACTAACTGCATCGCTTATCTGTTGCCAGATCATCTTCCTCCTTGAAAAATTAGTCTGTTTGACACGACATCCAAATAAATAATCATAAGAGTCAATCCTATATAATAAAAGGCCAAGTGTGTTTGTCCGAAGCTGTCATGAGCAGTAGACAGCACAGCACGAGGACAAACACACCTGGCCTTTGAGAGTCCCTAAGTCTCTGCTCTGCAGTGCGAGCAGAACTGTGTGTGACCGAGCGTGGCGGGGGGCGTGGCCGAGCGCGAGGGCCATGAGGGGGCGTGGCCAAACGTGAAGGGGCAGGGCCAGGCGGCCCGTGAAAGGCTGTGCATTGAGAGCTCAAAACAGCTCAAAAGAGGGGAGAGAGGGGGTAGGGAAAAGATAAGAAAGGTGAGAGAGAGAGAGATCAAGAGGGGAGAGAGAGATCAAGAGGGGAGATAAAGGGAGCACAAGAGAGGGAGCAAAAGAGAGGGGGAGAGACAGCAAAAGAGAGGGGGAGGGAGAGCAAAAGAAAGGGGACAGAGAGATCAAAAGAGAGGGGGGGAAGAGAAAGAGAGGGGGAGAGAGAGAGGGGAGGAGAGAGAGAGGGGGAGGAGGAGAGAGAGAGAGAGGAGAGAGAGAGAGGGGAGAGAGAGAGGGGGAGGGAGAGAGAGAGGGGGAGGGAGAGAGAGAGGGGGAGGGAGAGAGAGGGGGAGGGAGAGAGAGGGGGAGTGAGAGAGAGAGGGGAGGGGAAGAGAGAGAGGGGAGGGAGACAGGGGAGGGGGAGACAGGGGAGGGAGAGAGAGAGGGGAGGGGGAGGGGAGGTGGAGAGAGGGGAGGGGAGGTGGAGAGAGGGGAGGGGAGGGGGAGAGAGGGGAGGGGGAGGGGGAGGGGAGGGGGAGTGAGAGAGAGAGGGGGGAGATAGAGAGAGAGAGGGGAGAGAGAAAGGAGAGAGAAAGGAGAGAGAGGGGAGAGAGAGAGAGAGAGAGAGAGGGGGGAGAGAGAGAGGGGGAGAGAGAGAGGGGGAGAGAGAGAGGGGAGAGAGAGAGGGGGAGAGAGGGGAGAAAGAGAGAGAGGGGGAGAGAGAGAAGGGGAGAGAGAGAGAGAGGGGAGAGAGAGAGAGATAGAGGGGAGAGAGCGCCAAAGAGGGGGGGAGAGAGAGTGCGCAAAAAGAGGGTGTGATAGAGAGTGCGCAAAAGAGGGGGGATAGAGAGAGCGCAAAAGAGGGGGGGAGAGAGAGAGCGCAAAAAAGAGGGGGAGAAAGAGCGCAAAAGAGAGGGGGGAGAGAGAGAGCTCAAAAGAGAGGGGAGAGAGAGTGCAAAAGAGGGGGGAAGAGAGCGCACAAAAGAGGGGGAAGAGAGAGCGCAAAAGAGAGGGGGGAGAGAGATCTCAAAAGAGAGGGGGAGAGAAAGCGCAAAAAAGAGGGGGGAGAGAGAGCAAAAGAGAGGGGCAGGGAGAGAGCGGAAGGGTTGGGACTGCTGTACCCTGCAAAAAATGGCCCGTGTGAACGGGCTTTAGGACTAGTAATCATATAAATCAAAACTACGTTTTGCTGATGCGAAAAGTGAGGATTCTTGGATTTTTAAGTGGTATCAGATCCAGATGAAGCCATATCAAATTTGTAAATAAATATTACAAAAATAACGCACTGTATTCACTGATCAAAATTTTTTGAACAATTATAAAGTTGGTTACAAAAGTTGCACTTTTATAGTAGCAAAATTCTGTTCCCGCGACTACTATGACGTTTCTGACACCTTGCATGTCATGTGTTAATAATTGGCCATACAGTTCTACTGACATTTAAGTACATTAGCTTAGTCGTGGCGAGCGAGGCCTCAAATTTATCAATAATCCGCCACTGCTCATGGCGGGCTAGACGTTTCTATTTCTGGGTGGATTTTTAGTACATAGTGACAGTGAACACCATTTCGCCCGTGGCGAGTAATGGCGAGTTTATCCGCATCTACAATGTCGGATTAATTGACGGCTTAGTACATGGAGCCCTAAATGTCTGCCTGTTTCTAAGCCCCTGCAGACCACCTTTATCTCAGAGCATTTTTATAGCTTTTCACAGCAAGACACCAACATTGTTATATTAAACCCTTAAGGGCATTTCAGACTAAAACTTCTCCAAAAGACCAGAAAATTTTTAGCATTTTTGCTATCAATTCATTTAAACAGAAAAATTGCTTTTTTTTTACTTATCTATCAAAACTATTGGCTAGATTACGAGTTGTGCGTTAGGGTAAAAAAGCAGCGCTGCTTTTTTACGCCTGCTGGTATTACGAGTCTTGAAGGTTTAGGGTCACCGCACACTTCTTTGGCCTTACCACAAAATGACTTACGTAAACTTTGTAAAGTCTTTTTTCTATGGGCCTTCCATAGCACCGGTATTACGAGTCTGTCCTGGGAGGCCAAAAAGTGAGCGGTGCAGCCTACCCTGTCAAGATCACATTTAAAAGTCAGTAGTTAAGAGCTTTACACTACAACGCTGTACATTATATTTATGAACCCCTAATCTGCTGCCCCCAACATCGCCGACACCTACATTATATTTATTAACCCCTAATCTGCTGCCCCCAATGTCACCGCCACCTACCTACACTTATCTGCCGCCCCCAACGTCGCCGCCACTATAATAAACATATTAACCCTTTAAACCGCCGCACTCCCACCTCGCAAACATTAGTTAAAAATTATTAACCCCTAATCTGCCGTCCCTAACATTGCCACCACCTACCTACATTTACCCCTAATCTGCCGCCCCCAACGTCGCCGCCACTATATTAAAGCTATTAACCCCTAAACCTAAGTCTAACCCTAAACCTAACACCCCTAACTTAAATATAATTTAAATAAATCTAAATAAATATTACTATCATTAACTAAATTATTCCTATTTAAAAATAAATACTTACCTGTAAAATAAACCCTAAGCTAGCTACAATATAACTAATAGTTACATTGTAGCTATCTTAGGATTTATTTTTATTTTACAGGCAAGTTTGTATTTATTTTAACTAGGTAGAATATAGTTATTAAAGGGACAGTCAACCATAGAATTGTTATTGTTTTAAAAGATAGATAATCCCTTTATTACTCATTCCCCAGTTTTGCATAACCAACACAGTTATATTAATATACTTTTTTACCTTTGTGATTACCTTGTATCTAGGAACTTTCTTCCAGCCCCCTGATCACATGACTGTGACTGTTTATTATCTATTATCTTAAATTTAGCATTGTATTGTGCTAGATCTTAAATAATTTTCTGTGCCTGAACACAGTGTTATCTATATAGCCCACGTGTACTTTCTGTCTCTTTGTGTTGAAAAGAGATTTAAAAAGCATGTGATAAGAGGCAGCCCTCAAAGGCTTAGAAATTAGCATATGAGTCTGCCTATGTTTAGTTTAAACTTAGAATACCAAGAGAAAAAAGCAAATTTGATGATAAAAGTTAATTGGAAAGTCAATTAAAATTAAAAGTCCTATCTGAATAATGAAAGTTTAATTTATACTTGACTGTCCCTTTAAATAGTTACTACCTAGCTAAAATAAATACAAATTGAACTGTAAAATAAAACCTAACCTAAGTTACATTAACACCTAACACTACACTACAATTAAATAAATTACCTAAATTAAATTAAATTAGATAAAGTACAAAAAACTCCCACAAAATTACAGAAATTAATAAACAAATTACAGAAATTTAAAGTAATTACACCTAATAGCCCTATTAAAATAACCCCCCCCCCCCAATAAAAAAAAAACCCTAGCCTAAACTAAACTACCAATAGCCCTTTAAAGGGCCTTTTGCGGGGCATTGCCCCAAAGCAATCAGCTCTTTTACCTGTAAAGAAAAAATACAAACAACCCCCCCAACAGTAAAACCCACCACCCACACAACCAACCCCCAAATAAAATACTATCTAAAAAAACCTAAGCTCCGCATTGCCCTGAAAAGGGCATTTGGATGGGCATTGCCTTTAAAAGGGCAGTTAGCTCTTTTGCAGCCCAAACCATAATCTAAAAAATAAAACCCACCCAATACACCCTTAATAAACCTAACACTAACCCCCTGAATATTGACTTACCGGGAGACGTCTTCATCCAAGCCAGGCGAAGTGGTCCTCCAGACGGGCAGAAGTCTTCATCCAAGCCAGGCAGAAGTGGTCCTCCAGACGTGCAGAAGTCTTCATCCAAGCCGGACAGAAGTGGTCCTACAGACAGGCAGAAGTCTTCATCCAGACGGCATCTTCTATCTTCATCCATCCGGCGCGGAGCGGGTCCATCTTCAAGACATCCGACGTGAAGCATCTTCTTCATCCGATGACTAAAACAGAATGAAGGTAACTTTAAGTGACGTAATCCAAGATGGCGTCCCTTATATTCTGATTGGCTGATAGAATTCTATCATCCAATCGGAATTAAGGTAGAAAAAATCCTATTGGCTGATGCAATCACAAATTCTATTCTATTGGCTGATTGGAACAGCCAATAGAATGCAAGCTCGATCCTATTGGCTGATTGGATCAGCCAATAGGATTGAACTTAAATCCTATTGGCTGATTGCATCAGCCAATAGGATTTTTTCTACCTTAATTCTGATTGGTTGATAGAATTCTATCAGACAATCGGAATCTAAGGGACGCCATCTTGGATGACGTCACTTAAAGGTACCTTAATTCTGTTTAAAGGATATGACTCTGGTCCCTAAGGGCTAAACGACCAGCGTCGTAAAGGGTTTGGTGCTGGCCATTAAGGGGTTAATATACTTTATAAGCGTTAAACCTCTCAATTTCTGCCTAATTCTAAGCCCCTGCAGACTGTCTTTATCTCAGGGCATTTTTATAGCTGTTCACAACAAGACACTGCTCGTTCATGTGTGCCATATAGATAACATTGTACTCACTCCTGTGGAGTTATTCATGAATAAGCACTAATTAGCTAAAATGCAAGTCTGTTAATAGCACTGAGATAAGGGAGCAGTCTGCAGAGGCTTATAACAAGTTAAACATAGAGGTAAAAAGTATATAATAATATAATAGTGTTGGCTGTGCAAAACTGGCAAATGGGCAATAAAGGGATTTTCTATCTTTTTAAAAAATACAAATTTTGGAGTAGACTGTTGATTTCATTTGGGGATGAAGAAACGTGCTTATCGTTAAGAAGTAAGGTTCCCCGATATATAAAAAACATAATTTATGTAAGAACTTACCTGATAAATTAATTTATTTCATAGTGGCAAGAGTCCATGAGCTAGTGACATATGGGATATACATTCCTACCAGGAGGGGGCAAATTTTCCCAAACCTCAAAATGCCTATAAATACACCTCGCACCTCACTCCCATCTCAGTTTAACGTATAGCCAAGTAGTGAGGTGTAAAAAAGGAGTAAAAAGCATACAAAAAGAGGAACTGGAAAAAAAAATAATGTGCTTTATACAAAATATCATAACCCCCAAAAAATAGGGTGGGTCTCATGGACTCTTGCCACTATGAAAGATATTAATTTATCAGGTAAGTTCTTACATAAATTATGTTTTCTTTCATGTATGTGGCAAGAGTCCATGAGCTAGTGAAGTATGGAATATAATACCCAAGATGTGGAAGTTCACGAGTCACTAGAAAGGGAGGGATAAAATAAAAACAGCTGAGAAATTAAATAAAAAAAATATTTAAGTTTTTCTTAAAAAAATCAAAAAACTAAAATCAAAGGCACTAGAATCAAACTGAGACAGCTGTCTGAAGAACCTTTCTACCAAAGGCTGCTTCCGAAGAAGCAAACACATCAAAATGGTAAAATTGTGTAAATGTATGCAAAGAAGACCAACAAATTTGCAAATTTGATCAACTGAAGCTTCATTCTTGAAAGCCCAAGAAGTGGCAACTGATCTAGTAGAATGAGCTGTAATTCTCTGAGGCGGACACGGCCCCGCCTCTAAATAAGCTATGTGAATCAAAAGTTTCAACCAAGATGCCAGAGAAATGGCAGACTCTTTCTGACCTTTCCTGGAACCAGAAAAAATAACAAATAGACTAGAAGTCTTTCTGAAATGTTTAGTAGCCTCAACATAATATTTCAAAACTCTTACCACATCCAAAGAATGTAAACACCTTCCATGAGTATTCTTAGGATTAGGACACAAGGAAGGAACAACACATTCCCTATTAATGTTGTTAGAATTCACAACTTTAGTCAAAAATGTAAACAAAGTCCGCAAAACAGCTTTATCTTGATGGAAAATCAGAAAAGGAGACTCACAAGAGAGAGCAGACAATTCAGAAACTCTTCCAAGAAAGTAATTTAATATCCAGAGAATGCATAGGTTCAAAAGGAGAAACCTGTAAAATCTTCAATACCAAATTGAGACTCCAAGGAGGAGAAATAGATTTAATAACATGTTTGATGCGAGTCAAAACCTGAACAAAACAGTGAATAACAGGAAGCTTAGCAATCTTTCTATGAAATAAGACAGAAAGAGCAGAAATTGTCATTTCAAAGTATTTGCAGACAACCCTTTATCCAAATCATCCTGAAGGAACTGTAAAATCTTAGGAATTCTGAAAGAATGCCAAGAATAATTATGGAAGTGTCCACAGCTCTCCAATGCTTGAAAGTATCTTTATTTAGAACAAAATAGCAACGTTTCGAGGCTAATTCCTCTTAATCATGCATCTAGGCATTAGCCTCGAAACGTTGCTATTTTGTTCTAAATAAAGATACTTTCAAGCATTGGAGAGCTGTGGACACTTTCATTGTTCTACATTTATGTGGTGAAGTGGCAGTTCACCTGTCTGCACGAGCACTCCTATCCTTTGGTGCTGTTCCACATTGAACTGTTGAAGAATAATTATGGGTGGAACACCATGAAATATATGTTTTCCAAACCCGATGATAAATTTTCCTTGAAGCAAACTTACAAGCCTGTATCATAGTGCTAATCACTGAGTCAGAGAAACCTCTATGACTAAGCACTAAGCATTCAAATTCCATGCCTTCAAAATTAGAGATTTGAGATCCTGATGGAAAAACGGCCCTTGAGACAGAAGGTCTGGCCTTAAAGGAAGTGGCCAAGGCTGGCAACTAGACATACGGACAAGATCTGTATAACAAAACCTGTGAGGCCATGCAGGTGCTATCAGAAACACATAAGATTGTTTCATTATGATCTTGGAGATCACCTTTGGAAGAAGAACCAGGGGCGGAAAAATGTAAGCAGGTTGGTAAAACCAAGGAACTGCTAAAGCATCCACTATCTCCACCTGAAGATCCTTGGACCTGGAAAGGTATCTGGGAAGCTTCTTTATTAGACGAGAGGCCATCAGATCTATTTCTGGAAGACCCCACATCTGTGCAAGATGAAAAAATGCATCTGGATAGAGAGACCACTCCCCCAGATGTAAAGTCTGATGGCTGAGATAATCCGCTTCCCAATTGTCTACACCTGGGATATGAATTGCAGAAATTTAACAAGAGTTGGATTCCGCCCAAGAAAGTATCCGAAATACTTATTTCATAGCTGAAGGACTGCAAGTCTTTACTTGATGATTGACATATGCCACTGTTGTGATATTGACTGTCTGAAAATTAATGTAAAGTTCTCTCTTCAATAGAGGCCAAGCCTGAAGAGCTCTGAAAAGCTCTGAAAATAGCACAGAGTTCTAACATATTGATTAGTAACCTCACCTCTTGAGGATATCAAACAACTTGTGCTGTCAGAGACCCCCAGACAGCTCCCCAACATGTAAGACTTGCATCTGCTGAGATCACAGTCCAGGAAGGACGAACAAAGGAGGCCCCTTGAATAATAAGGTGATTGCCTAACCACGAAGTCAGAGAGAGTTGAGTGTTGGGATTTAAGTATATCAGTTGTGATATCTGAGTATAATCCCTGCACCATTGGTGCAACATGCAAAGCTGTAGAGGTCTCATATGAAAATGAGCAAAGGGGATCGCATTGGATGCTGCAGTCATGAGACCTAAAACTTCCATGCACATAGACACTGAAGGGAATGATAGAGACTGAAGCTTTAGACAAGCTAAAACCAACTTCATTCGTCTCTTGTCTGTCAGAGAAAGAGTCATGGACACTGAATCTGCTAAATGAAAAGATTGAACTAGTACCAAGATATCGTCTAAATAAGGAAACACTGCAATACCCTGCTCTCTGATTACAGATAGAAGGGCACCTAAAAATATTAATAATATTCTTGGTGCTGTTGCAAGGCCAAACGGAAGAGCAACAAATTGGTAATGCTTGTTTAGAAAAGAGAATCTCAGAAAACGATCGTGAAGGTAAGCGTCCTGTAAGTCTATTGTGGACATGAAGTGACCTTGCTAAACAAAAGGCAGAATAGTCCTTATTGTCACCATCATGAAAGTTGGGACTCTTAAAAAAACATTTAAAGTTTTCAGATCCAAAATAGGTCTAAAAGAATTTTCCTTCATAGGTACAATGAATAGATTTGAATAAAAACCCCAATCCTTGTTCCTGCTGTGGAACTGGGAAAAATGACCCCTGAAAGTTCTAGATCTGAAACGCATATCAGACAGACTTGAGCTTTTATTGTTTTTTTTGTTACATGGGTAAGAAAGAATCTACCCAAAGGAAGTCTTATTTTGAATCCTAATTCGACACCCCTAAGAAATTATATTCTGAATCCACTGATTTTGGACAGAGTCTGTCCAAACTCTTTGAAATAGCTTTAGTCTGCCCCCTACCAGAAGAACTGGCTTGAGGGCCGCACCTTCATATAGGTTTAGGTGCAGGATTTTTTTTTTTTATATAAGGCTTGGATTTATTCCAATTCGGAGATGGTCTCCAATTAGAGCCAGAGGCCTTAGGGGAAGTAGTGGTTTTCTATTCTCTATTCTGACGAAAGGGGAAAAAAACGATTGGGAGCTTTAAATCTACCATTAGATTTATTGTCTTGGGGCAGAAAAACTCCCTTACCCCAAGTAACAGTAGAGATAATAGAATCCAATTGTGAACCAAAAAGATCTTTACCTTGAAAAGAGAGAGATAATAATCTAAATTTATACACCATATTAGCATTCCAAGATTTAAGCCATAAAGCTCTTCTAGTTAGAATGGCTAATTACATGGATTTGACATTGATCTTCCTAACATCAAATATAGCATCACAAATAAAATGTATGCATGTTGAAGTAAAACAATAATGTTAGATAATTCAGAATCTGAAGAAAACTGCTGTGCTAAACTGTCCAAACAAAAAGTAGAAGCAGCAGCAACATCAGCCATAAATATAACAGGTCTAAGAATATAGCCTGAATGTAAATATGCCCTTCTTGGATAAGATTCAAGCTTCCTATCTAAAGGATCCTTGGCTACAGGTAAAGGATACAATTTCTTAAACCTAGAAGAAGGGTTAAAAGAGGTACCAGGCTTAGACCATTCTTTAGCAATCACATAAGAGATAGCGTCAGGAATAGGAAATACTTCAGGAGTAATAACATTAGTCTTAAATACAGAATTTAGACAATTACTAGCTTTATCATCAGGAGGTTTAGACTCCTCAATACCCAAAGTAAACAAAACTTCCTTTAAAAGAGAACGAATATATTCTAACTTAAATAAAAAAGATTTTTCTATATCAGTCTCTGATGTGGCATACTCTGAATTAGAGGAGACCCCATCAGTAGAGGATACGTCAGTTTGCTGAAGGTCAGAACTTAATTCACTAAGTTTAGGAAAATCTTGCAAAAACCTTATACATTTATTTGAAGGCAAAATAGCAGTCATTGCCTTCTCTTTAGCTGTGGCAATAAAATCTTAAATTTCTGCAGTAATGCTATCTATATTTAGAATGAGATAGAATATTGACAAAATAAGTGTAACGTTTTAGTGTCTATAAAACAATGGGAGCTGCCATGTTGTAACTTAGGTTATCTTCTCTGCTGTGGCCAATTAGGGACAGTTATACATAGGTCTCTAGAGTGTGCAGCCAATGGCTGTGTGGAATAGAACAGTGTTCTGCATTCCCATTTCTAACGGGAACTGAAAAGCTCACAATTTAAGAATGGAATTAGAGGAAAAGGGGACAAAATAAACAATGAAGGTATATTGCAGAGTTTTTTTAATATATGATTTATCATTTTATATTACCATCTCAAAGTGTTTAATGTCCCTTTAAAAAAGACAAGACTTCTGTGAAACAGCTATACAATGGAGCTGCTATCAATAATCAGATTTGCAATTTGTTTTTGAAATAGTGACCTAAGGGCTGATAATCAAAACCTTGTGGCATGGAAAGAAATTATCAAAAAAATTATTTTTTAGCATTATAATATTACATTGGCAGGAAACCCCAACATTTTCTTTTTTTTTTTTTTTATATATAATTTTATTGAGGTCATAAAATGCTAGATAGACAAACAATGTCACATTTACAAGGGTAAAATAAGTCACAACAAAATGTACATAGTAACAATATAAATCACCCATTTGTACAAATGAAGATAAACCTCATTTTTTCAGTTTAAAGTCTTTAGAGGGAAACTACTAGCTCATAACCTGTGTGTACTTAACTTGTCCTTTAAAGTTGAAGATGCTGAGATGTATAAAAATAAACCCATCATTCAAAGTGACTTACGTGAAACATCTCTAAGTGGGTGAAAACTATGCTAAGGAAAGGCATATGGTGGGAACAATGAATGCAACTATAACATAAACTCAGCTATATTTCGGAACATAGGGGCTCTATCTAGGACATCCCAGTCAGCAAGTTCTTTAACAATTATTTGTGCACGTCTAAGCGGCAAAGCACTGAACAGCTGGATATTAATATATTCCCTTTCAGGAGTATAATGGTAAATAGCAGATCTGAAGCTACAGGCTGCATAATATTTACTATAGGAAGCTACATGATGGTGGCCTTTGGAGTTGAGGGTGAATGGTACTGTAGAGGGGACTGACGATATTCCATAGAAGTGGTCAGATGTAATGAAGATATCTTTATCCCATAAATGGCAGGCCAGTTATGTATCCCCCGCATAGATGATGCTTAACTGCAACTAGGATTATGGTACTCAAGAGGGCATTTCCACTAGATAAGGTAAATCAACCAGTAGTAATGAATATTCAGTAGTGTTGGTAACACAGGGGCCCCATATTGACATATTAAATCACAACTTATCTAACAAACATCCACTTGGTGCAGGTAGAACAGATACACAGGAAGGTGGCAAAAATAGTAAGTTACTGCAATTGTGGGTAATATTCTGCAGAACATCCTGCATGAAACATTGCCCCATGAACAAAGTGACAAAACAATTATGATATTATAGAGATAGTGACAGTTGGCGACCGCTATTTTGTAAACTTCTCTGGACATCAAGGGGCAGAGACAACAACAGTGTGTATATGGCATTAAGTGCACAGCGTTAGACCCTTGCAACAGTGTGTATAAGGCATTAAGTGCACAGCGTTAGACCCTTGCAACAGTGTGTATATGGCATTAAGTGCACAGCGTTAGACCCTTCAACCAGTCCTGTGTCTCAAACAAATAAATAGTTCATAGGTTAAGTCTCTTATGGGACTGTGGCTTCAGCTGATAATCTACTCACTATAGGGCAGCTTGTCAGGATGAGGGAGCAAGAATAGCGCAAGCCAGCAACTATGGTCAGGGAACTAGAATGTCTTGCTGGTCAGTATATATTAAGTATCTTAAGGTAAGTGTTTGCCAGTTCACATCCTGCTTGCCAGAGTAAAAAGTATACATAGGGGTCAAATAAGTATGTCTGCCGATGCGTGTAATACCCAGTGCGTTAGCGGCATGTAGCTCAGTTCACACACTAGTTTTAATTTAGCCCACTCCGTTCCGCACAGAGACAAGGGTACTGTCCTCCCAATCTGAGTTACCAGGGTAAGAGAGATGTACTTCTGTTCTGTCCCAGCTAGTGCCTTGGCTATGATCCTCAGTAAGATGCGGGTAAGAGGCTGTTCCAGATTCCCAGACAAACAGTGAGGATTTCTGAGCTTCGGCAAAAGACCACACTTCTAGGTACTGTAGGTTAAAGTAGAGCGCTGGCCTTGCAGTTATTCCTATTGCGTGCCAGGGTTGTGTGATGGAGGACCTCTGTAGGGATGCTAGTTGCAATAAAACATTTCTGGCTCCTTTATCAGTCACCTCAGATGGGGTCTTCGCAGGCCCGGCATTCATGGCCATTTGCGCGGACATATATACTGAACTGCTGACAGTAGGGGTATCAACTAGCTCTGATGAGGGGGTAGAGGTGCCGGTGGCCAGCTCCAGTCTCACTGTTTCAGCTCTCTCACTCCCCGTAGCAGGGAGTACTAGGTCAGATTCTGGGCCGGTGGCGCTTTCGATGTGGGTAAATGTCAAGCACCAGGGGTCTAAAGCATCACCTCCCCCCTGCTGGTGTGAACTAAGTTCGGATGAATCGGTATTTTTAGAATTACCTCCACTTCCATGAGTGCAATGCCTGCACAAAATCTCCTCGACAGTCTTAAGATGCCCATCTAGCAGATAACGTAGCTCTTCTAATATGTATGAAGCACACATGCTAAAGCTCCTGCCGGAGTTTTTAAGTAGGTAAAAGAAGTTTCCAGTTGTGGCCAGAGTAAATCTCTCTGGTTCGTTAACCCAGTGACCTGGGGGGGGTATAAGCGCGGTAGCTTTTACCACACAAACTGCCTGACTTGTAGGTGAGGCCTCTCGACCTCGTGTCTAGACACTGTGCGGTTAGCTGAGGAAGGTAGGGCCGTTGAAAGTAAGATAATCCTGGAGTCCCGTCAAGGTGTATAAGGTATATATGCTTAAACCAGCCAAATTGTGGGACAAATGTGTATAAAAATCCTTGAAATGTTAATATAATCCAGGAGCTCTCTCCAAACACGTCCTGCCGCAACAGCTGTAGGCTCCGCCCCCCAACCCCAACATTTTCTTTCATGATTTGGATAGAATATTTTTTTTTGTCTTTCCAATAGACACAGTATTGCAGTATATTATTGAATACAATTTACTGCACCTTTAAACAAACTTAAAAACAGTAAAGTCAAAATTATACTTTAATGGATTGGATAGAACATACAATTTTAAACAACTTTCCAGTTTACTTCGATTATCAAATTTGCTTTATTCTCTTGTTATCCTTTGCTGAAGGAACAGCATTGCACTACGGCTAGCTAGATGAATACATCTAGTCAGCCAACCACAAGAGACGAATATGTGCAGGCACCAGTCAGCAGCTCCCACTAGTGTATGATATGTGCATATTCTTTTTCAACAAGAGCTACTAAGAGAAGGAAGCACATTTGAAAATAGAAGTGAATCTAAAAATCCACATGCTCTATCTTAATCATGCAAGTTTAATTTTGACTTTACTACCACTTTAATTATGTGTTTCTCCTTCACACCCTGCATAGCTAGATAACTCTTAAAGCAAATTTGCCTTTCTAAAATTGTGAAGAGCTATGGATCATGGGGCCCCAGCCTTTAAAAGCACCCCCCCCCCCCTTCTCTCAAAAGAACACTAAAACAAAACAATAAACAGGTTATGCTTTTTAACACTTACTGTGCTATATTGTTATGTGTTGTAAATCAAGAACAAAGTATGCATGCTCCTGCAAATAAAGCTAGTGTGCACAAGTAAAGCCAAAATAGGGCCTTTAGTAGGGATGGGCGAATGTTTCTAAAAATTTTAAATTTAAAACGAATTTTGATACATTCATTCGTTCGAATTGAATTTCGAATGTTTATATAACATTCTAACATTCTATTTTCGAATTTTCGTTTTCGAATTTTTCAATAAAATTCGAAAATATTCGTTCGAATAATAGAATGTTTAGCTATGTAATTCATTCAATTTCGAAATGTAATATTCGAATTTGAATTTGACATTCAAATTTGAAATAGAATTTCTAGTCTACAACTGTGTTTAATAAATGTAATATTCGAATTCGAATGCTACATTCAAATTCGAATGTCACATTCGAATTTGAAGTAGTATTTCTAGTCTAATACTGTGTTTTAAATGTAATATTCGAATTCGAATGTCCCATTCGAATTCGAAATAGTATTTCTAGTTTGCAACTGTGTTTAATAAATGTAATATTTAAATTCGAATGTGATATTCGATTCGAATGTGACATTCGATTCGAATGTGACATTCGAATTTGAAATAGTATTTCTAGTCTAATACTGTGTTTTATAAATGTAATATTCGAATTCGAATGTGACATTCGATTCAAATGTGATATTCGATTTGAATGCGACATTCAAAATAGTGTTTCTAGTCTACAATTGTGTTTTATAAATGTAATATTCGAATTCGAATGTGACATTCGAATGTAACATTCGAATTCGAATGTGACATTCGAAAACTGTAAATAACATTCGAAAATCGAATTTTTAAGAATATTCGTTCTTATCAACATTCTATTATGTAAATCGAATTTCTACAATAACATTTGTTCTAACATTCAAATTCGGATATAAACACATTCGCCCATCCCTAGCCTTTAGGCAACACATTTTTTTATGCAGTGATTCTGGATGAAGTGGGAGTAATTTACAGTCATATTAGACAAGGTGTTGAGATGCCCAAGTAAAATCCTAACAAAGGAATGACTGATGGCAAACCTACATTTTTTAGTTATGCTGTAAAGCAAAAACATACATGAGATTTACAATGAGTCATGGGGATAAATCAGTATGAAATCAGCATGTAATTACACATGCTCAGGGCACACCCACCCATAAAGTTTTACTTTGAATCAAAAATTGTTAAGTTTAAATTTGCCAGATTAATTGTTGATGTTAAAAACAAATTGTATTATAGTTAACACTTTGCTTATTATTAAAATAAGTGTGATGCTGCCTTTTCATTAATTGTTTGCAATTAATTAATTGTTAAATGGATGTAAAACATCCTGGGCAAGATTACATATGCGGCGTCCCCGCAAAAGCCGGCGACGCTGGTTTTTATGCGTTTTTGGTATAACATTTATAAATGCGGCACGTATATTTCACGCAATTTTACTCCCATAAGCTAACATAGAAGCGCGTCACAAATCGGTATCACATATTCAGCGCAAGGAATTACGAGGCGAAAATTGAGAAATTTTACTCCATTTTCGCCTCGCCACACAAAGGCAGACGCAGCAAGCCTTGCTCTGAGTATGAAAGTACCACAACTTCCGTAACTATCTTAAAATATTAAACACCTAACGCATGTGCAATTTTTATCTACCTGTCAACCGCCAACCCCCACCACAATAACTAATAAAGTATATTAACCCCTAATGCGCCATTAACCCATATCGCAATAAACCTAACAAAACTATTAACCCCTAATCCGCTATTAACACACATCGCAATAAACCTAATAAATGTATTAACCCCTAATCCGCCATTAACCTGCGTCTCGATAAACCTAATAAATCTATTAACCCCGAAACCACCAAACTCCACAACGCAATAAACCTAATCTATTAACGCCTAAACTGCCAAACCCCCACAACGCAATTAACCTATTTAAATTACTAAGACCCCTAACCTAACACCCTAAATTAACCCCTATCACCTAAATTAAAAAATACTAAATTACAATTAAAAACCTAACATTACTTTAAAAAAAACACTAAGTTTAACCCCTTAACGACCAAGGACGTACGCCACACGTCCTCAAAAAAAATGCAGTTAATGACTGAGGACGTGTGGCATACGTCCTTGGTCTGGAAAGCAGCTGGAAGCGATCCTGCTCGCTTCCAGCTGCTTTCCGGTTATTGCAGTGATGCCTCGATATGGAGGCATCCTGCAATAACCCCCCTTGGCCATCCGATGCAGAGAGAGCCACTCTGTGGCCCTCTCTGCACCGGACATCGATGGCCGGTATCGTTGGTGGGTGGGAGCCGACTTGGGAGGCGGCCATCGGTGAGATCTGGAAGGTGGAGGGGGGCGGGATCGGGGGCGGAGCCTTCGGGGGCGCGCACGGGCGCGCGCGCGTGCACGGGGGGTGGCGGGCGGGTGCATGCACAGGGCGGGAGCGGGTGGGAACCGCTACACTACAGAAAATTTTTTAAAAGTAAATTGTCAAATAAAATTAAATACTTTTTTTCCAAAGCATCTAAGGGATCTGGAAGGGGTGGGGGGTTGGTATGTGGGGGGGGGGGGGGGAAGCTACACTACAGAAAAGGGACATTTTTTAATTAAAAAAAAGCATATTATTCACTAAAATGGGTACTGGCAGACAGCTGCCAGTACCCAAGATGGCGCACATTAAGTCAGAGGGGGAGGGTTAGAGAGCTGTTTGGTGGGGGATCAGTGAGGTTGGGGGCTAAGGGGGATCCTACACAGAAGCATATGTAAATATGCAAAAAAAAATGCACAAAAGAGCCCAAATTTTCCTTTTATTTTAGTACTGGCAGAGCTTCTGCCAGTACTTAAGATGGCGGGGACATTTGTGGGGTAGGGGAGGGAAGAGAGATGTTTGGGAGGGATCAGGGGGTCTGATGTTTCAGGTGGGAGGCTGATCTTTACACTAAAGCTAAAATTAACCCTGCAAGCTCCCTACAAGCTACCTAATTAACCCCTTCACTGCTAGCCATAATACACGTGTGATGCGCAGCGCCATTTAGCAGCATTCTAATTACCAAAAAGCAACGCCAAAGTCATATATGTCTGCTATTTCTGAACAAAGGGGATCCCAGAGAAGCATTTACAACCATTTGTGCCATAATTGCACAAGCTGTTTGTAAATTATTTCAGTGAGAAACCTAAAATTGTGAAAAATTTAACGTTTTTTTTTAATTTGATCGCATTTGGCGGTGAAATGGTGGCATGAAATATACCAAAATGGGCCTAGATCAATACTTGGGGTTGTCTACTACACTACACTAAAGCTAAAATTAACACTAGAAGCTCCCTACATGCTCCCTAATTAACCCCTTCACTGCTGGGCATAATACACGTGTGGTGCGCAGTGGCATTTAGCGGCCTTCTAATTACCAAAAAGCAATGCCAAAGCCATATATGTCTAATATTTCTGAACAAAGGGGATCCCAGAGAAGAATTTACAACCATTTATGCCATAATTGCACAAGCAGTTTGTAAATAATTTCAGTGAGAAACTGAAAGTTGGTGAAAAAAATTGTGAAAAAGTGAACGATTTTTTGTATTTGATCGCATTTGGCGGTGAAATGGTGGCATGAAATATACCAAAATGGGCCTAGATCAATACTTTGGGATGTCTTCTAAAAAAAAATATAAACATGTCAATGGATATTCAGGGATTCCTGAAAGATATCAGTGTCCCAATGTAACTAGCGCTAATTTTGAAAAAAAATGGTTTGAAAATAGCAAAGTGCTACTTGTATTTATGGCCCTATAAGTTACAAAAAAAGCAAAGAACATGTTAACATTTGGTATTTCTAAACTCAGGACCAAATTTAGAAACTATTTAGCATGGGTGTTTTTTGGTGGTTGTAGATATGTAACAGATTTTGGGGTTCAAAGTTAGAAAAAGTGTGTTTTTTTCCATTTTTCCTCATATTTTATAATTTTTTTTATAGTAAATGATAAGATATGATGAAAATAATGGTATTTTTAGAAAGTCCATTTAATGGCGAGAAAAACGGAATATAATATGTGTGGGTACAGTAAATGAGGAAGAGGAAAATTTCAGCTAAACACAAACACCGCAGAAATGTAAAAATAGCCTTGGTCCCAAACGGACAGAAAATGGAAAAGTGCTCTGGTCACTAAGGGGTTAAATTAATCTAAAATTACAAAAAATAAAAAAGTCTAACATTACAGAAAATAATAAACCAAATGATCAAAAATTAAAAAATTAATCCCTATGAAAATAAAAAAGCCCCCCAAAATAAAAACACCCCCTAAACTAATACTAAACTACCAATAGCCCTTAAACAGCTTTTTTGCATTAAAAAGAGACCTCCTAACAGTAAACCCCCCCAAAATACCCCTAAAGGGGCGTTTGTATGGGCATTTGATTCTTCAAATTCAAATCAGCCAATAGGATGAGAGCTAATAAAATCCTATTGGCTGTTCAAATCAGCCAATATGATTTCAGAACCTTTCATCCTTTTAGCTGATTTAAATTTGAAGATCCAAATCAGCGAATAGGAATGCAAGGTACCCCATATTTAAACGCGTACCTTGAATTCAATCCTCAGCGTGCGGCGGTGATCGTACGAAGAGGATCTCCATGCTCGATGGCTCAGCAGTCGCCGGTCATCTGTTCCGCGCTCATCTCCGCTTCGGCTTGGTCCTGGATGAAGATAGAAGATGTCGCGGCACAGCTGGAAGAATATATTGCAGCTTGGAAGAAGACTTTCTCCGCTGGACTTCAGGAACGATGTGTACCTATTTGGGGGTTAGAGTTCGGATTTTATTTTATGGGGGTTTGTGTTTTTTTAGAATAGGGATTTTGGACACTGTAAAATAGCTGAATGCTGGAAGGTTTATTCAATGGAATTTTTGTAAAAGGGGAATTACAATCTAACGGCTAGATTTAGAGTTTGGCGTTAGCCGTCAAAAGCAGCGTTAAGGGGTCCTAACGCTGCTTTTGGCCGCCCGCTGGTATTTAGAGTCCCTACCGCGATTCCAGGCTACCGCAGATCCCCTTACGTCAATTGCGTATCCTATCTTTTCAATGGGATCTGCCTAACGCTGGTATTTGGAGTCTTGGGAGAAGTGAGAGGTAGAGCCTCTACCGACAAGACTCCTAATGCCAAAAAAAGTCAGTAGTTAAGAGCTTTATGGGCTAACGGCGGAATATAAAGCTCTAAACTACTGTGCTCTAAGGTACACTAACACCCATAAACTACCTATGTACCCCTAAACCGAGGCCCCCCCACATCGCCGCCACCCTAATAAATTTTTTAACCCCTAATCTGCCAACCGGACATCGCCGCCACCTACGTTATACTTATGAACCCCTAATCTGCTACCCCTAACATCTCCGACCCCTATATTATATTTATTAACCCCTAATCTGCCCCCCCAACGTCGCCGCTACCTAACTACACTTATTAACCCCTAATCTGCCGACTGGACCTTGCCGCCACTATAATAAATGTATTAACCCCTAAACTGCCGCACTCCCGCCTCGCAAAAACACTATAATAAATTGTATTAACCCCTAATCTGCCTTCCCTAACATCGCTGCCACCTACCTACAATTATTAACCCCTAATCTCCCGCCTGCACCATCGCCGCTACTATAATAAAGTTATTAAGCCCTAAAACTAACTCTAACCCTAACCATAACACCCCCCTAACATAAATATAATTTATATTAAACAAAATAATATTCCTAACATTAACTAAATTATTCCTATTTAAATACTTACCTATAAAATAAACCCTAATATAGCTACAATATAATTAATAATTACATTGTAGCTATTTTAGGATTTATATTTATTTTACAGGCAACTTTGTATTTATTTTAACTAGGTACAAAAGCTATTAAATAGTTAATAACTATTTAATAGCTACCTAGTTAAAATAAATACAAAATTACATGTAAAATAAATCCTAACCTAAGTTACAATTAAACCTAACACTACAGTATCATTAAATTAATTAAATATATTACCTACAATTACCTACAATTAAATACAATTAAATAAACTATTCTATGATACAAAAAAACAAACACTAAATTACAAAAAATAAAAAAGAATTACAAGCAGTTTAAACACCTAATCTAAGCCCCCTATAAAATAAAAAAGCCCCCCAAAATAAAAAATTCCCTACCCTATTCTAAAATACCAAAGTAATCAGCTCTTTTACCAGCCCTTAAAAGGGCTTTTTGCTGGGCCTTGCCCCAAAGTAATCAGCTCTTATGCCTGATAATAAAAATACAATACCCCCCACAACATTACAACCCACCACCCACATACCCCTACTCTAACCCACCCAAACCCCTCTTAAAAAAACCTATCACTAACCACCTGAAGATCTCCCTACCTTGAGTCGTCTTCACCCAGCCGAGCCGAATTCTTCATCCAAGCGGAGCAAGAAGATGTCCTCCATCCGGTAGAAGTCTTGATCCAAGCGGCAAAGAAGAGGTCCTCCATCAGGGCGAAGTCTTGATCCAAGCGGCAAAGAAGAGGTCTTCCATCCGGGCGATGTCTTCTTCCAAGCGGCATCTTCTATCTTCTTTTTTCCGAATCCATCTTCATCCCGCTGACACGGAACATCCTTCTTCCCCGACGGACTAACGACGAATGAAGGTTCCTTTAAGGGACATCATCCAATATGGTGTCCTTTCAATTCCGATTGGCTGATAGAATTCTATCAGCCAATCGGAATTAAGGTAGAAAAAATCTGATTGGCTGATGCAATCAGCCAATCAGATTGAAGTTCAATCCGATTGGCTGATCCAATCAGCCAATCGTATTGAACTGGCATTCTATTGGCTGATCGGAACAGCCAATAGAATGTGAGTTCAATACGATTGGCTGATTGGATCAGCCAATCAGATTTTTTCTACCTTAATTCCGATTGGCTGATAGAATTTTATCAGCCAATCGGAATTGAAGGGACGCCATCTTGGATGACGTCCCTTAAAGGAACCTTCATTCGTCGCTAGTCCGTCGGGGAAGAAGGATGTTCCGCGTTGGCGGGATGATGATAGATCCGGAAGAAAGAAGATAGAAGATGCCGCTTGGAAGAAGACATCGCCCGGATGGAAGACCTCTTCTTTGCCACTTGGATCAAGACTTTGCTCGGATGGAGGACCTCTTCTTTGCCGCTTGGATCAAGACTTCTACCGGATGGAGGACCTCTTCTTTGCCGCTTGGATCAAGACTTCTACCGGATGGAGGACATCTTCTTGCTCCGCTTGGATGAAGAATTCGGCTCGGCTGGGTGAAGACGACTCAAGGTAGGGAGATCTTCAGGGGGTTAGTGATAGGTTTTTTTAAGGGGGGTTTGGGTGGGTTAGAGTAGGGGTATGTGGATGGTGGGTTGTAATGTTGGGGGGGTATTGTATTTTTATTTTCAGGCAAAAGAGCTGATTATTTTGGGGCAAGGCTCCGCAAAAAGCCCTTTTAAGGGCTGGTAAAAGAGCTGATTACTTTTGTATTTTAGAATAGGGTAGAGAATTTTTTATTTTGGGGAGCTTTTTTATTTTATTAGGGGGCTTAGATTAGGTGTAATTAGTTTAAATTGCTTGTAATTCTTTTTTATTTTTTGTAATTTAGTGTTTGTTTTTTGTATTATAGAATAGTTTATATAATTGTATTTAATTGTAGGTAATTGTAGGTAATTTATTTAATTAATTTAATGATAGTGTAGTGTTAGATTTAATTGTAACTTAGGTTAGGATTTATTTTACATGTAATTTTGTATTTATTTTAACTAGGTAGCTATTAAATAGTTATTAACTATTTAATAGCTTTTGTACCTAGTTAAAATAAATACAAAGTTACCTGTAAAATAAATATAAATCCTAAAATAGCTACAATGTAATTATTAATTATATTGTAGCTATATTAGGGTTTATTTTATAGGTAAGTATTTAGTTTTAAATAGCAATAATTTAGTTAATTTTAGGAATATTATTTCATTTAATATAAATTATATTTATGTTAGAGGGGTGTTAGGGTTAGGGTTAGAGTTATGTTTAGGGGTTAATAACTTTATTATAGTAGCAGCGACGGTGCGTGCGGGAGATTAGGGGTTAATAATTGTAGGTAGGTGACGGCGATGTTAGGGAGGGCAGATTAGGGGTTAATACTATTTATTCTAGTGTTTGCGAGGCGGGAGTGCAGCGATTTAGGGGTTAATACATTTATGATAGTGGCGGCGAGGTCCGGTCGGCAGATTAGGGGTTAATAAGTGTAGGTAAGGTAGCGGCGACGTTAGGGGGGCAGAGTAGGGGTTAATAAATATAATATAGGAGTCGGCGATGTTAGGGGCAGCAGATTAGGGGTTCATAGGGATAATGTAGGTTGCGGCGGGGTCCGGAGCGGAAGATTAGGGGTTAATAATAATATGCAGGGGTCAGCGATAGCGGGGGCGGCAGATTAGGGGTTAATAAGTGTAAGGTTAGGGGTGTTTAGACTCGGGGTTCATGTTAGGGTGTTAGGTGCAATGGGGCTGCGTTAGGAGCTGAACACTGCTTTTTTGCAGGTGTTAGATTTTTTTTCTGCCAGCTCAGCCCCATTGTTTCCTATGGGGATATCGTGCACGAGCACATTTTCCCAGCTTACCACTACCGTAAGCAACGCTGGTATTGAGAGTTGAAGTGGAGCTAAGTTAGGCTCAACGCACCCTTTTTTGAGCCTAACGCAGCCCCTCAGACAACTCTAAATACCAGCGTTGCTGGAAGGGTGCATTGGGAAAAAAAGCAGAGTTAGCTACGCGGGTCTTTACCGACAAAACTCTAAATCTAACCGTAAGTATTTTACGGCCTCAAAAATTTCTTTAATCTTAAAAAAGGGCAAAGACCCTGAAGATTTAAACGCATATATACCCATTTCATTATTAAATAATGACTACAAAATGTTGATGAGCATTATTGCACAAAGGTTAAAAACAGTCCTGGCCCCACTGGTGCACAAGGACCAAGTGGGATTCATGCCAGGCAGAAATTCAACTATTAATTTGAGGAAGTACAACTGACTATTGACTATTATTGGTCTAAAATTTATAAAAAAAGGAATTATTCCTAGTACTGACATGGCTGTGACAGCAATTGACGCAGAAAAAGCATTTGATATGATAACATGGGATCATTTGTTCACAGCAATAAATAAATTTGGGCTTGTTGGAAACTTCTTCAAACTAATACAACTGATATATAATGTTACAGTTAATGGGTGCAATACAATTAATTTCCCCCTACAGAGAGGGACAAGGCAAGGATGCCCGCTATCCCCATATTTGTTCAATGTAGCGATTGAACCATTGGCATAATATATCAGAAAGGAAGTAGAAGGTATTTGTCTGGGTAAGAGGAAAATTACATTGTTACTATATGCAGATGATCTCCTAGTCTTTGTGAGAGACACTAAAAAAAATATGCCAATCTTAATTCAAGCCCTAGAAAGGTTTAATGCATTCTCGGGGTATAAAGTAAATTATAATAAATCAGAAATTTTTTGGATATATAAGAACAAATATAGCTATAAAGATTGTCCTTTTAAAGAAACTAAAGAGGAACTTAATTATTTAGGTATAAGGCTAGATAGAGATCCTAGCAAGTGGTATGCGGCAAACTATGATTATATATTTGCGAAAATTTATAATGACTTAGTAAATTGGGCGAAATATCCCTTAACTCTATCTGGTAAAATCAACCTGATTAAAATGGTGGCATTTCCAAAATTGCTGTATTTTTTACAAAATGTACCTGTGTTTATTAAATGGAAAGATCTGCAGATATTTAAGAAAAAATGTCTGAAGTTTTTATGGGGGGATAAACGGAGGGCATTGGCTTTCAAAAAATGACATATTATAGAAAAGAAGGAGGACTGGCCCTACCTGATATAGAATTGTATAATTTAGTTTGCATGGCAAAAATTGCTATGGATTGGTTAACAGAGGCAGATCATTATTCTATATCTTGCTTGGAAGAACAATTGGTTAGCCCATATGTGCTGAAAGCGCTATTACATTGCAAAGAGAATATGCCGAACAAAGTTAAAAATTTGTCCTCCATTAAAAATGTAATATATGCATGGCACAAAATTGTTAAAATAGTACAAGGTAACCCGAGCTGGTCCAAACACCTTACAATAGTAGGGAATCCGAATTTTGAGCCAGCGCTAGGTTTGAGAGTTTTTCAAGGGTGGAAGCATCAAGGTCTTATTTATCTACAACAATTAAAAGAAATAGAGACTAGAAGGTGTAAAACTTTTCAAGAACTAAAAAATTAATTTGGACTAATAGACAAAGAATTTTTCGCATATTTACAGGTGCAACATTTTTTTAATAAAATGGTCGCAGGAAATCTGGAAGAAAATTCTTGGGATTGTCTAGGACCAGTATTGAATATTTACAGGGCAGGGAATCACTCTATTTCTCTGTTATACAAAGTACTTAAAAATCTGCAGGGTAAAGAGAATGTAGAGAAAATTGCAGCTAAATGGTCACAATCAGTAGAGAGAGTTAAAAAAAAAGTTTACAGCTTGCAGATCAAGCA
The DNA here is from genome assembly GCF_027579735.1 of Bombina bombina. Taxonomy (NCBI): domain Eukaryota; kingdom Metazoa; phylum Chordata; class Amphibia; order Anura; family Bombinatoridae; genus Bombina; species Bombina bombina. The sequence continues at coordinate 1,070,607,555 of NC_069501.1, read as the reverse complement.
ACCCTGTCGATCGCATGGAGAGAATCCTATTTAAAGATGATAAATAGAATTTATATTACGCCTGCAGTAAAAGCAAAATGGGATAAATCGGTAGATAATAAGTGTTTTAAATGCTGCCTTGTTATGGCAGATTTACAACATTGTTTATGGAGGTGTCCCAAAATACAAAAATTTTGGAAAAAATTTAACTTCTTTCTTAATAAAATAATTAAAAAGACAATTAGAGTGACAGAACATATTTTTTTTCTATATGAAGAACAAATAGCGCAAGTGAGTAACAAGTTTTTGAACACAGTAATTTTGATAGGAAGATCAATTATTTTAAAATATTGGAAATCAAAAAAGAGCCCAAATATAAGAGAATGTATAAATAAAATAAAAGGACAATTAATTGTAGAACAATATGACACTTCTGTAGACTCAGAAAATGAAATTAAACGTTTTTTTAAGAAGTGGAGATGGTTTATACAAGCAATGAGTATTGAAGAGCAAAGAAGGCTAATAGTACCTTTTGGAGGGTCTGAGTTCCTGGCTCTGGCTATAGAAAGGAATGAATACCCTAGCATTGCAGAATAATTATTAAAAATATATTTTTTTTCATTTTTTTTTTGTTTTGTTTTGTTTTTGTTTTCCTTGCTGTTCTGGTTTTGTCTGGTTGTGAACGGTTGTGTCTTGTAGTAGTATATGTAGGTGTTAGGCGTTATGAAAGATGATGTATTTAGAAAGACTGAAAATAATCCAACAGAGAGGTAGAATTGAACTTGAATAAATAAGTTTGAGGAATATAAGAGAAAGTTTTTTTCTTTTGTTTTGTATTTTGATGTATTATGTCCTTTCTCTGTATGTTTTATTTAATGGTTTTGAGGCAACCATCATGTAGAAATGGAATTGCACACCCTGTTGGAATGATAAAGATTTAAAAAAAAAAAAATAGTTGAATGCCCTTTTAAGGGCAGTAAAAGAGCTGAATACCCTTTTAAGGGCAATGCCCATACAAAAGCCCCTTTAGGGGCAATGGGTAGCTTACGGCTAGATTTAGAGTTTGGCGTTAGCCGTCAAAAGCAGCGTTAAGGGGTCCTAACGCTGCTTTTGACTGCCCGCTGGTATTTAGAGTCAGGCAGGAAAGGGTCTACCGCTCACTTTCCGCGACTCGAGGCTACCGCAGATCCCCTTACGTCAATTGCGTATCCTATGTTTTCAATGGGATTTGCCTAACGCTGGTATTTAGAGTCTTGGAAGAAGTGAGCGGTAGACCCTCTACCGACAAGACTCCAGCCGCAAAAAAAAGTCAGTAGTTAAGAGCTTTATGGGCTAACGCCGCTAACTACTGTGCTACAAAGTACACTAACACCCATAAACTACCTATGTACCCCTAAACCGAGGCTCCCCCCACATCGCAAACCCTCTAATACATTTTTTTAACCCCTAATCTGCTGACCAGACACCGCCGCCACCTACATTATAGCTATGAACCCCTAATCTGCTGCCCCTAACACAGCCAACACCTACATTATATTTATTAACCCCTAATCTGCCCCCCACCCAACGTCGCTGCTACCTAACTACAATTATTAACCCCTAATCTGCCGACCGGACCTCACCGCCACTATAATAAATGTATTAACCCCTAAACCGCCGCACTCCCACCTCGCAAACACTATAATAAATTGTATTAACCTCTAATCTGCCCTCCCTAACATCGCCGCCACCTACCTACAATTATTAACCCCTAATCTCCCGCCCGCAACGTTGCCGCTACTATAATAAATGTATGAACCCCTAAACCTAAGTCTAACCCTAACCCTAACACCCCCCTAACATAAATATAATTTAAATAAAACGAAATAATATTCCTATAAATAAATAAATTAATCCTATTTCAAACTAAATACTTACCTATCAAATAAACCCTAATATAGCTACAATATAACTAATAGTTACATTGTAGCTATTTTAGGATTTATATTTATTTTACAGGCAACTTTGTATTTATTTTAACTAGGTACAATAGCTATTAAATAGTTATTAACTATTTAATAGCTACCTAGTTAAAATAATTACAAAATTACCTGTAAAATAAATCCTAACCTAAGTTACAATTAAACCCAACACTACACTATCATTAAATTAATTAAATAAATTAACTACAATTACCTACAATTACATTTAATTAAATAAACTAATCTATAATACAAAAACCCCCCACTAAATTACAGAAAATAAAAAAATATTACAAGAAGTTTAAACTAATTACACCTAATCTAAGCCCCCTAATAAAATAATAAAGCCCCCCAAAATAAAAAAATGCCCTACCCTATTCTAAATTACAAAGTAATCAGCTCTTTTACCAGCCCTTAAAAAGGGCTTTTTGCGGGCATTGCCCCAAAGTAATCAGCTCTTTTACCTTTAAAAAAAAATACAACCCCCCACATTAAAACCCACCACCCACATACCCCTACTCTAACCCACCCAATCCCCCCTTAAAAAAAACCTATCACTAACCCCCTGAAGATCTCCCTACCTTGAGTCGTCTTCACTCAGTCGAGCCGAATTCTTCATCCAATCCGGGCGATGTGGTCCTCCATCCGGGCAAAGTCTTGATCCAGGCGGCAAAGAAGAGGTCCTCCATCCAGGCGATGTCTTCCTCCAAGCGGCATCTTCTATCTTCTTTCTTCCGGCTCCATCTTCAGACCGCCGACGTGGAACATCCACCTTCCCCGACGGACTAACGATGAATGACGGTTCCTTTAAGGGACGTCATCCAAGATGGCGTCCCTCGAATTCCGATTGGCTGATAGGATTCTATCAGCCAATCGGAATTAAGGTAGGAAAAATCTGATTGGCTGATTCAATCAGCCAATCGGATTGAGCTTGCATTCAATTGGCTGATTGGAACAGCCAATAGAATGCGAGCTCAACCCGATTGGATGATTGGATCAGCCAATCGGATTGAACTTCAATCTGATTGGCTGATTCAATCAGCCAATCAGATTTTTCCTACCTTAATTACGACGTTGCGGGCGGGAGATTAGGGGTTAATAATTGTAGGTAGGTGGCGGCGATGTTAGGGAGAGCAGATTAGGGGTTAATACAATTTATTATAGTGTTTGCGAGGCGGGAGTGCGGCGGTTTAGGGGTTAATACATTTATTATAGTGGCGGCGAGGTCTGTTCTGCATGTTAAGGGGTTAATAATTGTAGTTAGGTAGCGGCGACGTTGGGGGGCAGATTAGGGGTTAATAAATATAATATAGGTGTCGGCGATGTTAGGAGCAGCAGATTAGGGGTTCATAGCTATAATGTAGGTTGCAGCGGTGTCCGGAGCGGCAGATTAGGGGTTAATAGTATAATGCAGGTGTCAGCGATAGCGGGGGTGGCAGATTAGGGGTTAATAAGTGTAAGGTTAGGGGTGACTCGGGGTTCATATTAGGGTGTTAGGTGCAGACTTAGAGAGTGTTTTCCCATAGGAAACAATGGGGCTGTGTTAAGAGCTGAACGCTGCTTTTTTTTTTTTTCAGCCAGCTCAGCCCCATTGTTTCCTATGGGGATATCGTGCACGAGCACGTTTTTCCAGCTTACCGCTACCGTAGGCAACGCTGGTATTGAGGGTTGAAGTGGAGCTAAATTATGCTCAACGCTCCCTTTTCTGAGCCTAACGCAGCCACTCAGACAACTCTAAATACCAGCATTGTCTTAAGGGTGCGCTGGAAAAAAAAGCAGCGTTAGCTATGCGGGTCCTTACCGACAAAACTCTAAATCTAGCCGTTAGTTTTTTTAGTGTTGTGTTTTTTTATTTTGGGGGTTTGGTGTTAGGGGGGACTTAGAATTTTTTTTAATGCAAAAGAGCTGTTTAACTTAGGGCAATGCCCTACAAAAAGCCCTTTTAGTGGCTAGTGGTAGTTTAGTATTAGATTAGGGGGTGTTTTTATTTTGGGAGGCTTTTTTATTTTCATAGGGATTACATTTAATTTTTTTATTTTTGATAATTTGGGTTATTATTTTCTGTAATGTTAGACTTTTTTATTTTTTGTAATTTTAGATTAATTTAAATTCTTATTTTTTTATTTTTAAAGTAATGTTAGGTTTTTAATTGTAACTTAGTATTTTTTTTAATTTAGGTAATTGGGATTAATTTAGGGGGTGTTAGGTTAGGGGGTTTAGTAATTTAAATAGGTTAATTGTGTTGTGGGTGGTTGGCAGTTTAGGGGTTAATCGATTAATTAGGGTTATTGCGTTTTGGCGTTTTAGGGGTTAATAGATTTATTAGGTTTATTGCTATGTGGGTTAATGGTGGGTTAGGGGTTAATACATTTATTAGGTAGTTTGCTATGTGGGTTAATGACGGGTTAGGGGTTAATACATATATTAGGGAGATCGCAATGTGGGTGAATGGCAGATTAGGAGTTAATAGTTTAATTAGGCATATTGCGTTGTGGGGGGTTGTCGGTTTAGAGGTTAAAACTTTTATCATTACTTCCGATATGGGGGTGGATATAGGGGTTTTACGTGTCGGGTTTATCTTTGGGAGGCGTGTTAGACTTTTATGGGAGATTTAACTACTTTTTTTTTTTCTTAGGCACCGGCAGTTTCTAACGTGCTGTAAGTCACTGGCAACTCCAAAAATTTGTATTTATGCACATTTATGGACATTGCTAGTTTATCCGACTTATGGCACTTAATGAACTGCCGGTGCCGTATATGTGATTTCCCGATGTGCAAGGTGAAATTAACGGGCAACGCGGGTTTCAGCAGTTACGCTGAAGCCTGCGCCGCATATGTAATCTCGCCCCCTAGCAATGAAAAGTCAAACACAGGTGTTTTGAGCTCAAGTCCGCTCATAACACTTCTTTGGATCACATATACCAAACGCCCCTTCTATGATAGGCAACGATCAGTTCTTTATATCAGGAATCATGTATTGACCAGTAGAACCGACAGTCCAAAACACTTCAAAAAGCGGACTCCCCAGTACACGGCACCTTCAGACTTGCAAGGAAACAACACTATGCAGCTTACCCACCAGGCGACCCGTTCCTCTGGGAAAGCTATAATGAGCTCTGTTCCCGCATCCACATGCCTATGGGTTCCGTAAATTTTACCCGGTTGCTGGTTATCTTCACCACAATTCAGCAAACACTGGCCACAGCGGACTGCGTACACCATTCCTAATTAGAATCTCTGTTGAGCTGCAACTGCTCAGAAGGGCTGTGATAGGCGTATGAACTACACTTGACCGTCCTTAACCAATCCATGACTGAAAAGGGATCCGTAGGTAGTAGTCAAATGGAGGTGCCAGGTGTTCAGGAGAAATAGCAACACAGTTTAGAGAGAAAAAATACTGGCACCCTCCAAGACATTAAAACAATTCTTCTTTATTGGTCACATTAAAAACACAAAAGTACAACAGTCAGAGCATGCCTGACATGTTTTGGCTTGGTAGCCTTAATCATAGACGTGCCTGAAAAGGTGAACATCTGTTATTTAAAATCAAAGCTGTGACTCTATTGGTTAATCGAAAAATACATGTTACCTACTCAATTTTAGCTACAGGTAACAAACTCACTTAACCCTGTGTGTACCTAATTATTGCAAAATTCCACAATCAACATATACATACATAGATAGTTTGGCTTATGAAAAGACCTAAAGAATTATGTTAACCTATCTTGTAAAGCGAAAAAGCAATAGAACTAAGCTATCGTTCCTTATAATATAATAAAATAAAATTAGCTTTGTTTCAAGTACTTTTAATATCCTACTGGAGCTAATATTATGGCAATATACTATAGACTATAAGTTCTAAGCTGTTAAACTTTTAAGCATATACTTAATTAGGCTATATAAAATATGGTTCCCCAAGTATCAAAGTAATTTCAATTAATTTCAAATTTTAAATGTACCAAGCTAAAAATATATGTACATATCAACATATGGAGACATGCAAACCAGAATAATCAATTCATTCTACACTTTGTGCATAATATAATTGGTAGATTTAGCAATTATATAAAATGTTGACTATATATATATATATATATAGCTAATAAGCTAATGTGATGTATACGTGAACAACCAGCATGGAAACCATTTTTATTTGCATTTTAATGCTTTAGCAAGAGATCCCAAATCCTTAACTGTTACTGGATACACTGTTGTCCATACTCAATATTTTATTTTATTAAATGACAAGTTATCAATAACTTGCATTAATCTCAAAAACACAATTGCATCCTATTTAAGTATCAATAGAACCTTGTCAGTTGTATGTCTAGTGTTAAATAGGATATTTTATCCTCCTTGAGTGTCAAAAATGTATAGATCTGTCCAAATTGATGTTAATATGATAATAATAGTAATAAGATAATAATAGTAATAAGATAAGATGTAATGTACAATTAGGTAGTAATATAAACTATCTGCTATTGTGTGGTTAGATCAGTCACTATGGAGTGTATAAATAAGTATATAACTCAGATTTACTCCCAATAGGTAATGATATTGTATACACTGTTAAACCCTTTTGGGATCCTAGTCCCTAGGGTGAAAATCCAGAAAGCCTTGCGTTTATGTACCAATTTGGTAATATCACCACCCCTTTAGGATACTCTTACTTGCTCAATGACCATCCAAAAAAAAGTTGTGTTGTCATTGTAGTGATCCAGAATGAAATGTCTAGCCAACTCAGAACTATGCTTAGATCTCTTAATGTCTGAGAGATGTTTGTGAATCCTCTCTCTTACTTCTCGTGTAGTGCAACCAACATATTGCTTGTTGTTGCAACTGCACCATATCAAATACACAACGTTTTTACTCCGGCAGTTGACACAAGAGCTCACCGGGTATTCTTTACCCGTGGCAAGGCTTTTAAAACTAATCCTTTTCTCTATAAAGCCCCCTGATTGTTCTAACAAACAAAATAACAACTAAGCAGTGGGTTACACTTAAAGGACCCTTAACCTCTTAAGGATATATGACGGAATTTTTCTGTCATAAAACAATTGAGCAAACTGAAAGCTGTGTCCTTAAAGGGTTAAAGGACCACTAAACACAAATTGTAAACAAACATGATTTTGAACCTTCATATCTGAGAATAATTTTGCAATAAAAACTGCAGCTTTATTGTTTCAAATGAGTACATTGTTTTATGTTTATTCATTTCACTGATTTCCCTGTCCCCCAGAAAAAAACTGCTTCCTAACCAATCACAAACTAACATGTGCAGTTGAGAGAGACTGGGGAAGCCTGTCCTTATCTCTTCCCTTAAAGGGACAGTATTTTGTAAAATAGTTTTTCCCTAAATGTATTTTCAATGACTTGTTTTACACCCTGCAGAGTATAAAACTTATGAAAAATTGCATTTTCAGGTTTATTTGTGTATATGAATTAGCAGGTTTTGTGCTTTTAAACCACAGCCTATTGAAATGGGTTGAGCTTGCAGGTAATATGCTTCCTTATCTTATATCTGTGTGTAAACCAAAACTTAGAGAGAACACTGGAAAATTAACATTGTATTACTCAACTATCATGCCCCCTTCTGGGAGTGTAATTGTTTCTGCTGGCTGTGTTAACTTAGGCTTGTGAATAGCTTAGACTCCAATATAAAAACTTTCAGTGTAGGCTGGGATTCCACGGGCTAAATCAGCGATTTCAAATGCTGAAATAAGGGTTAACAAGCTACTTGTAAACAATTAAATTACAACTCTAAAGCAGTGGCGTATTAAGGTTTTGTGCTGCCCTAGGCACTCAAAATTCTGCTGCCCCCTATCCCCCCTCTAAGGTTTTAGGCCTTTTTTAGCTGTGATATGTTTTGGTCAGGGAGTAAAGTGATTTTTTATGGCATTTTCAAAATATATGTTCACACACACACACAGTCACAGATACACACAGAGTTATACACACACACACACACACATATATACACATACACACACACACACAGTCACAGATACACACAGAGTTATACACATACACACACACACAGTCACAAATACACACAGAGTTATACACATACACACAAACACATATACACATACACACACACAGTCATAGATACACACATAGTTATACACATATACACACACACACACACACATATACACATACACACAGTCACAGATACACAGAGTTATACACATACACACACATATACACATACACACACACAGTCACAGATACACACAGAGTTATACACATACGCACACACATACACACACACACAGTCAAAGATACACAGAGTTATACACATACACACACACATATACACATACACACACACACACACACATATACACATACACACACATATACACACACACACACATATACACATACACACACACACAGTCACAGATACACACAGAGTTATACACATACACACACACATACACACACACACACACAGTCACAGATACACAGAGTTATACACATACACACACACACATATACACACACACACATATACACAAACACACCTATCGCCGCAATACACAAAAAACAAGCACAGATTTCTTGAAACAATACTTCCCCAAATACAATACTAAGTGCTGGTAGCCAAGAGAACTAAAGGCAATAGCTAGCTGAATAAAAGAAAGGTTCAGAGCTACCTCTAAACTGTAAGCTCCATGGGCAGTCTCTTCTGCCCTCTAGAATGTAAGTTCTTTGGGCAAAATCTCCCTTACATACCTGTATAATACTTCTAAAATAACTGTAAGCTTCTTACTAATATAGCCACAAAAAAGTGCTGCCCCCTCCCAATCTGCTGCCCTAGGCCGGTGCCTTGTTTGCCTAGGCCAAAATACACCCCTGCTCTAAAGATATCATGGATCATTGGGAACAATTTAAAGAAGAGAACATTTCTGGGTATGCTGTCCCTTTAAAGGGACACTCAGGTTAAATTAAATTTTCATGATTCAGATACAGGATGTAATTTTAAACAACTTTCCAATTTACTTCCATTAAACAAAATGTGCACAGTCTTTTATATTTACAATTTTTGAGTCACCAGATCCTACTGAGCATGTGCAAGAATTCACAGACTATACGTATATGCATTTGTGATTGGCTGATTGCTATCACATGGTACAAGGGGAGTGGAAATATACATAACTTTGAAATGTGTAAAAAAATCTACTACTCATTTGAAGTTCAGACTAAGTGCTATTGCATTGTCTTGTTATCTTGCATTTGTTGATTATGCAAATCTAATGTGTTGACTGGTCCTTTAAGGTGGCTTAGCATTGACTCTTCTTAGTTACTATTGCAAAAAATGATTCTCCAATCATGATTGTTGATGCAAAATTGATAATTGAGGGAGCGCTGAGACCTCCGGTCTCTGTTTTTAAACCTCCTGCAGTTGTTTGGTTGCACGAATGATCTCTTTATTTAGAAATTTAAACTAAGTGTGGATGGAAAAGTGTGAATGTGCTAGTGTCTCTTAACTGATCTAGAACATTATAATTTTCTAGTTTAACTTACGAGTATTGAGCTGAGATCTCATTTTTATTAAGAGGTATCTGTAATTGGTAATCCACTCCCAAACGGGTTAAAGTGATTATTCTGGTTGTACCATACAAACAAACAATAGTGGATATCTCTCCCTAGAGAGACTACAATTTCCATATTAGCTTTCAAGTGCTATGATAGTGTCCTGATATCATAACGGACGACTAGATACTGCGTACAGCAGCTATTTACACCCACTGGGGTCAATGATAACATCAGTTTTTGGTCTCTCCCTCATGTCTATTTTGACTTATTAACCGCTGATATTCTCCTACATAAGATTTAATTTAGGCACCACTAATTGCCTGTAAATATTATGAACTATATTTTTATATTTAGACTGATACTAGTTATATGTCTAAACACAGTATAAAGCACTATAGAGACCAATCGCTATTCGTTGATCTAGTTAATGACAGATCTATTTATTGATAGATTCTATCCACCACCTGGTAAATTAGGTACAATTTTATATTATATCCAAAGTCCTGGGCAAGTACACCTTTTACACCAGTCTAGCTGCAGTACCCTTTAATTTACCATTAATATATAAGGGGCTTGTGTCCTCTCTTGGGATTGCAGCAATAGACTTTTTGACTCCAATATAATTTGAACCTTCATTAGTCTTTCCACCAGGAGTTTCATAAAAAGTACACCACTAATAACCTCTAATCAGAGGATGTGGTAAGCATAACATTCTATTGACATACAGGATTTGTGTTTCTATATGGTGAATCCATTAGTGGGGTACCCTTCCTTGGTATAGATATTGTTATTTTACGTCTACTCACCTGAGAGCACTACGCTCATTCAAAAGTGGCCCCCACATGCGGTCAATTTCTATTCTAACTTTTACAAAGACAGTTACCTTTGAACTTTTTAGTTCAAGCTCAGCTCAATATTAGTACCTTTAGCTATATTAGCGCTATTTACTTTATTTATTAAGTCTGACCATTGAGGATATCAGCTTAGAGATCAGTAACCACCAGTTATTACTACCAATATAATCATATGGAGGCTACACTCTAATACCATTACAAGGTTAAAAACAGGTGGGTCTGAATATTTCCCAGATCACCTGATAGGACCACGAGTGTAACCCCAAAAAGTACACCACTAATACCCTCATTACAGAGGGAGTGGTAAAGCACTACCAGTCACTCTCACTCAGGATTCATAGTTATGGGTATTATACCTAGACATATATGCTATTAAGCAATTTTTTCCCGGTGTTTTCCACCTTAGTGATCCTATTTGTTAGGTCTTGTGGTCCACAATTGCATTTTTAATCCTTTCACACCTTTTTAATATTTTATATTAAAAGTTAAGTTTTAAATAGCCGTCACTACTCTGGGCTTTTCTTTATAAGTATACAGTGGTCTCTCCGTGCAGTATTGGGGAGTGCTATCCAAGTACATTCCTTTTCATTTGCTTTTGCGATTGATCCCTCTTTATTCAGTAATTTCTTTAATGTACAGCACCCCTGTCTTATCCCCCATATCTGTATACCTTTCCTTGTAAATAGTATACAGGGATATGCAATAGGGAATAATGACACAATACCAGTAGTGCCATCAAAATTTCCTTTTACAAAAATGTACCTTTTACAAACATGTGACTGCTGAGAATCTTAGGGGGGGGGGTTAAAGTAAACAAAAGCTTGCATGAATTGCCTAAAAGCATTAACCCAAACCTCACTGGGAGAAAGTAAAACAAGCAAATTTTTTAGATGTATTTTACAGCAAAATAAATAATGCATGTAGATTGCAATAATGAAAAATGTTATGGTTATTGAAATGTCAGCTTTAATGGTCCTTTAATAGAAACCATTGCAATTTGTATTATTCATTATTTGGAAAGTATTTTACCTTGTATTTTTTTTTTTACTTAGTTTGCGAATGGTCCATTACTTCCACAAGGGAGCTGCGGGCTCTATAGGAAGACAAAGTCACAATTTTTCCTTTGAAGTGTTGCTAGAAGACACCTATAATAGCTGTAGTCAGTTTAATGCACATGCTCAGTAGAGAACGTTCGCTGCAAAAATTGTGTGACAGTAGAACTTAAGTTGAGTAATGGCAGCTCTAGTATCTAGCTACAGGCAGTGAATACAGTGATAATTTCTTAGTGCTCATTTAGCAAGAAAACAAGAAAGTTGCAATCTGTTTTTACATTTACTTTGATTTAACATATTTTTTTACTGAATGAGCACTGTTTTTATATCCCTTTAAGCATGATGCAGCTATACTGCCCACTACAATCCCCCTTAAAGGTAAAGTGTATGGTTAAATTTTCACCCCTTAAATGTGTTCCAAATGATCATTTTTACATATATAGTGTATTATTTACAAATAAATAATTAATTTACCTTTATTTTTGTTTTTCCTGTTAAAACCTCTACCTATACTAAAAATTTAAATATTGCACTAATGGCTCCAGAAAAGCTGCAATATATGGCTAAAACAATGTGGATACCCCTAATAATTATTGAGTTCAGGTGTTTCAGCCACACCCATTGCTAACACCAATTGAGAAGAAATCTCAGTAGACAAACATTGGCAGTACATTTGGGTCATACTGACGAGCTCAGTGACTTTAAACGTGGCACTCATAAGATGCCACCTTTGCCACATGTCAGTTTGTGAAATATTTGCCTTATAAAATTTGCCTTGGTCAACTGTAAGTGCTATTATTGTAAAGAACAAAGAAGAATCATCTATAAGCAAGCCTTGCTAAAAAGTGGTTGACTACACAATCTCACAGAGTGGGGCTGCCGAGTGCTGGAGCACGTAACGCATATAAATCACCAATCATCTGATGCATTACTCACACAGAGTTCCAAACTGCCTTCATGAAATGGGTTTCCCTGCATCACCAAGCAAAATGCATAGTGCCTACTGTAAAGTTGGTTGGAGAAGGGTTAATAGTCTGTGGCAGTTTTTTAAGGTTTAGGCTAGGCCCTTTGTTCCATTAAAATGCCCTCTTAATGCAACAGGATACAAAAACATTTTAGACAATTGGGTGCTTCCACCTTTGTGGAAGGCCTATTCTATTCCAGCAAGACTGTGCCCCTGTGAACAAAATATTGAAACAAGATATTTCAGCACACAGGCTTATATTGCACGCCACCCAAGGACCACTGCCTAGGTCCTTAATTCATAAATAGAAAAAGAGCAGGCGGGTGACAGCAAAAGCAATAACTAGCAATAACTGGAAAAAGTGACAGGCTGATTTTTGTATCGGAATACAGCGCATTATTAAAAAACATTGGAACATTTTATCTGATTGTAATCCATCTGTGGTTGAGTTTCAAAGACACCCTATGTCTGCCTTTAAAAGGGGCACGAATATTCAAAACAAATTAGTTAAAGCTGATATTGGCCCAAGTATTAAAACGGGGCCTGGTTATATTACTACAAAGAATAATGGTTGCTACCCCTGTTTAGGGTGTTCATGTTGTAGCAACATGACCAAAGGGTAAGTATTTTATCACCCCCACACTGGAAAAAATAGGGCATAAAAGGTTTTTTCACATGCCTAACCACTTTTGTAATATATATGATTAAGTGTCCATGTGGGGGGGTTTATATAGGGGAATTGACCAGGTCCGCCAAAGATAGAATCATTGAGCATCAGAGCAGTATTTGGATTGGTAATGTTAAAGCTCCCCTGGCTGCCCATTTTGTGAAAGCTGGTCATTCTATCAGTCAGTTAAAATTTCAAATTATTGATAGCATTAATATCCCACGTAGAGGAGGAGATAGAGAGGTATTACTTAAACAGAAAGAATCATATTGGATATATGAGTTAGAATGCCTGGAACCCAAGGGGTTAAATAGGGATTGGGACCTCACTGTTTTCTTATGATGAATATTTTTCTTATGATGAATATTTTTCAAGATTATATTTTTCCATGATGAATTTGATACAATTATGATTATGTATAACTTTAGTTTAATTACGTTACAACATTTTTTTTTTGCTGCTGTATATATCACAAGAAGCGAACTGATACTGTTGTAAGTTAAAATAGTTGAAATGTAAATGTCTGGAATAGGAATGGGTTAATTGTACTTTAGCGCCACCTAGTGGTATACATGTATATAAGTCACTTTGTTGTTTGTAGTAGGCATGGCATGAATAAGGGATAAGATCCCGAAATGTTGCCTTCTTTTTTGTCTCCACAATAAATAGTTATTGCTTTTGCTGTCACCCGCCTGCTCTTTTCCCCAGTGAACAAAACAAGGCTGATTTGATGAGTTTGGCGTAAACTAACTTGAGTGGCCTGCACAGAGTACTGACCTCAACCCCAATGAACACCTTTGGAATTAATTGGAACACCGGTTGTGTGCCAGACCTTCTCATCTGACATTAGTGCCTGACATCAGAAATGCTCTTTTCGCTTAATGGGCACAAATTCCGTCAGACAAGCTCCAAGATCTTGTGGAAGAGACTCAAAATTGATACCCTAACATAATATTTAATTCTGCTTAGCACAGACACAAAATGTTTTTCCTTATTTTTTGCCCATTTTTCCTGTAATTTAACTCTAAAAAAGCTGCCCCCCCCTTCCAGATCCATTTTCACACATCAGATCCCACATAGGATACCCCTCTACCTCATTCCCCCTCCATCCTTCCCCCACACTGCTGCTGCGGCTCAATTTTTTGTATCTGTAGCCTAGCGGTCCCACCCGCTCCCGCACCCCTCCAGCGTCGGGCCGCCGTATAATGAACCAACTTTGCAATATATTGTCATATAGCTTTGAAAATATAGCAATTTCTAACTCTCAGATCTTCAAAATGCACTCTGTTGTCTTCTCAATGTAAACCCTGCTACATATTTTTCCTTATTGGTTTTACTGATAACAACAATTCACTTTATACTAACTTTATGTCAGTGGCTAGCCTTGTTGTCTGCAGACTAAAAACCAGATTGGCTCCACCAAACAAGGCAAATGGAGTTTGGCTATTGTCTGATATTTTATTCTATAGCGACACAACAGAAATGTCTTGTAATTAGAAGGTGTATACTGTCACTTTAACTCTTTGCAGCTGCTTGTCTGAGTACATTGTCTCTTTAAATTGCGGCCCCTTGTTTTGTTACGGATAACAGATAAACTCAAACCAAATGGGAGTCAGCATAGATAGGTTTATTGACACCTTTGATACAAGGATTTCAGAGAAATTCGTGTCCAAAATACCTGAGAAATTTTAGCATTTTTTGCTATCACGCTAGTTTAAACAGAAATATAGCCTTGTAATTTTTTTATATTTCAGTAGACAACCCAAGATATTAATCTAGGTCCATATTGGTATATTTGATGCCACTATTTGGCCGCCAAATACAATCAAATTAAAAAAATATATATATTTTTTGCAAACTTTGGGTTTATCACTGAAATTATTTACACACAGCTACTGTAGTCATATGAGAAATTGTTGTAAAAGCTTCTCTGGGGTCTCTTTTGTTCAGAAACAGCAGACATGCATGGCTTTGCTATTGATTTTTGGCAATTAGAGCAGCCTTCTAATTGTAGCTGCACACCACACTTCTGAAGTGAAGGGGTTAAGCAGGTAGCTAGTAAGGTTATATTTGCTCTAGCGCACTGGTTTTCAAACCTGTCCTCAGGCCTCGCCAACAGGCCAGGTTTTCAGGATTACCTTGGATGAGAGCCGGTAAAATAACCATGGTTACTAATCAGCTGATTATTTCACCTGTGCTGAAGTTCAGATATCCACAAAATGTGGCCTGTTAGGGAGGCCTGAGGACAGGTTTGAAAACCAGTGCTCTAGTGCATTGTTTCTCAACAGCGGTCCTCAAGTACCCCCAACAGGCCATGTTTTCATTATAGATGAACTAGAGCACAGGTTAAATAATCAGCTGATGGGTGAAAGCAGGTTAGTTACCATGGTTACTGATCAGCTGATTATCTCACCTGTGCTCCCAGAGGCAGAACTTTTTTTTATTTTCTGTGATGAGATTTTTTTAGTGAAAATTTTTCTGCAGTGTCTCACTGTACACACACACACACACACATATATATATATATATATATATACACATATACAGTATATATATATATATATATATACAGACACACACATATATACACATAATATACACACACATATATATATATATATATATACACACATATACATACACATATACACACATACATATAGACAGACAGACACACACATACATACACATATACACAGACATACCCACACATACATACATATACACAC
Organism: Bombina bombina; assembly: GCF_027579735.1. NCBI lineage: Eukaryota > Metazoa > Chordata > Amphibia > Anura > Bombinatoridae > Bombina > Bombina bombina. Next base: position 1,070,591,804 of record NC_069501.1, on the reverse strand, counting down.
ACACACACAAAATACACATATACATACAAAACACACATAAATACACACAGACATACATACAGATACATACACACATACATATACACACATATACATTTATTAAAGAAAAAAAATATCTGGCTCCTAAAAGTATTTTGGTTGGCTCCTAGACTTAAAATACATTTGTTTAGCCCTGACTTACCTTTTCTGCTATGTGCTATTACACTGTACCACACTGGAGTTCAGGAAGTGGGGGGGAATTGACACACATACATACACATACACAGATACATACATACACACACACACAGATACATACACATATACACACACACACAGAGATACCCGCGCGCATGCACACACACACACACACACAGATACATACACACAGATGCATATATACACACACATACATATACACATACATACATACATACATACACACATATACACATACATATATACATACTTACACACACACATTAAAGAACAAACAAAAAAAATCTGGCTCCTAAGTATTTACTCCTAGAATAAATTTCTTAAGCCCTGACTTACCTTTTCTGCAATGTGCTGTTACCCTGTACCGCACTGGAGTTCAGGAAGGGGGAGGAAATTGAAGAGAGAGGAACGTAGTAAATATTTACATTGAGAGAGAATGGAACAGTGACACCTGCAGGCAGAAATGAAAAGTGACCAAGTGAGCAAGCGCATGAAACGCGTATGCTAAGCTGAGTACCTGCATATCATCCTGGAACCTATTCTTTTTACCTGACTCATGTTTTTATCCTTTTTGGAATTATAATAAACTTTTTTCACATTTTACCTTTGGGAGTCTTAGTGTGCTTTTTCCATTTTCCTTTTATTCAGAAATTAAAAGTGCAGGCAAAAAGAAATTTCTGCAGAAACTGTATATTTTCTGCAATGAGATTGCACATCGCAGTATGTTCTTGTCAGGGTTTTTTTCCTGCTTTGTTTGCCATGTGCTTCTGGCAGCCATTTTACTCACCTTTCTTGCTGAATCTGGTTCAGAGTGTGAGATGCTGCTCATTTCCTGCATGCCCTCTTATGGCCAGACTGTTGTACATCATCCGTGTGAGACAGGTTGCAGTCTCAGAATTGTGATGTCATCACTTATTATTTAAAGGGCCTCTGTTCAGTATGCTTTGCCCTTACGTTGTCTCAGACCTGTTTGTGAGTTCCTGTGTATTACCTGGCTAGTCTGACGTCTCTTCTGGTTCCTAAACCCCTGGCTTGTTACTTACTTTGCTGTTCTCCTTGTTCCTGATTCTGGCTCATCTGACTACTCACTTTGGCTCCTGACTTGGCTTGTCTGACTACCAGCTCTGGTTTTGACTCCTGGCTTGTTATTCGACTTGTGGACTTTTTATTATTTTTGTTAATAATAAAGGTGTGATTATTTTTGCACTTTTTGTCTCAGTCTGATTCCTGGCACCCTGACATTATGCAAGGGACATAAATCCTGATGGTGTTAATAATACACCTTTACCTACAATCATTTCCAGGATTGATGAACAGGATCACCGCTTGGATCAATTTGCACTAGCCCTGCAAACCCTGTTGACTCGCACTGCACATTTGGACCAGAGTGTCCCACAAGTTATGGCTGCTCCTGTTTCCGCTGCTGCACCTAGTCCACCCAGGAGCATGTCCAGTTCTGCACCTCTACCTCAGCGTCATGGAGGTGATCCTAATCAGTGCAGAGAGTTTTTGAACCAGGTGGGCATTTACTTTGAGATGTTACCTCAGGCGTTACCCTCTGACAGAGCTAAGGTGGGATTTCTCATCTCGTTACTCTCTGACACAGCCCTTGCCTGGGCTAATCCCTTGTGGGAGACTAATAAACCTGTGATTTCTAATTACCCTGAATTTGTGGCCTCTTTTCGAAGGGTATTTGATGTTCTAGCTCGCTCTTCCTCTGCTGCCAAACGACTCATGTCCATTCAGCAAGGTACAAGATCTGTTGCTCAGTATGCCATTGAATTCCGTATGCTTGCAGCAGAGGTTGGTTGGAACAATGTAGCCCTTGTGGCCGCCTTCTTTCGTGGGCTTTCTGATGTGATTAAAGACGAAGTTGCTGCCAGAGATTTACCAGAGGATCTCGAGGCTTTGGTGTCTTTTTTTAAAATGACATCAGACTCAGAGTAAGGCCCTCTTTCAAGGAGCGCTTGCGGAAGCCTTCTGTACCGTTGTCTCCTACGTTGTTGTTCCCACCCATGCCTCTCTTTCCTCCCATGTCTCCTGGTCCCGAGTCATCAGGTACTGCTGTGCCGATGCAGTTGGAATTTTCGTGTTTCTCCGTGGCGGAGGGCCTTTATGAGGAGGGAGGGGCTCTGTCTCTATTGCGGGTTAAAGGGCCACCTTTTAAAGTTTTGTCCTACACGGCCAGTTAAATGCTCGCACCTACGGTCCTGTCGGGGCAGACCTTGGGTGGTTTATACTTGTCCCTGGATCCGCTAAAAGGAGAAACCTTTGGTCACGGTTGTCCTTTCCTGGGTGGACTCCTCCATAGTCACCCAGGCTGTTGTTGACTCCGGTGCTGCAGGCTATTTCATTGACAGTGCTTTTGTATCACAGAACTCCATTCCTATATTGCCTCGGTCCGTTCCACTTGCTATTGAGGCCATTGATGGCAGGCCTCTTCAGCCTGCACTCGTTACTCACGAAACCACTCCGTTATCCATGGCTGTTGGGGCTCTCCATTTTGAAACCCTCCAGTTCCAGGTGATTAACTCTCCACATTTTCTGGTTGTTCTGGGTTATCCCTGGCTCCAAAAGCACAATCCGAGTCTCGACTGGTGTAGGTCCGAAATTTTGTCGTGGTCTCCGCAATGTATTTCCACTTGTCTTCGGAAACCAGTCAAAGTCCTGTACACTTCTTCAGTATCTCAATTGCCTGAGGAGTACCGAGAGTTCTAAGATGTTTTTGACAAGGTGCGTGCCGGTACATTGTCTCCTCACCGGTCTTCCGATTGTGCCATAGACCTGCAACCCGGAGCCCTTCCTCCTCGGGGCCGGGTTTACCCTCTCTCGGTTGCAGAGAATTGTGCTATGGAGGAGTATGTTGCGATGCTGTCATGGGGGATCATCCGCAAATCCTGCTCTCCTGTAGGGGCTGGCTTCTTCTTCGTGAAGAAAAAGGGTGGCAAGTTAAGACCATGCATCGATTATAGGGGTCTTAATTGTCTTACTATTAAGAATGCTTACCCTATTCCGCTCATTACGGAACTTTTTGACTGCCTCAAGGAGCTACGGTCTTTTCTAAACTTGATTTGAGAGGAGCATACAATTTTGCTAGGATTAAGGAGGGCCACGAATGGAAAACAGCATTTAACACCAGGACACCAGGAGTGGGCATTATGAGTATCTTGTAATGCCCTTTGGCCTATGTAATGCTCATGCTGTTTCCAGGAATTTATTAATGATGTTATATGAGATATGTTGCAACAGTGTGTTGTGGTGTACTTAGATGATATCCTCATACACTCACCCACTCTTGAGGCTCATTGTTTTGATGTTACATGGGTGCTTCAGAGACAACATGAAAACGGCCTGTTTTGTAAACTCGAGAAATGTGAGTTCCATCAGACTCAAGTAACCTTTCTAGGTTATGTAATCTCCGTTGCAGGGTTCTCCATGGATCCTGACAAGTTGTCTGCAGTCCTGCAGTGGCCTCGCTAAGTTGGTCTTTGCTCTATTCAACGTTTTTTGGGCTTTGCCAATTACTATATGAAGTTTAATAAAAACCTTTCTTCTTTGGTCAAACCTATCACTGACATGACCCGTAAGGAGAATGATCCACTCCATTGCTCACCTACTGCCAATAAGGCTTTGCTGCCGCTCCAGTTCTGGCTCATCCTAACCCTGTCCTGCCTTTTGTTTTTGAGGTTGATGCGTCTGAGACTGGAGTAGGTGCCCTCTTGTCTCAACGTCCTACGCCTGACGGTTCCTTGCATTCGTGCGGTTTCTTCTCTAAGAAATTGTCTCAGGCGGAGTACAATTATGTAATTGGCGACAGGGAATTACTGGCCATAATTTGACTTCTCCCTTAGGGGAGGAGATCCTGGCTGCACAAACCAATGCACCTCCTGAAAAACCTAGTGGTAAGTGCTTTGTACCTGAGAATCTTCGAACTAAACTATTGCACACTTACCACTATCCTAAAGCCGCAGGTCACTCAAGCAAAAACCAAATGATTTGGTCTGTCACTCGACAATTCTGGTGGCCAGGTCTTCGTTCTGATGTTGTTGCGTATGTTGCCTCCTGCTCAGTCTGTGCACAGAATAAGACTCCTCGACGTCTACCTGTGGGTCTTCTTTAACCTATTGCTAATGGTGAGCGTCCTTGGACACATCTTTCCATGGACTTCATTGTCGATCTCCCTGTTTCCAATGGCAATACTGTTATCCTAATGGTGGTTGACCATTTTTCTAAAATGTCACAATGCATTCCCTTGAAGAAGCTGCCTACTGCTCAGCTTGCTTAAATTTTTGCCCGGGAGGTCTTCCGTTTACATGGGTTACCCAAGAAGATAGTCTCGGACCGGGGTAGCCAGTTTGTCTCCAGATTTTGGCGTTCCTTTTGTGCTCAAATGGGGATCCAGCTTTCCTTCTCCTCGGCATATGACCCTCAATCCAATGGGGCTGCGGAACGGTCTAATCAAGCTCTGGAACAGTTCCTCCGTTGCTATGTCTCAGATCACCACAATAATTGGTCTGAACTGTTACCTTAGGCAGAGTTCGCTCGTAATAGTGCTATTAATGATTCCTCCCAGTTATCCCTGTTCATGTCGAATTATGGGTTTCAACCATCCTTGTTGCCCGATTCATTCATGTCTCAGGGAATTCCGGCTTTGGAGGAGCATCTCCAGTAACTCCGTTCCATGTGGGTGCAGATTCAGGATTGCCTTCATTGTTCTATGCAGCGCCAAAAGTTCCAGGCTGATCGTAGGCGTCTGCCTGCGCCTTCCTACCAGATTGGTGAGAGGGTTTGGCTGTCCAACTTGAACCTTCATGCACCTTCCAATAAACTGGCTCCCCGTTATGTTGGTCCTTTTCGGATACACTGATGGGTCGATCCTGTGGCCCATGCTCTTGACCTTCCTCCTGCAATGTGCATCTCCAAGGTTTTTCATGTCTCCCTCTTGAAACCATTGGTTTGTAATCGGTTTACCACTCTGTTGCCTCGTCCCTGTCCTATCTTTGTTGACAACCATGAAGAATATGAGGTAAGCAGCATTATTGACTCTCGTATGTCCAGGGGTCGTGTACAGTATTTGGTTCACTGGAGGGGTTACGGTCCAGAGAAGCGTTCATGGGTTCCCTCCTCTGATGTTCATGCTCCCACCGTCTTCTGTGCCTTCCATGCCCGTTTCCCCAATAAGCCTTCTGTCCTCCTGCGGGGGAGGGGTCATTAAGGGGAGGGTACTGTCAGGGTTTTTTCCCTGCTTTGTTTGCCATATGCTGCTGGCAGCCATTTTACTCACCTTTTTTGCTGAATCTGGTTCAGAGTGTGTGATGCTGCTCATTTCCTGCATGCCCTCTAATGGTCAGACTGTTGTACATCATCCGTATGAGACAGGTTGCAGTCTCAGAATTGTGATGTCATCACTTAATATTTAAAGGGCCTCTGGTTCAGTATGCTTTGCCCTTGCGTTGTCTCAGACCTGTTTGTGAGTTCCTGTGTATTACCTGGCTAGTCTGACATCTCTTCTGGTTCCTGATCCCTGGCTTGTTACTGACTTTGCTGTTCTCCTTGTTCCTGACTCTGTCTCGTCTGACTACTCGCTTTGGCTACTGACTCGGCTCGTCTGACTACCAGCTCTGGTTTTGACTCCTGGCTTGTTAATTGACTTGTGAACTTTTTATTATTTTTGTTAATAATAATAAAGGTGTGATTATTTTTGCACTTCTTGTCTCAGTCTGATTCCTGTCACCCTGACAGTTCGGCCTTGGGGCCTGTGCTTAAGTTCAGCTATAATGAAAACATGGCCAGTTGGGGGTACTTGAGGACCGCGGTTGAAAAACACTGCACTAGTGTATGGATTACTCTCCACGCCCTGATCCCTCCCAAACATCTCTCTAACCCTCCCACTTCTCCCGGCATTTTATGTTATTGGCAACTAGCCTGCCAGTAACAAATTATACTTATTTTTATTTTATATTAATGACATTTATTTTCTGTAGTGTACGGAACCCCCTCTACCAATTTTGTTCCGTAGCATAGGGCCCCATACCTCCCTTCCAAATAATTTCCTGTAGTGTAGGAAACCCCTCACCTCCCTACTCCTCCTCTGGGACAATCTACTCGCCTCACTCCCACTTGGCACCATCCATTGTATTCAACATTAGTTTTTGTATAGATAGTTCTACACAGGCAGTATACACTGTCCTCCCCCTGATCCTTTTCATGGTTACATTAGTTGTTTAGCACATTAGTTTAAAACAAAAAAAGTTATTTTTTAAATTCCATGACCACCTACTATAAGAAGTCACATTTTCATTGAGTCTACTAACTATAGAATAAAAAGCACCAACCTACATATACTTTTACAGAACAAAAGAATCATTGTAACTCCTTGTTATCCATTACACCCTTTAGTCCTGACCTTAGAGAGACATTAAACCAATTTTTTTTTCTTCTGTGATTCGGATAGAGCATACATTTGTTAAAAACTTTCCAATTTACTTTTATTATCAAATTGGCTTCATTCGCTTGGCAACCTTTCTTCAAGAATCAGCAATGTACTACTGTTAGCTAACTGAACACATTGGTAAGCCAATCACACAAGGCATATATGTAAAGTAATCAGCAGCTAGCTCCCAGACCCTGAGCCTACCTAGGTATTCATTTCAATAGAGGATACCAAGGGAACAAAGCAAATTACATAAAATAAGTAAATTAGGTTGTTGAAAATTGTTTGCTCTATCTGAATCATGAAAGAAAAAAAATGTGGGTTTCATGTCCCTTTAATTCTTAGTGAATTACAATAAATACAGCGTGGTTTTAATTTCTGATTATTTATTTTGCCCCCTCTAGACTAACATTCACCAAACACGAAAGCAGTGTCATTAAGGATGGGAAATAATGAAAAACAAATATACAGCAAAGGGTTATTCATGAGAAAGAACTGCATTTAAAACATTTCTGCTACATTTAGATTTTGAAGGCTGACAAAGATACAATTTGTAATGGGAAAGAAAGATGTGTGGTGACATCCAAACAGTTGCTTGAGAAAGGTCTGTAAGCAATGTATCCGCCAGTGGCGGTTCTATGGGGGTACTATGAACCTCCAAAGGCATGTGTAGTACCCCTGTTGAGCTTAAAAGGGCTCCATATATTACGTGTGTGGTTTTCCCCACTGTTGTTAGTCCCCCAAATATTAAAGGATTCCAAAAGTTTGAATTTTTTCATATAATTAAATTATCCAAATCAAATCTACATAACTTAACAATCATAACTTACCCACTTGGACTTGAAAACGAGTGTTATTAGCGTAATTGAATCATATATTTTATTTGGCAATAAACATCATAGAAGCCAAACCCCCTTTAATGGTGCCTGCAATGCAAATTTGTGTCTCCAATCACAAAGCGTGTTCGTGCATATCATTAAGGCATTGTTGCATCACCCGGCACACGTGTTTCGTGCATGCGCAGATTGCTGCTTTGAATACACATAACCAGAATCTGCTTGTTCAAAGTCTGCTTGTTCAGAGTACGGTGACGTATATGATGACGTGTTGGATTGCTTGCGCATGTGCAGCCTGTTTTTCAGGCACTTCCTACTCTTCCAATTGTTCTTCTCGTCTATCTTCTCCATCTATTTCTCCCTCTTCTTCTTGTGATTTTTTACAGGAGGCGGTGGAGAAAAAGCAAGAGGAATCGATACCCCAGTAGTACGACCGAAAACACGCCAGTGCACGTCTCTATCAAAAGGAAACGAAAAAGATGGAGAGCCAAGAGGAAAAGGAAAATCACAGAAGAAGGGACATTAACTATACACTGTGATAACCATCCTAAAAATTTTGTGACATGTAACAATGTCACCAATGAGAGTTTTAATATCATTAATCTATCTAAACATGTCTTAAATGTAGAGGAAACTAAAGTTCTGTCTAAAGGCTTAGGGTTTGCTCCTTCATGCAAATACTCTAGTTTCAATACACTTTTAGACATTAATAAGTTCATACGTAAGCTCACACTTAAAAGGTTTTTTGCACTTACTCCTTCTAATGAAACACAGCTAGAAGTTGTTAATGACCATGACATAATTCCTGTCTCTGATTTTCCTCCCCATCTGCCTTTTGTAGATGCACAAATGCTTACAACACTTACTGATCTGTATAGTGGTAGAGGTGAGTCTAATGATCCCTTTAAATTTAAAAGTCCAAATAAGTTAAAATCGGACTTCTATCCAATTCATTTTAGAGGCCCCACTATCAATGCATATCACAAAATGGTACAGGAGGATATTTTTAAATTGGAGGAAGAAACCAGTATGGATGCTGCCAACTTCAATCTTTCCCGCAATGAACAACTAGCTATAAAAACATTACAAAATAATCCGAACATTGTGATTAAAAATGCAGATAAAGGTGGCAGCATCGTAATATTGGATAAGGATTCATATTTTGAAGAAGCCCATAGGCAACTTATGGATACCAATGTGTATAAAAAACTTACCTACAACCCCCTTACTCAGTTTAGGAAAAATTTCGAAAAGTTGGTAGATGAGGGGATTGTTTTGGGTGTATTTAAGGAAAATTATATTATTAATCTTATCCCTGCAAATCCTTTGGTACCCATATTTTACCATGTCCCCAATAATAATAATCCATGGTTGGAAGATATACTCCTATATGTTCGTTATATTGATGACCTCTTGGTGATTGTTAAGAAACCATTGAATAATATGGAATTTGAAAGATTTGAAAGATTTAGGTCATACCTAAATGATAACTGCTTTAATTTACAATTTACGGGACATTTTAGCCCTGTAGAGGTTCATTATCTGGATTTAACATTACATATTTCTAATAATTCTATTGTTACTAAGACCTTTCGAAAACCCACGGCTGGTAATACTATACTCCATGCTGCTTCCCAGCATCCCAACCATGTAATAAAGGCTATACCTAGGAGTCAATTCATCAGGCTTAGAAGAAACACTAAGTCTGATGAAATATATGATATTCAATCAGCGGAACTTAGGGATAGACTTATTTTGAAAGGCTATGAACCAGTTTCACTTGAAAAGTGTTGTAAAGAAATTAAAAGGTACACTGAAGATACAGGGTTTAAATACAAAAAGAGTTTATGCAAGACTAAGAATATAGACTCAAGGGAATCCATAGTATTCACTACAGCCTACTCCCCACAGTATGAAGCTGTTACTAAGGTTCTTAAAAAACATCTTCATATTCTCTCAGGTGATGATACGTTGAAACCTTTCCTAAGCAGTGTTAGATTTGTTCCTAAAAAAGCTAGAACATTAGGTTCTAGTCTTGCTCAAAGTATGGTCACAACAAATAGTGTTCATAAATCAAATTGGTTAACTAAAAAAGGGAACTACAAATGTGGTAAGCTTAGTTGTCAGATGTGTCCATATGTCTCTACAGGTAATACTTTCTGCAGTACCTATACAGGCCAAAAATTTGAATTAGAGTTTTATGCCAACTGTGGTGCTACTGCTGTAATTTACCTTCTTACATGTAATCTTTGTAAATTTCAATATGCTGGTCAAACATCCAGAACTATTCGTACAAGGTTTGGTGAACATATGAGGGATGTCAACATTTTTAATAAAGATTCTTCGGTAGCCAATCATTTTAATGGCTATCATTTCACTAACATCGCTGATATGAATATTAAAGTTATTGACATAGTTAAAATCTCTATTAGAGGAGGAAATATATTAAAAATTCTTGAAAAAAAGGAATTATTTTAGATGTTGAAATTGAAAACTAGATCACCTTGGGGTATAAACCGTGAATGTGACATTAATTTTTTCATTGACAAATAAATTTTCATTGATATTTTTTTCATTGACATATAATATGCATTGTTTATTTAGTTTTTTTCTTTTGATCTTTTGTTCTTTAATTTAATCTACTTTGTTTTTCTACACTATTGTACTATTAAGTTTTGATATGGTTTTCCTAGTGATTATTTAGTATCTAATTAATTTCTTGCTTTTGATTTTTTGTTTTGTTACTACACTCAGTTGTATATATTTAATTAGGATTTGTTTTCTTTTATTTATTATTTGTTTATCATTTAGCTATCACTAAGGGGTTTGTATGTATCTTGATTGAGCTGTATGTAAGGTGTTTCCTTTTCAAGCCAATCATCTTTCAGTTCTCCCTTTAAAAGGTCTTAGCTATAGGTATTCAATAAGTCTATGAATAAGTGCAATTAGGGGGCACGAAACGCGTTAGACCTCTGTGTTTGTCAGTATGCCTGCCATTCTGGCTTTACCCATGTGCTTACAGCGTAGCCATTGCTGTATTTTTATATCTTATTTTATATAAATTTTATTACACCCTATGAGTTTTTCCTGCTTAATGTAAGTTTAGATGCTGGCCCATTTTTGGTGAACAACCTGGGTTGTTGTTGCTGATTGGTGGATAAATTCACCCACCAATAAACAAGTGCTGTCCATAGTTCTGAACCAAAAATTGGCTGGCTGCTTAGCTGCCTTCTTTTTCAAATAAATATAGCAAGAGAACGAAGAAAAATTGATAATAGGAGTAAATTAGAAAGTTGCTTAAAATTGCATGCCTTGTCTGAATCACGAAAGAAAAAATTTGGGTTCAATGTCCCTTTAAGCTGGATTTCAATGTTTGCCACATTATATCTTAAGAGCCATTAGTAGTTTTTATGAGGAATTATAATATCTCAATGTATTGGAGGTATTTCAACCGGGGTTTTCTTTGAGTTGCTTTAATATTTTAATTAATTACTATTGCTTGGTATCCAACTCAACTGTGATATACAAATACTTGAGTGACTCCACTTTGATGCAAGCTGATTTATTTCTAGCATTTTAGTTTTAATATCCACATTTTTAATTACGTTCTAATAAAGTTGTATGTTTTAAAGTGCCATAAAACAGGTTGAGATCTGTGCATATCCTAAAAGGGCTAATTCAATTTCTTACAAAGCCATGCTGTCTGGAGAACTCTGATCCACTCCCCCCCATATAACTGTTTAGCATCAAAAACACAGGCATTGTATTTCATCTGAGTTCACAGCAGCTTATTTGCTTCTAAACATTCTCCAGCAGATAATGACTGTTAAAGTGGTCAAGTCTGGCTTAGTCGCTCACTACGTTCTGCAGTTCATGAAAAATAAGCTTGATGTTCAGTTATGATTTTGCCTAATTGTTCACAAAATCATTTATATTTTACCTTCAAATTCTCCCCCGTTTAATTTTTTTTGTCCGCCCGCCATCTTGCCAATATTGATTGACAGATTTTTCAGATTAAATTGCCAATCTCTGTTTCCCCCCGGGGGGGGGGGGGTGTTCTGCCCCTTTTTCTAAACGTCACTATTCACTTCTGCGCATGTGCTAAGCAGCAACTTGCGTCATATACCTCTCACGCTTGTGCATGAGATGCGCATGCGTATTCCATTTCTTTGTTATTTAGATACCTTACGGACCACCAATTTTTAACGCATGCGTGATTCCGGTGAAGTTACACATGCGCAGTTTCTTTGAAACCTTGTGCACAAGCTTTTGACTGACGTAGAGAGCGTGTGGGACCACTCGCTACGTCACTAGAGTTGAATAAGGAAGTGGTGGAGGGGAGGAGTAGCAAAGAAAACAGCGAGTATAATAAAATGTGATTTTTAATAAAAATAAAAAAACAGTTGAGAGAAAAAAAGTTAGCAACTAGGATGCATATGTGTTATTGTGTAAATTGCAGTAGGCTAAAATTGACCTTTACTTTAAAGTCTTGCATTCTACCATATCAATGGTGGATATAGATGCAGCCATAAAAGGAATTGTGTGGGGGGAGTTAAAACTGTACAATTCGGAAACTTAAAAGAAAGGGTTAACGGCGAGGCACTGCAGGATAAATTTCCCTTTAACAACCAGTGCGGGTGTTCTAAAATAAGTCTCGACTTATAAGAATGTGGGACCTGTGTCACTTCCGGTGACGTGACATCAGCTGTTGGAGGTGTGTGGCGCTCACTGCGCATGCGCAAGTGGCCCAACCTCTCCAAATTAGCTGTTTCAGTAGCAGCAAAGGGTTGAGGAATTATATGGAGATATTTTCATGTCAGCTTTTTACAGTTATGCTGCATCAGTTTCAAGTGATTTAGTATATGAGTATTATGTCCCTTTAAGTGTTGATCATTTGGAAACCACATATTTTTAATATTATTTAAAATTGTATGTTTTTTTTTTACCCCCATTGTACTTCACTGCGCGCATGCGCACTTAAGGCAACTCGCCTGTATAAATCCTGGACCCTCTAATGCCGTGCGCATGCTCGGAGTGTGTTGGAAGCGCATGCGCAATAAAGGCTAATCTCCATATAACTCCTCAACCCTTTTCTGCTTCTGAAACAGCTGTATGTTTTTTCCCCACCCCATTGTACGTCACCGCGCGCATGCGCACTGAAGGCAACTTGCCTGTATAAATCCTGGACCCTCTAATGTTGTGCGTGGAGTGTTTTGGGAGCGCATGCGCAATAAAGACTAATCTCCATATAATTACTCGACCCTTTGCTGCTACTGAAACAGCTAATTTGGAGAGGTTGGGCCACTTGCGCATGCGCAGTGAGCGCCACACATCTCCAACAGCTGATGTCACGTCACCGGAAGTGATGCAGGCCCTGCATTCTTATAAGTCAAGACTTATTTTAGAACACCGGTCCTGGGCTCTTTCTGCTGCAATCTCATGCTATCGCGCAGAGATTATGCTATTTCTGCATGCCCCACGTGTGCAAAAAATTACTGATGCAGAGAGAGACACTCTGTGTCCCTACTAAGAGATCGCTAGGAGGGAAGCCGCTGCACTACAGAAAATGTAATATATTTAAAAAAATAAATAGATAAAACAAATATTAAAACTGTGTGCTGGCAGAGAGCTGCCAGTACCCAAGATGGTGGACACTAGTTAGAGGTGGGTTAGAGAGCTGTTTAACAGGGAGGTTGGAGGGTAAAGGGGGATCCTACACTGCAAAATAAAAAAAAGTACTAAAATGGCGCACTGACAATGTCTTAAGGGGTTAAACAGACTTTTTTTTAAAATATCAAATACTGTATAAACATGTAGGCCGCTAGTTTGTACTTTCTATGGACCAAAAGCCCCCATCCCGTCAACTTCTTAGTGCAATTCAGTCAAATACAAATTCTAAACAAATAACCACATTTTTTCTATATAAAACAACGGTAAAATCTTAGTTTAGCGTTCTAAATTATTTTCTCAGCCATATCTTATTATTTTCCTACAAAAATTGGCGTGGGGTTCAGATGAGGGCTACCAACAATGCTGTAATGTTTGTGTCTCCAGGAACAAAAAGGGAAGCCCTATTTTGGGGTGTAAAGTCCCTGTTTTCCCATAGACTTTCCACAGCCAGCCAGCTCTGCTCACCTACCTGGATACATTGTACCAAACACTCTACAGCCTACAGGTTTTTATACAACACTCAGCCTACAGGTTTTTATACAACACTCAGCCTACAGGTTTTTATACAACACTCAGCCTACAGGTTTTTATACAACACTCAGCCTACAGGTTTTTATACACTTGTAACTGTTCACTGTACACAGACACTAAAGCAGCCCTCTCAGTAACAACTGTACAAACTGCTGAGGAAATAATGTTCACACAGCCTTAAAGGGCAGGATAGCACCTGGTCACACAGTCTTAAAGGGCAGGATAGCACCTGGTCACACAGCCTTAAAGGGTAGGATAGCACCTGGTCACACAGTCTTAAAGGGACAGACAAAAAAACACACAGCCTTGAAAGGGTCAACTAGCACCACACGCACACAGTCTTAAAGGGACAGATCACCGTAATGTGCACGCAGCGCAACCTTAAAGGGCAGCTCGACACCTGCGCACAGAGCCTTAAAGGGACAGATGACCGTAATGTACACGCAGCACAACCTTAAAGGGCAGCTCGACACCTGCGCACACAGCCTTAAAGGGACAGATCACTGTAATGTGCACACAGCGCAACCTTAAAGGGCAGCTCGACACCTGCACACAGAGCCTTAGAGGGACAGATCACTGTAATGTGGACGCAGCACAACCTTAAAGGGCAGCTCAACACCTGCGCACAGAGCCTTAAAGGGACAGATCACCGCAATGTGCACGCAGCATAACCTTAAAGGGCAGCTCAACACCTGCGCACAGAGCCTTAAAGGGACAGATCACCGCAATGTGCACGCAGCGTAACCTTAAAGGGCAGCTCGGAACCTGCTCACAGTCTTAAAGGGGCAGGCACACACAACCTTTTAGTGAGTTTACACACAGTTTTAAAGGGAGCGATAGTATGCATCCCCAAGTGATGCAAGCAGCCTTAAAGGGACGCTCTGTCTTAACGGGACAGTGGCACGTGCACGCACACAACCACACAGTGCACTCTCAGCCTTTAAAAGGACAACTTGCACCACACGCATACAGCCTAAAAGGGGCAGTTCACCATAATATTCACGCAGCGCAACCTTAAAGGGCAGCTCGGCACCTGCGCACACAGTCTTTAAGGTACAGGCACACACAACCTTTAGTGGTTAAACGCAGACAGTTTTAAAAAGAGCGATAGTATGCATCCACACGCAAAGCACAGCGCCTTAAAGGGACACTCTGCCTTAAAGGGACAGGGGCACGTGCACAGCCTTTAAAAGGACAACTTGCACCATAACCACACATTGTTAATGGAACAGCTCACACCATGCACACCTAGCGCAGCCTTAAAGGGCAGCTCACCGCCTGCTCACACAGTCTTAAAGGGGCAGGCACACAAAACCTTTAGTGGGTAAAGTCACACCACACATAGTGCAGAATTATATAACATTATTTAGGTGCTATAGCTATAAATTCATTTTTTACTTTTTAATTTATTAAAAATATGGCGCTTTTACAGACCCGCTCTCTGCTGAGCGGGTCTGTTATATGTGCAGAATTATATAACATTGTTAAAGGGGCACCCAGTATTAAAGTGACAGACAGAAACGCAGACTTTAGAGCTGCTTGGATGACTTCCGTTTGGGGAGGGGCCTCGCAGACACACGCGAGGAAAGCACCCTATAGTACTGGGTGAGCCGAAACCATCTTCAACCCTCCACGCCGAGACTCTTGTGCCGAGTTACTATACCCGAGCTAAGAATGACAGTGGCGAGTAGGAAGCCTATTTAGCCTGTGAAGTTGGCCAAGTCGTTAAGGCCTAAAAACCCCTGTGCAGAAAAAAAAAAAGAACCTCCGCTCTGGGGGATAGTGGCGCTACTGGTCGGCAAAGAGAGATAGTTCAAAGGTAAACGGAGCCAGAAAGCTGCTTGGAGAAACACTGGCATCTGGTGAGAAGGAGACCGGGAGTGCAGTGCCGTGGCTGCGGCGCGAGTTACACTGAAGACTGGGGGTGCATACGCGTTGATGTTTATCCCACAGCTGTTGAGACAAAGTAACCAAACCCAGCAGAGCAAGTGACTGAGTGACCGGTGCCGCGTCCGCGAAGGTGGAGGTGGGACGCATAGGAAAAGACCGCACAGTAATCACCGGTGTGACGCCTGCCCTGGTAAAGAGCTGTTAAGGAGTTGAAGCGCTGACAGAAAGAGCGTTGGCAATCCGGAGACAGGAACCGGGGTGAGTTTTTCTTCTTTCTTAAAGCTGGCTTTTCCCAATATTGCAGTCCCACTGAAGCGGTGAACACATTAAAAACTTTTATCTGGGCAGAACTGCTCTTCTCTTACCCCTTGTTTGGAAAGCATAATGAATGAGGGCGTGCTCTGGCTTTGAATTGTCTGGTCCTGGTAAGGAGTGAGGTTAATCTGCAGACTCATTTATTCTACTTCTTTGAAACTGCCAACCAGAGGGAGCGGTATGCACCCCCGATAGAGACCCAATAAGAGAGTGTTTTTCTTTTCTCGGAGTTGCTGACTGTATGTAACTGGGACATAAGCCTGGATTTGAGCCCTTGGGAGAACAATTATGGCTCATCTGTAAAGAGGGGTACTCTTTCCCAAGAACAAACTCATTTGGCATTTTATAAGGCATACAGTACCTGGGCCTAAGGAGGACCCAGAGAAGCGCTAGTTCCCAGGGGAAGAAAAGCCAAGACAAGTTGGGACTTGATATTCCAAACTAGTGAGAGTAATCACAAACTCAGGCGGGCTTGAGTGAACCCCCCACCACGGTCTGAGCAAGCTGGACTGAAGCTGTTTAGATCTTGATGATTCATAAGATTGGTTTTCAGAAACTTATATTGCTTTTTTCTTTTGTCTTTTTTTTCTTGCCTTGTTTTTCTTTTCTCCTGTTTTTTTTTTTTTTTTAGCTTTCCTCCCTTAGAACTGTAAGAATCACAGATAGCTGCTGCTAACAATTTAGGGTTATGGTGGCACTACACCTTGACCAAGTATAAGTGGAACAAGAAATGTGTAATTAGACTTAGCATATAGATACAAGGTGTAATTTAAGGCACTGTTAGATATTTAGGCACAATATAAATTAACGTTGGAAAGGTGCTGCGTTGAAGGCAGCACATACACTGTATATTTGAATTTGCATATTTGCATAATCTTAGAGAATTATGCCCTCAAGTGTGGATTTATAATATCCAGCATAGGTACACATAAGTGAGTGTATCCCTACATACACAATTAGCACTATTGTTGTGCGGTGTTTTTTTTTTTTTTTTTTTTATGTATTGTGGTTTTCACTGTTTTATAAAGTTGTCACTTTTTTTTTTTTTCTTATTACACAGCATTTTTTTCTTGATTTTATTTTATGGAAAGATTTGTCTCACGGGGTAAAAATAGTTCGCCAGCTATGCCGGCAAAACAAAGGGAAAGGAAAGCTAAGAGCAATGAGATGGAAAATAGCCTAGAAATCCAATCTCCAGCTCCCCCAATTCCAGATAAACAAATCCTGATCAACCAGATCGCAGACCTGATTATGCCTCAATTCAATATACTTAAAGCTGAAATTTCAAAACTGGCTGGAGAAGTAAGACAATTCTCAACACGTTTTGCTGAGGTAGAATCTAGGGTCTCTGATCTGGAAGACCAAGCTGGGGCACAAGATACAATCCTTCAAAAACAAGGGGAACTAATTAAAGGGTTACACTCGCGGTTGGAAGATCTAGAAGACCGCTCACGCAGATATTTAGGCACAATATAAATTAACGTTGGAAAGGTGCTGCGTTGAAGGCAGCACATACACTGTATATTTGAATTTGCATATTTGCATAATCTTAGAGAATTATGCCCTCAAGTGTGGATTTATAATATCCAGCATAGGTACACATAAGTGAGTGTATCCCTACATACACAATTAGCACTATTGTTGTGCGGTGTTTTTTTTGTTTTTTTTTTATGTATTGTGGTTTTCACTGTTTTATAAAGTTGTCACTTTTTTTTTTTTTTTCTTATTACACAGCATTTTTTTCTTGATTTTATTTTATGGAAAGATTTGTCTCACGGGGTAAAAATAGTTTGCCAGCTATGCCGGCAAAACAAAGGGAAAGGAAAGCTAAGAGCAATGAGATGGAAAATAGCCTAGAAATCCAATCTCCAGCTCCCCCAATTCCAGATAAACAAATCCTGATCAACCAGATCGCAGACCTGATTATGCCTCAATTCAATATACTTAAAGCTGAAATTTCAGAACTGGCTGGAGAAGTAAGACAATTCTCAACACGTTTTGCTGAGGTAGAATCTAGGGTCTCTGATCTGGAAGACCAAGCTGGGGCACAAGATACAATCCTTCAAAAACAAGGGGAACTAATTAAAGGGTTACACTCGCGGTTGGAAGATCTAGAAGACCGCTCACGCTGAAACAATGTTAGAATAATAGGTCTTTCTGAAAACATTCAACAACAAGACTTAGTTCACTTTGCTGCAGTGGAATTACCCCACTTGTTAGGTATCCAAAATGTGGAGAAGCCATTTATAGTTGAAAGAGCACACAGGCTGGGGGTGGTGCGATCCAATCCGGAGGGAATTACCAAACCCAGGCCTGTCTTGGTCAAATATCTATCTTTCCAAGATAAGACCATGTTGATGACCCACTTTAGGAAAGTAAACCCTCTGATGTATGGTCAAGATAAAATCTTGCTCTTTCAAGACTTCTCGGTAGAGACGTCACTCAAAAGGAGAGAAATGGCGCCATTTTGTTCGATGCTCTTCAAGAAAGGCATTCAGGCTAGAATGCTGTACCCCGCAAAGATAGTTGTAAATATAAAGGGTGAAAGCTATACGCTAAACAACCCCCAAGAAGCTAAAGAATTTATAAATACATTAAGTATTTATAAATTGTATCCAGATATTAGACTTATATGTCTATAATGGGGTTTTGTATTTTTTTTTTAGGGGTGGGATGTTGGTCTATTTTTATTTTTTTTATTTATTTTTTTATTTTATTTTTTCTCCTCTCTCTCGTTCCCCCCTCCTGTTCTCCGATATTATGCTAAAGCTTGTTGCCCCAAATAAATGAACTTTCTTTCCTGGAACGTGGGGGGAATAACCTCCCCACCCAAAAGAAGTATTATTTTAAAACAACTCAAACAACATCATCCCGATGTTGTTTTTTTACAAGAAACACACCTTAAGAGTAAAGAGATCCCTAAATTACAATGTAAATGGGTTGGAAAAGTAATTGCTACTCCCGTTTCAACACGCAAAAGAGGGGTGGCCCTCCTTTTTTCTAAAAAATTAGAGTATACTATCATGTTGCAGGAACTTGATTTAAACGGGAGATTTCTTATAGTCAAGATAGAATATAGGGGATTAATATATGTACTATGTAACATATATGCCCCGAACACTATAGATCAAAAATTCTGGGATGGCTTATATATTAAACTCCTTCCATATATAGATCAAAACCTAATTATAGCAGGAGACTTCAACATGACTATATGTCCCTATCTAGATAGAAGTAAGTCAGGTACAAATATGCAGGAGAGAAACAGGGAGAGAAAAGTTTTTAGGAACTTTACGAATAAATTGAACCTTCATGACATCTGGAGAATAAACAATCCAGACGTAAAAGCATTCTCATGCGAATCTAAAGCATATAAGAGTTTTTCCCGTATCGATTTATTCTTGATATCAGATAGTATGGTTAAACTAAAGCTAAAACCCACCATCCAAGATATAGTAATCTCAGACCACGCAATAATAAGGGGTCAGAAAACTTCTTTTCTTTTCCCAAATATCTTATCCAGGATAATGAATTTAGGAATTTTCTAACGAAAGCATGGATAGAGTATGTGGGTTTTAATAAGGGATACATAGATGAAATAGAAATATTTTGGGAAGCAGCAAAGGCGGTTCTTCGTGGAAAGATCAGAGCATACATGATCAAATGGAAGAAAAAAACATCCGCTAGAGACCTCCAGTTGACCAATCAAGTAAGGAATGCATATAAAGCATATATTGCTAATCATTCTGGTAATGCGTGGAATAACTATAAGAAAGCTAAAGAGGAGCGGGATATCTTCCTTAAACAGAAGGGACAAAAGGAAGATCTCAAAGCAAAAGCCTTTTTTAAGAGTCATCACGGGAGGTCGGCTAAATTATTAGCCAAAATTATTAAAGCAGGGAAGGGGAGACACAACATCCCATGTATAACTAAGAATAACAAAAGGCTTACGACGCCACTTGAGATTAGGGAGGCTCTATATGAATATTATCAAGAACTATATTCAGCCCAAAAAACCGAGGATAAGGCTAAGGATGTATTTTGGAGCAAAATCACTTTACCAAAAGTATCTCTGGAGCAATTACAAGAATTGAACCAGCCAATCCTGATAGAAGAAGTGGTGATGGCTATAGAGAAGCTGAAAATGAACAAAGCACCCGGACCAGATCAACTACCAGCTGAATTTTACAAAGTACTGAAAGACAATATTCCGGATATATTAGTAGAACTATTCAATAAATACTATATTAATAACAGAATGGATTCACTGTACTTCACCACCTCGGTAGTAACCCTTATTCCCAAAAAAGATAAAGATTTAGAGCTCCCAGGATCCTATCACCCCATTTTGTTATTGAATAACGACTACAAACTTCTTACTCATATAGTGGCAGACAGACTGGAAAAGTGTATGAATAATTTAATCCATACAGACCAAACGGGTTTTATGATAGGTAGAAGTGCAACCAAAAACATACGCAAAGCACTGTTAACATTAGATCATTATTGGAACAGAGTGCAAGATGGCCGTAAGGCTCTCAAAGCAGATTTGGCCCTATTGACGCTCGTTGCGGAGAAAGCCTTCGACTCAATAGAATGGAACCATTTATTTACTACCTTAAAGTATTTTGGCTTTACGGGGGGCTTTCTTAATTTTATAAAACTATTATACAATAACCCTTGTTCCTATCTATTAATTAAGGAGGACTTTCTCCAAAAATAACTTTAGCTAGAGGAACAAGACAGGGGTGTCCCCTGTCGCCACTCCTCTTTAATCTTTCAATAGAACCCCTCGCGACTCGCTTGAAAGATGTGGAAGGTATTTCCTTTGGGGACACCAAACTTACATTATCTTTATATGCGGATGATCTCCTACTATTTTTATCAAAAACTAAATCTAGCATACCCATTCTTCTAGGGATAATCAAGGAGTTCAGCCTGTTCCCGGGCTACAAGGTTAACCAAAACAAATCAGAACTTTTATGGATACACAAGAGGAAAGACAGCTTAAGAGATTTTCCTTTTAAGATAGTAGACCATATTAAGTATCTAGGGATTTATTTGTCTGGCAACCCCACAAGGTGGTATGCACTAAACTACACCAAATTTTTCGGGGAAGCCAAGTCCATGATAGACAAGTGGAAGTCGCTACCAATCTCTTTGTCTGCTAAAATTACTTTACTAAAAACATTCATGTTCCCACGTCTTTTGTATATAATGCAAAATCTACCAATAATTATCAAAAACTCAGATGTACAAATCTTTAATAAACTGTGTACAGGATTATTATGGGGGAACGGGAGGCCACGTCTATCTGTACGATTTTTGCAACAAAATAAGGATCTGGGAGGGTTTGGACTCCCAAATATCAAGGTATCCAATTGGGCTACCTTGGTTAAGATCGCAGCAGACTGGATAACTGAAGCCAATCATTTCACCCTCTTCGATCTAGAGGAAGGAATGATTAAACCTTTTTCGCTAAAGGCAATTCTCCATACTCCGACGAACAGATTACCATCTAGTATTGGTAATTTGAGGGTGATGTACAACGTAATTATAGCCTGGCAAAAATTTTGTGGGGAACTAGGGTTAAGTTATATTTTTTCCAACTATCTCCCCATAACAGGTAACCCTGGATTTGCACCAGGACTTTCTCCAGGTATATTTCAAGGGTGGCTCCTTCGGGGTCTGAAGTATGTTGCTCAGTTACTAGATCCAAGTACGGGCACTGTGAAAACCTTTGAAAGAATTAGAAGGGAATTTGATCTCCCAAAACACCACTTTTACGCATATCTCCAAATCAGACACTATATTCTGCATGGGACACAATACCCGCATATTGCACGAGACTTAGGAATAATTGAATCTGGGATTGGAATGTTTAAAAATTGATATTATTCAACATCCAGCTGGTACAAGATGATCATGTTAAAATACGGCCAACAACACTTGGAGTTAATTCTATCCAAATGGCAGAGAGTGCTGCAAGAAACAGAAATGGATGATATTAAAACAAGTATTCAACTAATAGGCAGTAAGAATACAACGTGGAAAGAGTCCCATAGCAAAATATTAAATTTTTCCTACATCTCGCCGGTAATTTTAGCCAAATGGGATAAAAAGTGTACAGGTAACTGCTTTCATTGTAAATACCCAAAAGCAGATATTCTACACTGTTTCTGGTCCTGCCCAAAGATTGCTAGATTTTGGAACAGAGTTAACTTCTGGATAAACAGATTCACGCATCAAAAAGTGGTTTTGCTCGCAAAATCAATCTTTTTCTTGTCCAATCCAATATCTCAAGAAGAAAAGAAAGATAGAGATTTTATTAATACAGCTATATTGGTGGCTAGGAATATAATACTGCTACACTGGAAGGCAGCTAAAACACCGAACATTGCAGAGTTTGCACAAAAAATGCATGAACAAATAACAATAGAGCAACATCAATTAGAACCAAGTAGTGAAAAACAATTTAGAAGCTTTTTTTCATAAATGGCTAAACCTTATAAAAGCCTGTCCACTTACAACGCAATTACAGATTATCTACCCCTTACGTAAATCTGTGTTTTTTGATATCACCATAGTTGAAGGTCTTCTTCCTTCACACTGGGCAGAACAAAGATAAAGTCGGTTAGGACGAACAGGGGGAATAGGGGTGTCCCTTTCTTTTTTTTTTTTTTCTTATTCTTTATAGGCTCGGAATGGACTTTAGACTTTAAGAGTTAAACTGCTGTAGGCTGAAGCCAGGATTCAGATTGAGGCACAGATGGATATATACCCCCACAATAGAATGACGCACTAACACCAGCAGCTGGTAGTTTCATAGCTACAAAAACCCTATAATGAGGGAAGACATATTTATACTGCCCCGTTTGAGGGGAGAAGAGGCAATTAGATACAGCAAGATGAGGAAAGAAAGCTGTATTACCCTGAATAGGTCAGCTCAACCTAACATGAACTATGGTGTGACAGCTAGATATAATTGTTGGGGTTTTTTTTTTTTTTTGTGTTGTATTATTTTATTGTTTATTTTAAGTTAATGGATATAGGAAATTCCAGTAATAGGATTGTCAATATAATTTTATATCAGTTTTGTGTCAGTTGTCAACCTAAAGAGAGGGTCAATGTATTTGTTTTATTATCGATGTCTGGATTCTGTTTTTTTTTACACTGACATTGCCTGTACGACTATTTGCTGGCTTGAAAATAAAGATTTAAAAAAAAAAAAAAAAAAAAAGAAACGCAGACTTTAAAGGGGGAGCTGACACCACACACACACACAGTTTTAATGGTACAGGTGCACAAACACAGCACACACAGCCTTAACAGCACAGATCACATTACGCTTGCACAGTCTTAAAGGCACGGACACCCTCACACAATCCTTAAAGTGAAAGTAAACTTTTCCCCTTTGTCTAAACAAATCTGTAATGTTATAGATATTTTAGAAGGAGTTTAACTCTTCAGTTGTTATGAAGATGCGCTATAACTTACTTTTAATGTAGCGCTGAAATTCAAATACCAGGCCCTCTGGCCACAAAATTAAAAAGTAATATTTTATTGAACTAACATTTTCAAATATTTTTCCAATCATCCACTAAAACAAAGGTGCTGTATGACTAGAGGGCTGATTGGGGAACCGTTCAAACTGTTAGCTCAACAACAACAAAAACACACATACTCATAGACTAAAAGCACAGCTCATGGCTTTGTGTGAATGCCATAAAATCTCTATAACTCTTTTTATCATTGCCTTGAGTCATCTCTAAGGGGTCGATTTTCTAAAGTGCGGACGGACATGATACAATGTAGCGTATCATGTCCGTCGCACATCGATAAATGCTGACTGCATACGCTGTCGGCATTTATCATTGCACAAGCAGTTTTTGTGAACTGCTTGTGCAATGCCGCCCCCTGCAGATTCACGGCCAATCGGCCGCTAGCAGGGGGTGGCAATCAGCCTGGTTGTATAGGATCGTGCGTATTGAAGACCACAGCCTCAGAGGCAGCAAATCAGTTATGGAGCAGCGATCTTTAGACCGCTGCTTCATAACTGCTGTTTCTGGTGAGCCTGAAGGCTTGGGCGGAAACAGGGGGCATCAAGCTCCATTCGGAACTTGATAATTCGCCCCAAAGTCTGTGTGTACCATAAACCATTCATTTAAAGCATTTAAGGCTGTGCATGAATGTCATGAGCTGTCCTTTTAAAGCTGTGTGTGTGAATATTGTGGCACCTGTACCATTAAAACTGTGTGTGTGTGGTTAGAGTTCCCCCTTTAAAGTCTGCGTTTGTCTGTCACTTTAATACTGTGTGCCCCTTTAAGGTTGTGTGCATTTGGGTGTGCTTAAAAGCCTGTGTGCCTGCCCCTTAAAGACTGAGCATGGTGTGAGATGTTCCTTTAAGGCTGTGTGCGTTGCGTGTGGATGTATACTGTTATCGCTCCCTCTTTAAGACTGTGTGGTGTGACTTTACCCACTAAAGGTTGTGTGTGCCTGCCCCTTTAAGACTGTGTGAGCAGGCGGTAAGCTGCCCTTTAAGGTTGCGCTGCGTGAATATTATGGTGATCTGTCCCTTTTAGGCTGCATGCGTGTGGTGAAAGTTGTCCTTTAAAAGGCTGAGAGTGCTCTGTGTGTTTGTGTGCGTGCACGTGCCACTGTCCCGTTAAGACAGAGCGTCCCTTTAAGGCTGTGTGCATCACATGGGGATGCATACTATTGCTCCCTTTAAAACGGTGCATGTAAACTCACTAAAAGGTGTGTGCCTGCCCCTTTAAGACTGAGCAGGTGCCGAGCTGCCCTTTAAGGTTGCGCTCCATGCACATTGCAGTGATTTTTCCCTTTAAGGCTCTGTGCGCCGGTCTTGAGCTGCCCTTTAAGGTTGCGCTGCGTCCACATTACGGTGATCTGTCCCTTTAAGGCTGTGTGCACAGGTGTCGAGCTGACCTTTAAGGTTGTGCTGAGTGTACATTACGGTGATCTGTTCCTTTAAGGCTCTGTGCCTTAAAGGCTGCGCTAGGTGTGCATGGTGTGAGCTGTTCCGTTAACACTGTGTGGTTATGGTGCAAGTTGTCCTTTTAAAGGCTGTGCACGTACCCCTGTCCCTTTAAGACAGAGTGTCCCTTTAAGGTGCTGTGCGTGTGTATGCATACTATCGCTCTCTTTAAAACTGTCTGTGTTTAACCACTAAAGGTTGTGTGTGCCTATACCTTAAAACCTGTGTGCGCAAGTGCCGAGCTGCCCTTTAAGGTTGCGCTGCGTGAATATTACAGTGATCTGTCCCTTTTAGGCTGCATGCGTGTGGTGCAAGTTGTCCTTTTAAAGGCTGAGAGTGCTCTTTGTGTTTGTGTGCGTGCCACTGTCCCGTTAAGACAGAGCGTCCCTTTAAGGCTGTGTGCATCACATGGGGATGCATACTATCGCTCCCTTTAAAACGGTGCATGTTAACTCACTAAAAGGTTGTGTGTGCCTGCCCCTTTAAGACTGAGCAGGTGCCAAGCTGCCCTTTAACCCCTTAATGACCACAGCACTTTTCCATTTTCTGTCCGTTTGGGACCAAGGCTATTTTTACATTTTTGCGGTGTTTGTGTTTAGCTGTAATTTTCCTGTTACTCATTTACTGTACCCACACATATTATATACCGTTTTTCTCGCCATTAAATTGACTTTCTAAAGATACCATTATTTTCATCATATATTATAATTTACTATAAAAAAATTATAAAATATGAGGAAAAATTGAAAAAAAATACACTTTTTCTAACTTTGACCCCCAAAATCTGTAACATATCTACAACCACCAAAAAACACCTATGCTAAATAGTTTCTAGATTTTGTCCTGAGTTTAGAAATACCCAATGTTTACATGTTCTTTGCTGTTTTTGTAAGTTATAGGGCCATAAATACAAGTAGCACTTTGCTATTTCCAAACCACTTTTTTTCAAAATTAGCGCTAGTTACATTAGAACACTGATATCTTTCAGCAATCTCTGAATATCCCTTGACATGTAAATGCTTCTCTGGGATCCCCTTTGTTCAGAAATAGCAGACATATATGGCTTTGGCGTTGCTTTTTGGCATTTAGAAGGCCGCTAAATGCCGCTGCGCATCACACGTGTATTATGGCTAGCAGTGAAGGGGTTAATTAGGTAGCTTGTAGGGAGCTTGCAGGGTTAATATCACATTTAGTGTAGAGCTCAGCCTCCCACCTGAAACATCAGACCCCCTGATCCCTCCCAAACAGCTCTCTTCCCTCCCCCACCCCACAATTGTCCCCGCCATCTTAAGTACTGGCAGAAAGTCTGCCAGTACTAAAATAAAAGCTATATTTGTGTGTTTTTTTAAGAAAGCATATTTACATATGCTATTATGCTGCTGTGTACTATCCCCCTTAGCCCCCAACCTCACTGATTCCCCCCCAAACAGCTCTATAACCCTCCCACTCTAACTTAATCTGCGCCATCTTGGGTACTGGCAGCTGTCTGCCAGTACCCAGTTTAGAAGAAAACATGTGTTTTTTTAATTTTTATTAAGATTTTCTGTAGTGTAGCTTCCCCCCACACAAAACCAACCCCCCACCCCTCCACAATCTCTTTTTGTGCTATTGATTTTATTTTGATTTTGCAAGATTTGGGCAATTTTTTAATAAAAATATTTTCCGTAGTGTAGCGGTTCCCGCCCCGTGTCCGCCCACCACCCTCCGTGCACGCGCGCGCTCCCGTGCACGCCCCCTAACAGTCCCGCCCCCTTGACGTCAGAGGGCACACCAATGGCCGCCCACCCGCCTCCCAAGTCGGCTCCCACCCACCAACGATACCGGCCATCGATGTCCGGTGCAGAGAGAGCCACAGAGTGGCCATGTAAGGTTATTGCAGGATGCCTCCATATCGAGGCATCACTGCAATAACCGGAAAGCAGCTGGAAGCAAGCAGGAGGTGCAGGGTACGTCCTCAGGCGTTAACTGCCTTTTTTTTTGAGGACGTACCCTGCACGTCCTCGGTCATTAAGGTTGCGCTGCCTGCACATTGCAGTGATCTTTCCCTTTAAGGCTCTGTGAGCAGGTGTTGAGCTGCCCTTTAAGGTTGTGCTGCGTCCACATTACCGTGATCTGTCCCTTTAAGGTTGCGCTACGTGTACATTACGGTGATCTATCCCTTTAAGGCTGTGTGCACAGGTGTCGAGCTGCCCTTTAAGGTTGCGCTGCGTGTACATTACGGTGATCTGTTCCTTTAAAGGGATACTAAACCCATTTTTTTTCTTTCATGATTCAGATCGAGCATGAGATTTTAAGCACCTTTCTAATTTACTCCTATTATCAATTTTTCTTTGTTCTCATGCTATCTTGATTTGAAAAAGTACTGTAAGCTTTAGAGCCAGACTATTTTTTTGTTCAGCACATGGGTAGCACTTGCTGATTTGTGGCTAAATGTAGCAAACCAATCAGCAGCTCTACCAAGGTGCTGAGCTAAAAAATGGGCCGGCTCCTAACCTTTTTTTACTGCTTTTTCAAATCAAGATAACATGAGAACAAAGAAAAATTGATAATAGGAGTAAATTAGAAAGTTGCTTAAAATTGCATGCTCTATCTGAATCATGAAAGAAAAAATGTGGGGTTAGTATCCTTTTAACCCCTTAATGACCACAGCACTTTTCCATTTTCTGTCCGTTTGGGACCAAGGCTATTTTTACATTTCTGCGGTGTTTGTGTTTAGCTGTAATTTTCCCCTTACTCATTTAATGTACCCACACATATTATATACCATTTTTCTCGCCATTAAATGGACTTTCTAAAGATACCATTATTTTCATCATATCTTATAATTTACTATAATTTTTTTTATAAAATATGAGGAAAAAATGGAAAAAAACACACTTTTTCTAACTTTGACCCCCAAAATCTGTTATACATCTACAACCACCAAACAAAAACCATGCTAAATAGTTTCTAAATTTTGTCCTGAGTTTAGAAATACCCAATGTTTACATGTTCTTTGCTTTTTTTGCAAGTTATAGGGCCATAAATACAAGTAGCACTTTGCTATTTCCAAACCACTTTTTTTCAAAATTAGCGCTAGTTACATTAGAACACTGATATCTTTCAGGAATCCCTGAATATCCATTGACATGTATATATTTTTTTTTAGAAGACATCCCAAAGTATTGATCTAGGCCCATTTTGGTATATTTCATGCCACCATTTCACCGCCAAATGCGATCAAATAAATTTTTTTTTCACTTTTTCACAATTTTTTTCACAAACTTTAGGTTTCTCACTGAAATTATTTACAAAAAAACTTATGCAATTATAGCATACATGGTTGTAAATGCTTCTCTGGGATCCCCTTTGTTCATAAATAGCAGACATATATGGCTTTGGTTTTGCTTTTTACTAATTAGAAGGCTGCTAAATGCGACTGCGCTCCACACGTGTATTATGCCCAGCAGTGAAGGGGTTAATTAGGGAGCATGTAGGGAGCTTCTAGGGTTAATTTTAGCTTCAGTGTAGTGTAGTAGACAACCACAAGTATTGATCTAGGCCCATTTTGGTATATTTCCTGCCACCATTTCACCGCCAAATGCAATCAAATTAAAAAAAACGCTAAATTTTTCACAATTTTAGGTTTCTCACTGAAATTATTTACAAACAGCATGTGCAATTATGGCACAAATAGTTGTAAATGCTTCTCTGGGATCCCCTTTGTTCAGAAATAGCAGACATATATGACTTTGGCGTTGCTTTTTGGTAATTAGAAGGCCGCTAAGTGCTGCTGCGCATCACATGTATTATGGCTAGCAGTCAAGGGGTTAATTAGGTAGTTTGTAGGGAGCTTGCGGGGTTAATTTTAGCTTTAGTGTAGAGATCTGCCCCCCACCTGACACATCAGACCCCCTGATATCTCCCAAACAGCTCCCTTCCCTCCCCCACACCACAATTGTCCCCGCCATCTTTAGTACTGGCAGAAAGTCTGCCAGTACTAAAATAAAAGTTTTTTTTTTTTAAAAAATACATCTTTAGCATATTTACATATGCTACTTTGTAGGATCCCCCCTTAGCCCCCAACCTCCCTGACCCCCCCCCCCCCCCAAAACAGCTCTCTAACCCCACCCTGCCTTATTGGGGGCCATCTTGGGTACTGGCAGCTGTCTGCCAGTACCCAGTTAACAATATTTTTTTCTCTTTTTTTTTTTTTTTTAATTTTTCTGTAGTGTAGCTTCCCCACGACCAACCCCTACCCCCACCCCCTCCCAGATGCCTTAGATTACTTTTTGGGGGCATTTATTCCCCCTCTTCCTCCCACTTATTACAGGATAATTTCTGTAGTGTAAGCGGTTCCCACCCGCTCCCTCCCGTGCACGCCCGCCGATCCCCCGTGCACGCGCGCGTGTCTGTGCGCGCCCCTGACTCTCCAGCCCCCCTCTGTGTCTCTGAAGCCATCGATGGCCGCCCACCCGCCTCCCACTGCAGCTCCCACCCACCAATGATTGCGGCCATCGATGTCCGGTGTAGAGAGGGCCACAGAGTGGCTCTCTCTGCACCGGAGGGGTACAAATTGTTATTGCAGGATGCCTCAATATTGAGGCATCCTGCAATAACCGGAAAGCAGCTGGAAGATAAGGTTGCGCTGCGTGTACATTACGGTGATCTGTCCCTTTATGGCTGTGTGCGCAAGTGTTGAGCTGCCCTTTAAGGTTGAACTGCGTCCACATTACGGTGTTCTGTCCCTTTATGGCTCTGTGCGCAGGTGTCAAGCTGCCCTTTAAGGTTGCGCTGCATGAACATTACTGCGATCTGTCCCTTTAAGACTGTGTGCGTGTGGTGCTAGTTGACCCTTTCAAGGCTGTGTGGTTTTTTTTATCTGTCCCTTTAAGACTGTGTGACCAGGTGCTATCCTGCCCTTTAAGGCTGTGTGAAGATTATTTCCTCAGCAGTTTGTACAGTTGTTACTGAGAGGGCTGCTTTAGTGTCTGTGTACAGTAAACAGTTACAAATGTATAAAAACCTATAGGCTGAGTGTTTGGTACAATGTATCCAGGTAGGAGAGCAGAGCTGGCTGGCTGTGGAAAGTCTATGGGGAAAACAGGGACTTTACACCCCAAAATAGGGCTCCCCTTTTTGTTCCTGTAGACACAAATATTGCAGCATTGTTGGCAGCCCTCATCTGAACCCCCACGCCAATTTTTGTAGGAAAATAATAAGATATGGCTGAGAAAATAATTTACAACGCTAAACTAAGATTTTACCACAACTGCCTCGGAAATATGCAACTTGTATGTACATCTAGTTTGAGATAAAGGCTATTAAAATGGAAAAATGGCATCAAATATGATATGATGCCAACTTCGTAGTAAACCGGAACTTAGCCAGGACTAATGAAAAATCAAGAGAGAGAAATCGTCCACCATAATTTTGAGATTGACCTTCTTTATCAAACCGCAGTCACACAGCTGAGCTAAAGGAATGCAAATTGGACAGAAACCAAAAGTGACGACATGCCTGGCTTCATTCAAAGAAACAGGTTTGATACAAAGGTTGAGGTGTTTCCATTCATTCCCAATCACCCGCGCCTCTAAAAAAAAAAAAAACTACGTAAGACTCAGACTTCCGCATCTCTTCCCTAAACTATCATACGCCTCGTCAATGTCCCTGTGTCAAATGGCTTAGCAGAGCGTCACGTGACGCATCTCTATGGTAACCACTCTGGGTAGGCGGAGTCGCAAATTCAAACTTGAGCGGGATGTGTTGGTAGGAAACGGCTGTGTGATTGGGGATTGATCCTGAATCCGTGAAACGCAGGATCCGGGTTCTCATGCGGTGTAGGCGAAGCGTAAGAATAACAGGTGAGTTGTGATCTGTGTTAATTATTCGGTCGATGTCGGATAATGTCGCTTCTGGGATATTGCGCACGATTTTTTTTTATATAGGCCAGATGAGTCCTAGAGACAGCAGCAGCTTAGTTATTCTCGTGTGGTTATGTAAATAAAATAAGACGTAAGTGTATTGCTGTGTTATTACACAGTTGTCACAATTTAGGCTTTTATACAGCTGAAACAAAGTGTTGACGTGATGGAAGAAAACTGTACGTTGTGTAAGTGCAGTATGTTATGTGCATGTTGCTTAAAGGGACATTACTACACCCAAAATATTTATTTCATTAATCAGAGAATACAATTTAAAAAAAGTTTCCAATTTACCTTTATTATCAAATTTGCTTCCTTCTCATGATATCCTTTGTTGATGAGATACCTAGGCAGGTAGTGTGCACATGCCTGAAGCACTACATGACAGGAAATAGTGCTGCCCTCGCTCTTGCTAATGTGTAACATTGTTGCACAGCTGCTGCAATATAGTGCTGCAGACATGTGCACACTTCTGAGCTGACATCCTTGCTTTTCAACAAAGGATAGCAAGAGAACCAAGAAAATTTGATAACAAGTAAATTGGAAAGTTTTTTAAAATTGTATGTTCTATCTGAAATAATGAAAGAAAAAAAATCGGGTTTTATGGCCCTTCAATGCGAGTTTCTAGTATGTATTAGAGTTGCAATGAATATAAATAATGGTATTTTGTGAGCATTCGACGGGCTGTATAACTATAATTATTATTATTATTGTTATTATCGGTTATTTATAAAGTGCCAGCAGATTACGCAGCACTATACAAAGAATTAAACATTACAGGGATCCATTGCATACACAGACAAGTACAGTAGGGGTACATTACAGTTGTAGGTGCAATAATTGAGTTATACAAAAAGAGAGGAATATCCTGCCCTTGAGCACAGTCAGTATTAGTTCACTTTAAATACAAAGTGGTCTACAGGTAGTGGGGCTCTCAACCATGTGAATGATCTAATGTCTGATATAACCCAAACAAAAAGGAGCTACAGAGCCCTGTGTCTGTGTGCACAAAACAAACCGGGCCTGTGTGCTTGTGCATTTTAATCTTAAATGTAGAGTTGGCATGCGTCTTAGATGGGGTTTCATGGGTATAGAGCCCTTGTATGGTTGTCAGGAGCACTATGGCCAAATGATCTGACCAGTGGCCCTCCACTTGCTCAGTTTGTTGTTGCAGTGTAAGGTTGATAGTCTTAAAATTACATTGTTGTTTTTTTTTTTTTTTAACTGGTGCACCACCTGACTGATTTTACTGACCACCCGGGTAAAATTTTAGCCAATATTATGCTAATATTAAAAATGTTCAATTGTTATTGCACAGATTATCATTAAAGTGAATGTAAATTTTGATGATAAAGTGCCCGGTTTTTAAAAATTCTATTAAAAACAGGGACACTTTAATTCATCAAAATTTACATTTCACTCGTGTTGTGAAAATACTTACCTTTTAATCTTGACAGCCGCTGGGTCTAAAATGAGGAATCCGGGTTCCTCCAATCACGGTGTTGAATCAGACACCAATTCCCCCGGGGGGTAGCCGTGATTGGAGGATGACCGATCTGTCATTTCTGACATAGGAAGAGGTTTGCGACGTCCGGGGGAAGCTGGAGCGGCTGTCAAGATTAAAAGGTAAATAATTTCACAACACTGAAATGTAAACTTTGATGAATTAAAGTGCCCCTGTTTTTAATAAAATTTTTAAAAACCGGGCACTTTGTCATCAAAATTTACATTCACTTTAAATACATTTATGTAGCCCCCCGGCTACTTCATAATGCTGATAACGCAGAGGAACGAGGGATCAGTAATTTTCAAGTATTTGGCTTACTGACATAAATATTATAAAGAGAAGAATGTGTGTAAAGAAAGTGAAAAAATATCTGATTTTACTACATTTCAACCCATTTTGATTGGTTGTGGTTTCAAAGAACAAAACTAGCTATTTCATATACAGAAATAAACCTTGTCAATCCCTCATCATTTTATACTCTGCAGCTGGTATAACAAATCATTGGAAACACAAGGGGAAAAATAATTTTACTGTACTGTCCCTTTCAAATTGCATGCTCTAAGAGCATGTCCTTTTTCTACTATTACTTGCAGAAGTATATATCATGTTGATAGCTGTACCCTTTAACCCCTTAGTGACCAGAGCACTTTTCCATTTTCTGTCCGTTTGGGACCAAGGCTATTTTTACATTTCTGCGGTGTTTGTGTTTAGCTGAAATTTTCCTCTTACTCATTTACTGTACCCACACATATTATATACCGTTTTTCTCGCCATTAAATGGACTTTCTAAAAATACCATTATTTTCATCATATCTTATCACTTACTATAAAATAATTTATAAAATATGAGGAAAAATGGAAAAAAACACACTTTTTCTAACTTTGAACCCCAAAATCTGTTACATATCTACAACCACCAAAAAACACCCATGCTAAATAGTTTCTAAATTTTGTCCTGAGTTTAGAAATACCCAATGTTTACATCTTCTTTGCTTTTTTTGTAACTTATAGGGCCATAAATACAAGTAGCACTTTGCTATTTTCAAACCATTTTTTTTTCAAAATTAGCGCTAGTTACAGTGGGACACTGATATCTTTCAGGAATCCCTGAATATCCATTGACATGTATATATTTTTTTTTTTTAGAAGACATCCCAAATTATTGATCTAGGCCCATTTTGGTATATTTCATGCCACCATTTCACCGCCAAATGCGATCAAATACAAAAAATCGTTCACTTTTTCACAAATTTTTTCACAAACTTTCAGTTTCTCACTGAAATTATTTACAAACTGCTTGTGCAATTATGGCATAAATGGTTGTAAATTCTTCTCTGGGATCCCCTTTGTTCATAAATAGCAGGCATATATGGCTTTGGCATTGCTTTTTGGTAATTAGAAGGCCGCTAAATGCCACTGCGCACCACACGTGTATTATGCCCAGCAGTGAAGGGGTTAATTAGGAAGCATGTAAGGAGCTTTTTGGGGTATTTTTAGCTTTAGTGTAGTGTAGTAGACAACCCCAAGTATTGATCTAGGCCCATTTTGGTATATTTCATGCCACCATTTCACAGCCAAATGCGATCAAATAAAAAAAAAACGTAAAATTTTTCACAATTTTAGGTTTCTCACTGAAATCATTTACAAACAGCTTGTGCAATTATGGCACAAATGGTTGTAAATGCTTCTCTGGGATCCCCTTTGTTCAGAAATAGCAGACATATATGACTTTGGCGTTGCTTTTTGGTAATTAGAATGCTGCTAAATGGCGCTGCGCATCACACATGTATTATGGCTAGCAGTGAAGGGGTTAATTAGGTAGCTTTTAGGGAGCTTGCAGGGTTAATTTTAGCTTTAGTGTAGAGATCAGCCTTCCACCTGAAACATCAGACCCCCTGATCCCTCCCAAACATCTCTCTTCCCTCCCCTACCCCACAAATGTCCCCGCCATCTTAAGTACTGGCAGAAACTCTGCCAGTACTAAAATAAAAGGAAAATTTTGGCTTTTTTGTGCATTTTTTTTTAGCATATTTACATATGCTTATGTGTAGGATCCCCCTTAGCCCCCAACCTCACTGATCCCCCCACCAAACAGCTCTCTAACCCTCCCCCTCTGACTTAATGTGCGCCATCTTGGGTACTGGCAGCTGTCTGCCAGTACCCATTTTAGTGAAAAATATGCTGTTATAATTTAAAAAATGTCCCTTTTCTGTAGTGTAGCTTCCCCCCCCCCCAATACCAACCCCCCACCCCTTCCTGATCCCTTAGATGCTTTTAAAAAAATAAGTTTATTTTAATTTTTTTCACAATTTACTTGTAACTTTTTTCTGTAGTGTAGCGGTTCCCACCCGCTCCCGCCCCGTGCACGCGCCCGCCCGCCACCCCCCGTGCACGCGGGCGCCCCCGGCGATCCCGCCCCCCTCTCTGACTAAGAAGCCATCGATGGCCGCCCACCCACCTCCCACTTCAGCTCCCACCCACCAACGAATGCGGCCATCGATGTCCGGTGCAGAGAGGGCCACAGAGTGGCTCTCTCTGCACCGGAGGGGTAAAAAATGTTATTGCAGGATGCCTCAATATCGAGGCATCCTGCAATAACCGGAAAACAGCTGGAAGTGATCAGGATCGCTTCCAGCTGCTTTCCAAACCGAGGACGTGCAGGGTACGTCCTTGGTCGTTAAGTGACTTTTTTAAGAGGACGTACCCTGCACGTCCTCGGTCATTAAGGGGATAAAAAAGGATGTCAAAGTTACATGCACCCAAAAGTTTTCTATTCGTTTATTTAGAATTGTCCCCTCTGGTGCTGCAGTTTTCTGTTTGTTTTAAATGCATCATGGACTTGCTACCTAATCACAGTGCACTCAATAGCACTGTTCAACTTAAAGGGACAGTCAGCACCAAAATTGTTATTTAAAAAGATAGATAATGCCTTTGCTACCCATTCCCCAGCTTTGCACAACCAACATTGTTATAGTAATACACTTTATAATATGTAAACCTCTAAATGTCTGCCTGTGTCTAAGCCACTTACAGACAGCCTCTTATCACATGCTTTTTTATTAGCTTTTCACATCAAGATTGCTAATTCACGTGGGCTATAAAGATAACATTGTGCTCACGCCAGTGAAGTTGTGACTCACACTGCACTAATTGACTAAATGCAAGTCAATAGATAATAAATTAATAAATAGCCATGTGATCAGGGGGCTGTCAAAAGACTTATATACAAGGTAATCACAGAAGTTAAAGGGACAGTCAACACTAAAAATTGTTATTGTTTAAGAAGATAGATAATACCTTTACTACCCATTCCCCAGCTTTGCATAACCAACATTGTTTTATTAATATACTATAATAACATTTAAACCTCTAAATTTCTGCCTGATTCTAAGCCACTACAGACAGCCTCTTATCACATGCGTTTTTTTTAATTAGTTTTCACAACAAGAGTCTGCTAGTTCATGTGAGCCATATAGATAACATTGTGCTCACGTCTGTGGCTAA
The DNA here is from genome assembly GCF_027579735.1 of Bombina bombina. Classification (NCBI taxonomy): domain Eukaryota; kingdom Metazoa; phylum Chordata; class Amphibia; order Anura; family Bombinatoridae; genus Bombina; species Bombina bombina. Next base: position 1,070,556,022 of record NC_069501.1, on the reverse strand, counting down.
AATGCAAGTCGATATATAATAAATAAATAACCATGTGGTCAGTGGGCTGTCAAGAGGCTTAGATACAAGATAATCAGAGGTTAAAAGTATATTAATATAACAATGTTGGCTGTGCAAAACTGGGGATTGGGTAATAAAGGGATTATCTTTTTAAACAATAACATTTTTGGAGTTGACTGTCCCTTTAATGTAGCACTAGCTAAAGTATACGCCAGTGAGGGAGCGCTCTACATTAAGCTGAACCGTGCGATCAGGAGCACTGTCATTTATGAAGCAAGCCAGTGACAGTTAAAAAAAAAAAAAAAAAAGACTGCACAGAAGACTGCTGTAAATGAATATGAGAACCTTTGGGTACATGTATACTTTGACACCTTTTTTTTTTTAAAAAAATTAAAAAAATAAATTAGTATGGGTATCCTTTAAACATTTCAGTGCTAACGACTGCTCTGAGCTGTCGCAGAGTTTCCCACTCGGGTTCTAACGACAGCTCAGAGCAGTCGCTAGCACTCTCCCACCTTGAGGGAGATTTGGGGGCTCCTACCCCGGCGATCGTACCTGTATAGTGACAGGCATCGCCAGGGCTTCACATTATGCGCAGTGACGTCACACGTGATGACGTAACAACGCAACTTTATATAAAAATAACAATGTTAAGAATAGGAAAAGAGGACATGCTGCTTACAAGCCTGTATGTCAGGCATCTAAGCAGCTACAGGCCTCCCAGACCCACCGTTGGAAAGGTAATTGCTGATCCTTTCCAACAGTGTAAGTCTTGGGGGATCTTAACCCCTTAATGACAACTGACGTACCAGGTACGTCATTCAAAAACTAACAGTTAATGACAATGGACGTACTTGGTACGTCAGTTGTCTAACAGAGTGCTGGAAGCGATCACAAATGCTTCCAGCAGCTCTGAGGGTATTGCAGTGATGCCTCGATATGGAGGCATCCTGCAATACCACTTTACAAGCCTCCGATGCAGAGAGAGCCACTCTGTGGCCCTCTCTGCACCGGTAGCGATGGTGCCAGTGTCCGCCGGGTGTGAGGGTGCGTGCACGAGGGGTGAGGGTGAGCGTGCATGTGCGCATGCACGTGTACCCATTACCCACACTGACACCAATGAATGAGCGCAGAAAGTGGAAAAAAAAAGGGAATTTTTTTTCTTCTGTTATGTGTGATCAGTCCACGGGTCATCATTACTTCTGGAATATAACTCCTCCCCAACAGGAAATGCAAGAGGATTCACCCAGCAGAGCTGCATATAGCTCCTCCCCTCTACGTCAGTCCCAGTCATTCTCTTGCACCCAACGACTAGATAGGATGTGTGAGAGGACTATGGTGATTATACTTAGTTTTTATGACTTCAATCAAAAGTTTGTTATTTTAAAATAGCACCGGAGCGTGTTATTACTTCTCTGGCAGAGTTTGAGGAAGAATCTGTCAGAGTTTTTTACTATGATTTTAACCGGAGTAGTTAAGATCATATTGCTGTTCTCGGCCATCTGAGGGAGGTAAAGGCTTCAGATCAGGGGACAGCGGGCAGAGGAATCTGCATTGAGGTATGTAGCAGTTTTTATTTTCTGAATGGAATTGATGAGAAAATCCTGCCATACCGTTAAAATGACATGTATGTATACACTTCAGTATTCTGGGGATGGTATTTCACCGGAACTACTCTGTTAAAGGTCACTAATCCTTTTTAATAACTATTTATCATGTTAAACGTTTTTGCTGGAATGTAGAATCGTTTACATTGCTGAGGTACTGTGTGAATAAATATTTGGGCATTATTTTCCACTTGGCAGTTTTTTTTTTTTTTTGCTTTATTTGTGACAGTTTCGTTTTCTCTTCACTGCTGTGTGGGAGAGGGAGGGGCCGTTTTGGCGCTCTTTGCTACGCATCAAAAAATACCAGTCAGTTACTTTTATTTTTCCTGCATGATCCGGTTCATCTCTGATAGATCTCAGGGGTCTTCAAACTTCTTTGAAGGGAGGTAAATTCTCTCAGCAGAGCTGTGAGAATTCTTATAGTGACTGTGAATAAAAACGTTGCTTTGTATTTTTTATGTCAAATTTAATTATTGTTATTTTACTAATGGGAACAAACCTTTGCTAAAAGTTTTGTTGTTTTAAAGTTTGATGCTATAACTGTTTTTCAGTTCACTATTTCAACTGTCATTTAATCGTTAGTACCTCTTTGAGGCACAGTACGTTTTTTGCTAAAAAAGATTATAACCAAGTTGTAAGTTTTTTGCTAGTGTGTTAAACATGTCTGACTCAGAGGAAGATATCTGTGTCATTTGTTCCAATGCCAAGGTGGAGCCCAATAGAAATTTATGTACTAACTGTATTGATGCTACTTTAAATAAAAGTCAATCTGTACAATGTGAACAAATTTCACCAAACAGCGAGGGGAGAGTTATGCCGACTAACTCGCCTCACGCGGCAGTACCTGCATCTCCCGCCCGGGAGGTGCGTGATATTTTGGCGCCTAGTACATCTGGGCGGCCATTACAGATAACATTACAAGATATGGCTACTGTTATGACTGAAGTTTTGTCTAAATTACCAGAACTAAGAGGCAAGCGTGATCACTCTGGGGTGAGAACAGAGTGCGCTGACAATGCTAGGGCCATGTCTGATACTGCGTCACAGCTCGCAGAGCATGAGGACGGAGAGCTTCATTCTGTGGGTGACGGTTCTGATCCAAACAGATTGGACTCAGATATTTCAAATTTTAAATTTAAATTGGAGAACCTCCGTGTATTACTAGGGGAGGTCTTAGCAGCTCTCAACGATTGTAACACCGTTGCAATACCAGAGAAACTGTGTAGGTTGGATAAATACTTTGCGGTACCGGCGAGTACTGACGTTTTTCCTATACCTAAGAGACTAACTGAAATTGTTACTAAGGAGTGGGATAGACCCGGTGTGCCGTTCTCACCCCCTCCAATATTTAGAAAGATGTTTCCAATAGACGCCACCACTCGGGACTTATGGCAAACGGTCCCCAAGGTGGAGGGAGCAGTTTCTACTTTAGCTAAGCGTACCACTATCCCGGTGGAGGATAGCTGTGCTTTCTCAGATCCAATGGATAAAAAATTAGAGGGTTACCTTAAGAAAATGTTTGTTCAACAAGGTTTTATATTACAACCCCTTGCATGTATCGCGCCGATTACGGCTGCGGCAGCATTTTGGATTGAGTCGCTTGAAGAGAACCTTAGTTCATCTACGCTAGACGACATTACGGACAGGCTTAGAGTCCTTAAACTAGCTAATTCCTTCATTTCGGAGGCCGTAGTACATTTAACCAAACTTACGGCTAAGAACTCAGGATTCGCCATACAGGCACGTAGGGCGCTGTGGCTAAAATCCTGGTCAGCTGATGTTACTTCTAAGTCCAAATTACTTAATATACCTTTCAAGGGGCAGTCTTTATTTGGGCCCGGTTTGAAAGAGATTATCGCTGACATTACAGGAGGTAAGGGCCACGCCCTACCTCAAGACAAAGCCAAAGCTAAGGCTAGACAGTCTAATTTTCGTCCCTTTCGGAACTTTAAAACAGGAGCAGCATCAACCTCCACTGCACCAAAACAGGAAGGAGCTGTTGCTCGTTACAGGCAAGGCTGGAAGCCTAACCAGTCCTGGAACAAGAGCAAGCAGGCCAGGAAACCTGCTGCTGCCCCAAAGACAGCATGAACCGAGAGCCCCCGATCCGGGACCGGATCTAGTGGGGGGCAGACTCTCTCTCTTCGCCCAGGCCTGGGCAAGAGATGTTCAGGATCCCTGGGCTCTAGAGATCATATCGCAGGGATACCTTCTAGACTTCAAATTATCTCCCCCAAGAGGGAGATTTCATCTGTCAAGGTTGTCAACAAACCAGATAAAGAGAGAAGCGTTTCTACGCTGCGTACAAGATCTGTTATTAATGGGAGTGATCCATCCGGTTCCGCGGTCGGAACAAGGACAAGGGTTCTACTCAAACCTGTTTGTGGTTCCCAAAAAAGAGGGAACTTTCAGGCCAATCTTAGATTTAAAGACTCTAAACAAATTCCTAAGAGTTCCATCGTTCAAAATGGAAACTATTCGGACAATCTTACCCATGATCCAAGAGGGTCAGTACATGACCACAGTGGATTTAAAGGATGCTTACCTTCACATACCGATCCACAAAGATCATCACCGGTATCTAAGGTTTGCCTTCTTAGACAGGCACTACCAGTTTGTAGCTCTTCCATTCGGATTGGCTACGGCTCCAAGAATCTTCACAAAGGTTCTGGGTGCCCTTCTAGCGGTACTAAGACCGCGAGGGATTTCGGTAGCTCCGTACCTAGACGACATTCTAATTCAAGCTTCAAGCTTTCAAACTGCCAAGTCTCATACAGAGTTAGTTCTGGCATTTCTAAGGTCGCATGGATGGAAAGTGAACGAAAAGAAGAGTTCTCTCTTTCCTCTCACAAGAGTTCCATTCTTGGGGACTCTTATAGATTCTGTAGAAATGAAGATTTACCTGACAGAAGACAGGTTAACAAAGCTTCAAAATGCATGCCGCGTCCTTCATTCCATTCAACACCCGTCAGTAGCTCAATGCATGGAGGTGATCGGCTTAATGGTAGCGGCAATGGACATAGTACCTTTTGCACGCCTACACCTCAGACCGCTGCAATTATGCATGCTAAGTCAGTGGAATGGGGATTACTCAGATTTGTCCCCTACTCTGAATCTGAATCAAGAGACCAGAAATTCTCTTCTATGGTGGCTTTATCGGCCACACCTGTCCAGGGGGATGCCATTCAGCAGGCCAGACTGGACAATTGTAACAACAGACGCCAGCCTACTAGGTTGGGGCGCTGTCTGGAATTCTCTGAAGGCTCAGGGACTATGGAATCAGGAGGAGAGTCTCCTTCCAATAAACATTCTGGAATTGAGAGCAGTTCTCAATGCCCTTCTGGCTTGGCCCCAGTTAACAACTCGGGGGTTCATCAGGTTTCAGTCGGACAACATCACGACTGTAGCTTACATCAACCATCAGGGAGGGACAAGAAGCTCCCTAGCAATGATGGAAGTATCAAAGATAATTCGCTGGGCAGAGTCTCACTCTTGCCACCTGTCAGCAATCCACATCCCGGGAGTGGAGAACTGGGAGGCGGATTTCTTGAGTCGCCAGACTTTTCATCCGGGGGAGTGGGAACTTCATCCGGAGGTCTTTGCCCAAATACTTCGACGTTGGGGCAAACCAGAGATAGATCTCATGGCGTCTCGCCAGAACGCCAAACTTCCTCGCTACGGGTCCAGATCCAGGGATCCGGGAGCAGTTCTGATAGATGCTTTGACAGCACCTTGGAACTTCAGGATGGCTTATGTGTTTCCACCCTTCCCGCTGCTTCCTCGATTGATTGCCAAAATCAAACAGGAGAGAGCATCAGTAATTCTAATAGCACCTGCATGGCCACGCAGGACTTGGTATGCAGATCTAGTGGACATGTCATCCTGTCCGCCTTGGTCTCTACCTCTAAGACAGGACCTTCTGATACAGGGTCCATTCAAACATCAAAATCTAACTTCTCTGAAGCTGACTGCTTGGAAATTGAACGCTTGATTTTATCAAAACGTGGTTTTTCTGAGTCGGTTATTGATACCCTAATTCAGGCTAGGAAGCCTGTTACCAGAAGGATTTACCATAAAATATGGCGGAAATACCTATACTGGTGCGAATCCAAAGGTTACTCCTGGAGTAAGGTTAGGATCGCTAGGATACTGTCTTTTCTACAAGAAGGTTTAGAAAAGGGTTTATCAGCTAGTTCATTAAAGGGACAGATTTCAGCTCTGTCCATCTTGTTACACAGACGTCTGTCAGAAAATCCAGACGTCCAGTCCTTTTGTCAGGCTTTAGCTAGGATCAAGCCTGTGTTTAAAGCTGTTGCTCCACCATGGAGTTTAAACTTAGTTCTTAACGTTTTACAGGGTGTTCCGTTTGAACCCCTTCATTCCATTGATATAAAAATGTTATCTTGGAAAGTTCTGTTTTTAATGGCTATTTCCTCGGCTCGAAGAGTCTCTGAGTTATCAGCCTTACATTGTGATTCCCCTTATCTGATTTTTCACTCAGACAAGGTAGTTCTGCGTACTAAACCTGGGTTCTTACCTAAGGTAGTCACTAACAGGAACATCAATCAAGAGATTGTTGTCCCATCCTTGTGTCCAAATCCTTCTTCAAAGAAGGAACGTCTTTTACACAATCTGGATGTAGTTCGTGCCCTCAAGTTCTACTTGCAGGCAACTAAAGATTTTCGCCAAACTTCTTCCTTGTTTGTCGTTTACTCTGGACAGAGGAGAGGTCAAAAAGCTTCTGCTACCTCTCTCTCTTTTTGGCTTCGTAGCATAATACGTTTAACCTATGAGACTGCTGGACAGCAGCCTCCTGAAAGAATTACAGCTCACTCCACTAGAGCTGTGGCTTCCACTTGGGCCTTTAAGAATGAGGCCTCTGTTGAACAGATTTGCAAGGCTGCAACTTGGTCTTCACTTCATACTTTTTCCAAATTTTACAAATTTGACACTTTTGCTTCTTCGGAGGCTATTTTTGGGAGAAAGGTTCTTCAGGCAGTGGTTCCTTCTGTATAATGAGCCTGCCTTTCCCTCCCGTCATCCGTGTACTTTTGCTTTGGTATTGGTATCCCAGAAGTAATGATGACCCGTGGACTGATCACACATAACAGAAGAAAACATAATTTATGCTTACCTGATAAATTCCTTTCTTCTGTTGTGTGATCAGTCCACGGCCCGCCCTGTTTTTAAGGCAGGTAAATATCTTTTAAATTATACTCCAGTCACCACTTCACCCTTGGTTACTCCTTTCTCGTTGATTCTTGGTCGAATGACTGGGACTGACGTAGAGGGGAGGAGCTATATGCAGCTCTGCTGGGTGAATCCTCTTGCATTTCCTGTTGGGGAGGAGTTATATTCCAGAAGTAATGATGACCCGTGGACTGATCACACAACAGAAGAAAGGAATTTATCAGGTAAGCATAAATTATGTTTTTTTTTAAATATAAAAGGATCTGGGAGGGGGTGGGGGTATTGTGGGGGGGCTGCTACACTACAGAAATAGTTTTTAAGTAAAAAATAAAATTAAAAATACTTTTTGTTTTTTTTTCTCCAACATTGGTGTGTCCGGTCCACGGCGTCATCCTTACTTGTGGGATATTCTCTTCCCCAACAGGAAATGGCAAAGAGTCCCAGCAAAGCTGGTCACATGATCCCTCCTAGGCTCCGCCCACCCTAGTCATTCTCTTTGCCGTTGCACAGGCAACATCTCCACGGAGATGGTTAAGAGTTTTTTGGTGTTTAAATGTAGTTTTATTCTTCTATCAAGTGTTTGTTATTTTAAAATAGTGCTGGTATGTACTATTTACTCTGAAACAGAAAAGGATGAAGATTTCTGTTTGTAAGAGGAAGATGATTTTAGCAGACAGTAACTAAAATCGATTGCTGTTTCCACACAGGACTGTTGAGATGAAGTAACTTCAGTTGGGGGAAACAGTTAGCAGTCTTTTCTGCTTAAGGTATGACTAGTCATATTTCTAACAAGACCATGTAATGCTGGAAGGCTGTCATTTCCCCTCATGGGGACCAGTAAGCCATTTTCTTAGTTAAACATAAAAGAATAAAGGGCTTCAAAAAGGGCTTAAAAACTGGTAGACATTTTTCTGGGCTAAAACAATTGCTTTACTAGGCATATTATGCAGATTCTAACTAATTATTGGTATTATAATCTTGGGGAACGTTTAGAAAAACGGCAGGCACTGTGTTGGACACCTTTTTCAGATGGGGGCCTTTCTAGTTATAGACAGAGCCTCATTCTGGGACTGTATAGGGGTTAAATGTAAAAACGGCTCCGGTTCCGTTAATTTAAGGGTTAAAGCTCTGAAATTTGGTGTGCAATACTTTTAATGCTTTAAGACACTGTGGTGAAATTTTGGTGAATTTTGAACAATTCCTTCATACTTTTTCACATATTCAGTAATAAAGTGTTTTCAGTTTGAAATTTAAAGTGACAGTAACGGTTTTATTTTAAAACTTTTTTGTGCTTTGTTGACAAGTTTAAGCCTGTTTAACATGTCTGTACCATCAGATAAGCTATGTTCTATATGTATGAAAGCCAATGTGTCTCCCCATTTAAATTTATGTGATAATTGTGCCATAGTGTCCAAACAAAGTAAGAACAGTATTGCAACAGATGATATTGCCCAAGATGATTCCTTAAAATGAGGGGAGTAAACATGATACTACATCATCCCCTACTGTGTCTACACCAGTTATGCCCACACAGGAGGCCCCTAGTACATCTAGTGCGCCAATACTTATTACCATGCAACAATTAACGGCTGTAATGGATAACTCCATAGCAAATCTTTTATCCAAAATGCCTACTTATCAGAGAAAGCGCGATTGCTCTGTTTTAAACACTGAAGAGCAAGAGGACGCTGATGATAACTGTTCTGACATACCCTCACACCAATCTCAAGGGGCCATGAGGGAGGTTTTGTCTGATGGAGAAATTTCAGATTCAGGAAAAATTTCTCATCGAGCTGAACCTGATGTTGTGACATTTAAATTTAAATTAGAACATCTCCGCGCACTGCTTAAGGAGGTGTTATCTACTCTGGATGATTGTGACAATTTGGTCATTCCAGAGAAATTATGTAAGATGGACAAGTTCCTAGAGGTTCCGGTGCCCCCCGACGCTTTTCCTATACCCAAGCGGGTGGCGGACATAGTAAATAAAGAGTGGGAAAGGCCCGGCATACCTTTTTGTTCCCCCCCCTATATTTAAGAAATTATTTCCTATAGTCGACCCCAGAAAGGACTTATGGCAGATAGTCCCCAAGGTCGAGGGGGCGGTTTCTACTCTAAACAAACGCACTACTATTCCTTTCGAAGATAGTTGTGCTTTCAAAGATCCTATGGATAAGAAATTAGAGGGTTTGCTTAAAAAGATTTTTGTACAGCAAGGTTACCTTCTACAACCAATTTCATGCATTGTTCCTGTCACTACGGCAGCGTGTTTCTGGTTCGAGGAACTAGAAAAATCGCTCAGTAAAGAATATTCGTATGAGGAGGTTATGGACAGAGTTCAAGCACTTAAATTGGCTAACTCTTTTGTTTTAGATGCCGCTTTGCAATTAGCTAGATTAGCGGCGAAAAATTCAGGGTTTGCTGTCGTGGCGCGCAGAGTGCTTTGACTAAAGTCTTGGTCAGCGGATGTGTCTTCCAAGACAAAATTGCTTAACATTCCTTTCAAAGGTAAAACATTATTTGGACCTGATTTGAAAGAGATTATTTCAGACATCACTGGGGGAAAGGGCCACGCCCTCCCACAGGATAGGTCTTTTAAGGCTAATTATAAGCCTAATTTTCGTCCCTTTCGCAGAAACGGACCAGTCTCTAATTCTGTATCCTCTAAGCAAGAGGGTAATACTTCACAACCCAAACCAGCCTGGAAACCAATGCAAGGCTGGAACAAGGGTAAGCAGGCCAAGAAGCCTACCACTGCTACCAAAACAGCATGAAGGGATAGCCCCCGATCCGGGACCGGATCTAGTGGGGGGCAGACTTTCTCTCTTTGCTCAGGCTTGGGCAAGAGATGTTCAGGATCCTTGGGCGCTAGAAATAGTTTCTCAAGGTTATCTCCTGGAATTCAAGGAACTACCCCCAAGGGGAAGGTTCCACAGGTCTCAATTATCTTCAAACCAAATAAAGAGACAGGCATTCTTACATTGTGTAGAAGACCTGTTAAAGATGGGAGTGATACATCCAGTTCCAATAAGAGAACAAGGAATGGGATTTTATTCCAATCTGTTCATAGTTCCCAAAAAAGAGGGAACATTCAGACCAATTTTGGATCTGAAGATCCTAAACAAATTTCTCAGGGTACCATCGTTCAAAATGGAAACTATTCGAACGATCCTACCTACTATCCAGGAAAATCAATTTATGACTACCTTGGATTTAAAGGATGCGTACCTACATATTCCTATCCACAAGGAACATCATCAGTTCCTAAGGTTCGCTTTTCTGGACAAGCATTACCAGTTTGTGGCACTTCCATTTGGATTAGCCACTGCTCCAAGGATTTTCACAAAGGTACTAGGGTCCCTTCTAGCGGTTCTAAGACCAAGGGGCATTGCAGTAGTACCTTACTTGGACGACATCCTGATTCAAGCATCGTCCCTGTCAAAAGCAAAGGCTCATACGGACATCGTCCTAGCCTTTCTCAGATCTCACGGATGGAAGGTGAACAAAGAAAAAAGTTCTCTGTCCCAGTCAACAAGAGTTCCCTTCTTGGGAACAATAATAGATTCCTTAGAAATGAGGATTTTTCTGACAGAGGTCAGAAAATAAAAACTTCTAAGCTCTTGTCAAGTACTTCATTCTGTTCCTCGTCCTTCCATAGCGCAGTGCATGGAAGTAATAGGATTGATGGTTGCAACAATGGACATAGTTCCTTTTGCACGAATTCATCTAAGACCATTACAACTGTGCATGCTCAGACAGTGGAATGGGGATTATACAGACTTGTCTCCGACGATTCAAGTAGATCAAAAGACCAGAGATTCACTCCGTTGGTGGCTGACCCTGGACAATCTGTCACAGGGAATGAGCTTCCGCAGACCAGAGTGGGTCATTGTCATGACCGACGCCAGCCTAGTGGGCTGGGGCGCGGTCTGGGAATCCCTGAAAGCTCAGGGTCTATGGTCTCGGGAAGAGTCTCTTCTCCCGATAAACATTCTGGAACTGAGAGCGATATTCAATGCCCTCAGAGCTTGGCCTCAACTAGCAAAGGCCAAATTCATAAGGTTTCAGTCAGACAACATGACGACCGTTGCATATATCAATCATCAGGGGGGAACAAGGACTTCCCTGGCGATGAAAGAAGTGACCAAGATAATTCAATGGGCGGAGGATCACTCCTGCCACTTGTCTGCGATCCACATCCCAGGAGTGGAAAATTGGGAAGCGGATTTTCTGAGTCGTCAGACATTCCATCCGGGGGAGTGGGAACTCCATCCGGAAATCTTTGCCCAAATAACTCAATTATGGGGCATTCCAGACATCGATCTGATGGTGTCTCGTCAGAACTTCAAGGTTCCTTGCTACGGGTCCAGATCCAGGGATCCCAAGGCGACCCTAGTAGATGCACTAGTAGCACCTTGGACCTTCAACCTAGCTTATGTATTCCCACCGTTTCCTCTCATCCCCAGGCTGGTAGCCAGGATCAATCAGGAGAGGGCCTCGGTGATCTTGATAGCTCCTGCATGGCCACGCAGGACTTGGTATGCAGACCTGGTCAATATGTCATCGGCTCCACCATGGAAGCTACCTTTGAGACAGGACCTTCTTGTTCAGGGTCCATTCGAACATCCGAATCTGGTTTCCCTCCAACTGACGGCTTGGAGATTGAACGCTTGATTTTATCAAAGCGTGGGTTTTCAGATTCTGTAATAGATACTCTGATTCAGGCTAGAAAGCCTGTAACTAGAAAAATTTACCATAAAATATGGAAAAAATATATCTGTTGGTGTGAATCTAAAGGATTCCCATGGAACAAGATAAAAATTCCTAAGATTCTATCCTTTCTACAAGAAGGTTTGGAGAAAGGATTATCTGCAAGTTCTCTGAAGGGACAGATCTCTGCTTTATCTGTTTTACTTCACAAAAGACTGGCAGCTGTGCCAGATGTTCAAGCATTTGTTCAGGCTCTGGTTATGATCAAGCCTGTTTACAGACCTTTGACTCCTCCCTGGAGTCTAAATCTAGTTCTTTCAGTTCTTCAAGGGGTTCCGTTTGAACCCTTACATTCCGTAGATATTAAGTTATTATCTTGGAAAGTTTTGTTTTTGGTTGCAATTTCTTCTGCTAGAAGAGTTTCAGAGTTATCTGCTCTGCAGTGTTCTCCGCCCTATCTGGTGTTCCATTCAGATAAGGTGGTTTTGCGTACTAAGCCTGGTTTTCTTCCGAAAGTTGTTTCCAACAAAAATATTAACCAGGAGATAGTTGTACCTTCTTTGTGTCCGAATCCAGTTTCAAAGAAGGAACGTTTGTTACACAATTTGGACGTAGTCCGTGCTCTAAAATTCTATTTAGAGGCTACTAAAGATTTCAGACAAACATCTTCCTTGTTTGTTGTTTATTCTGGTAAAAGGAGAGGTCAAAAAGCGACTTCTACCTCTCTTTCCTTTTGGCTTAAAAGCATTATCCGATTGGCTTATGAGACTGCCGGACGGCAGCCTCCTGAAAGAATCACAGCTCACTCCACTAGGGCTGTGGCTTCCACATGGGCCTTCAAGAATGAGGCTTCTGTTGACGAGATATGTAAGGCAGCGACTTGGTCTTCACTGCACACTTTTGCCAAATTTTACAAATTTGATACTTTTGCTTCTTCGGAGGCTATTTTTGGGAGAAAGGTTTTGCAAGCCGTGGTGCCTTCCATTTAGGTGACCTGATTTGCTCCCTCCCTTCATCCGTGTCCTAAAGCTTTGGTATTGGTTCCCACAAGTAAGGATGACGCCGTGGACCGGACACACCAATGTTGGAGAAAACAGAATTTATGCTTACCTGATAAATTACTTTCTCAAACGGTGTGTCCGGTCCACGGCCCGCCCTGGTTTTTTTAATCAGGTCTGATGAATTATTTTCTCTAACTACAGTCACCACGGTATCATATGGTTTCTCCTATATATATTTCCTCCTGTCCGTCGGTCGAATGACTGGGGTGGGCGGAGCCTAGGAGGGATCATGTGACCAGCTTTGCTGGGACTCTTTGCCATTTCCTGTTGGGGAAGAGAATATCCCACAAGTAAGGATGACGCCGTGGACCGGACACACCGTTGGAGAAAGTAATTTATCAGGTAAGCATAAATTCTGTTTTTGGGGCCAAACTGGGTACTGGCAGACAGCTGCCAGTACCCAAGATGGCGGTAATTAGGTAGGGGAGAGGGTTAGAGAGCTGGAGGGGGGATCAGGGAGATTGGGGCTAAGGCAGGGGTCCATCACAGCTAAAATATTTTATCATTTTTATTTTAAAAAAAAAACAAACTCTTATTTAGTACTGGCAGACTTTCTGCCAGTACTTAAGATGGCGGGAACAATTGTGGGGTGGGGGAGGGAAGAGAGCTGTTTGGGAGGGATCAGGGGGTGGGATGTGTCAGGTGGGAGGCTGATCTCTAAAATTAACCCTGCAAGCTACCTATTTTAACCCCTTCACTGCTGGGCATAATTAACGTGTGGTGCGCAGCAGCATTTAGCGGCCTTTTAATTACCAAAAAGCAACGCCAAAGCCATATAAGTCTGCTATTTCTGAACAAAGGGGATCCCAGAGAAGCTTTTAGAACAATTTCTGCCATAATAGCACAAGCTGTTTGTAAATAATTTCAGTGAGAAACCTAAAATTGTGAAAAATGTAAAGTTTTTTTTTTTTTTTTTTTTTTTTTTTTTATCGCATTTGGCGGTGAAATGGTGGCATAAAATATACCAAAATGGGCCTAGATCAATACTTGGGGTTGTCTACTACACTACACTAAAGCTAAAATTAACCCTACAAGCTCCCTAATTAACCCCTTCACTGCTGGGCATAAAACACGTGTGTTGCGCAGCGGCATTTAGCGGCCTTCTAATTACCAAAAAGCAACCCCAAAGCCATATAAGTCTGCTATTTCTGAAAAAAGGGGATCCCAGAGAAGCATTTACAACCATTTGTGCCATAATTGCAGAAGCTGTTTGTAAATAATTTCAGTGGGAAACCTAAAGTTTGTTACAAATTTTATGAAAAAGTGAACTTTTTTTTTTTTTTGATCACATTTGGCGGTGAAATGGTGGCATGAAATATACCAAAATGGGTCTAGATCAATACTTTGGGATGTCTTCTAAAAAAAAATATATACATGTCAAGGGATATTCAGGTATTCCTGACAGATATCAGGGTTCCAATGTAACTAGCGCTAATTTTGAAAAAAAGTGGTTTGGAAATAGCGAAGTGCTACTTGTATTTATTGCCCCATAAATTGCAAAAAAAAGCAAAGAACGTGTAAACATTGGGTATTTCTAAACTCAGGACAAAATTTAGAAACTATTTAGCATGGGTGTTTTTTGGTGATTGGAGATGTGTAACAGATTTTGGGGGTCAAAGTTAGAAAAAGTGTTTTTTTTTTTTTCCTTTTTTTTTTCCTCATAATTTTTTTTTTTTTTTTTTTTTAGTAAATTATAAGATATGATGAAAATAATGGTATCTTTAGAAAGTCCATTTAATGGCGAGAAAAACGGTATATAATATGTGTGGGTACAGTAAATGAGTAAGAGGAAAATTACAGCTAAACGCAAACACTGCAGAAATGTAAAAATAGCCATTGTCATTAAGGGTAAGAAAATTGAAAAATGGTCCGGTCATTAAGGGGTTAAAAAAAAACCTTTAAACAGCTTAGCACTCAAAGGGTTAAAGTGCCATAAAACAGGTACCATTTATTATATTGAATGGTAGATACTTATGTAGAGAAATTGTGTTTAAAAACAAACACAAAAAATAAATATAAGGATTTTTAAACGTGGCAGGAACTACCTATTCTGCTCTCCCTTATCAACACTTTTTCAGAGATCTATGATATCCCTACCTTGGACGATCACACTTGCTCAATTCATTACTTATAGAGTGTGCATGTCTTGAGTTCAGGCTCTGAATAGGAATATACAGAGCAGTGCATGGTATTTTAAATGTTGTGCACTGCTCTGAATTGGTTCCGCATGATGCGTTGCATCACTTGTGATGTCAGCACACCCCACTGCATTTGTGTGCAGGGCTGTATTCTGCTGAAGTAAAGGTAGAAGGTAATCCTTTGGGGAAAGTTTGTTAAGGATTTGCACAGATCTTAGTGTATTGCACTTTCACAAGAAGAAATCTAGCTATGAAAAGAGCCGAATGCCGCAAGTGGCCGCCTTTTTTCACATTCAGCAGTTAACGGAACTGCTGAATGCACTTGCCTAATATGCCCTGATTTAAGAGACCCAAAACATAACGATTAAATACCCTATGGAAAACTTTGCCGCTTTATGAACTTTTCACTGACTGCGTCAATTCTATGCAGGAACATGGCGACTTCAATGATGAATCTACGCAACCTTTTTGAGCAGTTAATGCGTCAAGTGGATGGGTTAAATGAAGGAATAGAGCCTCGTAAGTATGAAACCATTAACGCATGCAAAGAAATCCATGGATGCTTATTTTAACTGAATAGTATATTACACTTTAGCCATTTATGACGGTTAAAGGGACACTAAACACTTTTTTTGCACCTCTTTAATCATGGCTGCTGCCATTATGAAACCTAGTTTACACTGCGGGTGTGTAAAGCAGAGCAAACAATAGGTTTGTTTTGAAAAATATGCACAGTTGGTTTTAGGATGACTTTAATGCAATCCTTTCAGGCAAACAAAATGTTTAGTTACTGCACTTTAGTATGCTTGATAGAACATGAGCTTATAGCAGGAGACAAGGAGATACATTTTCTAAAAATGTTTTCTAACTCCTATTTCTTACTCTGCATGAATCTTCATTGTTTCATTGAGTAAATGAATGTATAAGGAGATGAAGTGGACTTTCAGGATGCTCTTTTCTTTTTTGGCTCTACTATGTAATATTAACATGAAGAACTGGAAAGAGGTGTTCAAATTGGAATGGACAGCACTCAGTAGCATGCCCTATGGGATGAAACCCACCCAGGGTGCTGCCTTCTTTAGCCCAGAATGTGCTTTTAAGAAAACTTTCCTGTAGTATATCAATCTTACCCCATCCATAAGGACTGTGCAGCCCTCAAATACCAGACATCTCTCTTCTTAGCAAACTATTAATATATCTAACCCCAGGCGTTCATAAGGGCCTTGTCAGTGGAGGTGCAGCTGTATCCCTCTAGGCACACTGAGCAGGGAGTCCATGTCTGGTTACCCCATCACACTTATGGAGACCAAGTCTCGAAGGGCCCATACATGCTGAATCGTACGTTTGGGGTTGGCTGTAAAAATCTTTTGTTCAGAGTAGAATTGCCTGGCATTTTGTGGCTGGACTGTCTTTATTGATGGGGTCAGACTGATATAGTACAAGAAAGTTATTTAACATTGCATGCACTATCCAGCTAATTTAAGTATCATTTTGACTTTACTGCTTTTAAGTTACAGTAAAATGTATTCAATAATATACTGCAATGCTGTGTTTATTGGGGGGATTTTTTTTTAATAACTTTAGCACTTAGTGGATGTTGCCTGCCACCTCTAGTCTGAACCATACTATCTACACCATATGGAGGATAATCAGTGTGCTCCTGCTTCCATAGCTTTTACTACTTTAAGACCGATCTCATATTTAGCAAGTATCTCTGCTAGTTATAAATATGCCCCAGATCAATTACCTTAAAATTGTAGCTTTCTAAATACCGTACAAGATTAACCTCTTAAGGACATATGACGGAATCTTTCCGTCATAAAACAATTGAGCAAACTGAAAGCTGTGTCCTTAAAGGGTTAAAAAAGATTAGTAGGGGGCGCCCTTCAAATAACCTAGATGACTAACAATAATGGAGAAATGCAAAGAACAAACGGTCCCAACCAAGTAGTGTACAGACTCTCAAATACAGCAGTACTATGGAAATAATTATCTATAGGTCCTCCATGTGTATTTTCTATGGCATCTGGCCCAGGCTGCACTCTGTTAACGGATGTAGACTCCTCTCCCAAAGATCAGCTCTGTAAAATCCAAAACACACAAGGGCGCCCACATGTCCAAGTACAATCTAAAAATTTAAAGTGATGGTAAATCCTAGCGTTTGTGAAATGTTAGGCTTTACCATTGGAAAAAATAAAGAAGACTTTCATTAATGAAGTATAAAATACTTCATGCTGAAAGCTCCTTTATTTGTTCCAAGCGATTGCCGCAGTGAGCTGCTAAGGCAGCCCACCGGCAGAACGCTATCTTCGCTATTTGGCTGAAAGGTGACTTTTCCACCTCTTAGTCAATAGCCATGTGGGAAATCCGGCTTGGCGCTGCATATTGCTGTGAGGTTCTCTCGCCAAACCTTACAGTTAGGGTTGCACCAATACCATTTTCTTCTGTTAAGTGTGATCAGTCCACGGGTCATCATTACTTCTGGGATATTACTCCTCCCCAACATGAAGTGCAAGAGGATTCACCCAGCAGAGCTGCATATAGCTCCTCCCCTCTACGTCATTCTCTTGCACCCAACGACTAGATAGGATGTGTGAGAGGACTATGGTGATTTTATTTAGTTTTATTTCTTCAATCAAAAGTTTGTTATTTTTTAATAGCACCGGAGTGTGTTATTCCTTCTCTGGTAGAATTTGAAGAAGAATCTACCAGAGTTTTTTACTATGATTTTAGCCGGAGTAGTTAAGATCATATTGCTGTTTCTCGGCCATCTGAGGAGAGGTAAACTTCAGATCAGGGGACAGCGGGCAGTTTAATCTGCAAAGAGGTATGTAGCAGTTTTTATTTTCTGACAATGGAATTGATGAGAAAATCCTGCCATACCGACATAATATCATGTATGTATTTTTTACATTTGAGTATTCTGGGGAATGGTACATCACTAGAATTACACTGTGTATATAATCTCTAGCCTATTTGTTTTTTTTTCTAATTTATGTTAAACGTTTTTGCTGGAATGTAAAATCGTTTTCATTTTCTGAGGTACTGGGTGAATAAAATGTTTGGGCACTATTTTTCCACTTGGCAGTTGCTTTATCTAATTATGACAGTTTACTGATCTCTCTCACTGTTGTGTGTGAGGGGGAGGGACCTTTTTTTGACGCTTTTTCTACGCATCAAAAATTTCAGTCAGAAGCTCATTGTTTTTTCCTGCATGTTCCGGTTTATTTCTACAGAACTCAGGGGTCTTCAAAGCTTGTTTGAGGGAAGTAATCTAACAGAGCTGTGAGATTGTAGTTGACTGTGATAAAGAAACGTTTATTCTTTAACTTTTTTATGCCATCAGGGTTAGTTATTCTTTGCTAATGGGAACAAGCCTTTGCTAAAATTGTGTTTTGTTTTGCAAAGTTTATTGATTTCAACTGTTATATATCTTCTGTGCTTCTTAGACACAGTACGCTTTTCATTGTATAATATTTCCAAGTTGCAAGTTTAGTTTGCTAGTGTGTTAAACATGTCTGATTCAGAGGATGAGACCTGTACTATTTGTAATAACGCCAAAGTGGAGCCCAATAGAAATTTATGTACTAACTGTATTGATGCTACTTTAAATAAAAGTCAATCTGTACAAATTGAACAAATTTCACCAAACAACGAGGGGAGAGTTATGCCGACTAACTCGCCTCACGTGACAGTACCTGCATCTCCCGCCCGGGAGGTGCGCGATATGGTGGCACCCAGTACATCTGGGCGGCCATTACAAATAACATTACAAGATATGGCTACTGTTATGACGGAAGTTTTGGCTAAATTACCAGAACTAAGAGGCAAGCGTGATCACTCTGGGGTGAGAACAGAGTGCGCTGATAATGCTAGGGCCATGTCAGATACTGCGTCACAACTTGCAGAGCATGAGGACGGAGAGCTTCATTCTGCAGCTGACGGTTCTGATCCAATCAGATTGGATTCAGATATTTCAAATTTCAAATTTAAGCTGGAAAACCTCCGTGTATTACTAGGGGAGGTGTTAGCGGCTCTGAATGATTGTAACACAGTTGCAATACCAGAGAAAATGTGTAGGTTGGATAAATATTTTGCTGTACCAACAAGTACTGACGTTTTTCCTATACCTAAGAGACTAACTGAAATTATTACTAAGGAGTGGGATAGACCCGGTGTGCCGTTCTCACCCCCTCCGATATTTAGAAAGATGTTTCCAATAGACACCGCCACACGGGACTTATGGCAAACGGTCCCTAAGGTGGAGGGAGCAGTTTCTACTTTAGCTAAGCGTACCACTATCCCGGTAGAGGATAGCTGTGCCTTTTCAGATCCAATGGATAAAAAGTTAGAGGGTTACCTTAAGAAAATGTTTGTTCAACAAGGTTTTATATTGCAACCCCTTGCATGCATTGCGCCGGTCTCGGCTGCAGCGGCATTCTGGATTGAGTCTCTGGAAGAGAACCTTAGTTCAGCTACGCTGGACGACATTTCGGACAGGCTTAGAATACTTAAGCTAGCTAATTCATTCATTTCGGAAGCCGTAGTACATTTAACTAAACTTACGGCTAAGAATTCCGGATTCGCCATTCAGGCGCGCAGGGCACTGTGGATAAAATCCTGGTCAGCTGATGTAACTTCTAAGTCCAAATTACTTAATATACCTTTCAAAGGGCAGACCTTATTTGGGCCCGGTTTGAAAGAAATTATCGCTGACATTACAGGAGGTAAGGGCCACGCCCTGCCTCAAGACAAAGCCAGACCTAAGGCTAGACAGTCTAATTTTCGTTCCTTTCGGAATTTCAAAGCAGGAGCAGCATCAACTTCCACTGCTCCAAAACAAGAAGGATCTGGTGCTCGCTTCAGACAAGGCTGGAGACCTAACCAGTCCTGGAACAAGGGCAAGCAGGCCAGGAAACCTGCTGCTGCCACTAAAACAGCATGAATTGAGGGCCCCCGATCCGGGATCGGATCTAGTGGGGGGCAGACTTTCTCTCTTCGCCCAGGCTTGGGCAAGAGATGTCCAGGATCCCTGGGCGCTAGAGATAATATCTCAGGGATACCTTCTGGACTTCAAATACTCTCCTCCAAGAGAGAGATTTCATCTGTCAAGGTTGTCAACAAACCAAACAAAGAAAGAAGCGTTTCTACGCTGCGTACAAGAACTGTTGTTAATGGGAGTAATCCATCCAGTTCCACGATCGGAACAGGGACAAGGGTTTTACTCAAATCTGTTTGTGGTTCCCAAAAAAGAGGGAACTTTCAGACCAATCCTGGATTTAAAGATCCTAAACAAATTCCTAAGAGTTCCATCGTTCAAAATGGAGACTATTCGGACAATTTTACCCATGATCCAAGAAGGTCAGTACATGACCACAGTGGATTTAAAGGATGCTTACCTTCACATACCGATCCACAAAGATCATTACCGGTATCTAAGGTTTGCCTTTCTAGACAGGCATTACCAGTTTGTAGCTCTTCCATTCGGATTGGCTACAGCTCCAAGAATCTTCACAAAGGTTCTAGGTGCTCTTCTGGCGGTACTAAGACCGCGGGGAATTTCGGTAGCTCCGTACCTAGACGACATTCTGATACAAGCGTCAAGCTTTCAAACTGCCAAGTCTCATACAGAGTTAGTACTGGCTTTTCTAAGGTCACATGGATGGAAGGTGAACGAAAAGAAAAGTTAATTCGTTCCATTCACAAGAGTTCCCTTCCTGGGGACTCTCATAGATTCTGTAGAAATGAAGATTTACCTGACAGAGGACAGGTTAACAAAACTTCAAAGTGCTTGCCGCACCCTTCATTCCATTCAACACCCGTCAGTGGCTCAATGCATGGAGGTAATCGGCTTAATGGTAGCGGCAATGGACATAGTACCATTTGCTCGCTTACACCTCAGACCACTGCAACTATGCATGCTAAGTCAGTGGAATGGGGATTACTCAGACTTGTCCCCTTCTCTGAATCTGGATCAAGAGACCAGAAATTCTCTTCTATGGTGGCTTTCTCGGCCACATCTGTCCAGGGGGATGCCATTCAGCAGACCAGACTGGACAATTGTAACAACAGACGCCAGCCTTCTAGGTTGGGGCGCCGTCTGGAATTCTCTGAAGGCTCAGGGACAATGGAGTCAGGAGGAGAGTCTCCTGCCAATAAACATTCTGGAATTGAGAGCAGTTCTCAATGCCCTCCTGGCTTGGCCCCAGTTGACAACTCGGAGGTTCATCAGGTTTCAGTCGGACAACATCACGACTGTAGCTTACATCAACCATCAGGGAGGGACAAGAAGCTCCCTAGCAATGATGGAAGTATCAAAGATAATTCGCTGGGCAGAGTCTCACTCCTGCCACCTGTCAGCAATCCACATCCCGGGAGTGGAGAACTGGGAGGCGGATTTCTTAAGTCGTTAGACTTTTCATCCGGGGGAGTGGGAACTTCATCCGGAGGTCTTTGCCCAAATACTTCGACGTTGGGGCAAACCAGAGATAGCTCTCATGGCGTCTCGACAGAACGCCAAGCTTCCTCGTTACGGGTCCAGATCCAGGGATCCAGGAGCAGTCCTAATAGATGCCCTGACAGCACCTTGGGACTTCAAGATGGCTTATGTGTTTCCACCCTTCCCGATGCTTCCTCGATTGATTGCCAGAATCAAACAGGAGAGAGCATCAGTGATTCTAATAGCGCCTGCGTGGCCACGCAGGACTTGGTATGCAGACCTGGTGGACATGTCATCCTGTCCACCTTGGTCTCTACCTCTGAAACAGGACCTCCTGATACAGGGCCCTTTCAAACATCAAAATCTAACTTCTCTGAAGCTGACTGCTTGGAAATTGAACGTTTGATTTTATCAAGACGTGGGTTTTCTGAGTCAGTTATTGACACCTTAATACAGGCTAGGAAGCCTGTTACCAGAAAGATTTACCATAAGATATGGCGTAAATACCTATATTGGTGTGAATCCAAAGGTTACTCTTGGAGTAAGGTTAGGATTCCTAGGATATTGTCTTTTCTACAAGAAGGTTTAGAAAAGGGTTTATCTGCTAGTTCATTAAAGGGACAGATCTCAGCTCTGTCCATTCTGTTACACAAACGTCTGTCAGAAGTGCCAGACGTTCAGGCTTTTTGTCAGGCTTTGGCCAGGATTAAGCCTGTGTTTAAAACTGTTGCTCCGCCATGGAGTTTAAACCTTGTTCTTAACGTTTTACAGGGTGTTCCGTTTGAACCCCTCCATTCCATTGATATAAAGTTGTTGTCTTGGAAAGTTCTATTTTTAATGGCTATTTCCTCGGCTCGAAGAGTCTCTGAGTTATCAGCCTTACATTGTGATTCTCCTTATTTGATTTTTCATTCGGATAAGGTAGTTCTGCGCACTAAACCTGGGTTCTTACCTAAGGTAGTCACTAACAGGAATATCAATCAAGAGATTGTTGTTCCTTCTTTGTGTCCAAATCCTTCTTCGAAGAAGGAACGTCTTCTGCACAATCTGGATGTAGTTCGTGCCCTAAAGTTTTACTTACAGGCAACTAAGGAATTTCGACAAACGTCTTCCCTGTTTGTCGTTTACTCTGGTCAGAGGAGAGGTCAAAAGGCTTCTGCTACCTCTCTTTCTTTCTGGCTTCGTAGCATAATTCGTTTAGCTTATGAGACTGCTGGACAGCAGCCTCCTGAAAGAATTACAGCTCATTCTACTAGAGCTGTGGCTTCCACTTGGGCCTTTAAGAATGAGGCCTCTGTTGAACAGATTTGCAAGGCTGCAACTTGGTCTTCGCTTCATACTTTTTCCAAATTTTACAAATTTGACACTTTTGCTTCCTCGGAGGCTATTTTTGGGAGAAAGGTTCTTCAGGCAGTGGTTCCTTCTGTATAAAGAGCCTGCCTATCCCTCCCGTCATCCGTGTACTTTTGCTTTGGTATTGGTATCCCAGAAGTAATGATGACCCGTGGACTGATCACACTTAACAGAAGAAAACATAATTTATGCTTACCTGATAAATTCCTTTCTTCTGTTGTGTGATCAGTCCACGGCCCGCCCTGTTTTTTAAGACAGGTAAATATTTTTTAAATTATACTCCAGTCACCACTACACCCTTGGTTTCTCCTTTCTCGTTGGTCCTTGGTCGAATGACTGGGAGTGACGTAGAGGGGAGGAGCTATATGCAGCTCTGCTGGGTGAATCCTCTTGCACTTCCTGTTGGGGAGGAGTAATATCCCAGAAGTAATGATGACCCGTGGACTGATCACACTACAGAAGAAAGGAATTTATCAGGTAAGCATAAATTATGTTTTTTGAAGACTGAGTACAAGTACCGATACTTTTTTAAAAATACTCGCCGATACCAATTACTGATACTTTTTTTAATGTCATGTTACAGTGTCCCAAGCACAATACAGACTAATGAATTAAGATAGCTTCTTTATAATTATGAAGAACTGTAACTCAAAAGATATTATGAAATAATAAAACCGTTTTATTTGCTTGTTGTCACAAAGTTCTAAAAACTCGAAGAAATTTCACATTCAAATATATTCATAATAACAATAATAAATAACATGTAATATCACAACCAACCAAAAGTGCAATGCAGTAAAAAATATACCAGTGCACTGTTTAAACATGGGGAACAACACTGGGCTAGCTTACATTTGACTGGTAAGCTTTACCAATGTTCATTGCATGTGCAACTCCATTAAAGTCTATTGAGTTGGAAATGTGAACAGAGCATTGGTAAAGCTTACCTATCAAATGTAATCTAAATCTAGTCCTATTATTGTAAGATGTGTGTTCATAGGATTTAACTAAATTTTTTCTATGAACACTCTTCCTGCAATTATATAAGCTAAGGATGTTCCTCAGAGTACAGTATGTTTTGAGCATAATTGTGCAAGAGAAGAACTAGTAGTATAACAGGCAATCTAGCAATTATAATAATTTTTGAAAAGTTAGTAGCAAGTTCTTTTTAAGGAACAGAAGCATCTCTGTATGTTCAGCTATACGTCTGTTTCTGCTATCAGTAATGTCTGATGCTAAGCTGAACAGTCTCATTTTCAGCACTACTGCATGGGGCAGAAAGATCATTTTGGGCCATTTTAGCCAGAGCTTGAAATCTCAGTTTATTAAAGGGACAGTATACACTCATTTTCATATAACTGCATGTAATAGACACTACTATAAAGAATAATATGCACAGATACTGATATAAAAATCCAGTATAAAACTGTTTAAAAACTTACTTAGAAGCTGTCACTTTGGCTCTGTTGAAAAGGTTGCTGGAAAGCCCACTGCAAGTGGCAAATAAGACACTCCCCCCCTCCCCCTTCTTTTGCATATGAAAAGACCCTTTACACAAACAGGAGCAAGCTGGAGTAGGTAGTCGAGCGTATTCACATAAAACTTTGGGGCTTGGTTAGGAGTCTGAAAATCAGAGCAATGTTATTTAAAAATAACCAAAACTATACATTAATTTAAAAAAACAAAACTTTATGGGCTATATAAATAGATTATCTACAAAACATTTATGCAAAGAAAAAATGAGTGTATAATGTCCCTTTAACTACCCAGTACTTCAGGGGTTTGTCTGAACAAGGTACAGTGATCTCTCTTACAATAATACAATACAACAGCAATTTGTATTGGAAGAACAGAAGTGAACCATTTTTAGTTGAGTCTCCACTACAGCTTAAAATGAAATGGCAACATGCAGTTTGAAAAAACTCCACAAGATACAGTATGGGTATGAAGTGCAGGTATCGGTTTAAGTATCGGTGCATTTGCATGAGTACAAGTACTCATGCAAATACTTGGTATCGGCACCGATACTAGTATCGGTATCAGTGCAACCCTACTTACAGTGAAATCCTCTCCTTGATTCTGATATGGCAACACCCTACAATGCAAAACAGACATCTGCTATATTACAGGGAGGTTCCAGCTTGCAAGCTTTGCACCTGTTTTGGTGCGCTGCACACTGAGTGCTGTTCTATTTGCGAGTGCTTTCTTTTTCTTTCTTAAAGGGACATAATACTCATATGCTAAATCACTTGAAACTGAAGCAGTATAACTGTAAAAAGCTGACAGGAAAATATTACCTGAGCATCTCTATGTAAAAAAGAAAGATATTTACCTCACAATCTCCTCAGCAGAGTAAGTTCTGTGTAAAAGGTTATACTCAGCTGTTACTCAGCTGCAGGTAAAAACAAAAATAAAAAAAATAATGAAGAAATGAACAGCAGCCAATCGGCATCAGCAGTGCTGAGGTCATGAACTCTTTTACTGTGATCTCATGAGATTTGACTTAACTCTCATGAGATTTCATAGTAAGCTGAATAGGTAAATATGAGAGTTCACGAGGCTCATCCCCTAAGCTGTCCCAGGACAGACATACTAATATGCTGCTTAGAAATCCTTTACAATGGGAGGTGGCTACTGAGAAACTTTTGAGGTAAAATATCTTTCTTTTTTACATAGAGATGTTCAGGTGATATTTTCTAGTCGGCTTTTTACAGCTATGCTGCATCACTTTCAAGTGTTTAAACATTTGGGTATTATGGCCCTTTAAGACACGGTGAGTCCACGGATCGTCATCAATTACTGTTGGGAATATCACTCCTGGCCAGCAGGAGAAGGCAAAGAGCACCACAGCAAAGCTGTTAAGTATAACTTCCCTTCCCACAAACCCCAGTCATTCTCTTTGCCTGCGGTGCAAATGGGTGGTGACGTTTTCGGTGTCTAAGTTTTCTCCAATCAAGATTTTATTATTTTAAAGCAGAGTAGGTTTGCTCTGATCTTTCCTGGGGTCTAGCGGTAGCCCACGTCAGTCTCTACTGTAGGGCAGTGGTGGCTTTTAAGCAATTGGGAACTTGTGAGGTACAATCCTCACTGCCCTTTCTCAAACAGTTTTGCTGCCCTAATCAGAAAGCCGTAATAAGCTTACTCGGTTCTTTCCTTTCTACAGGTCCATGTGAGGAATGACATCCTCTCAAACCAGGTGAGCTGGTTTCCTCTCACAATCCAGTAGGATTTTCTTTGCAAGACATTGCTACCCAGGTATCCTCTGTAGTTTCTGAGCCGCTGTCTGCTTTTCCCTTCAGGGAAAGCGCAAGAGGAAATTTTAAAGAATCAGTGAGTAAGGTTTCTGATCAGGCTGTGGCTAGCCAGGGTGCCCCTTCTAAAAAATCTGAGGAGGAAGACACTTCGGTAGTGTCTGAGGGTGAAATCTCAGACATTATAATCCCTTCTTCTGATGCTGAAGTTGTATCCTTTAGATTTAAGCTGGAACACCTCCGTCTGTTAAAGGGACACTGAACACAAATTTTTTTCTTTTGTGATTCAGATAGAGCATGCAATTTTAAGCAACTTTCTAATTCACTCCTATTATCAAATTGTCTTCATTCTCTTGGTATCTTTATTTGAAATGCAAAAATGTAAGTTTAGATGCTGGCCAATTTTTGGTGAACAAACTGGGTTGTCCTTGCTGATTGGTGGATAAATTCATCCACCAATAAAAAAGTGCTATCCCGAGTTCTAAACCCAAAAAAAAGCTTAGATGCCTTTATCAAATAAAGATAGCAAGATAACGGAGAAAATTGATAATAGGAGTAAATTAGAAAGTTGCTTAAAAGGATCCTATGGATAAGAAGTTGGAGGCCTTACTAAAGAAAATGTATGTTCACCAGGGCCTCCAATGGCAGCCTGCGGTGTGCAATGCCACTGTCACCAGTGTGGCAGCCTACTGGTTTGATGCCTTGTCTGATTCTATTCAGACAGATACTCCTCTTGAGGAGATCCAGGACAGGATTAAGGCTCTTAAGTTAGCCAATTCATTTATCACAGATGCTTCCTTACAAGTCATTAAGTTGGGAGCAAAAATGTCTGGTTTTGCTATACTGGCTCGTAGAGCCTTATGGTTGAAATCCTGGTCTGCGGATGTTTCATCTAAGTCCAAGCTCTTGGCGATCCCCTACAAGGGTAAGACCTTGTTTAGGCCTGGCTTGGCTGAAGTTATTTCAGATATTATGAGGAAAAGGGTCTTTCCTCCCACAGGATAAGAGGAATAAGCAGAAAGGAAGTCAGAGTAATTTTCGTTCCTTTTGAAACTTTAGAGGTAAGCCTTCCCCGGGAACGGATCAAGTATGGGGCAGCTCAAGCTTCGATACGAGATGTCCCGGATCCTTAGGCAGTGGACATATTATCTCTGGGATACAAGTTAGAATTCAAGACTTTTCCTCCCAGGGGCGGGTTCCTCCTCTCAAGATTATCTGTAGACCTGAGAAAAAGGCGTTCTTAAATTGTGTTCAGGATCTCTCCACTCTGGCAGTGATAGTTCCTGTTCCAAGGCAGGAACAGGGTCTGTGATTCTACTCCAATCTATTTGTGGTTCCCAAGAAAGAGGGAACTATCAGACCAATTCTAGACCTAAAATGTCTAAACAAGTTCCTCAGAGTACCGTTCATCAAGATGGAAACTATACGTTCCATTCTTCCTTTGGTCCAAGAGGGTCAGTTCATGACAACCTTAGAACATGAAGGTATGCATTCTTTAAGTCTAATTCACAAGGACCATCACAGGTTTCTGAGGTTCGCCTTCTTGGACAATCACTTTCAGTTTGTAGCTCTTCCGTTTGACCTTGCCACAGCTCCCAGAATTTTCTCAAAGGTTCTGGGGGCTCTACTAGCAGTGGTCCGGTCTCTGAGAATTGCAGTGGCGCCTTATCTGGACAACATTCTGGTTCAGGTGCTGTCTTTTCAACAAGCACACTCTCGTACAGAGATCTTTTCTTTGTTCCCACGGATGGAAGGTGAATCCAGGCAAAAGTTTGATGGTTCCAGCTACAAGGGTATGTTCTTAGGGACCATAGTAGATTCCATATCGATGAAGATATTTCTGACAGAGGTCAGAAATTCAAAGATTTTCGACTCTTGCCTTGCCCTTCAGTCCTCGCCTCGCCCTTCAGTCCTCGCCTCGGCCGTCAGTGGCTCAATGTATGGAGGTAATTGGTCTGATGGTAGCTTCCATGGACATCATACCGTTCGCTCGGTTCCATCTCAGAGCTCTGCAGTTATGCATGCTAAGACAATGTATTAACAGGGACTATGCGGATCTGTCTCCTCGAATAGATCTGGATCAGGTGACTAGAGACTCGCTTCTATGGTGTTTGTCTTAGGAACACCTCTCCCAGGGAACTTGCTTCCGCAGACCTTCCAGGGTGATTGTGACCACCGATGCCAGCCTGCTGGGCTGGGGAGCAGTCTGGGGCTTGTTGAAGTCTCAGGGTCTATGGACTCGGGAGGAGTCAGATCTCCCCATAAACATCCTAGAGCTGAGAGGGATCTTCAATGCTCGCCTGGCCTCAGTTAGCTTCAGCACGGTTTATCAGGTTTCAGTTGGAGAACATAACATCAGCGGCTTACAGACGGACCTTTCATCCCGGGGAGTGGGAACTCCATCCGGAGGTGTTTTCCAGTCTGATCCTCAAATGGCGGCGACCGGAGCTGGATCTCATGGCATCTCGGCAGAATGCCAAGCTCCCGAGGTACGATTTGAGGTCAAGGGATCCACAGGCGGTTCTGATAGATGCTCTGGCAGTCCTGTGGGATTTCAGTCTAGCATACCCATTTCCTTCCACGAGTTATTGCTCAGATCAAGCAGGAGAGAGGGCGTTGGTGATTCTTATAGTACTGGCATGGCCTTGCACGATCTGGTATGCAGACCCAGAGGAAATGTCATCTCTTCCACCTTGGACACTACCTCTGAAGAAGGACCTTCTACTTCAGGGTCCCTTCCTTCATCCAAATCTCAATTCTCTGAAGCTGACTGCTTGGAGATTTGAACGCCTTATTTTATCTAAGCGTGGTTTTTTCGAGGCAGTCCCAGAGGCAGAATTTTGTTTCACTTTCTGCGATGAGATTTTTTTTTAGTGAAAATTTTTCTGCAGGCCATTTTTAAATAAAATTTTAAATTAGGCAGTTACACTAAAGCACTCGTTCAATTGCAATGTGTTGGTTAACTAAAGAATAAAACAATTTTTAACGTTTTATAATATAGTGCAGTAGTTGAAAATTGCATCGCAAATTAGTTGCGGACAAACTAAATTAAAAAAAGTCTCTTGATCCAACATAGAAATGTAGTAATAAAAAGGTACAATGCTCATAAGAATGTCTTACATTCAGAACAAACAGCTTTGCAGACTAGGAAAGGCTAGGGGAGTGTTTGAAAAAAAGCCAGTTAATAATCAATGCACTGCTGCTTTACAGTGCTACTGCATATTTGTTAACTTCAAACATTTCTCTTGATGCACTGGAACACTTAAACAGTGCAGCCAGAAGACAGCTCTGTTTGAAGAGTAGAGCTGCAAAGTTAAAGCACTTATTCTTAACAGTTCCTGCATGGGCTCTGTTCTTTCTGCAGGCATGCTGCATTTTCTGCGATGACATCTCAGATCACTGTATGTTCTGCCTTGGGGGAGGCAGTCATTGAGACCTTCATCCAGGCTTGCAAGCCTGTGACAAGAAAGATTTACCATAAGATATGGCATAAATATCTGTATTGGTGTACTGTGAATCCAGAGGCCTAGGAGTAGAGTTAGGATTCCTAAGATTTTGTCTTTTCTCCAGGAGGGTCTGGAGAAGGGTTTGTCAGCAAGTACTCTGAAGGGTCAGATTTCTGCGTTGTCTATTTTGTTGCATAAGCGTCTCGCGGATGTGCCAGACGTGCAATCTTTTTGTCAGGCCTTGGTCAGAATCAGGCCTGTGTTTAAACCTATTACTCCTCCATAGAGTCTTAACCTTGTAAACGTTTTTTTACAGCAGGCCCCGTTTGAGCCTATGCATTCCTTAGATATTAAGAAGTTATCTTGGAAGGTTTTGTTTCTTGTTGACATTTCTTCTGCTCTGAGAGTCTCGGAACTCTCGGCGTTGCAGTGCGATTCTCCTTATCCTGTCTTTCATTCTGATGAGGTGGTTCTGCGTTCCAAGAGGGCTGTTTCTTCTTCCTGGGCCTTCAAAATTAAGCTTCTGTGGAACAGATTTGCAAGGCTGGAATTGGTCCTGTCTGCATACTTTTTTTTATAAATTTTATACATTTTGATACTTTGAAACCTTAGAAAAGATGCCTCAGCCGAGGCCAAAGGTTCTTCAAGCGGTGGTGCCTTCTGTTTAGGTTACCAGTTTTGTCCCTGCTTACCATCTGTGTCCTCTAGCTTGGGAATTGATGATCCGTGGACTCACCATGTCTTAAGAAAGAAAACAAAATTTATGCTTGCCTGATGAATTAATTTATTTCTTGACACCGTGACTCCATGGCCCGCCCTGTTTTTCACAGTTTTTTTCTTTGTCATATAAACCTCAGGTACCTCTGCACCTTGTTACTTCCTTTCTCTCCTTTCCTTTGGTCGAATGACTGGGTGGTTGTGATACCTAACAGCTTTGCTGTGGTGCTCTTTGCCTCCTCCTGCTGGCCAGGAGTGATATTCCCAACAGCCATTCCATTTTGCACCCCTGTATTTTTGTTCTTGAAAATACAAGTTTGCTTACTGTACCCCTTTCTTAGAGTTTATGCAATTGGCTAAGAACTTTGAAGATTTCCGAAGGAAATGGCAAAAAATGGATCACGAGTTGGGAAAAAGCAAAGAAATGCTCATGAAGGCTGAGACTGAGCGTAGTGCGCTAGAGGTGAAGTTAAAACATGCTCGTAATCAAGTGGATGTGGAGATAAAGAGAAGACAACGGGCAGAGGCAGACTGCGAGAAACTAGTAAGATGTAAACACATTTTTAAATTGTTTAGACCATGTATTTTGTCATATTTATTTATTTTATCTATGAATTTATTAGGAACGACAGATTCAGCTGATACGGGAGCTTCTGATGTGTGATACATCTGGTAGCATTCAGCTAAGTGAGCAGCAGAAAAATGCTTTAGCTTTTCTTAATAACCGGACTAACTTATCCAATGACTGCAATGGGACTAGAAGGTAAGATCTGCTACTCAAATATTCAGGTTCCATTAATGACTGCATGTCTAAGTTAAGATTATAGATTTATTATACAGTTGACTATCTAAACTAAAGCAGAGCTCAACAAATCTGTTAAATTTAGGAGCCAGAAGCTTTTGGACATCTCTATAAAAATCTAGGGTGACAAGGCCTAATTTTAAGGTATGATTGGCTTTCTGTAATAGGCACTACTATAATTAAGAATATAACAAGATATGCTAGGTGCAAAAATGAGCCAAGCTAATATCTATAAGAGGCGCCAAGTTGTACAGTAATGGGCAATGTCACTATAACCTATACATATAGGGTATAAAAATCCAATAATACCTATATGAAATAGTTTGTGTGACTATGCCTATATAAAATGTGTAATAAGGTATTAACAGAGTGATACGTCACAAGATGCAAATATGCACCACAGATACACAGTATAAGCAAACTGGTATAAAAACAAAAAAAGAATATAGAAACAAAACCAACATAAAATGGATGTAGTGATAGCAGATCAAATAGGTATATAAGTATTCGACGTGGGGTCAGAATGTAAAATATGAACTGCAGTCCACAAATTTAAAAAAATAAATTTTAAAAATAATAATAAACCCCCCTCGGTTTACAACGGTTAAATTTACAGTTTCAGAATAACAACCTTTTTTCCAGTCATGTGACTGCTATTGAGAAGCAGTGCATTGATTAAAATAGCCAGTAGGTGAAGCTGTCCCCTTGTGTTGCAGCAATGCCAAGCAAGCTGAAATTAATCAGTTTAACCAGACCTGAGCTATCAAGCAGATTTCAAAGGAACAAGATCTTCCGGTCTATAAATCAGTCCAGATTGGAATGCATAGAAAGAACTGTTAGCAGAAAAATGCAAGCGAAGTCTATATTGTGTGATTATTTTATTAGATTTATAATGCTGTTTAGCAAATGTTTTTATTAACTTAACTTAGTTTAATTATATATTCTGTGTTGTGTGATTATTTTATTAGGTTTATAATGCTGTTAAGCCTTTAAAGTCTTCATTTCAAAGCATTAAAAATAATGTATTAGGTGTTACTTATAACAATTTTAAGAGGGGCCTGGAACCCAACTCCCTTACTTCCCATTGACTTACATTATAAACTGGGTTTCAATTTACAACCATTCCTTCTGGAACCTAACCCTGGCGTAAACTGAGGGTATGTATGTATGTGAAAATACTCAATCCGATGACCAAGGAATTCCACACCTCCAGGCAGCTCCTCTAAAGTGTCACGCCAAAGCACAGGAAAGAAATTCTAAAATACAAAAGATAGAGGGCGCCACATAGTGCAAATCAGCTAGTAAAACCAGTCAGTTGTAATAAGACAAAGTCAATCCTAATCACATGATGAAAAGCACAAAAGTGCTAGACAGGCAGACCGGATCCAAAAAGTTGTCTGTTGGACGACTTTTTGGATCCGGTCTGCATGTCTAGCACTTTTGTGCTTTTCATTACGTGAGTAGGATTGACTTTGTCTTATTACAACTGTCTGGTTTTAACTGGTCGCTACCATCTTAGGTACTGGCAGACAGTCTGCATGTATGCAGTTTTAAGGTGTGTGTTTTTGTTTTTCCCTTCCTTCCCACTGGGGAAATAACTGTGTGACATAATACCTACATCCATTTGTTAGGCATTTCACCCCTATAATATACTATTATTTGTAGGAGCCAGACGAGAGTGTTAGACCTATGCAGATATTCTAGCAAGCATGGTACCCTGGTACTTTGAATTTATAAGCTGTGGTGTGACAGTTATTCAAAATCTAGGATCCTTTTTTATTTTTTTATTTTAATGTGTAATAATACTGTATAATTTACTTTTAAATATACATTTCTCCAACATAGGTGTGTCCGGTCCACGGCGTCATCCTTACTTGTGGGATATTCTCTTCCCCAACAGGAAATGGCAAAGAGCCCAGCAAAGCTGGTCACATGATCCCTCCTAGGCTCCGCCTACCCCAGTCATTCTCTTTGCCGTTGTACAGGCAACATCTCCACGGAGATGGCTTAGAGTTTTTTAGTGTTTAACTGTAGTTTTTATTATTCAATCAAGAGTTTGTTATTTTGAAATAGTGCTGGTATGTACTATTTACTCAGAAACAGAAAAGAGATGAAGATTTCTGTTTGTATGAGGAAAATGATTTTAGCAACCGTCACTAAAATCCATGGCTGTTCCACACAGGACTGTTGAGAGCAATTAACTTCAGTTGGGGGAACAGTGTGCAGTCTCTTGCTGCTTGAGGTATGACACATTCTAACAAGACGATGTAATGCTGGAAGCTGTCATTTTCCCTATGGGATCCGGTAAGCCATGTTTATTCAGCAAGTAAATAAGGGCTTCACAAGGGCTTATTAAGACTGTAGACTTTTTCTGGGCTAAATCGATTCATTATTAACACATATTTAGCCTTGAGGAATCATTTTATCTGGGTATTTTGATATAATAATATCGGCAGGCACTGTATTAGACACCTTATTCTTTAGGGGCTTTCCCAAAGCATAAGCAGAGCCTCATTTTCGCGCCGGTGTTGCGCACTTGTTTTTGAGAGGCATGGCATGCAGTCGCATGTGAGAGGAGCTCTGATACTTAGAAAAGACTTTCTGAAGGCGTCATTTGGTATCGTATTCCCCTTTGGGCTTGGTTGGGTCTCAGCAAAGCAGATACCAGGGACTGTAAAGGGGTTAAAGTTCAAAACGGCTCCGGTTCCGTTATTTTAAGGGTTAAAGCTTCCAAATTTGGTGTGCAATACTTTTAAGGCTTTAAGACACTGTGGTGAAAATTTGGTGAATTTTGAACAATTCCTTCATGTTTTTTCGCAATTGCAGTAATAAAGTGTGTTCAGTTTAAAATTTAAAGTGACAGTAACGGTTTTATTTTAAAACGTTTTTTGTACTTTGTTATCAAGTTTATGCCTGTTTAACATGTCTGAACTTCCAGATAGACTGTGTTCTGAATGTGGGGAAGCCAGAATTCCTATTCATTTAAATAAATGTGATTTATGTGATAATGACAATGATGCGCAAGATGATTCCTCAAGTGAGGGGAGTAAGCATGGTACTGCATCATTCCCTCCTTCGTCTACACGAGTCTTGCCCACTCAGGAGGCCCCTAGTACATCTAGCGCGCCAATACTCCTTACTATGCAACAATTAACGGCTGTAATGGATAATTCTGTCAAAAACATTTTAGCCAAAATGAACACTTATCAGCGTAAGCGCGGCTGCTCTGTTTTAGATACTGAAGAGCATGACGACGCTGATAATATTTCCGAAGGGCCCCTAACCCAGTCTGATGGGGCCAGGGAGGTTTTGTCTGAGGGAGAAATTACTGATTCAGGGAACATTTCTCAACAGGCTGAACCTGATGTGATTGCATTTAAATTTAAGTTGGAACATCTCCGCATTCTGCTTAAGGAGGTATTATCCACTTTGGATGATTGTGACAAGTTGGTCATCCCAGAGAAACTATGTAAAATGGACAAGTTCCTAGAGGTGCCGGGGCTCCCAGAAGCTTTTCCTATACCCAAGCGGGTGGCGGACATTGTTAACAAGGAATGGGAAAGGCCCGGTATTCCTTTCGTCCCTCCCCCCATATTTAAAAAATTGTTTCCTATGGTCGACCCCAGAAAGGACTTATGGCAGACAGTCCCCAAGGTCGAGGGAGCG
The DNA here is from genome assembly GCF_027579735.1 of Bombina bombina. Taxonomy (NCBI): domain Eukaryota; kingdom Metazoa; phylum Chordata; class Amphibia; order Anura; family Bombinatoridae; genus Bombina; species Bombina bombina. The sequence continues at coordinate 1,070,521,642 of NC_069501.1, read as the reverse complement.
GTTTCCACTTTAAACAAATGCACCACTATACCCATAGAGGATAGTTGTGCTTTCAAAGATCCTATGGATAAAAAATTAGAAGGTTTGCTTAAAAAGATGTTTGTTCAGCAAGGTTACCTTCTACAACCAATTTCATGCATTGTCCCTGTCGCTACAGCCGCATGTTTCTGGTTCGATGATCTGATAAAGGCGGTCGATAGTGAGTCTCCTCCTTTTGAGGAGATTATGGACAGAATCAATGCTCTCAAATTGGCTAATTCTTTCACCCTAGACGCCACTTTGCAATTGGCTAGGTTAGCGGCTAAGAATTCTGGGTTTGCTATTGTGGCGCGCAGAGCGCTTTGGTTGAAATCTTGGTCGGCTGATGCGTCTTCCAAGAACAAGCTACTTAACATTCCTTTCAAGGGGAAAACGCTGTTTGGCCCTGACTTGAAAGAGATTATCTCTGATATCACTGGGGGTAAGGGCCACGCCCTTCCTCAGGATCGGCCTTTCAAGGCAAAAAATAAACCTAATTTTCGTCCCTTTCGTAGAAACGGACCAGCCCAAGGTGCTACGTCCTCTAAGCAAGAGGGTAATACTTCTCAAGCCAAGCCAGCTTGGAGACCAATGCAAGGCTGGAACAAGGGAAAGCAGGCCAAGAAACCTGCCACTGCTACCAAGACAGCATGAAATGTTGGCCCCCGATCCGGGACCGGATCTGGTGGGGGGCAGACTCTCTCTCTTCGCTCAGGCTTGGGCAAGAGATGTTCTGGATCCTTGGGCGCTAGAAATAGTCTCCCAAGGTTATCTTCTGGAATTCAAGGGACTTCCCCCAAGGGGGAGGTTCCACAGGTCTCAGTTGTCTTCAGACCACATAAAAAGACAGGCATTCTTACATTGTGTAGAAGACCTGTTAAAAATGGGAGTGATTCATCCTGTTCCATTAAGAGAACAAGGGATGGGGTTCTACTCCAATCTGTTCATAGTTCCCAAAAAAGAGGGAACGTTCAGACCAATCTTAGATCTCAAGATCTTAAACAAGTTTCTCAAGGTTCCATCGTTCAAGATGGAAACCATTCGAACTATTCTTCCTTCCATCCAGGAAGGTCAATTCATGACCACGGTGGATTTAAAGGATGCGTATCTACATATTCCTATCCACAAGGAACATCATCGGTTCCTAAGGTTCGCATTCCTGGACAAACATTACCAGTTCGTGGCGCTTCCTTTCGGATTAGCCACTGCTCCAAGGATTTTCACAAAAGTACTAGGGTCCCTTCTAGCTGTGCTAAGACCAAGGGGCATTGCTGTAGTACCTTACTTGGACGACATTCTGATTCAAGCGTCGTCCCTTCCTCAAGCAAAGGCTCACACGGACATTGTCCTGGCCTTTCTCAGATCTCACGGATGGAAAGTGAACGTGGAAAAGAGTTCTCTATCCCCGTCAACAAGGGTTCCCTTCTTGGGAACAATAATAGACTCCTTAGAAATGAGGATTTTTCTGACAGAGGCCAGAAAAACAAAACTTCTAGACTCTTGTCGGATACTTCATTCCGTTCCTCTTCCTTCCATAGCTCAGTGCATGGAAGTGATCGGGTTGATGGTAGCGGCAATGGACATAGTTCCTTTTGCGCGCATTCATCTAAGACCATTACAACTGTGCATGCTCAGTCAGTGGAATGGGGACTATACAGACTTGTCTCCGAAGATACAAGTAAATCAGAGGACCAGAGACTCACTCCGTTGGTGGCTGTCCCTGGACAACCTGTCACAAGGGATGACATTCCGCAGACCAGAGTGGGTCATTGTCACGACCGACGCCAGTCTGATGGGCTGGGGCGCGGTCTGGGGAGCCCTGAAAGCTCAGGGTCTTTGGTCTCGGGAAGAATCTCTTCTACCGATAAATATTCTGGAACTGAGAGCGATATTCAATGCTCTCAAGGCTTGGCCTCAGCTAGCGAGGGCCAAGTTCATACGGTTTCAATCAGACAACATGACAACTGTTGCGTACATCAACCATCAGGGGGGAACAAGGAGTTCCCTAGCGATGGAAGAAGTGACCAAAATCATTCTATGGGCGGAGTCTCACTCCTGCCACCTGTCTGCTATCCACATCCCAGGAGTGGAAAATTGGGAAGCGGATTTTCTGAGTCGTCAGACATTGCATCCGGGGGAGTGGGAACTCCATCCGGAAATCTTTGCCCAAGTCACTCAGCTGTGGGGCATTCCAGACATGGATCTGATGGCCTCTCGTCAGAACTTCAAAGTTCCTTGCTACGGGTCCAGATCCAGGGATCCCAAGGCGGCTCTAGTGGATGCACTAGTAGCACCTTGGACCTTCAAACTAGCTTATGTGTTCCCGCCGTTTCCTCTCATCCCCAGGCTGGTAGCCAGGATCAATCAGGAGAGGGCGTCGGTGATCTTGATAGCTCCTGCGTGGCCACGCAGGACTTGGTATGCAGATCTGGTGAATATGTCATCGGCTCCACCTTGGAAGCTACCTTTGAGACGAGACCTGCTTGTTCAGGGTCCGTTCGAACATCCGAATCTGGTTTCACTCCAGCTGACTGCTTGGAGATTGAACGCTTGATTTTATCGAAACGAGGGTTCTCAGATTCTGTTATCGATACTCTTGTTCAGGCCAGAAAGCCTGTAACTAGAAAGATTTACCACAAAATTTGGAAAAAATATATCTGTTGGTGTGAATCTAAAGGATTCCCTTGGGACAAGGTTAAGATTCCTAGGATTCTATCCTTCCTTCAAGAAGGATTGGAAAAGGGATTATCTGCAAGTTCCCTGAAGGGACAGATTTCTGCCTTGTCGGTGTTACTTCACAAAAAACTGGCTGCTGTGCCAGATGTTCAAGCCTTTGTTCAGGCTCTGGTTAGAATCAAGCCTGTTTACAAACCTTTGACTCCTCCTTGGAGTCTCAATTTAGTTCTTTCAGTTCTTCAGGGGGTTCCGTTTGAACCCTTGCATTCCGTTGATATTAAGTTATTATCTTGGAAAGTTTTGTTTTTAGTTGCAATTTCTTCTGCCAGAAGAGTTTCAGAATTATCTGCTCTGCAGTGTTCTCCTCCTTATCTGGTGTTCCATGCAGATAAGGTGGTTTTACGTACTAAACCTGGTTTTCTTCCAAAAGTTGTTTCTAACAAAAACATTAACCAGGAGATTATCGTACCTTCTCTGTGTCCGAAACCAGTTTCAAAGAAGGAACGTTTGTTGCACAATTTGGATGTTGTTCGCGCTCTAAAATTCTATTTGGATGCTACAAAGGATTTTAGACAAACATCTTCCTTGTTTGTTGTTTATTCCGGTAAAAGGAGAGGTCAAAAAGCAACTTCTACCTCTCTCTCTTTTTGGATTAAAAGCATCATCAGATTGGCTTACGAGACTGCCGGACGGCAGCCTCCCGAAAGAATCACAGCTCATTCCACTAGGGCTGTGGCTTCCACTTGGGCCTTCAAGAACGAGGCTTCTGTTGATCAGATATGTAGGGCAGCGACTTGGTCTTCACTGCACACTTTTACCAAATTTTACAAGTTTGATACTTTTGCTTCTTCTGAGGCTATTTTTGGGAGAAAGGTTTTGCAAGCCGTGGTGCCTTCCATTTAGGTGACCTGATTTGCTCCCTCCCTTCATCCGTGTCCTAAAGCTTTGGTATTGGTTCCCACAAGTAAGGATGACGCCGTGGACCGGACACACCTATGTTGGAGAAAACAGAATTTATGTTTACCTGATAAATTACTTTCTCCAACGGTGTGTCCGGTCCACGGCCCGCCCTGGTTTTTTTAATCAGGTCTGATAATTTATTTTCTTTAACTACAGTCACCACGGTACCATATGGTTTCTCCTATGCAAATATTCCTCCTTAACGTCGGTCGAATGACTGGGGTAGGCGGAGCCTAGGAGGGATCATGTGACCAGCTTTGCTGGGCTCTTTGCCATTTCCTGTTGGGGAAGAGAATATCCCACAAGTAAGGATGACGCCGTGGACCGGACACACCGTTGGAGAAAGTAATTTATCAGGTAAACATAAATTCTGTTATTTCCCCCTTTAGATTGTCTACAATTGATGAATCTGCATCTATCCTCTCAGATATCAGCTTCGACAAGACTGAAGACTCCTTGGTAATCTGTTTGTTCATCTCTTATAGCCAAGCAACCTGAATTATAGCACATTACAATATTTTTTTTTTAAATATTAAAGGAACAGTAAACATGTAATTAAGGGCAACCTGTCTTGCTATAAAATTAACATCAGCCAAATCTAAGAATGTTTAAAACTAACGTTTTTCTTTTTAAAGACACGATGAGTCCACGAATCATCTTCTTTACTTATGGGATATTCACCTCCTGGTCAGCAGGAGGAGGCAAAGAGCACCACAACAGAGCTGTTAAATAGCTCCTCCCTTCCCTCCCACTCCAGTCATTCTCTTTGCCTACGTTAGTGATAGAAGAGGTAAAGTGAGGTGTTAGATTAGATTCTTCAATCAAGAGTTTATTATTTTTAAAGTAGTGCAAGATTGTGCTGCTTTGTTCTAGGGTGTAGCCGTAGTCCATATCAGTCTCTACAGTAGAGCTTTTGGTGACTTTAAAGCAATGGGAACTGGTGGGACATAATTCTCACTGCGCCTCCCATACATGGTTTGCTGCCCTGCTTGTCAAAGTCTGAGGGAAGAGAAAAACTCTGTACTTTTTATTTCCACAGGCCAATTTGGAGAAAATGAGGATCTCGCAAGCCAGGTGGGCTGCCTTACTGCCAGGCAGCAATTTAAGGTAAGTGCTGATTTTTATTTCTGGGGATACGCTCACGGAAAGATTGGCCCTTTTCTATATTAAGGGACACTAGGAGGGAGGACATGTTGTTGGGCAGTTATTGCAGGCACTGGAAGGACATGGAGAAGTGGCTCTAACTTAATACTAGCATCTAACAACAGCTTTATTTTACACTAACAAGCCGTCTGGAGGGCTAGTTTTATTCCTCATGATCAACCGCATGTAAGGTGTGTCGCATGATAGATGTAATTTTTACTCCCCTGGATGTTATATTTATGCATCACTGTCGAGAGGTTTGTTTATTTATTAAAGAATAAAAATACCAAATATCACAAAAAGAAAAATGTGAAATAAATGTGATAACACAAACGTATAACAGTGAAGCAATACATAGTTTGTATAAGGATATGTATATTCTTCCTAGGAGTCTTCGGCCTTCCGATGTTTCTTTGTGTTCTCAAAGAAAAGAAAACAAGATATGCAATGTAGTGTAGCTCTTAACACCATCTAGAAAATATGATACACTTGTTCACAAATGGTTACTCTCATGGGTTGGAGCTATTTCCCTGAGCTTGTTTGTTTATTGTTGGGATGGGCACTAGTTCTCCTGGCGGCTCCATTTTTACAATTTGGCCTCCCGGGAGGTTTAGCTTGTTACGCCCACGGTGGGCGGAGCTATGATGCGCGACATGTTTGTGCGCCATTATTTTCCAATTCTGCTGCAGTGTTAGAAGCAGTGCGTTTTAAGTACACGGCAGGGAAGCAGTGTGTTTTTAATGTGGACACGCTAGAAGGATGTTTTTATTTGTAGTCTGGTTCCCTGTTTTTGGTTTGGGACAGGCAGAGTCCTCTGCAAATTTAGCTGAGGTCTGGGATTTTTCGGATTTTCCTGGGCAAAAATAAAGCAGTGTGTTTTAAGGTTTAAAGACACAGACCCATATTATCTTAATTAGTCAGACTACTTAAGTCGTTCCAAGAATCCTACTCCATTTTTGTTATCATATTCATTGTTAAATGGGTTAATTAAAATAACATTAGGATGTTATATTTGTTATTTAAAAGAGACAGTTACTCTTATTATAATGTTCCATTTTATTAATTAAAATGTGAATAAGGTTGTCACACTTTATGCCCTTAACCCTATGTATATCCAATGTTAATGGATTAATTTAAAACATTAGGGCTTTTGCTTTGTTATTTCAAACAGTGAATAAGGTTGTTACATACTCTGTCCTTAACCCTCAGTATATCCAGTGTTTGGATTAATTTAAAACATTAGGACGTTTTCCTTTGTTATTTAAAGACATAGTACCTATGGTTATGGTGTTTAAGTTTATGGATTACAATGTGAATAAGGATGTTTTTACATTTATGCCCTTTTTACTGTTGCAAACACTTTTCTGCCTCATATGTGAGTACAGTTTGCAAATCAGAGATAAGCCTTTTATTAGAGCCAACATTGTCTTGAATGTTGCAAGAAGCATTCGGACAAGGTTTAATACTCGCAGCCTTCTCCTCAAGGCTATTCTTCCAGTGCCCTGCGTTTCTTCCATGACTCCCCCTGGAGTTATTTTGCAAGACATCATTTCCCGCTGGTGCGAAGCGAGTTCGTTGTCGGCATTTCCCATGTTGCAGGGAGAGCGCAAGAGGAAAAACAAACATTCAGTGAGTGAGGTTTGTCAGTTGTTGCTATCTCTGAAGGTACCCCCCAGATACCTGAGGAAGTGGATACTGCGGTAGCATCCGAGGGTAAAATTTCAGTTTTGACGGTATGATTCCCCCTACTGATAATGAAGTAGTCTTCAGATTTAAGCTAGGTTACCTCTGGCTAGTACTTAAAAGGTTTTAGCTTCTCTACAACGACTTCACGGTCGCTGCTAATTCTATGTGGTACCACGAGCTCTTGAGTTCATGACTAAGGAATGGAAGAACGGGCACCCCTTTTTTTCCTGCATTTCCTATATTGAAAGAGAGGTTCCTTATCGGACTTCTCAAGGAGTCTTGCCAGTCTGTACTTCCCGTGGAAGGGACAAGTTCCACGCTAGACAGGTGGTCTTCTATTCCCATAGTGGATAGTTGTTTCCTTACACGACCCCATGGTGGGGTTACCCTGGAGGGCATCCTAGGTTTGGTATTGCTACCTTGGGCGGCAGCAGTCTAGTTCATGCTTTGTCTGGATCTATTCGGACAGACTGTCCGCATGATGCAATCTAGAATAGGTAAGTTAAGTGGCCAACTCCTTTTTCTTACAGTTCTTCCCGTCAGGTGTTATGCAGAGAACTAAGTTTTCTGGCTTACTATATTAGTTCACAGATCCTATGGTTAAGATCCTGGTCTGAGGATGCGTCATCTAGCCTAGCTTTTTGGCGATTCTTTGTTTTGGACCAGGTTTGTTAGAGAGGAAGTTAGAGCCATTCCTTCCTCTAGTTAAGATTTTTTTATTTTGTTCATTTCAAAGATCAAAGGAATCCTATTTCTGCTTTTGAGCAGGAGGGAACTTTCAACTTTCTAGATTATCTAAAGCAAGATAGAAGAAAGGTGTTCTTTCTCTGGGTAGGAGGTCATTCCTTCATGGGAAGTTCCTGTTCCCATTCAGGATCAGGATATTTGATTTTATTCAAGCTGGGGTTCCCAAGAAAGAGGGAACCTTCTAGTCTCTTACATCTCAAGAGTCTAAACAAGTTTTTCCGGGTACCGTCCTTTAGGATGGAAGCTTCTTGTTCCATTCTCCCTTTGATCCTAGTTGGTCAATTTATGAGAGGACGCGTACCTACATGTTCTCAGGGATCATCTCAAGTTCGTGGTTTTTTCTTTAGGTCTTGCCACAGCTCCCAGAATTTCAAAAAGCTTCAGTTGCGGGGCATTGCAATGACGCCCTTTCTGGATGATGTCTCAGTCCAGGCGCCATACTTTCAACAAGCAAGATTCCACAGGGACATTGTGTTCCTTCCTGCGATCTCACGGGGGGGAGGTAAATTTGGGAAAATATTTTCTTAGTCCCAAATGCAAGGGTCACATTTTTTTGGGGGGGGGGGGGGGAATCATAATGGATTCCCTATCAATGAAGATTTTTCTGACACAAGTCGTAAATTCAGAAATTTAATCAGTGGCTCAATGCATCGAGGTAATTGGACTGATGGTGTCCATCCCATTTGCTCGATTTTATCTCAGACCTTTGCAGTTAACCATGCTCAGGCGATGGAATGGAGATTGTTCATACTTGTCTGGACGAATAACTCTGGACCAGGAGACAAGGGTACCTTTTCAGTGGTGGTTGTCTTTGGATCATTTCTTCCAGGGAACGTGCCTTCGCAGGCCATCTTAGGTAATTGTGATAAGACGCCAGCTTTCTGGGGAGCAGTCTGGGATTCTCAAGGCTCAGGGAGTTTGGAGTCAGTTTGTCTTCCTGTAAACATTCTAGAGCTGAAGGCAATTTTCAATGACCTTCTGGCCTGGTCCCAGTTAACCTCACTCCGGTTTATCAGGTTCCAGTCGGACGACATAACTTCTCTGGCTTTCATCAATCATCAGGTTCTTTAGCGATGACAGTGGTATCTGAAGTACTCCAGTGGGCGGAAGCCCACTTTTGTTGCCTGTCGGCGATTCACATCCCAGGTGTGAACAACTGGGAGGCGGATTTCCTGAGCAGACAGACCTTTCGTCCGGGGGAGTGAGAACTCCATCCGGATTTGTTCTCCAATCTGATTCTCAAGTGAGGTCAGCCGGAATTGGATCTCATGTCATTCGCCGCCTGCCCGGCACTCACTGCCTCTCATTCTCTGTAGCGCACAGCATGGATGAGAGGCAGTGAGTGCCGGGTATGAACAGCTAGAGAGCTGAAATTGCCATATGCGTTTCACTGAATGAAGCGAGACACAGGAGCGCGCAGGGACGAGAGGAAAGGATCCTGTACGAGTGAGAGCTTTTAGGAGACGTCAGAGAAGGAGGGGTCAGGCGGTCATTTCAAAACAGCCAGATGAGATCTAGTAAGTGTATTTTCTGCCAAAGTTTATTTAGATGAAAATTGGGCTACAGTTTACTGTAAAGATCGTTAATTAACTAATCTAAATAAGTTACAGTAGTTTTTGGGTTGACTGTCCCTTTAAAGTCACAGTCATGGTTTTTGTTCTGTTATCAAATTTTTGAAGATTGAATAATTTGATTAATTTGTCTTGTTTTATTGAACACATCATTTCTAAATAGTAGATAAAAATAAAAAAAAATTGTAGCTAAATTTAAAGAATTTTTTTTTTTTTATTACTTTGTTTTTTCTTATTGTGTTCAGTATGGACTTAGGAGCCATAGAAAATGTTACTTGCTCCATGTGTTTGGATGCAAATGTGGAATCACCAATCCCTTTCTGTCCCTCATGTATTGAGAGGGCTTTAAGTTATAGGGATAAGATTTTTCATGAGCAAAATTTCTCTAAGGCGGATGCTTCTCAGGAGTCTGAGTCAGAGTATGCTGCAGCTTTCTCCCCAAGCGTCCCAATCTTTAACGACCGCCCAAGCAGTGCCCTGTACTTCTGCTTTAGCGCCTGCTGCAGTTACCTTAAAAGACATAGCTGCACTTATGTTTTCTAAAATTTCTGATGCGTAGTCTGCTTTTCCTATGTTTCAAGGCAAGCGTAAGAGGAAAGACAACCATGTTGTCAGTGAGGTTTCTGATGCTATGGTGGCAATCTCGGAGGTACCCTCTCAGGGAACTGAGATGGAGGGTATTGAGGTTCTATCAGAAGGCGACATTTCAGGCTCTGAAAGTTCATTACCTCTGACTCAGAGGTTGTATCTTTCAGGTTTAAACTAGAACACCTCTGCCTGTTACTCAGGGAGGTTTTGGTCACTTTAGACGACTGTAATTCTACAGTAGTGGTCGCTCCTGCGAAGTTGAGTAAATTGGATAGATATTTTGAAGTTCCCTCTTACTCAGACGTTTTTCCGATGCCAAAGCGAGCTTTGGAGATTGTTTCCAAGGAATGGGAGAGACCAGGTATTTCCTTCTCTCCGTCCCCCATTTTCAAAAAGATGTTCCCTGTAGCCGACACTGTCAGGGAAACTTGGCAGACGGTCCCTAAGGTGGAAGGGGCCATTTCCACCTTAGCCAAGCGAACTAGTGTTCTCATTGAGGATATTTGTGCTTTTAAAGACCCCATGGACAAGAAGTTGGAGGGTCTACTTAAGAAAATTTTTGTTCACCAGGGTCTGCTATTGCAGCCGGCTGCGTGCATTGCTACTGTCACTAGTGCAGCAGCTTATTGGTTTGATGCTTTTCTCAGAGTCTCTTAATACTGAGACTTCTTTAGAGGAGATCCAAGATGGGATTAAAGCTCTGAAGTTAGCCAATGCTTTTATTACGGATGCTTCTTTGCAAATTACAAAATTGGCAGCTAAGAGTTCAGGGTTCTCTATCTTAGCCCGCAGAGCCTTATGGTTGAAACCTTGGTCTGCGGACGTGTCATCCAAGTCTAAACTTCTAGCAATTCCTTACAAGGGGAATACCTTGTTTGGACCTGGCCTGAAGGAAATTATTTCTGATATCACGGGAGGTAAGGGTCATTTCCTTTCTCAGGATAAGAGAAGTAAACAAAAAGGACAAAGTAATTTTCGTTCCTTTCGAAATTTCAAGGGAAATGTATTTATTTTCCTCCTCTAAACAGGAGGGGAACTATTCGCAATCTAAGTCTACTTGGAGACCCAACCCGTCTTGGAACAAGGGTAAACAGTCCAAGAAGCCTGCTGCTGAATCCAAAACAGCATGAAGGGCATGCCCCCGATCCGGGACCGGATCTGGTAGGGGGCAGACTTTCCTTCTTTGTTCAGGCTTGGGTTTGGGACGTTCAGGATCCCTGGGCAGTAGAAATAGTGTCTCAGGGATACAAACTGGAGTTCAAACATTTTCCTCCCAGAGGAAGTTTTCTTCTTTCAAGATTATCTGCAAACAAGATAAAAGAAGAGGCGTTCTTACATTGTGTAAGAGACCTCTCCTCCTTGGGAGTGATTGTTCCTGTTCCTGTACAGGGGCAGGGTTTTTATTCTAATCTGTTTGTGGTTCCCAAAAAGGAGGGAACCTTCAGACCTATCTTAGACCTCAAGAGTCTAAACAAGTTTCTCAGAGTTCCGTCATTCAAGATGAAAACTATTCGTACAATTCTTCCATTGATCCAGGAGGGTAAATTTATGTCGACAGTGGATTTAAAGGATGCATATCTACATGTTCCTATCCACAGATATCATCACAGGTTTCTGAGGTTTGCCTTTCTGGACATACACTTTCAGTTCGTGGCTCTTCCTTTCGGCCTGGCCATGGCACCCAGAATTTTCACAAAGGTTCTGGGGTCTCTGCTGGTGGTTCTAAGACCGCGGGGTATTGCGGTGGCACCTTATCTGGACGATATTCTAATCCAGGCCCCATCTTGTCAACAAGCAAGATCTCATGCCGACATTGTGCTATCCTTCCTAAGAACTCACAGGTGGAATGTAAATCTGGAAAAGAGTTCCTTAATCCCAAAAACAAGGGTGACCTTCTTGGGAACTCTAATCAATTCTATATCCATGAGAATTTTTCTGACAGAGGTCCGGAAATCAAAGATTCTGGATACCTGTCAAGCCCTTCAGTCCACTCCTCAGCCGTCAGTGGCTCAGTGCATGGAGGTAATCGGACTGATGGTGGCGGCAATGGACATCATCCCGTTTGCTCGGTTCCACCTCAGGCCTCTGCAGTTAGACATGCTCAGGCAGTGGAACTGAGATTATCCAGTCTTGTCTCCTCGAATAACCCTGGATCAGGAGACAAGGGATTCTCTTCAATGGTGGTTGTCTCCGGATCATCTATCACAGGGAACCTGCTTTCGCAGACTGTCCTGGGTAATTGTGTCAACAGACGCCAGCCTTCTAGGGTGGGGAGCTGTCTGGGGTTCCCTAAAGGCTCAGGGAGTATGGACTCAGTCTGTTCTTCCCATAAACATCCTGTAACTAAGAACGATCTTCAATGCTCTTCTGGCCTGGCCTCAGTTGGCTTTGGCCCAGTTCATCAGATTCCTGTCGGACAACATAATGACAGTGGCTTACATCAATCATCAGGGAGGAACGAGGAGTTCCTTAGCGATGACGGAGATAGCCAAGATAATCCGGTGGGCGTAGGCCCATTCTTGCCATCTGTCAGCGATCCACATCCCAGGGGTGGACAACTGGGAGGCGGTCTTTCTGAGCAGACAGACATTTCATCCGGAAGTGTTCTCCAACCTGATTCTCAAATGGGGTCGGCCGGACATAGATCTCATGGCATCTCGCCAGAATGCCAAGCTCCCGAGATATTGGTCGAGGTCCAGGGATCCCCAGGCGGAACTGATAGATGCTCTGGCAGTTCTTTGGTCCTTCAGCCTAGCATACCTGTTTCCTCCGTTTGCGCTTCTGCCTCGGGTCATTGCTCGAATCAAACAGGAGAGGGCATCGGTGATCTCATTGCTCCTGCTTGGCATCACAGGATTTGGTATGCAGATCTGGTGGACATGTCATCTCTGCCACCTTGGAGACATCCGTTGAGGAAGGATCTTCTAATTCAAGGGCCCTTCCTTCACCCAAATCTAGTTTCTCTGAAGCTGACTGCTTGGAGATTGAACGCTTAATCCTATCCAAGCGGGGGTTTTCTGATTCGGTCATAGAGACCTTGATCCAGGCACGTAAGCCTGTAACTAGAAAGATTTACCATAAGATATGGTGTAAATATCTCTATTGGTGTGACTCCAAGGGATACTCATGGAGTAGAGTTAGGATTTCCAGAATTTCGTCTTTTCTCCAACAGGGTTTGGAGAAGAGTTTATCGACAAGTTCCCAAAAGGTTCAGATTTCTGCCTTATCTATTTTGTTACACAAACGTCTGGCAGATGTCCCAGATGTACAATCTTTTTGTCAGGCCTTGGTTAGGATCAGGCCTGTGTTCAAACCAGTTACTCCTCCATCGAGTCTGAATTTAGTTCTTAAAGTTCTTCAAGGGGTTCCGTTTGAGCCTATGCATTCCTAAGATATTAAGTTATCTTGCTATTTCTTCTGCTCGTAGAGTCTCTGAGCTCTCCGCTTTACAGTATGAGTCTCTGTACCTTATTTCTTCTACTACATACGACGAGTCCACGGATTCATCCTTACTTGTGGGATATTATCCTCCTGCTAACAGGAAGTGGCAAAGAGCACCACAGCAGAGCTGTCTATATAGCTCCTCCCTTGACTCCACCCACCAGTCATTCTCTTTGCCGTTACTAGTAATAGGAAGAGGTAAAGTGAAAGAGGTGATAACAGGAAAGATGTTCCCTCAAACAGACTCGGATGTGACGGCCTTTAAGATTAAGCTTGAACACCTCCGCTTGCTACTCCGGGAGGTTTTAGCGACTCTGTATGATTGTGACCCTATTGTCATCCCACCAGAGAAATTGTGTAAAATGATAGTTTTTATTTTCTTCAAGCAAGACTTTTTTTATTTCAAATGGTACCGGTGAGTGCTATTTTTTCCTCAGGCAGCAGATGGATGAAGATTTCTGCCTGGAGGCTGATCTTAGCAGTTGTCACTAAGATCCATAGAAGTTCCCACAGAATGGCTGAGGAGTACTTGAGAAGCTTTAGTGTGGGGAACGTTTTTCATGCTACAAGCATTGAGGTATGTTCAGTCATTTTTTTTTCTGGAGAGACTGTGGTATTTCAGAACTGGCTGACAGTATTCCCATAAGGGAAGGGGTAAGCAGTAATCCTACATGTGATAGAAGGGTATTACTGGGACCTGTATGTTATGGGCTGAAAAATGGTTGACACTGATAACATAATGTTTTTTTTGTGACAAAACGATTTTATAATTGGAGGGCAATTTAACGTTTTTTGTGTGCAAACGTTTTTGACTTTTGATGGCACTGGAGGGTTCACATGGCTCTCAATAATAGTTGGGTATATGAAAACCCACATGGCTAGGTTCTAGACCGCTTTACAGCGGTTTTTACTAGGCAGTGAGACATCGATGTAGATGGGCAGGGCTTAATTTCTCGCCTCAGTTGCGCAGTTTTATTTCCCATACAAGCAGCAAGCTCCAGCTCCAGTGGGCCTAAACTGAAAGATTTGGCCTAAACGAAGTGATAGTGTATTTACAGACCACTGAGAGCAGGTAGGCACCACAGCAGAGCTGTGTCGATGTGCAGGGGTTTGATTGTTTAATTTCATAACGTTTTTGAGTAACATTTTTTTTTCCATTAAGGGTTAAGCATACCTTACTTGTGGTGCAATCTTAGCTGGCAAGATAAGACACTTTTATTCTAAAATTGTTTTGATTATAACATTTTAGAGCAGTTTTGGAAAAATTGCACGCTTTTTTTTTTTTTTTACTAGTACCGTTTTTTTCAGATTTTTTTTTTTTTTTTTTTTTTTTCAACTAAAGTGTTTTCAAGTCTGTTTGTGGTCATTACTAGCCTGTTACAACATGTCTGACATTGAGGAAAGTCAATGTTCTATGTGTTTAGAAGCCATGGTGGAATCCCCACTTAAAATGTGTCCCTCATGTACTGAAAGGGCCTTACATTGCAAAGAGCATATTTTAGGTGATAAAAGTATGTCTCAGGATGATTCTCAGTCAGAAGAGAATCAGGTTATGCCATCCAATTCTCCCCAAGTGTCACAACCTTTAACGCCCGCTCAAGCGACACCTAGTACTTCCAGCGCGTCTAATTCTTTCACCCTGCAAGATATGGCTTCAGTTATGTCTACTACCCTTACAGAGGTATTATCTAAACTGCCAGGCTTACAGGGTAAGTGCAGCAGGTCAGGTATTAGAGTAAATGCTAAGCCCTCTGACGCTTTATTGGCCATCTCCGATGTACCCTCACAGTGTTCTGATTTGGGGGTAGGGGAATTGCTGTCTGAGGGAGAGCTTTCAGACTCTGAGACAGGACCTTCTCATTCAAGGTCCGTTCCAACATCCAAATCTAATTTCTCTGCAGCTGACTGCCTGGAGATTGAATGCTTGATTTTATCTAAGGGGGGATTCTCTGAGTCGGTTGATACCTTGATTCAGGCTCGGAAGCCTGTCACTAGGAAGATTTACCATAAGATATGGCGTAAATATCTTTATTGGTGCGAATCCAAGTGCTACTCATGGAGTAGGGTTAGGATTCCTAGGATTTTGTCTATTCTCCAAGAAGGATTGGAGAAGGGATTATCGGCTAGTTCCTTAAAGGGACAAATTTCTGCTTTGTCAATTTTATTACACAAGAGTCTGGTGGATGTCCCAGACGTTCAGTCTTTTTGTCAGGCTTTAGTCAGAATCAAGCCTGTGTTTAAACCTGTTGCTCCGCCATGGAGTTTGAATTTAGTGCTAAATGTTCTCCAAGGGGTTCCGTTTGAACCTATGCATTTCATGGGTATTAAGCTTTTATCTTGGAAAGTTTTGTTTTTAGTTGCTATCTCTTCTGCTCGAAGAGTTTCTGAGCTCTCTGCATTACAATGCGACTCACCTTATCTTATATTCCATTCTGATAAGGTGGTTTTGCGTACTAAACCTGGATTCCTTCCTAAGGTTGTTTCAAATAAGAATATTAATCAGGAAATTGTTGTTCCTTCTCTATGTCCTAATCCTCCTAAGAAGGAACGTCTGTTACATAATCTGGACGTGGTTCGTGCCTTGAAGTTTTACTTACAAGCGACCAAGGATTCCCGTCAAACATCTTCTCTATTTATTGTTTATTCTGGAAAGCGTAGGGGTCAAAAAGCTACGGCTACTTCTTTCTTTTTGGCTGAAAAGCATCATCCGTTTGGCATAGAAGACTGCTGGACAGCAGCCTCCTGCAAAGATTACAGCTCATTCTACTAGAGCGGTGGCTTCCACATGGGCTTTTAAAAATGATGCTTCTGTTGAACAGATTTGTAAGGCTGCGATTTGGTCCTCCCTTCATACCTTTTCCAAATTTGATACTTTTGCTTCTTCTGAGGCTGTTTTTGGGAGAAAAGTTCTTCAAACAGTGGTGCCTTCTGTTTAGGTGTCTGTCTTGTTCATCCATGTCCTGTAGATTTGGTATTGTATCCCACAAGTAAGGATGAATCCATGGACTCGTCTTATCTAGTAGAAGAAAAGGAAATTTATGCTTACCTGATAAATTGATTTCTTCTACGATACGACGAGTCCACGGCCCTCCCTGTCATTTTAGACAGATTATATTTTTGTTTTCAAACTTCAGTCACCTCTTCACCTTTTTAGTTTCTCCTTTTTCTTCCTATACCTTCGGTCGTGCTGGTGCTCTTTGCCACTTCCTGTTAGCAGGAGGATAATATCCCACAGTAAGGATGAATCCGTGGACTCGTATCGTAGAAGAAATCAATTTATCAGGTAAGCATAAATTTTCTTTCATTCGGATAATGTTGTTTTACGTACTAAATTAGGTTTTCTTTCTAAAGTAGTTTCAGATCAGAACATTAACATTCTTCAGCTCGAAGAGTGTCTGAGTTCTCGGCGTTGCAATACAATTCGCCTTACCTTATTTTACATTCAGATAAGGTAGTTTTACGTACTAAACTAGGGTTTCTTCCTACGGTTGTTTCAAATCGGAACATTGATCAGGAGATCCTTTTTGTCCTAATCCTTCTCAGAAGGAACGTCCTCTGCACTATTTGGACGTAGTCCGTGCTTTAAAATTTTACTTACAAGCAACTAAGGACTTTCGTCAGTCGTCTTCTCTGTCATTTTCTCTGGAAAACGTAAGGGTCAGAAAGCTACGGCTACCTCTTTCTTTTTGGCTGAAGAGTATCATCCGTTTTGCATATGAGACTGCTGGACAACAGCCTCCTGAAAGAGTTATGGCTCATTCCACTAGGCCTGTTGCTTCCTCATGGGCATTCAAAAATGAAGCTTCTGTAGAACAGATTTGCAAGGCTGCAACTTGGTCCTCTCCACACTTTTTCTAAATTTTATAAATTTGATACTTTTTCCTCGGCTGAGGCTGCTTTTTGGAGACAGGTTCTTCAAGCAGTGGTGCCTTCCGTTTAGGTTCCCTGTCTTGTCCCTCCCTTATCATCCGTGTACTCTAGCTTTGGTATTGTATCCCACAAGTATGGATGATCTGTGGACTCATCGTGTCTTAAAAAGAAAAGAAAATTTATGCTTACCTGATAAATTTGTTTCTTTTTAGACACGATGAGTCCACGGCCTGCCCTGTTCTCTTAGACACCTCTGCACCTTGGCTTTTCCTTTCTCTTCCTAACTTCGGTCGAATGACTGGAGTGGGAGGGAAGGGAGGAGCTATTTAACAGCTCTGCTGTGTTGCTCTTTGCCTCCTCCTGCTGATCAGTAGATGAATATCCCACAACTAAGGATGATGATCCGTGGACTCATCGTGTCTAAAAAGAAACAAATTTATCTGGTAAGCATAAATTTTCTTTTTTGCGTTTGCTAAAGTTATTGTAGTAAAACTACTGGGAACTAGCTGCTGAATGGTGGCTGCACATATATACACCTCTTGTCATTGGCTTGCCAATGTACTTACCTACCTTCCAGCCCAAAGTCAGAACATGCTGTGATCTGAGATGTCATTGCAGAAAATGAATAGTCTGCAGAAAGAATGGGACACATGCAGGAACTGCTAGCTCTTTCGCTTTCAGCGCTGCTCTGCATCAGGCTGTTTTCTTCTAATAGCTCTGTGCTCTGGCTGCCCTGTAAGTTTTCCATAGCACAGTGCAGCAACAGCGAAGCGCTGTTTGAAGGGAACACTTGCATGGAGCGCAGGACTGGCTCTCATGAATTTTTGCTTTATTTGGTTAATCAACACATTGCAGCTTAACTTATGTAATTTTTTTTTTTAATTGTATGCTTTGCTTAATAGGATTGGGATTCCTCTCTTGTACGAAATGTGAGGCTAAGGAAGAGAGAGAAACGGGTATGTTCTGTAGAATTTATATTAAAATCTTGAAAAATACATTAGAAAAAATGTTCAACCTACCTCAATTTTTTATTTATTAGCGATCATCCAGACATCATACTGAAGGACCTCCAGTTCCATCAAAAAGAAACCGCTCTTTTGGACTTGTGGTTGATCAGGTATTCATTTTTTATTGTTACTGAACAAGTTAGAATAAAGAAATTACGTTAAAGGGGACAGTAAATACCTCAATATTAAGCTTATAAAAATACATTTAGTAATTCCTCACCCTTCTCTAGTCATTGGTGCCACCATGTTGAAATCTATCATTCACTACACTCCAGTGCTGACCTGTTGTCGCATGTGCAGCAACTCGGCCTGTAGTGTAGCCTAGGTTACATAATTGCAGCACCTATAAGTAGAGGGAGGTGGATGAAATGTTTAAGGGGTACAGTCTTTTATTCTCTGAGCACTTCACAGTTTGAAATGTGATTGTCGGCTATCCATTGTGGTGTTTTCTTCTTTAATACAGAAGTTTGTACATTTTCTTCCATATTTTTTGTTTGGTTTGTTTTAAAGTGAATGTAAATTTTGATGCTAAAGTGCCTGGTTTTTAAAAATTCGATTAAAAACAGGGGCACTTTAATTCATCAATTTACATTTCACTCCTGTTGTGAAAAAATACTTGCCTTTTAAACTTGACAGCAGCTCCAGCTTCCTCCAGTCGTCGCAAGCCATTTCTGACGTCAAATGATGGATAGTTAATCCTTCAATCATGGCTTCCCTCCGGGGGAATCGGTGTCTGATTCAACGCCGTGATTGGAGGAAGCCGGATTCCTCATTTTAGACCCAGGAGTAGGCTTTGCAACGGGTGGAGGAAGCTGGATCGGCGGTCAAGACTAAAAGGTAAGTATTGTTTTCACAACCGGAGTGAAATGTAAATTTTGATGAATTAAAGTGCCCCTGTTTTTTATCAAATTTCTCCAACATAGGTGTGTCCGGTCCACGGCGTCATCCTTACTTGTGGGATATTCTCTTCCCCAACAGGAAATGGCAAAGAGCCCAGCAAAGCTGGTCACATGATCCCTCCTAGGCTCCGCCTACCCCAGTCATTCTCTTTGCCGTTGTACAGGCAACATCTCCACGGAGATGGCTTAGAGTTTTTTAGTGTTTAACTGTAGTTTTTCGCGCCGGTGTTGCGCACTTGTTTTTGAGAGGCATGACATGCAGTCGCATGTGTGAGGAGCTCTGATACATAGAAAAGACTTTCTGAAGGCGTCATTTGGTATCGTATTCCCCTTTGGGCTTGGTTGGGTCTCAGCAAAGCAGATACCAGGGACTGTAAAGGGGTTAAAGTTAAAAACGGCTCCGGTTCCGTTATTTTAAGGGTTAAAGCTTCCAAATTTGGTGTGCAATACTTTTAAGGCTTTAAGACAATAAATATTCTGGAACTGAGAGCGATATTCAATGCTCTCAAGGCTTGGCCTCAGCTAGCGAGGGCCAAGTTCATACGGTTTCAATCAGACAACATGACAACTGTTGCGTACATCAACCATCAGGGGGGAACAAGGAGTTCCCTGGCTATGGAAGAAGTGACCAAAATCATTCAATGGGCGGAGTCTCACTCCTGCCACCTGTCTGCAATCCACATCCCAGGAGTGGAAAATTGGGAAGCGGATTTTCTGAGTCGTCAGACATTGCATCCGGGGGAGTGGGAACTCCATCCGGAAATCTTTGTCCAAATCACTCAACTGTGGGGCATTCCAGACATGGATCTGATGGCCTCTCGTCAGAACTTCAAAGTTCCTTGCTACGGGTCCAGATCCAGGGATCCCAAGGCGGCTCTAGTGGATGCACTAGTAGCACCTTGGACCTTCAAACTAGCTTATGTATTCCCGCCGTTTCCTCTCATCCCCAGGCTGGTAGCCAGGATCAATCAGGAGAGGGCGTCGGTGATCTTGATAGCTCCTGCGTGGCCACGCAGGACTTGGTATGCAGATCTGGTGAATATGTCATCGGCTCCACCATGGAAGCTACCTTTGAGACGAGACCTTCTTGTTCAAGGTCCGTTCGAACATCCGAATCTGGTCTCACTCCAGCTGACTGCTTGGAGATTGAACGCTTGACCTTATCGAAGCGAGGGTTCTCAGATTCTGTTATCGATACTCTTGTTCAGGCCAGAAAGCCTGTAACTAGAAAGATTTACCACAAAATTTGGAAAAAATATATCTGTTGGTGTGAATCTAAAGGATTCCCTTGGGACAAGGTTAAGATTCCTAAGATTCTATCCTTCCTTCAAGAAGGATTGGAAAAAGGATTATCTGCAAGTTCCCTGAAGGGACAGATTTCTGCCTTGTCTGTGTTACTTCACAAAAAGCTGGCAGCTGTGCCAGATGTTCAAGCCTTTGTTCAGGCTCTGGTTAGAATCAAGCCTGTTTACAAACCTTTGACTCCTCCTTGGAGTCTCAACTTAGTTCTTTCAGTTCTTCAGGGGGTTCCGTTTGAACCCTTACATTCCGTTGATATTAAGTTATTATCTTGGAAAGTTTTGTTTTTGGTTGCAATTTCTAATGCTAGAAGAGTTTCAGAATTATCTGCTCTGCAGTGTTCTCCTCCTTATCTTGTGTTCCATGCAGATAAGGTGGTTTTACGTACTAAACCTGGTTTTCTTCCAAAAGTTGTTTCTAACAAAAACATTAACCAGGAGATTATCGTACCTTCTCTGTGCCCGAAACCAGTTTCAAAGAAGGAACGTTTGTTGCACAATTTGGATGTGTTTCGCGCTCTAAAATTCTATTTAGACGCTACAAAGGATTTTAGACAAACATCTTCCTTGTTTGTTGTTTATTCCGGTAAAAGGAGAGGTCAAAAAGCAACTTCTACCTCTCTCTCTTTTTGGATTAAAAGCATCATCAGATTGGCTTACGAGACTGCCGGACGGCAGCCTCCCGAAAGAATCACAGCTCATTCCACTAGGGCTGTGGCTTCCACATGGGCCTTCAAGAACGAGGCTTCTGTTGATCAGATATGTAGGGCAGCGACTTGGTCTTCACTGCACACTTTTACCAAATTTTACAAGTTTGATACTTTTGCTTCTTCTGAGGCTATTTTTGGGAGAAAGGTTTTGCAAGCCGTGGTGCCTTCCATCTAGGTGACCTGATTTGCTCCCTCCCATCATCCGTGTCCTAAAGCTTTGGTATTGGTTCCCATTTATGTTTACCTGATAAATTACTTTCTCCAACGGTGTGTCCGGTCCACGGCCCGCCCTGGTTTTTTAATCAGGTCTGATAATTTATTTTCTTTAACTACAGTCACCACGGTATCATATGGTTTCTCCTATGCAAATATTCCTCCTTAACGTCGGTCGAATGACTGGGGTAGGCGGAGCCTAGGAGGGATCATGTGACCAGCTTTGCTGGGCTCTTTGCCATTTCCTGTTGGGGAAGAGAATATCCCACAAGTAAGGATGACGCCGTGGACCGGACACACCGTTGGAGAAAGTAATTTATCAGGTAAACATAAATTCTGTTTTTTAAAAACTTTAACATCAAAAATTACATTCACTTTAAGTAACTGTTTGCAAGGTAATTGGCTATTGTGTGTGTATTATTCTTTATAAAGTGCCAACAAATTCCTCAGCGCTGTCCATGGGTACAAAGATATAAGTACAACGGTGAGATAATACAATAGACATTTTACAGACAAATACAGGGGGAATTGAGGGCCCTATTCCCGTGGGAATTTACAATCTAGATGGCTAGGAGGATGGGAAACAGGAGGTGGGGACTGCAAAGATGAGAATGTTAGTGAGGAGTTAGATTAGGGCAACTCTTGGTTACATGAAATGTATTTGTTAAAGGGACAGTTTACTCAAATCAAAGTTACTTCACTTTAATTTGTTCCTAATCATCCACTTTACCTGCTGGAGTGTATTCTATTGTTTACAAGTATTTCCATTACCCTTATATTGGCATTTTAAATAGTTAATTTAGTATGTGGTATCTCCACCCATCCTGAAAGTTTTTGGCCTCAAGGCCAAGCTGTGTTAACACAGCCAGTAGAAGAAGTTACTCAGTGGGCTATAGAAGAGATAAGAAAATACAATGTTAATTTTCCATTGTTCTCTCCAAGTAGTGGTGATAAGTTTATGGACAGATATAAGATAAAAAAGCAGGTATATGTACACATTGTGATAAAGTAATGAGATCTGAATATACCTACAAGCTCAACCCATTTTATTAGGTTATGGCTTCAAAACACAAAATCGGCAAATTCATATACACAAACCTTAAAAAGCAAATTTCATACATCTTATACTCTGCAGCTGGTAAAAAAAGTAATTGGAAATACAATTTTATAGTATACTGTCTCTTTAATGAGTTGGGTGTTAAGCCTCCCTGAACAAAAAGGTCTTTAGGGAGCGTTTAAAGGACAGGTTAGGGGAAAGTCTGACAGCTCAAAGACGTGCCTTCCAGAGGGTTGGTGCCGCACAAGAGAAGTCCTGTAGTCTATCATGGGAGGAGGTGATGGTAGAGGAGTCAAGGAGCAGGTCATTGTTGGATCTTAGGGGGCGGGCTGGAGTATATTTATTGATGAGGGACGATAGGTAGGGTGGGGCAGCATTGGTGAGAGTTTTATAGGTCAGGGTTAGAAATTTGAATTTAATTCTGCTGTGAATGGGGAGCCAGTGAAGGGACTCAGAGAGATGCCACAGATACAGAGCGTCGGAAGAGGTGTATTAGCTTGGCAGAAGCATTTATGATAGATTAAAGGGGGAGAGGTGGGAGAGAGGGAGGCCAGTTAGTAGATGATTACAGTAGTCAAGTTGGGAAATTGCCAGGCAGTGGATTAGCTGTTTAGTAGTTTTAGCGCTCAGAAACTGACAAATTCTCTATTGCATAGGTGGTTGAGGCAGAATGAAGAGAAAAATTGGATGTGGGGAATGAAGGACAGATTTGAGTGAAGTGCGACTCTGAGGCAGCGGACTTGGGGTGATGGGGAGATAGTGGTGCCGCCAACAGTGACAGAAAAATTAGAAACTGGCGTAGAGTTAGAGGGGGGAAGAAGTAGTTCAGTCTTGAACATGTTTATTTTTAGGTGGTGAGAGGCCATCCAGGAGGAAATGCCAGATAAGCAGTCGCTGATGTGAGAATTGACAGAAGGAGAGAGTGCAGGGGTGGATAGGTAGATCTGGGTATCAGCATAGCAGTGATAGTTAAAGCCATAGCTGTTGATACGTTTACCCAGTGAAAAAGTGTAAATATAGAAGAGTAGAGGACCCAGGACAGAGCCTTGAGGTACGCCAACAGACAGGCAATGGAGAGGAGTCACCAGCAAAAGAGACACAAGGATCTGTTATAGAGATAAGAGTGAATCCAGGAGAGGGCAGTGTCACAGAGCCCAAGAGAGCTGAGTCTGTAGGAGGAGGGGGATGGTCAACAGTGTCAAAAGCAGCAGAGAGGTCAAGTAAGAGGGGTATAGAGTAGTAATGGCCATTGTTTTTGGCAGAAAGGAGATCGTTGGTAACCTTAGTGAGAGCAGTCTCAGTTGAGTGTTGGGGACGGAAGCCAGATTGCAGGGGGTCGAGCAATGAGTTGGAGGACAGGAAGTGGGTTAGGCGATCGAAAATAAGTTTTTCAAGGACTTTTGAAACTAACGGAAGCAGTTATATGGGGCGGTAGTTTGCAGGATTGTTGGGGTTAAGGGAGGGTTTTTTTGAGGATGGGGTAACCTTTGCATGTTTGAAGGAAGATGGGAATGAACTGGCAGAAAGGGATAGGTTTAATATGCGAGTAAGAGCTGGAGAGAGGGTGAAAGACATAGAAGGTATTAGATGTGAAAAAATAGGGTCAAGTTATTCAGGAGATAATTAGCCACTATCCCACTGTAGCATCTGGACTTATGAGGTTGCTATTTTTGTTGTGTCCAAAAAATAATTACAGCATTGTAAGGTGTATGTGTGTGTGTATATATATATATATATATATATATATATATATATATATATATATATATATATATATATATATATATAATGTGTATACATACACACGTGGCCCTCGTTTTACAACGGTTCAATTTACAGTTTCAGAATAACAACCTTTTTTCCAGTCATGTGACTGCTATTGAGAAGCAGTGCATTTATTAAAATAGCCAGTAGGTGGAGCTGTCCGCTTGTGTTGCAGCAAAGCCAAGCAAGCTGAAATGAATCAGTTTAACCAGATCTGAGCTATAGAGCATATTTCAAAGGAACAAGATCTCCCTGTCTATAAATCAGTCCAGATTGGAATGCATAGAAATAACTGTTTGCAAAAAAATGCAAGTGAAGTCTGTGTTGTGTGATTATTTTATTAGTTTTATAATGCTGTTTAGCAAATGTTTTTGTTCATTTAACTTAGTTTAATTATATATTCTGTGTTGTGTGATTATTTTATTAGGTTTATAATGCTGTTTAGCATTTAAAGTCTTTAATTCAAAGCTTTAAAAATAATGTATTAGGTGTTACTTATGACAATTTTGAGAGGGGCCTGGAACCTCTCCCCCTCACTTCCCATTGACTTACATTATAAAATGGGTTTCAATTTACAACGGTTTTGATTTACAACCATTCCTTCTGGAACCTAACCCCGGCGTAAACTGAGGGCTACCTGTGTGTGTATGTGTGTGTATGTATATATGTGTGTGTATGTATATATGTGTGTGTATGTATATATGTGTGTGTATGTATATATGTGTGTGTATGTATATATGTGTGTGTATGTATATATGTGTGTGTATGTATATATGTGTGTGTGTGTATATGTGTGTGTGTGTATATATGTGTGTGTGTGTATATGTATATATATATATATATATATATATATATATATATATATATATATATATATATATATATATATATATATATATATATATATATACACATATACAGGGAGTGCAGAATTATTAGGCAAATGAGTATTTTGACCACATCAACCTCTTTATGCATGTTGTCTTACTCCAAGCTGTATAGGCTCGAAAGCCTACTACCAATTAAGCATATTAGGTGATGTGCATCTCTGTAATGAGAAGGGGTGTGGTCTAATGACATCAACACCCTATATCAGGTGTGCATAATTATTAGGCAACTTCCTTTCCTTTGGCAAAATGGGTCAAAAGAAGGACTTGACAGGCTCAGAAAAGTCAAAAATAGTGAGATATCTTGCAGAGGGATGCAGCACTCTTAAAATGGCAAAGCTTCTGAAGCGTGATCATCGAACAATCAAGCGTTTCATTCAAAATAGTCAACAGGGTCGCAAGAAGCGTGTGGAAAAACCAAGGCGCAAAATAACTGCCCATGAACTGAGAAAAGTCAAGCGTGCAGCTGCCAAGATGCCACTTGCCACCAGTTTGGCCATATTTCAGAGCTGCAACATCACTGGAGTGCCCAAAAGCACAAGGTGTGCAATACTCAGAGACATGGCCAAGGTAAGAAAGGCTGAAAGACGACCACCACTGAACAAGACACACAAGCTGAAACGTCAAGACTGGGCCAAGAAATATCTCAAGACTGATTTTTCTAAGGTTTTATGGACTGATGAAATGAGAGTGAGTCTTGATGGGCCCGTGGCTGTATTGGTAAAGGGCAGAGAGCTCCAGTCCGACTCAGACGCCAGCAAGGTGGAGGTGGAGTACTGGTTTGGGCTGGTATCATCAAAGATGAGCTTGTGGGGCCTTTTCGGGTTGAGGATGGAGTCAAGCTCAACTCTCAGTCCTACTGCCAGTTTCTGGAAGACACCTTCTTCAAGCAGTGGTACAGGAAGAAGTCTGTATCCTTCAAGAAAAACATGATTTCTCCAACATAGGTGTGTCCGGTCCACGGCGTCATCCTTACTTGTGGGATATTCTCTTCCCCAACAGGAAATGGCAAAGAGCCCAGCAAAGCTGGTCACATGATCCCTCCTAGGCTCCGCCTACCCCAGTCATTCTCTTTGCCGTTGTACAGGCAACATCTCCACGGAGATGGCTTAGAGTTTTTTAGTGTTTAACTGTAGTTTTTATTATTCAATCAAGAGTTTATTTTAAAATAGTGCTGGTATGTACTATTTACTCTGAAACAGAAAAGAGATGAAGATTTCTGTTTGTATGAGGAAAATGATTTTAGCAACCGTTACTAAAATCCATGGCTGTTCCACACAGGACTGTTGAGAGGAATTAACTTCAGTTGGGGGAACAGTGAGCAGTCTTTTGCTGCTTGAGGTATGACACATTCTAACAAGACGATGTAATGCTGGAAGCTGTCATTTTCCCTATGGGATCCGGTAAGCCATTTTTATTCAGACAGTAAATAAGGGCTTCACAAGGGCTTATTAAGACTGTGGACATTTTCTGGGCTAAATCGATTCATATATTACCTATATTTAGCCTTGAGGAATCATTTAATCTGGGTATTTTTGTTAAATAATATCGGCAGGCACTGTTTTAGACACCTTATTCTCTAGGGGCTTTCCCTAATCATAGGCAGAGCCTCATTTTCGCGCCGGTATTGCGCACTTGTTTTTGAGCAGCATGACATGCAGTCGCATGTGTGAGGAGCTCTGATACATAGAAAAGACTTTCTGAAGGCGTCATTTGGTATCGTATTCCCCTTTGGGCTTGGTTGGGTCTCAGCAAAGCAGATACCAGGGACTGTAAAGGGGTTAAAGTTAAAAACGGCTCCGGTTCCGTTATTTTAAGGGTTAAAGCTTCCAAATTTGGTGTGCAATACTTTTAAGGCTTTAAGACACTGTGGTGAAATTTTGGTGAATTTTGAACAATTCCTTCATACTTTTTTGCAATTGCAGTAATAAAGTGTGTTCAGTTTAAAATTTAAAGTGACAGTAACGGTTTTATTTTAAAACGTTTTTTGTACTTTGTTATCAAGTTTATGCCTGTTTAACATGTCTGAACTACCAGATAGACTGTGTTCTGAATGTGGGCAAGCCAAGGTTCCTTCTCATTTAAATAAATGTGATTTATGTGACACTGAAAATGATGCGCAAGATGATTCCTCAAGTGAGGGGAGTAAGCATGGTACTGCATCATTCCCTCCTTCGTCTACACGAGTCTTGCCCACTCAGGAGGCCCCTAGTACATCTAGCGCGCCAATACTCCTTACTATGCAACAATTAACGGCTGTAATGGATAATTCTATCAAAAACATTTTAGCCAAAATGCCCACTTATCAGCGTAAGCGCGACTGCTCTGTTTTAGATACTGTAGAGCATGAGGACGCTGATGATAATGGTTCTGAAATGCCCCTACACCAGTCTGAGGGGGCCAGGGAGGTTTTGTCTGAGGGAGAAATTTCAGATTCAGGGAAAATTTCTCAACAAGCTGAACCCGATGTGATTACATTTTAAATTTGAGTTGGAACATCTCCGCGCTCTGCTTAAGGTATTATCCACTCTGGATGATTGTGAGAATTTGATCATCCCAGAGAAACTATGTAAAATGGACAAGTTCCTAGAGGTCCCGGGGCTCCCAGAAGCTTTTCCTATACCCAAGCGGGTGGCGGACATTGTAAATAAAGAATGGGAAAGGCCCGGTATACCTTTCGTCCCTCCCCCCATATTTAAAAAATTGTTTCCTATGGTCGACCCTAGAAAGGACTTATGGCAGACTGTCCCCAAGGTCGAGGGAGCGGTTTCTACTTTAAACAAACGCACCACTATACCCATAGAAGATAGTTGTGCTTTCAAAGATCCTATGGATAAAAAATTAGAAGGTTTGCTTAAAAAGATGTTTGTTCAGCAAGGTTACCTTCTACAACCAATTTCATGCATTGTCCCTGTCACTACAGCCGCGTGTTTCTGGTTCGATGAGCTAGTAAAGGCGATCGATAGTGATTCTCCTCCTTATGAGGAGATTATGGACAGAATCCGTGCTCTCAAATTGGCTAATTCTTTCACCCTAGACGCCACTTTGCAATTGGCTAGGTTAGCGGCGAAGAATTCCGGGTTTGCTATTGTGGCGCGTAGAGCGCTTTGGTTGAAATCTTGGTCAGCGGATGCGTCTTCCAAGAACAAACTCCTTAACATTCCTTTCAAGGGCAAAACGCTGTTTGGCCCTGACTTGAAAGAGATTATCTCTGGTATCACTGGGGGTAAGGGCCACGCCCTTCCTCAGGATAGGTCTTTCAAGGCCAAAAATAAACCTAATTTTCGTCCCTTTCGTAGAAACGGACCAGCCCCAAGTGCTACGTCCTCTAAGCAAGAGGGTAATACTTCTCAAGCCAAGCCAGCCTGGAGACCAATGCAAGGCTGGAACAAGGGAAAGCAGGCCAAGAAACCTGCCACTGCTACCAAGTCAGCATGAAATGTTGGCCCCCGATCCGGGACCGGATCTGGTGGGGGGCAGACTCTCTCTCTTCGCTCAGGCTTGGGCAAGAGATGTTCTGGATCCTTGGGCACTAGAAATAGTCTCCCAAGGTTATCTTCTGGAATTCAAGGGGCTTCCCCCAAGGGGGAGGTTCCACAGGTCTCAATTGTCTTCAGACCACATAAAGAGACAGGCATTCTTACATTGTGTAGAAGACCTGTTAAAAATGGGAGTGATTCATCCTGTTCCATTGGGAGAACAAGGGATGGGGTTCTACTCCAATCTGTTCATAGTTCCCAAAAAAGAGGGAACGTTCAGACCAATCTTAGATCTCAAGATCTTAAACAAGTTTCTCAAGGTTCCATCGTTCAAAATGGAAACCATTCGAACAATTCTTCCTTCCATCCAGGAAGGTCAATTCATGACCACGGTGGATTTAAAGGATGCGTATCTACATATTCCTATCCACAAGGAACATCATCGGTTCCTAAGGTTCGCATTCCTGGACAAGCATTACCAGTTCGTGGCGCTTCCTTTCGGATTAGCCACTGCTCCAAGGATTTTCACAAAGGTACTGGGGTCCCTTCTAGCGGTGCTAAGACCAAGGGGCATTGCAGTAGTACCTTACTTGGACGACATTCTGATTCAAGCGTCGTCCCTTTCTCAAGCAAAGGCTCACACGGACATAGTCCTGGCCTTTCTCAGATCTCACGGATGGAAAGTGAACGTGGAAAAGAGTTCTCTATCTCCGTCGACAAGGGTTCCCTTCTTGGGAACAATAATAGACTCCTTAGAAATGAGGATTTTTCTGACAGAGGCCAGAAAAACAAAACTTCTAAACTCTTGTCAAACACTTCATTCCGTTCCTCTTCCTTCCATAGCGCAGTGCATGGAAGTAATAGGTTTGATGGTAGCGGCAATGGACATAGTTCCTTTTGTGCGCATTCATCTAAGACCATTACAACTGTGCATGCTCAGTCAGTGGAATGGGGACTATACAGACTTGTCTCCGAAGATACAAGTAAATCAGAGGACCAGAGACTCACTCCGTTGGTGGCTGTCCCTGGACAACCTGTCACAAGGGATGACCTTCCGCAGACCAGAGTGGGTCATTGTCACGACCGACGCCAGTCTGATGGGCTGGGGCGCGGTCTGGGGATCCCTGAAAGCTCAGGGTCTTTGGTCTCGGGAAGAATCTCTTCTACCGATAAATATTCTGGAACTGAGAGCGATATTCAATGCTCTCAAGGCTTGGCCTCAGCTAGCAAAGGCCAAGTTCATACGGTTTCAATCAGACAACATGACGACTGTTGCGTACATCAACCATCAGGGGGGAACAAGGAGTTCCCTGGCGATGGAAGAAGTGACCAAAATCATTCAATGGGCGGAGACTCACTCCTGCCACCTGTCTGCAATCCACATCCCAGGAGTGGAAAATTGGGAAGCGGATTTTGAGAGTCGTCAGACATTACATCCGGGGGAGTGGGAACTCCATCCGGAAATCTTTGCCCAAATTACTCAACTGTGGGGCATTCCAGACATGGATCTGATGGCCTCTCGGCAGATCTTCAAGGTTCCTTGCTACGGGTCCAGATCCAGGGATCCCAAGGCGACTCTAGTAGATGCACTAGTAGCACCTTGGACCTTCAAACTAGCTTATGTATTCCCGCCGTTTCCTCTCATCCCCAGGCTGGTAGCCAGGATCAATCAGGAGAGGGCGTCGGTGATCTTGATAGCTCCTGCGTGGCCACGCAGGACTTGGTATGCAGATCTGGTGAATATGTCATCGGCTCCACAATGGAAGCTACCTTTGAGACGAGACCTTCTTGTTCAAGGTCCGTTCGAACATCCGAATCTGGTCTCACTCCAGCTGACTGCTTGGAGATTGAACGCTTGATCTTATCAAAACGAGGGTTCTCAGATTCTGTTATTGATACTCTTGTTCAGGCCAGAAAGCCTGTAACTAGAAAAATTTACCACAAAATATGGAAAAAATATATCTGTTGGTGTGAATCTAAAGGATTCCCTTGGGACAAGGTAAAGATTCCTAAGATTCTATCCTTTCTTCAAGAAGGATTGGAGAAAGGATTATCTGCAAGTTCCTTGAAGGGACAGATTTCTGCCTTGTCTGTGTTACTTCACAAAAAACTGGCAGCTGTGCCAGATGTTCAAGCCTTTGTTCAGGCTCTGGTTAGAATCAAGCCTGTTTACAAACCTTTGACTCCTCCTTGGAGTCTCAACTTAGTTCTTTCAGTTCTTCAGGGGGTTCCGTTTGAACCCTTACATTCCGTTGATATTAAGTTATTATCTTGGAAAGTTTTTTGTTTTTGGTTGCAATTTCTTCTGCTAGAAGAGTTTCAGAATTATCTGCTTTGCAGTGTTCTCCTCCTTATCTGGTGTTCCATGCAGATAAGGTGGTTTTACGTACTAAACCTGGTTTTCTTCCAAAAGTTGTTTCTAACAAAAACATTAACCAGGAGATAGTCGTGCCTTCTTTGTGTCCGAAACCAGTTTCAAAGAAGGAACGGTTGTTGCACAATTTGGATGTTGTTCGCGCTCTAAAATTCTATTTAGATGCTACAAAGGATTTTAGACAAACATCTTCCTTGTTTGTTGTTTATTCTGGTAAAAGGAGAGGTCAAAAAGCAACTTCTACCTCTCTCTCTTTTTGGATTAAAAGCATCATCAGATTGGCTTACGAGACTGCCGGACGGCAGCCTCCTGAAAGAATCACAGCTC